>NW_027459455.1:760000-1365000 GCF_050624435.1 Tenrec ecaudatus
GGAATCACTCCTGCAGGTGGGTGGTAGGTTGGCGAGGCCAGTCTGACTTGCCTCCCTGCTGACTGACCTCAACCAGCAATGGGCAGCTGGACACATGGCATGAAGTGATCTCTGGTCTTCGTGGCGGTGGATGCCAGTAGACCGTCAGGTATGGGAGACCCATGAGAAAATAGGTTACTTTTCTCTTTCTCTCCAAGTTTTTCTGTGATCTCTTTTTGCTGCCTGAGCCCGCATGCATACTGACAAAGGCAGACATGTGCACACACATGGCAAAGTAAATAGAGACGCCCACATTCACAGACGTCTCCATCCACGTGCAAATAGGCACATATGTGCACATGCATGCCAAAGCAGACACAGACATCCATGAATGCACATGTATTCCTGCAAGCTGATTTCCATGGGGAAAAAAAGATCAGATCTATCACTGTCAAGTCCACTCCAACTCAAAGCAACTGTAGAGCACAGAGAAGAACTGCCCCATTGGGTTTCCAAAGCTGTCATCTTGTCAGACACAGTCAGCCACCACTTTCTCCTGCAGAGCAGCTGGGGTTTTCCAACTGCCGGCCTTTCACTTAGCAGCCGAGCACTTGCTGGTTTTCATAGGAGTCTGGAAATCAGTTTCATTGCCTGCTAGTCACACCTCCGCTGTGACTTAGCACAGCCTGGTAAGCTTGGAAGGAGAAAAATCTTCCTTCCCGAGGTAGTTGAGTGGTTTTCCCCTGAGGAAATGGTTCAGAAGAAGATTTCCTTCAAGAAATCAGAACACTCTTGAAGAGAAATTTCCTGCCATAACATTTGTTTGCTTGACAATGAGACAAATGAAGCAGCCCTCTGACTTCCCCCTTGGGTCCTCTTTCTCATCATGTCTGCTCTGCTCAGCTACAAGGCTCCAGGTCCTAGGAGCAAGGGTGCCCTTCTATTTGGAACCTCACAGGGCTCCACTGTGAGTCAGGGAAAGACCTGGAAACTTGAGCATCCTGAAACGGGGCCTGCATAGCAATATCATCTGTCATCAGGCTCATCGTTTCTCTCATTTTATGTAAGATCATTGAGCCTTTGGAGCCCTGAGAAGTTCTCTCAGCGGAAGCCATCCTCCTCCCATGAATCCAAGAGGGACTGCTTAAAGATTGTTGTCTTCTACTTACAGGAATACCAGCAACCAATTGCCATTGAGTCAACTCGCACTCATGGAGAGCCCAAGTGTGTTAGAGAAGTCCGGTCCCTAGAGTTTTCCATGGCTGGGGTGGGTTTTTTCCAGAGGCATATCACCAGGCCCTTCTTGGAAGGCACCTCTGGGTGAACTCAAACCTTTAACCCATAGTTCGCAGCCTAGCTCATGAACAACACCAACCAAGGACGGTACAGTTCCTTGCAAATGGTCACCTGCAGTAGATGAACCAAGGTCAAGTAACTGCCTGAGAAACATCAACCAGAGGAAAGCAGATTGAACCCCAGGGTTCTTGGGAAGAGGGCCAGAGAGAGAAAAAGGAGAAAACAGCTTTCTTGGGACATCAGAAAGGAAAGGACTCCACTTAGTGGATGCCATAGAACAATCCCAAGCCAAGCATGGGTGAGAAACAGACCCCACCCAAACCCAGCGGGCTGGATTCTGTCCCCAAGTATTGAACACCAGACATGGATATGACAGAGCCGCTAGTCGTCCGTGGAAAGAAACTGTTTGCCCATTGTCTGGTAGTTTTGCAGCATTTGAACAACCAGTCATCTGCTGCCTCTTCTGGCCTGAAATATAATTGCAGCCATAACCGCCCAGCGTTTCAATGGGTAGAACTCCCTGGGGAGGGCTAACTACCCAAATCATTTGGGAGATCATTTTAGGATTGTGCAGGAGATCTTTGGCTGTGTCTATTATATGAACTATGGTGTCGTTTTTTTTAAAAAAAGAAACATTTTATTGTAAGGTGGGTTAAGATTTACAGAGAAAATCAGCTTTGCACATAACAATTTATACTCGTTTTTTTATGTGACATTGATGACAATCTCCTGCAATGTAATATCACTCATGCCATTGAAACTCTGCTTCCTGTTTTCATTCACCCTTCTCCCCAAACCTTGCCTGCCTTTTGAATTTGGCCTTGGGCAAATACTGCCTATTAGCTTTTGAATGGTTGATGGTTCTGAGGAATGTGTGCTCCTCAGTGCTATGATTCATTTTGGTGTAGTTGTTCTTATCAGGTGCCATTGAGCCAGTTGCAACCCACATTGACCCTATGCCAAACAGAAAGAATCACTACCTAGCCCTGAATTATTCTCCTAATTGTTCCCAAGCTTGAGCCCCTTGTTTCAGTCACTGTCAATCCATCTCCTTAAGGGGCTTCCTCTCTTTCACTGTCCCTCTACTTCACCCGGCATGATGTCCTTCTCCAGGGACTAGTCTCTCTTAATAACATGACCAAAGTATATGAGAGGAAGTCTCACCATCCTTGCCTTTAAGGAGCCCTCTGACCATACTTCTTCTAAGACAGATCTGTTTGTTCCCTTGGCAGTCCATGTTACTTTCAATATTCTTCACCAGCACCACAATTCAAACATATCAATTCTTCTTCAGCCTTCCTTATTCAATGTCTGACTTTCACATACTTATGAGGCAATTTAAGTTACTATGGCTTGGGTAAGGTGCACCTTAGTCCTCAAAGTAACATCCTTGCTTTTTAGCACTCTACAGACGTATTGTGCACCAAATGTATCCATATGCAATGCGTCATTTGATCTCATGATTGCAGCTTCCAAGAGCATTGATTATAGACCTCATCAAGACAAAAATCCGTGACAACTTCAACAAATAACAAGTAAAAAAAACAACAAACTTCTCCATTTATCATGGTACCTATTGATCAAGTTGTGAGGATGTGTGTCTTCTTGACATTGAGTTGTAATCCATACTGAGGGCTGCAACCTTTGATTCTCATAAGGTTCACTTTATAAACCTGTCTATTTTTCAGGGGGTGGAATTCAGTTCCAGACCTGAAGGGTGATGAAGGACCATAGTAGTGGGGATCTCTCTAGTCTATCTAACCAATAAATCTCATCTTTTATCATTATTATTATTACTATTGGTAGTAGTAGTATGACTTTCAGTTTTCTTACACATTACTCCCCACTCTATCTAGGCTCATGTACCATGATCCCTTTCAGAGCAGCTGTTTGTGATAGGCAGGCACCATTTAGTTCTTCTGACCTTAGCATCATAGAGGCTGAGGTACGCATAGTCCATTACTGATTTGGACTAATTGTTGCCAGGCATCTTGATTTTATTCACTGTTATTTGCTCCAGACAGGGTGCAATAGTTTATTGTGCCAGCCTGGCCGATAAACACAAGTAGGATTAATCGAAGGGCAGAGGGATAAATGGCTTCGTGAGCCTTGCCTTGCTTGTACTGTGCCTCAATTTAAAGGGGTACACTACCTGTGGGATGCCTAGCTTGTGGACTGTGTCGCTGTAAGTTGAGGTCCATTTAATCCCACTGGATTGGTATGTTCATCTCTGGAGCTGGGGACCGACAGTTGGTGACAGTTGGTGACTTGCCTTGCTGTTTGCTGCATGGGTATATATAGCCCAGCTCTCTCTACAGAAAGGGACTGGCAACTGGCGGCTCTCAAGCCTTAAAGGACTGCTAGTGTCTCACTGTTTTATAATTTCCCTGTTAGTTTCTTGTGTTATCTATCTGTATATAATTTAGTGGTTCATTTCTTGTATTGTATATCTAGCTTTATAAATATATGTATATATAATTACTAGCAATATGGTTTTGTCTCTCTAGAGAACCCTGTCCAACACATAGGGTGAGACCAAGAACCGACTTTTAGTTTGCTACTCACTAGCTTTTGAAGACCCCAGTCACTTCCCTGATGGATACAGAACATTGTTTTTGTGAGCTAGTTTTTACCAATTGATCTTGAGGTCTCTCAGAGCTTTGTTCCTGATCCCCCATATTTAGGACACGCTCCCTCAAGGGGTTTTGTTAGAGCTAAGACATTTTCATAACTATGCCTCCTGGGTGCACTATTATATTCATGGACATATTTGTAGTATATGCTAATATGTATATAGAACTATTCTCTGTCAAACCTATATTTATTCATGGGGCTAGTCCCATTCTCCTTCCCACAACTGCTCAGATTTTGTGGTTTTTCTATCTATCTATTTATCTCTCTAGCTATCCTTGTATATTATTGTAATTATTGGAGTATTTATCTCTGTTGCCTTTAATGCTTGTAGTCTACTGAGAAAGGATAGTGTTTTGATGTTCCAAATGTTTCCTCATTTTCTGGGTTACATGACACAAACCAATAGAAGAAGAGAAAAGAAAAAAATTTAACCCAAGTAATAACATCAACAATAAAACCAATTTAGTCTTTTGGTTAAGAATTAGTCAGACTTTCGCACTCCTAGGCCAACCCTTGAAATAAAAAGAATGAGATAAAAGACCATAGGGAGGAAGAAAGGAGAGTGGGAGGCAAGGGAATAAAGAAAGACGGTGGCAGGGTTGTGTGAACAATTAAGGTGGACCTTCTATGATGTGTATTAAAAATAATATTGACTGGCTTTTTCAATACTCACCAAAAATTATTTATATCAATCAAGAAAACCTCACTAACCTGGAATCAATTCTGACATATAGCAACCCTTTGGACAGAGTATAGAACTGCCCCTGTGGGTTTCCAAGGCTGTAAATCTTTACAAGAGTAGAAAATCTCATCTTTCTCTTGTGGAGTGGGGGTGGGGAGGGGAGTTTCGAACTTCTGATCTTGCAGTTAGAAGTCGAACTCATAATCTGCTTCACCAACAGGGCTCCTCCTTTCATCATTAATCTAGACTGTTTGACCTTCTTGGCTTACTGGGTTTTATTTTCTCGCTTTGGAAGACATGGTACCAAAAGACACACCATTTCCTAGCCCCTCAAGGAATCAAAAGTAAGCAAAAACAAAACAGGAAAAACTAGCAACCCAATCCAAACCAACTAACCTATTTAGCCATATAGATAAAGCATACTAGTAGCCAACCTCTGAGTTGGGGGCAATAGGGATGGATGGGGACTGTGGTTAAAAGGCACGTGTCAGCTCATCCACAGGGGACATTCAAATTCTAGCTCCAGACTGTTGTTGCCTTGGGGAAATGCAAGGATTTTAAGGCCTGATTTTCTGTTTGTAACTGAGATGCTGAGAATATAAAATTCGATGTGAAATCGTCAACTTTTCAAATATTGGATCACATTAGTTAAAACCACTTTTCAGGCTGCTCATCATCATACTAGCACATCATTAGGCTAAAATCATATCAAAGACATCTGGTTTGTCCCCTGTGCCCTTTAAGGACAACTGAAACATAAGGACGGGAATGTGACATTTATTCTTCCTCTAGACCCTCACCCTTTGCCTCCATTGGCTGGCGTTCATAGAAGAGGCAGACGGTTTTGTTCAACTTCAGCATAATCAGAGTCCTGAGAGTTAAACACAATACATATATAATTTCATACTAGTCGTTTTAATATTAGCCCAAACAAAACCAACAAAAACCCAACCCGTTGCTGTTATGTTGGTTCTGGCTCCTGAGGATCCCCTGGGTGCCAGTGAGAAACTACACATCACAGGATTCTCAAACTTGTGGGCTTCTAGAAGCAGGCCATTAGTTATTTCTTCTGAGGGGTGCAACTGCCCACCTCTTGATACGTTGAGTCCTTAACCATTTGTGTCACCCAGGGTCTCCCAGTCTTCGTATGTGACCCCCAAATTCCTTGACAGGCTACCTATAGGAAGGTAGAGTCTATGCCCTTTCCCCTTAAATTGGGATGTTTCATGACCTCTGTGACCAATAGATTATGGAGAAGATGACACTGTGACATCTAGTTTGGGCAACCCCCTTCCCTCCCCCTAAGTGCTTCACAGCTTCTGAAAAATCCCTTCAAAGACTTCTTCTTGAGTGCTCACCCTCAGAATGTCCAGCCTCCACGTGCTACCTCTCAGGACACTTCTCAGCTCCCGGACACTATGCTGAAAGGAGCCTGAGCCACCTGGAAAGGCCACGTGGAGACACTCCAACCAACAACCCAGCTAAACACACAGCTAACGGCCAGCTTCTGCTGCCAGCCCTCTGAGTGCACGTGTAGGCACTGGAGTCACCAGAGGACCCTGCCCCAGCTCCCATGTGACTGCCAACTCATGGGAGACTCCAAGCACGACCCAGTGGCCTCCCAGCAACTACACGATGATGGTCCTTGTTTGAAGCCACTGCGTTTGGGGAGGGGCGTTTCTTGCCAAGCCACAGGGATGAGAACCTGCATCTCAACAACATGCAGGTGGGTGAGGGGGCCATCTCTTGAGCAAGGCAGCCTCCCTTCTTGTCAACTCCTGGGGATTTTTGTTGTTCTTGCCACTGCTGCCACAATGCCCCAGGAGCTAGAGGAAGGCAGGCAGCAGGCCTCAGGTGGCCAGGAGGCAGGAGCCTCTGTTGGAAGCAGTTACAATGGGAGACATAACCTTAAATGCAGGAGCCTGACTTTACCTTTGCCTCCTGGAGATTTGGGGTGCAGAACACCTGTCAAATCCCATCTTCTGTCCAACCCTGATCATACGTCTGTCTTATGTTTGCACACAGGACGCAGACTTGTGAACACCCAAAGAACAGGGTCTGGCGCCAAGAAACCAGCGCCACAAGGAACTGATGTTTCTCCAGCAATGGGGAGGGGTGGGATGAGAGGAAGAAATGAGTACAAATCACTGGATTAAAACAAGGTGGGGAAAGGGAGAGAGTGAAGGAGGGAGACTGTGAGGCTGAAGGGAAAAGGCAGGGAAGGAAAGGAGAAAGGTGGGGGTGGGGAGAGAGGAGTGAAGAAGAAATGGAGGAGTGCGGGAGGGAAGATGGAAGGTGAAGGCAGGCAGGAAGACGTGAGCAAAGGGAGGGAAGGAAGAAAAGAGAAAGAGAAGGGCAAGAAGAAGAAAGGAAGGTAGGGAAGAAAGGAAGAAAACGAGAAACCTAATGTCAATGGCACCCTCTATGTTTTTATTTCCTGTTTTTCTGAGGTAGCCTCTTCAGCAGAAGCAAATGGGCTGAATCGCCTCAAACTCCACCTAGGTAGAAAGCACGGGTTTCATTTTGCCCGGGCCTGTGAAAATGTTTGAACTGAGCAGCATTAACAAGGAGACAGAGATTACCCCCACGTGGCTGTTGCACTCTGATGATGATAAGGCAACGGGAATGGGGGCTCATTATTTCACAAGGTGACAAAAAAATAGTATTTTGACGTTTCACCCTGAACGTGGGGAAGGGGGGAGTGGGGGAGGAAGCAGGGGCCCTTTGTGGAGTCTCCTCTTGCCATTGCAATGCCCCTTGGCCTGCCAACAACCTGAGGTCCTGCACTCTGCCAGTGAGGGGCTTGGCTGCAGGCCCTAGCCCAGCATTTCTTATCAGATTTACTGTGACAAGTGATGGGAGAAAATAAAGATGCTGTTAACAGCGCATCCGTTCAGACCCTGCTATTTAGAAATTTGGATTTATATTTTGTCAGAGAGAAGTAGCACTGATGTTAATCTTTGCACTACCCTTGGAAAAAATTATTCATAATCTTAAAACAATAATCCATAGCATTTGTGGAGCTCTGAGAACCAAGGGATGGTCAGAAGCATTTTTAGATAGATGTCTCATTTCATCTTCAAAGCAACCCAGTGAGGAATAAGAAAAGTTGGCTTATGACTTCCCTTTTGGAAAGTGAGTCTTTGGAAGCACAGAGAGGTCCAAGGTCACATAGTCAATAAGTTAGAGAGCCTGGATTTGAACCTGAGCGGTCTGCTGCCAGAGGTACCTTTTTTGCTCGTGTTTATTAAGGCAACTTGCAGCCCTGGCAAGGATTCAGATAGAATTGAGGATCATTTTTTAAACAATTTATTAGGGGCTCATACAACTCTTATCACAGTTCATACATATACATACATCAATTGTATAAAGCACATCTGTACAGACTTTGCCCTAATCATTTTTTTCTCCTCTTTTCTTTTCTTACATTTTAATAGGGACTCATACAACTCTTATCACAATCCACCCATATTCATACTTCAATTGTATAAAGCACATCCATACATTCCCTACCCCAATCATTCTCAAAGCATTTGCTCTCCACTTAAGCCCTTTGCATCAGGTCCTCTTTTTTCCCCCTCCCTCCCCTTCCCCCCTCCCTCATGTGCCCTTGGTAATTTATACATCGTTATTTTGTCATATCTTGCCCTATCCGGAGTCTCCCTTCCCCGGTTCTCGGCTGTCCCTCTCCCAGGGAAGAGGTCACATGTGGATCCTTGTAATCAGTTCCCCCTTTCCAACCCACTCACCCTCCACTCTCCCAGCATCGCCCCTCACACCCTTGGTCCTGAAGGTATCGTCCACCCTGGATTCCCTGTACCTCCAGCCCTCATATGTACCAGTATACAGCCTCTGCCCAATCCAGCCCTAACAGTGCTTCTCTCTATCCTTGTGGAGCCCTGGTGATGGGCTGGGCTGCTAAGTAGTAGGTTAAACAGGCTTTCCCCTCCTGTGAAAAGTTACACTCTCAGGAAACTCACGGGTTGCTCTGAATCAAGGTCAACTCAATGGCAGTGAGTTTGGCTTTTTAATGTCTCTCCCTGTTGTTGTTGTTGTTGTTGTTGTTGTTGTTGTTGTTAATTTGCCATCCAGTTGGTTCTGGTCCATGGCAAACCTATTCACAGCAGAATATAACAATAACAGCTCCTCCTCCATCCACACAAGTGTTCCTATGCTCAGTCCTCTTGTTGTAGTCACTGTGTCAATCCAGCTCTTCAAGGGCCTTCAACTTTTTTCACAGCCCTTCCATTTTTCTAAGCATGATGCCTCTCCAGGGACTGGTCTCCACTGACAACATGTCCAAAGTCTCACCATCCTTACTTCTAATGGCAATTCTGGCTGTACTTCCAAGACAGATTTTGTTTGTTCTTTTGGCAGTCCATGGTACTGTCAATATTCTTTGCCAGTACCATGGTTCAAATTCATACAGTTTACCTGGGTCTTCTTCACTCAATGGCAAGCTTTTCACATGCAGATGAGGCAAATGAAAATACCGTGGTTTGGATCAGGTGCACTTCCTGCTTAAAGTAACATCCTAACTTTTCAACATTCTAAAGAGTTCTTATGCAGCAGATCTACCCAGAGCAATGTATCTTTTCATCTCTTGACTGCTGCTTCCAGGAGCATTGCTTGTGGATCCAGACAAGACAAAATCCTTGACAACGTCAAGTTTTTCTCGATTTATCATCATGTTACCTATTGGTTCAGTTGTGAGGACTTTGGTTTTCTTTTTGTTGAGTTGTATCCCACATTGAAGGCTGCAATCCTTGATCTTCACCAGCAAGTGCTTCAAGTCCCCCATCCTTGTCAGCAAGCCAAACTGTGTTGTCTGCATATAGCAGGTTGTTAATAATATTTCCTCCAAATCTGATTCTGTGCTCTTTTTCATATAATTTGGCTTCTCTGATTATTTGCTCACCATACAGATTGAAAAAGTATAATAAGTGGGTGCAACCTGGATGCACACCTTTCTTGATTCTTAAACCATGCATTCTACCCTTGTTCTATTTGTGCTACTGCTTCTTAATCCATGTACAAGTTTCACATGAGCAAGACAAAGTGTTCTGGAATTCCCTTCTCAAAACTATCCATGTTTTGTTATGATCCACACAGTCAGATACCTTGGGTGTTAATAAAACATAAGTAAACATCTTTTGGGTATTCACTGCTTTCAGGCAAGATCCATCTGATATCTGATATCCTTTGTTCCACATCCTCTTCTGAATCTGGCTTAAATCTCTGGGAAACCAAACTCACTGCCTTGTAGTTGATGACAACTCATCCTGACCCTATAGTATAGGGTAGAACTAACTGCCCCTGTGAGTTTCTGAGACTGTAACTCATTATGGGAGTAGAAAACCTTGCCTTTCTCCCACGGAGTGACTGGTGCTTTTGAACTGCTGACCTTGGGGTTTGCAATCCAACCTGTAACCACTGTGCCACGATGGCTCTTGAATGCTGAATATGGTAACTTTCTGTCAATGAATTAATGCAACTGTTGTTGTATTAGCTTCAGTACAATTTGACTCACATGTGATGCCAATGATAGGGTTACATAATTTGACCATTCCGTTGGTCTCCCTTCTTTGGTATGTATACACATATGGATCTCTTCCAGTCCGTTAGCCAAGTAGCTGTATTCCAAATTTCCTGACATAGATGAGTGAGTGCTGCCAGTGCTTTATCGGCTTGTGGAAACATTTCAATAGATATCCCAGCAATGCCTGGCATCTTGTTTTGGGCTAGTGCTTTCCATGCATCTTGGATTTCTTCTTTCCTGACCATTGGTTCTTGCTCATATGTTACCTCCTGAAATGGTTGAATGTTGGTCTATTCTTTTTGATATAGTGACTCCATATTGTTTCCATCTTCCTCAGATGTTTCCTTCATTATTCAATATTTTGCCCATAGAATTTTTTAATATTGCACCTCAATACTTGACATTTTTCTTCAGTTCTTTCAGTTTAAGATATGCTGAATATGTTCTGTTTTGGTTTTCTAACTCTAGGCCTTTGCACATTTTGTGATAATATTTTACTTTGTATTCTCGAGTTGTCCTTTGAAATTTTCTTTTTAGCTCTTTACTTCATCATTGCTTCCATTTGCCTTGGCTACTCTCTGATTAAGAGTAAGTTTCAGAGTCTCTTCTGATAAGCACTTGTATCTTTTCCTTATTTCCTTTTTTTAAAAATGACACTGTGCTTTATTCAGAGATGTTCTCAAAATTTGGTGGGTTATTATCAAGGTTGTATATTGACTCTCGTGTACTTGTTTGCATTTTCTTGAACTTCAACTTGAGCTCACATATGAACAATTGCTGATCTGTTCCACAATCAGCCCCAGGACTGGTTTCAGTTGCTGATATTGAGCTTCTTTTATTGTCTCTTCCCACAGTTGTAGTCAATTTGATTTCTGTGTATTCCATCTGGAGAAGTCCACATTTATGGTCACCTTTTTTGTTGTTGATCATATGTTTGAAGAAATCATTAATCATGCAAAATTCTAACATACAATCAAAATAAATTCGTAATTATTGGTGATTGGAGTGCAAATGTAGGAACCAAAGAGGAAAGAACAGAAGTTGGAAAATATAGTATATGCTATCAGCAATTTATTGGTCTTGCAAACTCTGTCATGCGATCTCCAGCTTGGTTTCTATCACCAAGACCATATTTTTCAACTACTGATCCTTCCTCTTTGTTTACAACTTTTGCATTCCAATAATATTTTGATAGCAAGTCTGACAAATTTGGGACTGAATATGGTGGTAGAATTATTCAATTTCTGTGTCACCAGCTTTGGGTGGTTGGTGCATAAATTTGAACAATAGTTGTATTGATTGGTTCTCCTTAAAGGGAGCTAGATAGTATCCTATCAAAGATTGCATTGTACATTAAAATAGATCTTAAAATGTCCTTTTGATGATGAATGCAATGTTGTTTCTCTTGATTGTGTCATTTCCAGCAGAGTAAACCATAAGATTTTCTGTTTCAAAATGGTCGATATCAGTCCATTTCAGCTAACTAATGCTTACAATATCAATCTTTATGTATTCCATTTCATTTTTAATGACTTATAATGTCCCTAGATTCATATTTCATACATCCCAAGTTTCAATTATTAATGACGATTTGAACTGTTTCTCCTCATTTTGAGTTGTGCCCCATCAGCAAATGAAGGTCCTGATAGCTATACTCGATTTGCATCATTATGGTCGACTTGCCTATGAAAAGTCAGCTCTTCCTCTTCCTCAGCCGTATTTTGAGTACTTTCCAAGTTGAAGAGCTCATCTTCTGGCACACGTTCTGACAATGTTCTTCTGTTGTTCATGGGGGGTCTAGTAACTGACAGTGTTGCTGCTATCCATAGGGTTTTCAATGGCTCATTCTTCCCATGCGGGCAGCCAATTCCTTCTTCATTGTCTGTTCTTTGTCTGGTAGCTCTTTGGGTGACCCTGCTGGTATATGAAATGCCAATCACATAGCTCCCGGTATCACACAAAACAAAAGTCACCACAGTACCACAAAATGCCAGACAAGTGATGGACCTCTATTCTTAGTGAGGCGTGGCCTGGTGGGAGGAGTGTGCCCTTAGTTGGTTCTGATCCACTTACTGGAACAAATACTGTTAGTGCTTATTTCGTAAATGTGAAATGCATAAAAGAGACCCCCCAAAATATCCTCCAATTCAGACTTTCTGCCTTTTAAAAGAGGATAACCCACTCTGATTCAAAGTAATTGAGGTGTTTTGTTTTCCCCTCCCTCTGAGGCTACAGAGACTAGACTAATCACAGCTGAGGTGGAGCGACTGAAATGACTTAAAGCACCAGCTAGACTGGCTGTCAGAAGCAGCTACAGTCAACAGCTACACACTGACAGAGCTGCTCAGCCAAGAGCTGAGGGTTCTCAACTCCCACTTCTACTGATGGTCACAGCCAGTGGCCTCTGGGAGTTGACTGGAACCCAGCAGCCAGCTGTGAGGAGCAAGTAATTCATCTCAGCCTGGCCCAGGTCATCAAGTCACTGAAGGAGTATCGGGAAAGAGGGAAGAAATTTGGGGTCCCACATTTGGCCACAGAAAAAAGTTGTTCTGTGTTTAGACAGTAGTTCTGGGCCTGAGTTTGGGGCAGGCGTGATGAAGGAAAGTGGGCTCCCTCCCTGCATCTGGGAACTGATGGTGGGGCTGCCCTGGAAACAGCAGGCCAGTCAGCTGGAGCAAAAAAGGCTTGGACTCTAAAGCCCTGGCAGGGCAGACTGAAGCTACCTCAACTGTTTTTTCTTAACCCAATGGCTCCTGCTACCCTCACCACCCCCAACTAGGTAAAAGGGAAGAAAGATGCATTTTCTTTACAGAGGCAACTTTCTAGAAAGGAGACCAGCCCACCAGCTGTGAAAGGTCCCCTTAAACCATTTTACTTTGAGCAGGAGGAAGAAATGTTGAGATTCCCAGAGCCACGTGGAATTGTGGATCCTCTAGTTTATGTTCCAGTGATGCAAGATCGATTTTTCTAGAGAAAGTCAAAATTCCTGTTTTCTTAAAAACCTCCTGATTTTTTCAAAGGCGATTCAATAACATTGGATAGAAGCCAGGTAGGCCAAAGAGCCCTGGTGGCACAGTGGGTTATGTGTTGGGCAGCTAACTAGAAGGTCAGTAGTTTGAAACCACCAGTCACACTGGGGGAGCGGGGGGGGGATAGGGTGGGGGTTGTTCGAGATGAGACTTTCTAGTCCATATAGAATTTCAACCTCGGAAAACCACAGGGGCAGTTCTGCTTGGTCTTACAGGGTCACGGTGAGTTGGAATCTTCTAGATGGCAGTGAATAAGCAGGCCAACCAGAGTCCACACAGGTCCTCATTTGGCTATGGGAGTCCCAAGTCTGTGACCCTCACTGAATCGACCTTTGTGTATCGATGTTAAAAGTGAGATCCAGAGAGGGGAGCGCCTGTCCCCTTGAGGAGCACCGAGTTGACTTTCCAGTCTCCAATCTGTAGCAGACACTCCCGGTGCTCCTTCTCTTCACTCCCAAATTCCTGATTCCGTGTACTCGCCTCAGTCACCAAGGGCCAGCTCTGAAGGTCCCTTTGCTGGTGCTAGCTGAATGTGCTGAGGAACATATGCCCCTGGGAACAGCCCTGACCAGGCCCCTCACTCCTTGGATGGCAAAACTCTGAGAGGCGTGTGCTACACCCTACCCCTGGAGACTTCCTAAGTGATTAAGCAGCAGGTTCCCAGGTTTGTAATTGGATTCACAATCTATTTGTTATCGGTGGCCCTTCCCTCCACTGGCTCACAACCCCACATCATTACCTGCATGCTCAGAGCTTCCTAAATAAGCTCATTGCCTTTAAGTCTTTGACCAGGGTATGCTTCAGTGAGAACACAAACTAAGCCCAGGTCTGAATCGTTATGTGTCCTTCCTGCCGTCCAGTTGATGCCGACTCATGGCAACTCTATAGTTTGGGGTAGAACTGCACCTGTGAGTTTCTGAGACTGGAACACTTTTTTTTTAAAACATTTTATTAGGGGCTCATACAACTCTTATTACAATCCATACATATACATACATCAATTGTATAAAGCATATCCGTACATTCTTTGCCCTAATCACTCTCAAAGCATTTGCTCTCCACTTAAGCCCTTTGCATCAGGTCCTCTTTTTTTTAACCTCCCTCCCCGCTCCCCACTCCATCATGAGCCCTTGATAATCTACAGATTGTTATTTTGTCATATCTTGCCCTCTCCGGAGTCTCCCTCCCCACCTTCTCTGCCGTCTGTCTCCCAGGGAGGAGGTTACATGTGGATCCTTGTAATCTGTTCCCCGTTTCCAACCCACTCACCCTCTACTCTCCCAGTATCGCCCTTCACACTCCTGGTCCTGAAGGTATCATCCACCCTGGATTCCCTATGCCTACAGCTCCTATATGTACCAGTGTACAACCTCTGCCCTATCCAGTCCTGCAAGGTAGAATACGGATCATGGTAGTTGTGGGGAGGAAGCATCCAGGATCTAGGAAAAAGCTGTGTTTTTCATCAGTACTACATCGCACCCTGACTGACCCATCTCCTCTCCTAAACCCCTTTGTGAGGGGATCTCCAGTGGACATAAATGGGCTTTGGGTCTCCACTCTGCACTTCCCCCTTCATTCACTATGATATATATATATATATATATATATATATATATATATATATATATATATATATATATATATATATACCATATATATGGTATATATATATTTTTTGCATAATACCTTATACCTGGTCCCTTTGGCACCATGTGATCGCACAGGCTGGTGTGCTTCTTCCATGTGGGCTTTTTTGCTTCTGAGCTAGATGGCCGCTTGTTCACCTTCAAGCCTTTAAGACCCCAGACACTATCTCTTTTGATAGCCAGGCACCATCAGCTTTCTTCGCCACATTTGCTTATGCACCCGTTTGTCTTCGCCAATCGTATCATGGAGGTGTGCAGCCAATACTGTGATTTTTTTTTTTTTTGATGCCTGATAACTGATCCCTTCGGGACCTCGTGATCACACAGGCTGGTGTGCTCTTCCATGTGGGCTTTGTTGCTTCTGAGCTAGATGGCCGCTTGTTTATCTTCAAGTCTGTAAGACCCCAGACACTATCTCTTTTGATAGCCGGGCACCATCAGCTTTCTTCACCACATTTACTTGTTCACCAGCTTTGGCTTCAGCAGTTGTGTCGGGAGGATGAGCACTGTAGAGTGCCAATTTAATAAAAGAAAGTATTCATGCATTGAGGGAGTGCTTGAGTTAAGGCCCAAGGTCCTGCCACCACCTTAATACTAAACCTATAATGATAGACACAGAGATCTATTTCCCCATACATATATATATAGATATATTTGCATGTACATGTCTTTGTCTAGACCTCTATAAATGCACTTTGACTCCTAGCTCTCTCCTCCATCTCCCTTGACTTTCCTCCTGTCCCACTACCATGCTCCGTCCCAACCTGGGTTACAGCTATACCTCTTCTTTACGTAATCTTACCCTTGATCATTCCCTACCAGGCCTGCCACTTCCCCCTCACTACCATTTTGAGTCCCATGTTGTTCCCTTGTCCCTGTGTTTGTTAACACCACTTCCTTGCCCCCCCCCCGCACCTCCCCCTATCCCAAGTGTCCCCGGAACTGTTGGTGCTGTTGTTTTTCCTCCAGATAGTTCATCCAGCCTGTCTTATTTAGACAGACCTGTGGAGACACTAACATGCACGAAAACAAGACAGAGGAAAACAGAGCAACAGTATACAACCAGACAACAAAACAACAAAAACAAACCACTGACAAAGAACAAAACAAAACACATCAAGAAAGAAGAGCTTATAGTTAGTTCAAGGATCATTTGTTGGACCTTAGGAGTGTTTTCCAATCCAGTCTGTTGAGGCACCACAACCTGGCCCCAAAGTCCACTTTCAGCATTCCCTGGGGACCTTGCCACTCCATTCCCTTGCTGTTCCACTGCACTCCACCACACTTTGCCTCGGTGTGGTGGAATCAGGTTCGGTGCAATTCGCACACTGTGTCTCCAGTGCTGTCCCCTGTATCACCCTTGGTCACTGAGGGGCATCATGTCTCATAGTGGGGCCAGCCATGTTGTTCTCTTTGTGGACTGGCTGCTCTGAGACTAGAACTCTTTAGGGGAGTAGAAAGCCTCATCTTTCTCCCTTGGAGTGGCTGGGGATTTCAAATTTGCCATTTCAGACATTGCGTTTAGCAGCCCAACACATAACCCCTATACCCCACCATAGCTACAGAAAACAATAAAGAAACAAAATCCAACAACACTCATTGCCATTGGGTGCATAACAATCCTATCGAGAGAAAATACTCCGGCCTCCTGGGTTTCCAAGGCTATAACTCTTTGTAAAAATAAAATTGTGTTATGTTTACAGTGAAAGTTTATATAACCGATTAGATTCTCATTTAACAAATTCTCTACTTGGTTAGTGACATTAGTTACTTTTTTCAATAAAAAGGAAAGCAGAATATTAAAAAAAGAACAAATGAAAACGTGTTAAGAGTAAAGACAAATGATAAGATGTTAATGTTTAACCTAATCATATCTGCAACAATACACTTTCTGATGTACTGACGGTGAGCAGGGTTTAATCCCATCCCTGGTGAATGGTCCCAGGGGATTTAATGGAGGCTTATTCTCTGTGGAATCTCTGCCAATGCATTTTGAGTTTTTATACTCATCTAAGGCTATAACTCTTTATGGGAGAAGAAAGCCTCATCTTTCTCCAAAGGAGCGACTGGTGAATTCCAACTGCTGACCTTGCAGTTAATAGCCCAACACATAACCCATTATGCCACCAGATGAGAGATTTGTCTCTGGGTGCCTTCCAATGCAAGCACTACAATTATGCAAGGAGGATATTTTTTTCTGTACTGGAGCCAGGTCAAGTCAGAACCAGTGTGTCCATGGTTTGCAGCGAAATCAGAGGAAGAAGAGGGTAGACTGTCTATAACTTCTCATAGTCCAGGGAAATGCTAGGCCTGGAAGGGGGCATGCTGGCTCAACCATGTTCAGAAAGTCTGCAAACTAACCTCCCCGGCTCAAATAATTACCAGCACCATGTCTCTGAATATCACCTAAAAGCAAAATAGTGAAAGCACCATTTCCATTTCATAATACTTTTATTAAAAGTAAAGTTCAATTCAGTGATGTGAAGAAGCTGGGAAAATTATCTTTTCATTTCTTTCTTTTTCTTTCCCTCCCTTTCCCCTTCTTCTCCACAGAACTGAGAGGCAGAGGGAATAAAGACAGCATGGCACCAACTGGAGGACACCGTGGGGTCAAGGTCACCATTTAAGTCATGCTTGTCCAGTTTGGAGGGGCAACTGGATGTCCTCATTTGTGAAATTGCTTGTTAATCTTTTTGAGTTAACAAGGTATGGTAAAAAATGATTGTTGGTGTTTTTGTTAGGAACCGTCTAGTCCAGTCCAACTCATAGTGACTCAATGCATCAGTGCAGAGCTCTCTAGACCAATGGTTCTCCACCTGTGGGACCCTTGCACAGTGTGACTGTAACAAAATTACAGTTATGAAGTAGCAATGAGAATATTTTTATGGTTGTGGAGGTCACCACAACATGAGGAACTGTATGAAAGGGTTGTGGCATTAGGAAGTTTGAGAACCACTGCTCTAGGCTTTTCTATGCTGTAATCTTTACAAGAATGAGTTGCCTGGCTTTTCTTCCAAGAACAGAGCCACTGGTGGTTTCAAACCTTCAACCTTTTGGATAGCAGCTGAGCACTTAACCATTGTGCCTCCAGGGCTCTTTGATAAACTCTATTAGAGGGTCTTAACCATTGCAACCCCATGGATCCTTTTTGCATTTAGGAAAGGCTATGGAACACCTGCCCACTCCCCAGAATAATATTTCCAAATACCTCCAATGAAATACAGAATCACAAAGGCACAAATTGTATTGAAATGCAGTGATAAAAATAAAAGACATTGGATTTGTGGCAAATATACATGTTAATAAAAACATTAAATATGATCTGATAGTGGGTCTAATAAACCAAACCAACACCATTGAGTTGATCCTGACTCACTGTGACCCTATATAAAATTCCTCAGGCTAAATCTTTACAGGAGCAGATCATCTCACCTTCCTCTCAGTGAACAACTGGTGCCGTTGAACTGCCAACCTTGAGGTTACCTGCCCAACGGCTCGCCCACAGCGTCACCGTGAGTTCTAGATAGTGATGAGCATGAACTGTACTCAACGATGGCTGCAACGACTAGCATGGGGTGTGAAAGCATGTAGAATTTCTCTCGGTGGTAATCGCATGGCTATTCTGAACACAGCTGTGGACATGCTAAACTGCCCTGCGAGCTTAGGGAAACTAACTCAACCAGGATTGTCCCTCATCCAATTTGACATTGCTCCCCAGCCTGCTGGGGCTCAGTGGCTCAGTGTTAGGGTCCCTTGTCTAGATACCAGGGCTGGCATGGAGAAAGTCATTCCTCTGCAGCCTTCTAGTGTGTGGGGGAAGATATTAGTGTTCAGCCTTGGCAGGAAATTGCTGGATTTTCCTGGCAGCCACATTCTTAATAACCATTTACTGGATACATATTATATTCTGAGGGTAAATTGGTGGTTCAGTTGTAGAATTCTCCTTTTTCATGTGGGAGATCTGGGTTTGAGTCCAAGACAATGAAACTCATGTGCATCCAACACTCATTTGTCAGGGGGATGCTTGGTTATTGCTGAGGTACTGAACTGATTCTGTGTTGCTATGATACTGAAATGGGGAAGCCTGGTTGGGTGCGGCTTTGAGACTGAACCTGTTTCTGTGATGTGTCCAGACTAAGATGAGCGATGAAGAAGAGCGTGGCTTTCTTCTTCTGAAAACCAGTTAACGAAAACCCCTGTGAATCACAATCTGATGCACAACCAAAGAGATGGTGCAGGACCAGAGAGAATATTGCCCATGGAGTCACTGGGAGCTGGTTGTCACAGTGAGTTGGAATGGAGGCTGACTCAACAGCAGCTAACAACCATTGTGTTCCAGGCACTCGATTTGCTTTAAAAATCTAGCTCAGCCTTCTGGTACAGGGAAGTGATTAATCATGCCTACTTTATAGCACACCGTGAACCCTGATCAATGTCAGGCCCTGCTTGTGTTTTGTCCCTCCTTTTCCACATTCACATCACTTCCATTCCCCTCTTCAGACTAATACCCTCTGCTGGGTGCTTGGTGTGTGTGTGTCCTTATAGGCATACAGCCATGTGCACTAGACCATGCTGCTTGGTGAATGGGCTTTCAGCTTCCATGAATGGTACTGCAATATAAATCTCATTCCGTTTCTGACCTTTTCAACTCCTTGCAATGTCATTAAGATTTATTGCCATGCTGCATATCAATTGTATGTGCTGCTGCGTGCCACTTGGTCATGAGCAATCATCATCTTTCTTTTGTTTCCTTCTTCAGTTGTCTGTTGATTGGCATCCAATTCAGCTCCAACTCTTCTCTACTGCAGGTATCAGTATGGTGACCATTCTTGTAAAAATGTCCCAAGGGCCCTGTGAATTGGATAAATAGCTTGGCCTATATACCCAGGAATTATGTGTTGGGCTGCTAACCCCAAGGTGAGCAGTTCCAACCCACCAGCTATTCCATGGAGCAAAGAGAGGCTGTCTGCTGTCGTAAGAATTTAGTTTTGTTAACCTAAAGCAGCAATTCTACTGTGGCTTGTAGGGTTGCTAATGAGGAAGAATCAACTGGGGTTTTGTTTGTTTTTCTACATCCAGGAGAGAGCTTTGATGGGGGAGATATTAAGTGCTTGGCTGCTAACCCAAAGGTCAGTAGTTTGAAGCCGTCTTCCACACACTGTGGGATAAAGGCATGGCTGTCTACTTCCCAATAGAAGCCTTGAAAACATCATGGGACCATTCAGCTTTGTTTGATAGGGTCACGAGGAATGAAAGTCAACTCAGTGACTGCGCTTCTTTGGTTGTACGTCAAGGAGGGGCTCACTAGGTCCTAGGGTCCATTCAATGGACTTTCACTAAGCTCTGCCAGATTGCTGTGCAGCAAACCTGAATCATTAGCAGTGTTTCTCTGCTTTCCCCAGATCTCCACTGACACTTGGTATGTTTGACTTTCTAACTGTTGCCCGTTTGATGGTTTTAAAAGGCCAAGCACAATAAACTCATCTATCCCAGGCACTTTCTGGTTCTGTAGCAGATTCTTAGGGTTGCCATGCCACATTCCTTTTACCCATCTCTGACACAATCTCACTGCCTTCCAGTCAATACCGACTCATAGCGATCCTGTGGGGCAGTGTACAACTACCCCCTGCGAGTTTCAAACACTACAACTCTTTATTGGTGTAGAAAACCCCATCTCTCTTCCTTGGAGCTAGTAGTTTTGAGCTGCTGACCTTGAAGTTAGCAAACCAACTTGTAACCACTGCACTTCCAGGGCTCCTCCTGATATCCATCATAGCAGTGGCGAACGGCTCTATGTAAGTGCAGGCTCCTGCTGAAATGGTGTCTTATCACAACTGTGCAGCACGCAGCTCTCCATGTCCTTCTGCCTCGAAGCCTTTTCAAAGGCATGGAAAGCCAAACCCAGGAAGGTAGGAGAGGTCACCTTACTAGGAGGAATGCTCAACACCACTACAGGCGAAGAAGAGCCCAGCCTCCTGTTTCTGGTAGACAATTCTAGGACAGAACCCATGTTCCTCAGAAGTCCTGGGGGAATCAAGCCCCTGTATCCTACATTAAAAGCCTCAACACCCCGTTCCCATTGTGATTGCTTCTCCCCCTAACTCAGTCTTGCGTCCGCTTTCCTATTCCCACTCCCTGCCATCAGATCTCAAATAGACTCCCTGCACCCAGGCCTGAGGAATAAGCTCGGCATGCACGGGCACTCAATCAAAGACACACATATTACTCTGAATCTCCAAAAGAACCCTGTGGGCTACGTGTGTAATCCCCAGTTCACAGATGAGAAATGGATTGAAAAACAGTGACACACCAATGATCACACAGGCAAGGGTTCAAGTCTGTGTCTATCAGTTATTCTTTTATTCAAGTATGCCTGAGAAGACTGGGTCTTAACACTTGAGGAATCTTCTTGGAAGAATAAGGCAAACTACAGAAAACACAAAATGAATATCGCTTTTGTTCGTTTACCCATTTGCAAAAGACATAATACCTATAGTGCTAAGAATAGTATTCAAAGTATCTATTACTACCCCCTCAAAGCTTACATACTAGTCACCAAACTCAAACAAATACAATGCTATCAAGTTGATTACAACTTATAGCAACCCCATATAGGGCTTCCAAGACTGTAAATCTTTACAGAAGCAGAGAGCTTCACTTTTCTCCCCCTGAGTGACTGGTGCATTTGAACTACTGACCTTGTGGTTACCAGCCCATTGCTAAATGATTAGTTCCATAATCATTACGCTTACTTAACTCTACATTCTTTTAATTATTTCTCTATCAGTCCAAATTGCATCTGGCTACATGGGAAAAACAAAAACAAACCGACTCTAGTGGTCTAATCACAAAAGCTTCATTTTTCTTATATTAACAGAAAAAATACCAAACCAGTTGCCACTGAATTGATTCTGATTTACAGTTACCCCATATGATTCAGGGTAGAACTGTGCTCCATGAAGTTTTCAAGGGCTGAATTTTTAAATGTAGATTGCCAGGTTTTTCTTCCAAGGCATCTTTGGCTTAGCAGTGAATTGTGTTAACCCTTTGCACCACACAGGGGTTTGTCTTATACAATAGTAAGTCTTGAAATAGGTAGCCTAGGTCTGGCGTATTTGCTCAGGGACTCATCTTGGATATAGGAGAATGCATGCTTTTTGGTCTGCCAAACTCATGTAGCCTATGTGACTCTCCCATCTTTCAATATTCTGACTAGGGAGCATGACAGCAGAAGAGCCAAGGACAAAAATGAAATGGGTTATGCCAGACAAGTGTTTTGCCTTAAACAACAACAAAAACTTTCTTGGGAGTCCTACTCAATATCTTTCACCTACACATATTTGGCCCAAACTGGGTCAAATGTTTATGCATAGCTGCAAGGCAGCCTAGGAGTGAGCGATTTAAGTAGGTACATTATCACCCTAAACAAAATTGAGCTTCTATTAGTAGTAAGAATGAGAAAAATGGATACTGTTTAGGCATATAGCAGGGTTGGGTAGAATTCTATTTTGTGTCTTAATTTATATTTTGAATGAACTCAGAAAAAGTCATAGAGAGTAGAACAAAGGGATGGATGTGCATCCAACCACCTCAACTACTCATTTCTTTTCATGCTCTCCCTCTAGCTTCCCTGAATAGTTCTTGGTTACACATTGGGCTGCTAATTGCACGGTCGGTATTTTGAAATCACCGGCTGCTCTTCGGGAGAAAGATGGGACTCTACTCTGTAAAGAGGTACAGTCTCAGAACCTCACAGGTACAATTTTACCCATGTCCTGTTGGGTCGATATGAGTTAGCATTGATTCAATGGCAGTGAGCTTGGTTTGGATAGATCTGTAGAATCTTAGCATGTAATAGTTTGAATACACAGAAAAAAATTCAGTGGAATCATAACCCTCTAAATAATTACCCTCTAAAGCCACAAAGATCAACTGTGTCCAGCATGGTGACAGTTTAGCATATGACATGGGGACATTGCTCATATCCCAGTGTTGTTAATCAACAAAAACTCACACACTGCCACTTATAGTGACCCTATGCACAATAGAATAAAAGCCTTTCTAGTCCTGTGACATCCTCACAATGGTCATATTTTAGCCTATTGTTACAGCCACTGTGTTGATCCATCTCATTCCGGGTTTACCTGTTTTTTGATGATGCTCTACCAAGTATTTTGTCCTTTTCTAGGGACTAATATCTCCTGATACCATGTTCAAAGTATATGAAATGAAGTTTTACCATCCTCACTTCTAAAACACATTCTGGCTGTACTTCTTCTGGGACAGACCTCTTTGTTCTGCTGGGCATTCGTGGTATATTCAATATTATTTGCAACATCATATTTTAAAGGCATCATATTTTCTTCAGTCTTCCTTAATTATGGTCCATATTTCACATGCATATGTCAAACATTACCATCAAGTCTATTGTTATTCATAGTGACCATATAGGGTTTCCAAGGCTGTAAATCTTTACATGGTCAAATAGCTTCCTCTTTCTTCTGTGGAGCAGCAAGTGGGTTGAACCACCAACCTTGCTGTGAGTCATTCAACCCATACCAGACACTTAAATTAAGAATCCTTTCACATGCATCTAAGGTGATTAAAAATATCAAGGCTAAAAGCAGGCATAACTTGCTAATCCCCAGAGTAAAACATTTGCTCTTTCACATTTTAAAGAGGTCTTTTACAACATATTTTTTCCAATGAAATACGTTGATTTATTGACTGCTGCTTCTGTGAGTATTGATTGTGGGTCCAAGTAAAATAGAGTTTAGCTACATTTCTCTATTTGTAATGATGTTGTGTGTTTATATTTGTCAAGTTGAGAAGACATTTGTATTCTTAGTGTTGAAGACTAATTTATATGAGCTTTATCAGTAAGTACTTCAAGGCCTATTGACTTTCAGCCAGTAAGATTGGGTCATCTGCATAACACAGGTTGTTAATGATTCTTCCTCCAATTCAGATGCCTCAACTTCTTCATACAGAGCAGCTTCTCAGATTATTTGAATAAGTATAGTGTGATAGATAGGTAGGTTTATAGTGCCAACCTGGCCAATAAGAACATGTGGGATTAATAAGTTCGCAGTTTGATTAGTGGGCAAAGAGATAAATGGCTCAGCAAGCCACACCTATCTCTCAGTTGCTCTCTGGTGATCAGACCAGTGTGTGGCTGCCTTACCTAGTTCTGCAGTTTGCTGCTTGGCTGTACTGCCATATTTACTGTTGCATGGAAGTGAGTTAAACTGAGTCCTCTGTACTGCTATGTGGACTAATTAGCTGTTATATTCCTTCGTGTTCTATCTATCAAATCATAAATGTCCTGGTTTTGTTTCTCTAGAGAACCCTGTCTAACACATATGGTGAAAGGATATAACCACAACACACACTCTCCTGATTTTAAACCACGCAGTATCCCCTTGTTCTATTCGAACCACTTCCTGTTGGTTTATGTACAGGTACCACAGGAGCACAATTAAATGTATGGGAATTCCCATTGTTCTCATATGTATTCATATGCTACCCAAAGTTTGTTATGATACACAGTAAAATCCTCTGAATAGTCAATAGTACATAAGTAAGCATTTTCCTTGTATCCTCTGTTTTCAGCCAAGGTCCATCTGAAATCAGCATTGATATACCTTGCCTCATGCCCTCTTTTAATACAGCCTGGATTTCTGGCAGCTTCCTGTTGACATATTGCTATAACTACTTTTAAAGTTATCTTCAATAAAGTTGTACTTGCATGTCATATTAATGTTACTTTAAATTAATTTGCAGATTTTGTTGCGTCATATTTCTTTAGAATGGACACAAATATTAATCACTTCCAGTTGGTTGGCCAGATAGCTATCTTCCAAATTTCTTGACATGGACTATCACTGCATGAGCGTGTTGAAATATTTCCATTCCTATCCCTTCCTTGCTTTTCACTAATGCTTACATTGCAGCTTCAACTTCTTCTTGGCCTTTTGAACTAGTAGAACCTCAACTAATTCTTGGGTACAGAGACTCTGTATACTCCTTCCATGTTCTTTGGATTCTCCCTGCATCATTCAGTAGTTTGATAAGTAATCCTTCAACATTTTAATCCAAGGCTTGGATTTTTTCTTCTGTTCTTTCAATTTATGATATGCTGACTGTACTCATTTCTTTTGCTTTCCTAATTCCAGGTCTTTACACGTTACAATATAATTCTTTACTTTATCTTCTCAAGCTGCCCTTTCAAATTTTTCTGTTCAACTCTTTTATTTCATCATTTCTTCCATTTGCTTTAGCTGCTTTAGGTTCAAGAGCAAGTTTCACAATCTCCTCTGATATCCACTGTAGTATTTTCTTTCTTTCCTGTATTATTAATGATCTTTTTGAGGAGCCCCCAATAAAATAATTTATGATAAATAAATAAATAGCCCCAGTTGACATGACAAAAAAAAAAAAAAAGATTGATGACCTTGATGCTATTTCACAAGTCTTCTGGTAGCTGATCATTAATGTTCAATATGTCCGAACCATTCTTGAGATAGGCTCTAAATTCAGGTGAGATATTGTGATAGTAAGGTTTGGTGTCAATTTAGCTTGACCAGGATCTTCAGAAGGTGCAGGTCACAGTCTCCTTGGGGGTGTGACCTATTTCATAGCTATAAGTAGACTGTGGAGAATGGGCTCACTCTTTTTCTTCCTGATGAAAAGACCCTGGACCCTACGTCTGGCTTCTTGGGATGGCAATCACCATGAGACCTGCTGACCCTAAGAGCTGTCTGTGGCCTGCCAACTGCCTGTTGACTTTGGATTCTCCCAACTCTGCCTCCACCAACCTGTGGTTTTCCTGTTTCTTGGGCTATTCCTCCAACAGCTTCATGAGTCTGGAAGGGCCTCTAGTTTGCATCTGATTTATGGGCTGGAGTTGGACTGGGGTTTCTTGTTGTGTGGACTTCTTAATGTAAAATTCTTTATTGATATAAATTTCCTTCTTCTACATGTATCAGTATCACTGGTTTGTTTCTCTAGAAACCCCAGCCGACCACAGATATAATGTAGGCTGTATTTGGGCTCTTTTGCGTTCTTATTTTAATTTTCTTCAGGTATGACTTGAACTTGCATATTAGTAATTGATAGTCTGTTACATAGTTGGCCCCTGTTCTTATTTTGTCTCAATGATATTGAGCTTCTCTATTATGTCTTCCCACAGATTTAATCAGTTCCATTCCTGTGTATTCCACATGTATATATGCCGCTCCTGTTGTTGAATAAAGATGTTTGCAATGAGGAAGTTATTGCTCTTGCAGAATTCTTTCATGCATTCTTCAGCTTCTTTTCGATCCCCCAAGCCATAGTTTCTAATTACTCTTCCTTCCTTTTTGTTTCCATGTGTGCATTCCAATTGTCAGCAATTATTAATGCATTTTCAGTACATGTGTGATCAATTTCAGACTAAAGAAGTTGGTACAATTCTTCATTGGCTTTAGTGGTTTGTGAGAAAATTTGAATAATGGTTCTATTAACCGGCCTTCCTTGTGTGTGAAGATAGATATTATTCTGTCACAGGCAGCATTGCATTTCAAGATAGATCTAGAAATGCTCTTTTTGAGGATGAAAGAGACATTCTTTTGAATTTGTCATTGTCAGCATAGTCATTCTTATCATTTTAAGATTCAAAGGGACTATTTCAACTCACCAATGCCTAGGATACTGATCTTTATAGGTCAGATTCCGTTTTTTATGATTTCCAATTTTCCTAGATTCTTATTTTTCACGTTTCATGTTCTGATTATTAATGAATGGTTGCAATGATTTTTCTCATTTTGAATTATAATCCATCAGCAAATGAAGGTGCCAGAAAGCTTTAGTACACTTTGTTGCTAGATGCCTTCAAGTCAGTTCTGTCTCATAATAATGCCTACACAACAGAATGAAACATTGCCTGGTCCTGCTCCATACTCAAAAATTTTGTTATGTTTGAGCCCATTGTTGTAGGAATTGTCTCGATCCATTTGATCGGGTGTCTTCCTCTTTTTGCAACCCCTCCACTGTAATGTGTATGATGTCCTCCAGGGACTGGTCTGTCCTGATAACATCTGCAAAGTACAGGAGATGAAGTCTCGCCATCCTATCTGCCAAGGAACATTTAGCTGCACTTCTTCTCAGACAGATTTGTTTGTTCTTCTCTCCACCCATGGTACTTTCAGTATTTTTTTGTCAGTACCTTAATTCAAATGCACCAGTTCTCCTTCAGTCGTTCTCATTCAATGTTCAAATTTCACATGCATAAGAAGTGGCAGAAAATACCATGCCTTGGGCCAGGCGCAACTTAATCCTAAGTGAAATTCTTGATCTTCCGTACTTTAAAGTGGTTATGTGCAGTAGATATGCCTAATGTAATATGTTATTTGGTTTCTTGATTGTTGTTTCCATGAGCATTAGTTGTGAATCTAAGCAACACCAAATTCTTGATAACTTCAATATTTTCTCCATTTATTATAATGTTATCTCCAGCTCCTGTTGTGAGGTTTTGAGTTATCATTAAGGTGGACTCTACTTTGAGGAAGCTCTCTTTCTCGGTGATATTTTGATTGTTTTGCAATCTGAGGGGCTCATTTTCTGGCATTATATCAGACAATATTTTACTGCTATGCAGAAAGTTTTCAATGGTGAATCCCTCAGAAGTGGACTGATTGTTTTGTCGTCCTGTCAGTTCTTAGTCTGGAAGCTGTGTTGAAATCTGTTCACCGTGGGTGATCCTGCCTGGTATTTGAAGTACTAGTGGACTAACTCCCAGCATTACAGCAAAGCAGAAGCTACCACAGTGCAGCAAATTGACAGATGGGGTGGGGGAGGGGAGTTGTCATTGTTAGACACTGTTAATTTGGCTCTAACTCATAGCACCCACATCCTGTTTCCTCACAGTGAATGTTGGAGACCGTTTTTGCAGCCAGTATGCCAATTCATCCCATTGAGGACCTTCTTCTTTTTTTCACCACTCCAATTTATCAAGTATGATATCCTTCTCTAGGGACTATGCTCAGCTGTTAACATGCCCAAAGTATGTGATATGAAGTCTTGCCATTCTCACGTCTAGGAAGCATTCTGGCTCTACTTCCGCCAAGAAAGATTTGTTCCTTCTTTTGAAAGTCCATGGAATATTCAATATTCTTCACCAGCATCATAATTCAAAGACATCAACTTTTATTTTACTTTTCATAATTATTGTCCATTTTCAAGTACATATGAGGTGATTGAAAATGCCATAGTATGATAGTTATATAATTTTATGTCAGTTTGAAGATATGTAAAAGTAAAGGTTGGTATCCAATCTGTCAATCACACCATAGCCTGATGGTGCCTCTTTGTGGCCATGGCCTTCTCATAAGGAGGGCCCTGGGAACCTCCCCTTCTTTTTGCATTCACCTGACTGCTCCCTGCCCACGTTGAGAGCTGCCAGAGTCTTGCCATGCTTCCATCGACCTTGGGTCCACAAGACATTGCAATCACTGGCCTTTGACATCCCTGCATTCTGCATCATTGCATGTAACTGCGTAAGTTGGAAAGGAACTTATGGGCTAGTGTGGACTTATGGACTTGAGTTGGACTGGCCTGGGATATTTCCTTGAAATAGAAATACTATAATGACTTCTTGATAGAAAACTATTTATTGCACATATATGAGTGGCACTTGATTTGTGTCTCTAGTCAGCCTGGCTTACATCCAGTTCACTGCCATCAAGTTGATTCCAACCCTTAGCAACTCTATAGGACAGGGGAGAGATATCCCTGTGGGTTTCCAATACTGGAACTTTGTATGGGAGCTGAACTGTTGATCTTGTGTTCAGCGACCCAACTGGGTTGGTTCTGACGCATTATATTTGTAACCACTATACCACTAGGGCTCAGCTGTGCCTTATTCTTCAAAGTGACATCTTTTAACACTGGAAATTGGTCTTCAGCAAGATCTACCAGTGTACTCGGTCATATGACTTATTTTCTTTTTACACTGTTTTGATTGTGATGTGAGGGAAAATCTACAGAGTAAATTGATTTTCCTTACAATTCATGCAATGTTTTATGATATTGATTGCAATACCTACAATGCAATACTACTTTTCCTATTCCCTCCCTTTGTTTGCCGTTTCCATTGGTCTTTCGTTCCCATTCCTTCCTGCCTTCTGAGTAACTCCCTGACAAATGCTGGGCTCTGAATTGTACATCGTTGACAGTATAGGTCTCCTATTTGGGGGCTGAAAGTTGAGCCATGGAGGTGAGGTCAGGTGTCAAATGGGAATTGCACTAGTGCCTATCATATCCTAAGGTTAGTCTTCTTATTTTGAGTTCTACATTTTCCCAAGTTGATCCAGGGCCTACTACTGTGAGTACCCTCAGAGCAATCTGCAGTGAGAACCCTATGCTATCTTGGTCTTCTGGACTCAGCCCTGTGGAGCCTGGGCTTCATGTGGTCAGTGAATCCCTTTCATCTTCTTTTGATGCTATCTGTGTAATCCTGTATTTTGAATTTCTCTTCCATTTTTTCAGCTAGTGAAATGCACATGCTTTTCATTTTTGCTGTCCTAATTCCAGGTCTTTGCACCTTTTCATATAATTCTTTATTCCATCTTTTTGAATTCCCCTTTGAAATTTTATGTTCAGCTTCTTTATTCAGCGTCTTTACTTCATCAATTATTTCTATATTTCTCTCTCTCTCTTTTTCGTACTTCATCATTTCTTTCATTGGCTTCAGCTACTCCACATTCAACGTGACATCCATTTTGTCTTTTCTTTAGTTTCTATCTTTTTAATTATCTTTGAATTTCTTTATTTATGATGTTCTTGATATTATTGCAGAACTCGTATCATCTCAGGTGATTTGTGTTCAATGTGTCAACTTTCTTCTTGAAGTATCCTCTAATTTAGATGAGATATACTCAAATTCATACTTTGACTCTTGGGGACTTGTTTTAATTTTATTTGAATTCGAGTTGAATTTGCCATTGATGGTTTGTTCCACAGTTGGTCTCCAGTCTCGTGACTGATGATATTGAACTTCTTTATACCGTAAATACTTGAGTATAAGCCGAGTTTTTTTCTGCACATTTTTTATGCTGAAAAAGCACCCCAGCTTTGGGGGGTAAAATTAGTTGCCTTGGGTTATACTCGAGTATATATAGTAGTTTATTTCAACAGATGTAGTTGATTTAATTCCTGTGTATTTCTATCCAATATACATGATCCATGTCTATGGTTACTGTTTACATCACTGAAAAATAAATGTTCAATCAATAAGCCATCCTTATTGGAATATTCTGTCATGAGATCTCCCATGTGGCTTCCATCCCCATGGCCATATTTTCTAACTAGTGATCCTCCTCCTTAGTTTCCAATTTTTGCATTCAAGTCATCAGTAATCTTGATTGCATGTTTCATCAATTTCAGACTGAAAAGGTTGGTAAAAATCCTCAATGGCTTTATTGTTAGCATTAGTGGTTGGTGTGTCAATTTGAATAAGAACTTTATTAATTATTCATCCTTGTAGGTGTAATATATCCTACACCTAACAATGGTGAACATTGGAATCGATGTTGAAACATTCTCTTTTTTAACATGAAAGTCATCCATTCCTTTCAAATTTGTTACTCTGGTATGTAAACCATATTATTATGACATTCAAAATGGCCAATACCAGTCTATTTCAGTTCAATAACACCTAGAGTGTTTGATCTTTATGTGTTTCATTTTTTCATGGCTTCCAATTTTTCTAGATCCATATTTCATGCATCCCATCTTCTTGTTAGTGGTTATTGCAGTACTGCTGTTTCTTCTCATTTTGAGTCATTGCCACATCAACAAATATAGGTCCTGAAAACTTTATATCACTAAGGTCAACTCTACTTTGAGGAGACAGCTCTTCCCCAATTATATTTTGAGTGTCTTCCAACTTGAGGGGTTCATCATCCTGCACTATATGAAAAAATATTCCACTGCTATCAATGTGCTCCACAAACACCACTATTTTTTTCAGATGTAGATTGGCAGGTTATTCTTTCTAGTCTATTTAGCTTGTAAGCTTTTCTGAAAATTTTCCACCACGGGTAACTATGCTTGTGTTTGAAATACCAGTGGTATATCTCACAAGTTATGATAGTGCAAGAACCTGACATGTCTGACAACTTGGCATGCTAGCCTAATTCCGAATGACCAGCATATCTCTCTTCCTGCTTTCTCTAGTTTCTGTAGACCACTGTACCTGAGCATGCATGGCTTAGGAGGTTGTGGAGTTAATTCTTGCTTCCTGGAGTAACCCTTAACCAATGACCCATAGGAGTTGTTGGACAAATAGCCACACTCCCTCACATTCTGGGCAGAATAACTAGTGGATTTTCTAGAGTGTCTCCAGTAAGATTAACCTCCAGTTGCTCACAATTTTAAATTGTTTGATAATGTACTTTTCTTTGGCTGCCTTCTTTCCCTTTTCTGTTTCCCATTTCCTTATTGATATCTCCCCCAAAAATGGCTTAATTAAAACATTTGACTCAGGATCTAATTCTATGGGGAACCAAAACTCAATCACACAAGACATTTGTCAAATCATGGACTTAGTGGTTATATCTATTATATGTGTAGGTCATGGAAGAGGAGAATTCATACCATCACTTTGAATAGTCATTCGGAGTGCCAACTGGGTCCCCAGCATAGATCCTGGACATCAAAACTCACTGTTTCCTGCATCATAACACTTCCTTTTAGACTTCTGTCATTCAAATAAACTCAACAAATAGCTTGCTGTCTCACTTCAAATTTTGTAGTGTGCAAATATGGCTATGTTTTCATTGTGTGTTTAGCACTGGACAAATCAGCTTTGACCAGGAAGGTGAAGTCATGTGGAGAAAAAAATCAAAAACACTAGCAGCTGTGTGTTGTGGAAGAAAACCCTGTGGATGAAGTGCAATTTTTAGGGAACAGAGACCAGCAAGATAAACCAATAAGTGTCCACTGTTCTGATGTTAAGGAGAACCCTGGTGAGGCAGTAATTAAGCACTTAAGGGCTAATCAATCAGCAGTTCAAAACCCCCATCTTCCCCAAGGAAGAGTTACGATGTGGCGGTCTGACCCCCTTAAGATTTACATTTATTACCACTACCAACTGATCTGAGAGGGATAGCATTAGGGAATCCTGGATAGCATTCTTAACGAGCTCTAATGGCAGAGTGGACTCCTCATTGAGCTCCTAACCACAAAGTAAGTGGTTCTAACCTATCAGGTGGTCCATGTAAGAAATATGAGTTTGTCTGCCCTGGTAAAGATTTAAGCCTTGGAAAATGAAAGGGTGAAGTTCTATTCTATCTTGTAGGGTCTCTATGAGTCAGCTTCAACACAATGATAATGAGTTTGCTTTGGAATTTTGGGATAGAAAGGAGAAATATGTGCAACAAAGTTTAAACTTATTTTAAAAGTTCAGGGGTATTGCTCAGAGAGAGATTCTTGGAACCCACAAGACTGTTGTCCTTAGGCACCTTCAGATCTGGAACTGAACTCACTCCCTTGGCTCAATCTTCAGCCAAACAATAGGTAGATCTATAAGGTAAAAAGTAACACTAATCAACTATTTGAATCAAAAGGATATAATTTATTCAAAAATAAAGTTCAGAAGGGTCAGGAAAGAAGGGGGAATGGAAACAGGATATACAAGGAGGAAGTGCGATAAGTGATATTACGTTGAGCAGACTGCAGTCAATATCATGAAGCAAAATATGTGTGAACTGTCACATGGAAAACGGATGTATTCTGTAAAGCTTCACCCATCTCACAATAAAGAGATTTTTTTTCAGCCTTGGAAACCTATGAGGCAATACTATTCTGTCCTATAGGGTACCCATGAGTTGAAATCAACTCAGTGGCAATGGGATATTGATGCTGATGCTTTCTTCCGATTCTAAAAAATAGGGTTATTAGCAATTATTGTGGAAATAGCATGAATGAGACTATGTAAATGGGGTTGGTTACAGATAAATTCTTGTAAATGTTAAAGGATAAGTGATTCAGGATGGACTTACCCAAAAAGAGAAAATTATTGTAAGATTTTGTTCCAGGGATAAAATAAAAATAGGCTTCCTGTGGGTAAGACTTAAGCCTATAGATATGGAATTTAAGGAACTGGTATTCCATGATGGTCACCTTCCCGACACAATCACTCAAGACAAAAAGTGGTTGTATAAACAAATGAGGTGAAGAAAGCTTATGGAGCCTATCTATCAAAAGATAGTCTAGGGTTTTAAAGACTAGAAGGTTCACAAGTGGCCATCTAACTCAGAAGCAATAAAGCGCACATGAAAGAAGCACATCAGCCTGTGTGATCACAAGATGTAGAAGGGATCAGGTATCAGGCATAAAGAACAAAAAGAATCATATCATTGTGAATGGGGGGGGGTACAGTTAGGGGATCCAAGATCTATCTGTAGGCAACTGGACAACCCCTTACAGAAGGGTCGCTGGGAGGAGATGAGCCAGTCAGGATGCAGTGTAGCAACGATGAAACATATAACTTTCCTCTCGTTCCTAAATGCTACCGCGCCCACTATCATGATCCCAATTCTACCTTACAAACCTGGCTAGACCAGAGAATATACACTGGTCCATATAGGAACTGGAAACACAGGGAAACCAGGACAGATCACCCCTTCAGGACTGGTGCTGAGAGTAGCAATAACAGGAGGGTGGAGGAAAGGTGGGGTAGAAAGAGGGATCTGATTACAAGGATCTACATATAACCTCCTCCATGAGGGAGGGACAACAAAAAAGTGGGTGAAGGTAGATGTCGGACAGTGTAAGATAGGACAGAATAATAATTTATAAATTATCAAGGGTCCATGAGGGAGGGGGAGGGGGAAGGAGGGGAAATGAGGAGCTAATACCAAGGGCTCAAGTAGAAAGCAAATGTTTTGAGAATGATGATGGCAACAAATGTACACAGTGGATGTATGTATAGATTGTGATAAGAGTTGTTGGAGCCCCCAATAAAATGATTCTTTTTAAAAACCTCAAAGAGCAAAACACACTATGGTTTATTGTACACCAATGATACTTAAATAAAATTACATAAAAGAGCGGAAAAAGAAATGGAATTTAAGGTAAAGAAAGTATTCCCTTTGAAGACCATATTGCAAATATATATTTAGGCAGGCAATTAGATAAAGACATTTTAAGTCTGGGCTTCTATACCTGCCATCTGTCTGTTATGAAAAGTATAATTAGCAACTAGAATCTCTCATACAAAATCAACTCAATATGGTCTTTCTGGTCTGACCTCCGTGGTGTTCTACTCTGCTTTGATGGAGCTCATCATATCATGACTCTATAACAAGATTGAGGAGTTATTTGCATTCTTATGTGGAAGGTAAATCTGTTTGGCCATTCTGTTAGACTAGTTCATTTTCTTTCCTACCATCCCATCTGCCATTTTAATTCAAAACAAGGAGAAAGGCATGTATGTGCCTTTTGAGGAAGGAGAAGATTTTGGTGTGGAAGAAATTCTCTTCTAGACTGCAAGGTAAGTATTTACCCCCTCTAGCCCTGTTGGAGGAGGGGAAAAGGAAGAGAGACAAGGCAAAGAGAACAACCTAGTTAGCTTCATGCCTCCTTACTTTACCTGGTGATTGAGGGGAATATCAGTGACTATGGACCTGTTGTGCTCCCCATTTGGAAGCATGAAGAATAGAGGCTGCCAGGCAGAGCAGCCCTATGGGAAGTCACTGAAGACAAACATATAGAGAGTGCCATCAAGTCTACTGTGATCCATGGAGACCTTATATGAAATGGAATGGAGTGCTGTCTTATCTGGCACCATTGTCACACATTCCTGAATGTTGAAGTCCATTATTGCAGCGATTAGGTCAATCTGCCTCAACAAGGATCTTCCCTGTCCCTCTATTTCATCAAATATGATGTCTTCCTCTAGCAATTGTCCACTGATAGTGTGTCCAAAACACATTAGTCAGTCAGTGTTCTCTTGTGATCCATAAGGTTTTCTTTCAGTAATTTTTGGAAGTGGACGGTCAGGACCCTCTTCCTTGTCTGTCTTAGTCTAGAAGCTTCACTGAAACCTGTCCACCATGGGCAATCCTGCTGGTATTTGAAATTCTGGGAACAGAGCTTCCAGCATCATAACAATACACAAACCATTATAGTACAACCAACTGACAGATGAGAAGAGGATATCTATATCTATATATCTCTATATCTCTATATATCTATTTCTATATCTCTATATCTCTATATATCTCTCTCTCTATCTCTCTCTCTATCTCTCTCTATCTCTCTATCTCTCTCTATCTATCTCTATCTCTATATCTATCTATCTATCTATCTATATATATATATATATATATATGGAGAGAGAGAGTAAAACTGGCAATGCGGTCTGATTAGGCAGTATTCTGATGATCTGCTGCAAACAGATAGTATCCCCACAAATAACATCTTAAAGTAATGATAACATCAATTTTGCTCACAAATCTGCAATCTGGGCAGAGCTCAGTGAGGACACTAGTTTTGGCTTCATCAAGCATTAGCTGGGGTAGCTCAAAGGACAGAGGCTGCAGCTGTCTTAAGACTCACTCCCTCACACAACTGATACTTCTATTGGTTGGAGCTCAAGAAGAACCCTATAGGTGACATTTTCATTTGGCTTGGTCTTCCTTGCAATATCCTGACAGGGTCCCAATGGTGAACAACCCAATACGACCAGGTGGAAGTCACAGAGCAACACTTCTGCCATAGTCAAAGGCCTGCCAAGATGCAAGGAAGAGGGAAAGCAGGCCCTATTTCTGGAAAAATGAACACAAATTCATCTTTTAACAAGAGAATGTGCGATGTGCAACATTAGGACAGTCATCTTTGAAGGACACAACCGGCCACGAGCCAAGATACAAAGACAGAATTCTACGAAAGCGGAAGGGCAGGACTTATACTTAAAGATAAAGCCACAGACTTCATAGGACAAGAGCAATAGGGAGACAAGCAAAGGAAAGCTCTAGGATGCAAGCCTAACATGGCTAAAGATAGGGACAATGTCAGGACTGAACTGGAAGCAAGCAGACACCTGTGCAAGGCAGAACCCGTGAAGTTGTGAGTGCCTTCAAAGCTAAGTCAAAGTACCTTGGGGCGTAAGAAGGGAAGGAGCAGGAGAAGGAATGAATGGGTAGGTTTATGGAATTTGTAAGTCTGGGGACAGAGCATCAGGAATAGCTGGGTTCTGGCACTCAGTTGATACCATCAGAGTTTGAACCTTATCCTTTCAGTGCTGTTTCCTTTTGAGTTTCACGCAGGCTTCCTGATGACAGCTGTAGTTTTATCTAGAAGCTCAGGAATTCTATTAGAGAGAGGCTCTTTTCCTTTCTAATCATTGGTGGTACTATCAGGTAAGCATTGGATTGCTAACTGCAAGGTTGGCAGTGCTACCCTACCAGCTACCTCATAGGGAAAAAGATGGAACTTTCTGCTCACATAAATATTTACAGTCTGAGAAACCCCACAGGGGCCTTCTATGATTCAAAATGGACTCATTGGCAATGGGGTAATTGTTTCTGGGGCATTTTTAGGGTTAGATATCATTAACCTAGCATGAGTCACATACTGAGTCTGACCAAGTCCCTTTGGACAGAGGAAAGTCATGCCCTGACTAGGCAGGCCTGGAGCTGGCAGATTGGGTCAATGCCAGCAGAAGCATGGAGATGGAGCATGGTGGAAGAGTGATCCCAAAGATACAAGCCATGTGCTGTGAGTGGAAGAAGGGCAAATGAATGCTGCATTAATTAACCAGTCATTGACAAAATGAGGTTGCATAACAAATGGCTCCAAAACCCAGCAGTTCAACAAACAGCCCAACCCCTTCCCTCCCATACACACAGTTCTTAAAATTCAGGATCAGGGAGATTAACTGGAACTTTGAACTTGGCACTTTGGGGCAGTAGAGATCTTGGTGTGACTGAAAGCCCAGAAGAAGACTAATTTGGGGGAGGTGAGATAATAGGAATGAAGTTTTCAGTGAGCATTTCCTTGAGAGCCTTCAAGCAAAAGCGATTTTTCTATATTCATGTTTTAGAAGTAGATCTCTACCCATTGGGTAAAGCTTTGGGTATTGGATTGGTGTCGGTATGCAGGGAAAAAATAAATGGGCTTGTTATGGATTAGGAGCCTGTGGTAGTCATCTAATCTTCTGTCAAGTTAAGGATTAGGAGTGTAGGCGTGGAGTCTAGGCTGCCAATCTGGAAATAGTCAGTGAGAATTTTATGTGGGCATAGCCTTCTCCTGAGAACTCTGAGAAATCTGGTACTTCCTCCTTGGAGGTGGAAGACATCGCTCTCTCTCTCTCTCTCTCTCTCTCTCTCTCTGGTACTCGTTGGGAGACATTGCAGAAGGCAAGCCAAGTGGATGCGACCAGACCTCTGAAGCCAAAGAAGCCTCAGAGAGATCGCTGCCAGCACTGAGATGCTTACAATGCCACTGGATCCACAAGACTTTCCACCCATTGGCCTGTGATTATCCTGCATTCAGCATCACGGCACATGTTTTATGGGTCTGAAAAGGAATTTATAGATTGGTATCAGACATATGGGCTAATATCAGAATTATGGATTTGATCTGCACTGGGCTGGGACGTTTGCTTAATGTACAATTACTGTTCGATATAAAACTCTCTCTCTGGATTTATAAGGTAGAATTAGACCAGAACATGTACTCTGGTACAGACAGGAGCTGGAAACAGGGAATTCACGACAGATGATCTCTTCAGGACCAGTGGTGAGAGTGGCAATACCAGGAGGGTGGAGGGAAGGTGGGGTAAAAGAGTGAACCGATTACAGGGATCTACATAAAACCTCTGCCCTGGGGGACGGACAACAGAAAAGTGGGGGAAGTGAGATGTTTGACGTGTAATATATGACAAAATAATTTATACATTATCAAGGATTTATGAGGGAGGGGGAGGAGGATGGAAGTGGGGAAATGAGGAGCTGATACCAAGGGATCAAGTAGAAAGCAAATGTTTTGAGAAGGATGAGGGCAACACATGTACAAATGTACTTGACACACAATGGGTGGATGGATGGATGGATGGATGGATGGATGGATGGATGGATGGATGGATGGATGGAATGAATGACTGTGATAAGAGTTGTATGAGCCCCCAATAAAATTATCAAGGGTTAATTAGGAGGGGGAGTGGGGAGGGAGGAGAAAAATGAGGAGCAGGTGCCAGGGGCTTATGTGGAGAGCAAATGTTTTGACAATGATGAGGGCAATGAATGTATAAATGTGCTTTATTATGGATGGATGGATGGATGGATTGTTTTAAGAGGTGTATGAATCCCTAATATAATGATTAAATAATAGGGAAATGATTTTTAAAAACCACCAACTCTCTTTCATACACATGAGTCTCCCTCGATTTTCCTCTAGCATACCCAGACTAATACACAGTTCACTCCTGTCCTATAGGGCCGCTATGAGTTGGCATGGACTTGAGGGCAGTGGGTTTGTTAGGGCTTTGGAGTTCAGCAGGCCTTTGTTGGTGTGTTTGAGTCTATTTTTGTAGCTGTTGTGTGCAGGTCAGTGGCTCATCTTCCAGCACTCTATAGGACCATATTTTGTTGTGACCCATAAGGCTTTCATTTGTTAATATTTGGAAGTAGATCACCAGGTCTTTCTTCCTAGTCTGCCTTAGGCTAGAGCAGTGGTTCTCAATCTGTGGGTTGTGACCCCTTTTGGGGTCCAGCGACCTTTTAACACGAGTCACCCGATTCATGGCAGTAGCAAAATTACAGTTATGAAGTAGCAAGGAAAATGATTTTATGGTTGGGGGTCACCACAACATGAGGAATTGTATTAAAGGAAGGTTGAGCACCACAGGGCTCGAGGTTCCACTGAAGCCTGCCCATCATTGCTGACCCTTCTGGGGTTTGTCATATCGGTGACACGGCTTCCAATTTCACAGCAACACTCTAGCTACCACGAACTGATAGACAGGTGGTTGACTGTTCTTAAAAGCCACCTGATTTACGATGCTTTGTTTTGACAGCCCTGGAAAATGGATACAGAATCTAGTTTCATAGTCAATGCAAGACACACCTTGGGGCAGTAGGGATGGCATGAAGTGAATAGATTCAAAGTATATGTTAGGGAGAGGAAGGATGACAGTTAATGCCTTGGGGGGGGTGTGCAAGTAGGAAGGAAGCAGAGACACCATTGATATTAAGTGCCTGAGTTAAGACAGGAATTTCCAGGGAAGCTGGTGAGTCATGATGGGAGAATTTCACACTCCCCGGGGACAGGGGGAGCATTGATTAGTTCACATGTCTGCGCAACTTCTCACACAATAGAGGCTTTGTCATCCTCAAATGAAACATCTAGTTGGAGCTCAGAGAGGGCATGCAGTGCAAATGAAGACTGGGTTGATTGAGATGGGTGGACCAGGACCACTAGTCAATTCTGAGGAGCTTCAGCAAACCTGCCCAGTGTCTCTTGGAGAGTGGGCATGTCTCATGGCCACAGAGGGCCTTTTAATGTTTCACCTCCCACTGCAGCAGCGAGAGGCTCTATCAGCTCATCCTGGAAAGGAAACATACTACCTGCGATCAGGTTCATTTCTTCAAAAAGGAAGGAAGAATACAAATGAAAGACTACAGTTTGAAGGGGTCTTAGGCAGACTATCAGGCTCATTAAAGCTTCATTTATTAAAACTTCATTATTCAGAGACATTCTCCCAGTAGGATGTATGCTGGGGTGGGGGTGGGTATGAGGAGGAAGGCTTGGAGCAGGGTAGGGGAACAACCCCACACCCCCAAAAAATACCTTCCCACGAAGCATTTCCAGTGGGCACAGATTAGATAGAAGTTTCATCCTCTGGTCACTTGATGTTTGTCCCTCTCTTTTATCTGAATGCTCTTTCCACATTGCTCAGATGAAGCATCAAATTTATATTAAAATGCAAGTTAGGAAGCATCATCCCCAACCAACCCTGTTCATCAAAATGGTAGTGCTCTCTCCGGGTACCCTGAGTTCAGTTTGTCAACAAGCTGAAGCAGTTGAGCTGGGGCTCTGTGAGGCCCAGGAGCATGAGTTCATTAATATCCGACCCATAATGCCTTGCTGGGTTTGTGCCAACAAAGCCGTGTCACTCCTTACCTTAGGATTTACTCGCTCCTTGAAACAGGCATTTATTTACACTCAGTTTGACCTCATGATGGTGTTCAGCAGATGTGGATCTTACTTATTTGCATTGTTCTGTGACAGTTGCAAAATTCGTTAGTGGCTCAGGGATCAATCCTCTATGTTCTTCCCCGAAGCTAGATAAAGCAAGCGGGTTCTCGCTGATTCATCCTCCCTCCTTAGCAATGCTTGCTAGTCAGGATAACATAGTGCCCATTAAAGAAACCGCCTGCATCAGTTTAAATTTGTGACCTGGGCGGGAGGGAGGGTCATGATCACAAGTGACAGAAACTGACGCTTGACTAACTTAGGGAAAAAGGCCTAATGGTGGATAAATGGTGGGAAGACAAGAAAATGTGGCAAATGCCTGGGCAATCTCAGAGCTGTGAAGCAGGTACTGGCGAAACACTCCTCCTGAGGCCAAAGCGTGCCCTCTGTAGTACATTAAATCACATTCACACACACCCATTAATGTTCACATGGAACCTGAGGCTATGGCCTTACTTGGAGAGGAGGTCCTGGCAGATGTGCTTAGTTAAGGATTTCAAGAGCTCCATCTTTCTGGGTTTAGATTTCAGATGGATGCTACATGCACTGATTGGTGTGTTCTTATAAGAAGAGGACTGGGCACACAGAGACCCCGTGTGAAGACACTGGCAGAGATTGGATCAGTGCATCTATAAGCCAAGAAATATCAAGGATTAGCAGCAGTGACCAAAAGCAGAGAGAGGATACTTTGATTCTCCTTCAGAGCTCTCAGAAGGAATGAATCTTGCCCACACCTTAATTTTAACCCTTTGCCCTTCAGAAAAGTGAGAGAACAAATGCCTGCTGTTTAAGTCACTCGATTGGTAGCCATTTGTTACAGCTACCCAAAAGAACCATTATGGATTGATCTGTAGCCCCCTCAAAATATGTGAGAAATTTGAACCTTGGTGGACATGATCCTGTTTGAAAAGAAGGGAGTTCTTTTGTAATATAAATGAGGCCGTATGGCCACTGGAAATCCCCTCATTGAGGGGTTTAGAAGAGGAGATGGTTCAGTCAGGGTGCGAGGTAGTACTGATGAAGAACACAGCTTTCCCCCAGATCTTGGATGCTTCCTCCCCCCAACTACCATGATCCAAATTCTACCTTGCAGGGCTGGATATGGCAGAGGTTGTACACTGGTGCATATGGGGGCTGGAGGCACAGGGAATCCAGGGTGGATGATACCTTCAGGACCAAAGGTGTGAGGGGCGATGCTGGGAGAGTGGAGGGTGAGTGGGTTGGAAAGGGGGAACTGATTACGAGGATCCACATGTGACCTCCTCCCTGGGAGATGGACAGCAGAGAAGGGGGGGAAGGGAGACTCCGGAGAGGGCAAGATATGACAAAATAACAATGTATAAATTACCAAGGGTACATGAGGGAGGGGGGAGCGGAGAGGGAGTGGAAAAAAAAGAGGACCTGATGCAAAGGGCTTAAGTGGAGAGCAAATGCTTTGAGAATGATTGGGGCAGGGAATGTGCGGGTGTGCTTTATACAATTGATGTATGTATATGTATGGATTGTGATAAGAGTTGTATGAGCCCCTAATAAAATGTTAAAAAAAGAAAATGATTAGGGCAAAAAATGTACAGATGTGCTTTATACAATTGATGCATGTATATGTATGGATTGTGATAAGAGTTGTATGAGTCCCTAATAAAATGTTAAAAAAATGAGGCCATATGAGAATAGGCTTGAGCCTAAACCTAAACACTTCTGAGTTAAAGGCCAGGATAGACCCAGTAACACACAGTACGGGGAGAAAGATAGCGAGGAATGCCAAGGAACTTTCTGGTATCGACAAAGAAGGACCCTGACCTAGAGTCGCACCCCAAATTTGAACCTGAAAGCTCCAAAGCAGGGGGAAAAGTGTTTTAAGGCTACTGACTTGTTGGATAATTTTTGGTTAAGGAGATTAAGACAAGAACTTAAGACATCCTCCAATCCTTCCTCTGGCTTCGTTCCATTTTTCTCACATTCAAGAGTCCTCCCAGAGGATTCAGTCAGGTGGTGGTTGTTGTTGTTGTTGTTCAGTGTCATAGGGAGGGTTTGGATTCATTGTGACCATACATACAACATAATCATACACTACCCGGTCCTGTACCATTCTCACAGTTGTTCTTAAGTTTGAGCCCATTGTTGCAGCCACTGTGTCAATCCCATTTGTTGAGGGCCTTCCCCTTTTTCATTGCCCCTCTACTTTCCAGTACATGATGTCCTGCTCCAGGGACTGATCTCTCCGGACAACATGTCAAAGTTAAGGCAAAGTCTCATTATCCTTGCCATGAGGAACATTCTGGCTGTACTTCATCCAAGTTAGATGGGTTTGTTCTTTTGGCAGTCCATGGTACATTCATTACTCTTTTACATCACTACTAATCAAATATATCTATTCTTCTTTGGTCTTCCTTATTCAGTGTTCAACTTTCACATGAATATGAGACAGTTGAAAATACCATGGCTTGGGTCAACCCGCCCCAGTCCTCAAAGTAATCTCTTGCTTTTCAACACTTTAAAGAGGTCTCGTGTAGCAGATTTGACTAGTGAAATGTGTCATTTGTTCTCTTCTCTGCTGCTTCCTTGAGAATTGATTGTGGATTCAAGCAAGACAAAATCCTTGACAATTTCGATCTTTCCTCCATTTATCATGATGTTATCAATAGGTCCAGTTGTGAGGGTCTGGGCTTTCTTTACATTGAGTCATAATCCAAACTGAAGGCTTTAATCCTTCATCTTCATCAGCAAGTGAATCAAGTCCTTCTCATTTTCAGCAAAATTGTGTCATCTGTATAATGCAGGTTGTTAATAAGCCTTCCTCCAACCTGATGCTCCATCAGGCACTTCCCCTTAATGAGTTTAGGTCATGAAGGATAGTCCTCCATAGGCACATTGATTATTACACTACCCCCCTCACATAATAAATTCAGAGAGAGAAAATTTCCCCAAAGCAATGGAAAGCTTACTAGAGAAGTGGAGGGTGCTCAAAGCCAAAGGTGACACAAACTGGAAATCAATACTAGTTTTCAATACCTGCAGTTATCTAATAGTTCACTGCACTATCTAAGGAAAGGTGAGGAGAACTGGGGCAATTCCATTAAATAAAGACAATGCAGGGTATATAAGTCCGTCATTCCTCTGGAGAAGAAAAACACATAGTTGGGTTATAGAGCTTTGTTTGCTAATCAACCGAATGAAGTTATAAGGCAGGTGTGTGTGTGCGCGCGAGTGTGTGCATGCGTGCGTGTGTGTGTTTGCATGTGTGTGTGTGTGTGTGTGTATGTGTGTGTGTGTGTGTGTTGAAGGGAAGGGCTTGCCATTCTATTTCATAGCCAGGAGAAAGATGAGCCTCTTCCCATATCTTTTGCTCTGTGGCAAGTTACTGATCTACAAGGAACTTTTATTTGACAAGGACATTGCCGAGAAAAAAACGGGAAGCTTGTGTTCATCTCTGCTGAGAGGTGGAGTCAAAGAGATGGGCTTTATGACAGACACCCTGATCGTGCAACCAAACTATGAAATGGCCTCATACATTCAACACACATTTGCTGCACCTTCCCAGTGTGCTGCCCACATATTACCAGGCAGAGTGTTTTATGGGCAGCATTTTAGAGTTAGGCAGGCAGAGGGAGTGTCTTTGTGGGTGTTGCCTTTACCAGTCCTTGGATTGTTCTGGGACAGGCATGCCTTTTTCCTCTAAAGTAACTGATCGCGTGTAAAGAAGGAGTATGTATATAATCAGTAAGACGGGTTAAACCAAACCCAACCTATGGCAATCATCTCAATTGGAACACATAGCGACCCTATACAAATACCCGTAGGGTTTCCAAGTTTGTAACTCTTTTGGGGGGTCAACTACCATATCCTTCTCTTGCAGAACCACTACAGAGTTGACCGTTGTGTTAGCAGCTGAATGCTTAATCACTGTGACCATTTTGTTTGCTGAGCCGCCCTCAAAACACTGAACAGGTTTTCTGGGTACCAAGTATGTCCACTTCTATGTCTGACATAGGGTGTTTGCTGAGCCGCCCTCAAAACACTGAACAGGTTTTCTGGGTACCAAGTATGTCCACTTCTATATCTGGCATAGGGTGTTTTCTCCAAGTTGATAGGAGGTGCAAATCAGTTACTAGGGGTTTGGCAGAGTCAGTATGGAAACTGCGAGGGTGTGTGAAATTTGAACCAGAGTAGAACAATTCCAAGACACTTCCTAGGGATTCCTGGCATATAATATGCAAATGATAGTCAAGATATATAACTGTGTCTCTGTTCTTGGTTCTGTCAGTACCTGGTGTGGCCACAAAGGAGAAACCTGTTCTCCTGCTATTTTGAGCATCTAGTGTGAATGACAGGAGATAAGTCACATGCTAATGAACCCTGGTGGTGTAGTAGTTAAGCACCATGGTGCCCGGCTATCAAAGGATATAGCGTCTGGGGTCTTAAAGACTGGAAGATAAACAGGGGGCCATCTAGCTAAGAAACAACAAAGCGCACATGGAAAAAGCACACCAGCCTACCCCGACATGATCGCTGAAGACAAAGCGGGTGCATAAGCACATGCGAGCATGTTTTTGTGATGTGCAATCACCCTTTACATGCAACTCTCTTATACATACGTGTTTCTGTGGATTTGTTTCTCGATTGCACCCAGACTAACATAAGCAGCGTGGAACACATTTAAGAAGCCTAGACAAGGGCAGGGCAGGATATTCGGAGGGACTGGATGCAGAATTAGAGAGGAAGGAGCCCTGGTTGCCAAACGGGCTGCTAGCTCCCTGTCCCAAGGGGGACAATGAGAATGCTGTCTCCCATTAAGATTTACAGTCTTGAAAACGCCATATAGGGTCACTGTGGTAGGAATCCCCTGGACGGCAGTGACCTTTTGGGATTGAAGGTGGAAGCCACCAATGACTTCCTGCCATTGAGCCAAGGAGCCTCCGGAGAGTGTGTGAACTTCTGGAATGCAGTGAACAACCTCTGCACATCTGCTTTTCATGCTGCAAAAAGTCATGCCTTTGCTTAAACATATTCATCCAGAAGTGAATCATCACAGCTGCTCCCTCGGGAAGCTGGGGCCTGAGCTCTCTGGTTCCACTCTGTCAGCATTTCTGGTCCGGGTACCTCCCCTCTGCCCCGGCACAGGCAATGTGCTTTTGGAAGCAGTGCTCCCTGGGTAGTGGGTGTGACTTGCCTCTTCTGGCCTAACATGATGAATGCTGAGAGGGGGTGGATGCTATGGGGTTAAACTCCCTGAACTTTACCTAGCCCAGGGGAAAACTTATTATTTAAAGTAAGTTTTAGACAGAATATTTAGAAAGATAAATTGTTAACTTTATGTACACAATTACTCCCCAACACATAGGCTCAACCTCATAGGCTGTGGATGACCTTGAACAGGTGCTCAGTCACAATGGGTTTCTATCAGGATTGAGAGTTCAGCTCTCTCAACTCTCCAACTGGTTATTAGCACCATAGTCGCGTTTCTATTTATGTGTTTACTTTGTTTTTAGGGGGAAATGACTGCCAATTCAACTATATTTTATTAGGAACTCCATTTCTAAGTTTTACACAAGAAAAAGGCACAAACTGCTGTTCTGGATGGAGGAGAGCATCCTCATGAGGCCACAATGGTGTCAGAAGGACCCACAGCCATAGTGACTTAAATAAAATGACACCCATTCTGTCCTGCTGACTCTGACTCATAGTGACTCTGTGTAGGGATCCTGAAGTTGTTACCTTTACAGGAAGCAATAACCTCATCTTTCTCCTGTGGAATGACTAGTGGCTTTGAACCAGCAACCTTGCTCTTCATAGTCCAACACTATCCAGCATTACCACCTGGGCTCCTGAAAACTTAAATAAGACATAGAAAACAAACAACTTTGTCACAAAAATTGTGACTGAAGACAGATCAATTCATGGTGTTTCAGGAGGGCCTGTGAGAGCATGAGTGGGACCTTCATTGGGATGTGCACACTACCGTATATTGTTGAGTCTGGCCCGGGGAGTGGACCCAAGCACACTGCCTGAGGGACAAGCTTTCCACTGCCAGTCAGCAGTAGGAAAGAACTCAATAGCAGCTGAATCTGTGGCCCCTCAAAATGGATGTAGGGTCTCCACATAGACTCTCACTGTGAGCCACAGCCTATTGCTCAAAATTTAAGCTCAAATACGACTTAAACGCCAAACATTCTGTTTCCTTAAAATAGGGTACTGCCAGGATCAGCTAGAAGTCTGCATGACCTATCAGATCTCAACGCCGATCTCAAATCACTTCACATGATCCCTTCTACCAGTCATGTCAAGGACAACTAGAGGTCTGCATGAGCGAGCCCAAATCGCCTCCTCACTTACCCATTCCAGAGGCTGTGCCTGTACAACCTATCGACTAACACATTCCCATATGCCGTGGTTATGAAACCAACCATCATGCTGGAATAAGGACCAATCACGATGCAAGGGTCAGGGTCAATGGGAAAGCAAATTAGGGGCTGAGGGGAGCTAAGAGGGGTCCCTTCACTCAATCCCTAAACCTGATCTAATGTCACTAGACTGGGGTCTTCCTCACATCTCAAGGGCACCCGATTCATGATTGAAGTGAATTGTGCTTATTCAATCTTTGTTCTGCTTGCTGTCCTGCTGTGCTGCATCCTCTTCTTGCTTTTTTGTGCATGGCTCCCTCTGTTGTGGTGACAAATGGCTCGAGAGGGATTTGGCATAGGGAGAAAGCCCACCCACATCAACTGTCACCAGAAGCAGACACTAAGTCCATTTCTCTCACCTCACAGAACTATGCACACCAGACACTGGTAGGGCTGCCTGGGAGGGGAACCCTTAGTGCAGTGGTTCACAACCTGCGGGTTGCAACCACTTTGGGAGTCATATGACCCTTTCACAGGGCTCACCCAATTCATAACTGTAGAAAAATTACAGTGATGAAGTAGCAAGAAAATCATTTAATGGTTGGGGGAGGGGGGCATCACCACAACAAGAGGACCTGTATTAGGAAGGTTGAGAACCACTGCCTGAGTGTGTTTAGGACTTTGCTGCCCTCAAGGTCATCAGACATTCCTGAAGGCAGAGCCACTGCAGGAAGCCCTTCTGGGAAATGCCCTGAAGACAGGTCTCAACCAACTCAACCCTCACCCTTCGAGATCCTAATCATAGGAGGCATGGAAATGCTCCCTGCCACTTCGAAGACTGTAAGTCCATGGGAGCAGAAAGTCTCCTCTTTGTCCCTTGGAGTGGTGGCTGGTGAGTTCAAACTGCTCACTTTCTGGCTAACATAACCCACAGACCAGCTCCCCCTGAGCTCAGTTTGGTTTGCCACACAGCACACATTGTTTGGAACCTTCTGAAATAGCTATGCACATGTGCAGGTTGGGGGGATTTCGCACAAGATGCAGTTTTCCACCCTCTCTTGGAAAAAATAATTTTTGCAAAAGGCTTGCATTCTCTTCTGGATCTGAGTAGCAGCTACTCTCATGAAGTCATAGCACATACATTCATGCTACAGTCCTCCCAACTCCCTAATGTCTTACGCCGAGTCTGCTCCATGCTTTTCTGTGTCCTACATGGCAGCTGTAGGCACCCAAGGCATGGGCTCTGCAGCCTGGGTCCAAATCTCTCCTTCCCACTTCCTCACTGTGTGGTCCTAGGCTCATGACTTTATCATCCTGTGCCACTGTTTTTTCATCTGTAAAATGAAGCCAGAATAGAGTCCACACATAGGCTTGTTAAGTGGAATAATTGAATTATTATACACAAAAAGCTTAGAACGGTGTTTGGCATCTTGCAAATACTATTAGGTGGTTTAGCATAGGGACTGGGCCATCCATTACATATGCTCAGGTTCAAACTTCCGGCCAGGAAGGGGTGGTACACCTAGGTGGGCATTACACCTGGATTGGCCCATTTGGGCCAGGTGAATTCAATCCAGCCATTGGGGTTGACCATGACCGTCAACCATGCCTCCCTATGGAGGAATTGAAAAGGCAGGATCTTGACCGCTCCGATGTCTCCCTTCACCCACTTTTCTGTTGTCCATCCCCCAGGGAGGAGGTCACATGTAGATACTTGTAATCAGTTCCCTCTTTCCAATCCACCCTCCCAAAACTCTCTCAGTATCACCACTCACAAATTATCAAGGTTTCTTGAGGGATGGGGGAGCGGGGAGGGAGGGGAAAAATGAGGACTTGATGCCAGGGGCTTAAGTGGAGAGCAAATGTTTTGAGAATAATGAGGGCAATGAATGTACAAATGTGTTTTACACAATTGATGTATATATGGATTGTGATAAGAGTTGTATATGCCCCGACAAATGCTGCGAGGAGCCCTGGGCACATCTTGGCTATGGTCCTGCTTAAGGCTGTTTCATTTGAATCCCAGTTTTACCTTTCCTCCTTTCTGGGTTCCGAAGCATCAGATGGGTGTCAAACGCTTCCACGGACAACTAAAGCTGAACAAGGTGGAGGCAGATGAAGAGCAACGGGAGGTTGGTGTTTGGTGTACCCTATCCTATAGTGTTGCCATGAGTCGGCATCAACTGGATGGCAGGAAGGACACATAATGATTCAGACCTGGGCTTAGTTTGGGTTCTCACTGAAGCAGACCCTGGCCAAAGACTTAAAGGCAATGAGCTTATTTAGGAAACTCTGAACATGCAGGTAATGATGTGGGGTTGTGAGCCAGTGGAGGGAAGGCCACCGATAACAAATAGATTGTGAATCCAATTACAAACCTGGGAACATGCTGCTTAATCACTTAGGAAGTCTCCAGGGGTAGGGTGTAGCACACGCCTCTCAGAGTTTTGCCATCCAAGGAGTGAGGGGCCTGGTCAGGGCTGTTCCCAGGGGCATATGTTCCTCAGCACATTCAGCCAGCACCAGCAAAGGGACCTTCAGAGCTGGCCCTCGGTGACTGAGGCGAGTACACGGAATCAGGAATTTGGGAGTGAAGAGATGGAGCACCGGGAGTGTCTGCTACAGATTGGAGACTGGAAAGTCAACTCGTTGCTCCTCAAGGGGACAGGCGCTCCCCTCTCTGGATCTCACTTTTAACATCAATACACAAAGGTCGATTCTGTGAGGGTCACAGACTTGGGACTCCCATAGCCAAATGAGGACCTGTGTGGACTCTGGTTGGCCTGCTTATTCACTGCCATCTAGAAGATTCCAACTCACCGTGAACCTGTAAGACCGAGCAGAACTGCCGCTGTGGGTTTCCGAGGCTGAATTTCTATATGGACTAGAAAGTCTCATCTCTGCACAGCCCCCCACCCTATCCCCCCCCTGCTCCCCCAGTGTGACTGGTGGTTTCAAACTACTGACCTTCTAGTTAGCTGCCCAACACATAACCCACTGTGCCACCAGGGCTCTTTGGCCTACCTGGCTTCTATCCAATGTTATTGAATCGCCTTTGAAAAAATCAGGAGGTTTTTAAGAAAACAGGAATTTTGACTTTCTCTAGAAAAATCGATCTGGCATCACTGGACCTAAACTAGAGGATCCGCAATTCCAAGTGGCTCTGGGAATCTCAACATTTCTTCCTCCTGCTCAAAGTAAAATGGTTTAAGGGGACCTTTCACAACTGGTGGGCTGTTCTCCTTTCTAGAAAGTTGCCTCTGTAAAGAAAATGCATCTTTCTTCCCTTTAACCTAGTTGGGGTTGGTGAGGGTAGCGGGAGCCATTGGGTTAAGAAAAAACAGTCGAGGTAGCTTCAGTCTGCCCTGCCAGGGCTTTAGAGTCCAAGCCTTTTTTGCTCCAGCTGACTGGCCTGCTGTTTCCAGGGCAGCCCCACCATCTGTTCCCAGATGCAGGGAGGGAGCCCACTTTCCTTCATCACACCTGCCCCAAACTCAGGCCCAGAACTACTGTCTAAACACAGAACAACTTTTGTCTGTGGCCAAATGTGGGACCCCAAATTTCTTCCCTCTTTCCCGATACTCCTTCAGTGACTTGATGATCTGGGCCAGGCTGAGATGAATTAGCTTGCTCCTCACAGCTGGCTGCTGGGTTCCAGTCAACTCCCAGAGGCCACTGGCTGTGCCCATAAGTAGAAGTGGGAGTTGAGAACCCTCAGCTCTTGGCTGAGCAGCTCTGTCAGTCTGTAGCTGTTGACTGTAGCTGCTTCTGACAGCCAGTCTAGCTGGTGCTTTAAGTCATTTCAGTCGCTCCACCTCAGCTGTGATTAGTCTAGTCTCTGTAGCCTCAGAGGGAGGGGAAAACAAAACACCTCAATTACTTTGAATCAGAGTGGGTTATCCTCTTTTAAAAGGCAGAAAGTCTGAATTGGAGGATATTTTGGGGGTCTCTTTTATGCATTTCACATTTACGAAATAAGAACTAACAATATTTGTTCCAGTAAGTGGATCAGAACCAACTAAGGGCCCACTCCTCCCACCAGGCCACGCCTCACTAAGAATAGAGGTCCATCACTTGTCTGGCATTTTGTGGTACTGTGGTGACTTTTGTTTTGTGTGATACTGGGAGCTATGTGATTGGCATTTCATATACCAGCAGGGTCACCCAAAGAACTTCCAGACAAAGAACAGACAATGAAGAAGGAATTGGCTGCCCGCATGGGAAGAATGAGCCATTGAAAACCCTATGGATAGCGGCAACACTGTCAGTTACTAGACCCCCCATGAACAACAGAAGAACATTGTCAGAACGTGTGCCAGAAGATGAGCTCTTCAACTTGGAAAGTACTCAAAATACGGCTGAGGAAGAGGAAGAGCTGACTTTTCATAGGCAAGTCGACCATAATGATGCAAATCGAGTATAGCCATCAGGACCTTCATTTGCTGATGGGGCACAACTCAAAATGAGGAGAAACAGTTCAAATCGTCATTAATAATTGAAACTTAGTGTGTATGAAATATGAATCTAGGGACATTGGAAGTCATTAAAAATGAAATGGAATACATAAAGATTGATATTGTAAGCATTAGTTAGCTGAAATGGACTGATATTGACCATTTTCAAACAGAAAATCTTATGGTTTACTCTGCTGGAAATGACACAATCAAGAGAAACAACATTGCATTCATCATCAAAAGGACATTTTCAGATCTATTTTAATGTACAATGCTATCTTTGATAGGATGCTATCTAGCCCCCTTCAAGGAGAACCAATCAATACAACTATTGTTCAAATTTATGCACCAACCACCCAAAGCTGGTGATGCAGAAATTGAATAATTCTACCACCATATTCAGTCCCAAATTTGTCAGACTTGCTATCAAAATGCTATTGGAATGCAAAAGTTGAAAACAAAGAGGAAGGATCAGTAGTTGAAAAATATGGTCTTGGTGATAGAAACCAAGCTGGAGATCGCATGACAGAGTTTGCAAGACCAATAAATTGCTGATAGCATATACTATATTTTCCAACTTCTGTTCTTTCCTTTTAGGCTCCTACATTTGCACTCCAATCACCAATAATTACCAATTTATCTTGATTGTATGTTAGAATTTTGCATGATTAATGATTTCTTCAAACATATGATCAAAAACAAAAAAGGTGACCATAAATGTGGACTTCTCCAGATGGAATACACAGAAATCAAATTGACTACACCTGTGGGAAGAGACAATAAAAGAAGCTCAATATCAGCAACTGAAACCAGTCCAGGGGCTGATTGTGGAACAGATCAGCAATTGTTCATATGTGAGCTCAAGTTGAAGTTCAAGAAAATGCAAACAAGTACACGAGAGTCAATATACAACCTTGATAATAACCCACCAAATTTTGAGAACATCTCTGAATAAAGCACAGTGTCATTTTTAAAAAAAGGAAATAAAGCAAAGATACAAGTGCTTGTCAGAAGAGACTGTGAAACTTACCCTTAATCAGAGAGTAGCTAAGGCAAATGGAAGAAATGATGAAGTAAAGAGCTAAAAAGAAAATTTCAAAGGACAACTCGAGAATACAAAGTAAAATATTATCACAAAATGTGCAAAGGCCTAGAGTTAGAAAACCAAAACAGATCATATTCAGCATATCTTAAACTGAAAGAACTGAAGAAAAATGTCAAGTCTCGAGGTGCAATATTAAAAAATTCTATGGGCAAAATATTGAATGATGAAGGAAACATCTGAGGAAGATGGAAACAATATGGAGTCACTGTATCAAAAAGAATAGACCAACATTCAACCATTTCAGGAGGTAACATATGAGCAAGAACCAATGGTCAGGAAAGAAGAAATCCAAGATGCATGGAAAGCACTAGCCCAAAACAAGATGCCAGGAATTGCTGGGATATCTGTTGAAATGTTTCCACAAGCTGATAAAGCACTGGCAGCACTCACTCATCTATGTCAGGAAATTTGGAATACAGCTACTTGGCTAACGGACTGGAAGAGATCCATATGTGTAAACATACCAAAGAAGGGAGACCAACGGAATGGTCAAATTATGTAACCCTATCATTGGCACCACATGTGAGTCAAATTGTACTGAAGCTAATACAACAACAGTTGCATTAATTCATTGACAGAAAGTTACCATATTCAGCATTCAAGAGCCATCGTGGCACAGTGGTTACAGGTTGGATTGCAAACCCCAAGGTCAGCAGTTCAAAAGCACCAGTCACTCCGTGGGAGAAAGGCAAGGTTTTCTACTCCCATAATGAGTTACAGTCTCAGAAACTCACAGGGGCAGTTAGTTCTACCCTATACTATAGGGTCAGGAAGAGTTGTCATCAACTACAAGGCAGTGAGTTTGGTTTCCCAGAGATTTAAGCCAGATTCAGAAGAGGATGTGGAACAAAGGATATCAGATATCAGATGGATCTTGCCTGAAAGCAGTGAATACCCAAAAGATGTTTACTTAAGTTTTATTAACACCCAAGGTATCTGACTGTGTGGATCATAACAAAACATGGATAGTTTAGAGAAGGGAATTCCAGAACACTTTGTCTTGCTCATGTGAAACTTGTACATGGATTAAGAAGCAGTAGCAAAAATAGAACAAGGGTAGATTGCATGGTTTAAGAATCAAGAAAGGTGTGCTTCCAGGTTGCACCCACTTATTATACTTTTTCAATTTGTATGGTGAGCAAATAATCAGAGAAGCCAAATTATATGAAGAAGAACACAGAATCAGATTTGTAGGAAATATTATTAACAACCTGCTATATGCAGACAACACTGTTTGGCTTGCTGACAAGGATGGGGGACTTGAAGCACTTGCTGGTGAAGATCAAGGATTGCAGCCTTCAATGTGGGATACAACTCAACACAAAGAAAACCAAAGTCCTCACAACTGAACCAATAGGTAACATGATGATAAATCGAGAGAAACTTGAAGTTGTCAAGGATTTTGTCTTGTCTGGATCCACAAGCAATGCTCCTGGAAGCAGCAGTCAAGAGATGAAAAGATACATTGCACTGGGTAGATCTGCTGCATAAGGGCTCTTTAGAATGTTGAAAAGTTAGGATGTTACTTTAAGCAGGAAGTGCACCTGATCCAAACCATGGTATTTTCATTTGCCTCCTCTGCATGTGAAAAGCTTGCCATAGAGTGAAGAAGACCCAGGTAAACTGTATGAATTTGAACCATGGTACTGGCAAAGAATATTGACAGTACCATGGACTGCCAAAAGAACAAACAAAATCTGTCTTGGAAGTACGGCCAGAATTCCCATTAGAAGTAAGGATGGTGAGACTTTGGACATGTTGTCAGTGGAGACCAGTCCCTGGAGAGGCATCATGCTTAGAAAAATGGAAGGGCTGTGAAAAAAGGTTGAAGGTCCTTGAAGAGCTGGATTGACACAGTGACTACAACAAGAGGACTGAGCATAGGAACACTTGGGTGGATGGAGGAGGAGCTCTTATTGTTACATTCTGCTGTGAATAGGTTTGCCATGGACCAGAACCAACTGGATGGCAAACTAACAACAACAACAACAACAACAACAACAACAACAGGGAGAGACATTAAAAAGCCAAACTCACTGCCATTGAGTTGACCTTGATTCAGAGCAACCCTGGAGAACAGGGTAGAACTGGCACCCGTGAGTTTCCAGAGAGTGTAACTTTTCACAGGAGGGGAAAGCCTGTTTAACCTACTACTTAGCAGCCCAGCCCATCACCAGGGCTCCACAAGGATAGAGAGAAGCACTGTTAGGGCTGGATAGGGTAGAGGCTGTACACTGGTACATATGAGGGCTGGAGGTACAGGGAATCCAGGGTGGACGATACCTTCAGGACCAAGGGTGTGAGGGGCGATGCTGGGAGAGTGGAGGGTGAGTGGGTTGGAAAGGGGGAACTGATTACAAGGATCCACATGTGACCTCTTCCCTGGCATAGGGACAGCAGAGAACCGGGGAAGGGAGACTCCGGATAGGGCATGATATGACAAAATAACGATGTATAAATTACCAAGGGCACATGAGGGAGGGGGGAAGGGGAGGGAGGGGAAAAAAATGAGGACCTGATGCAAAGGGCTTAAGTGGAGAGCAAATGCTTTGAGAATGATTGGGGCAGGGAATGTATGGATGTGCTTTATACAATTGATGTATGAATATGTATGGATTGTGATAAGAGTTGTATGAGTCCCTAATAAAATGTAAAAAAAGAAAAGAGGAGAAAAAAATGAGTAGGGCAAAGATTGATGTGCTTTATACAATTGATGTATGTATATGTATGAACTGTGATAAGAGTTGTATGAGCCCCTAATAAATTGTTAAAAAAATGATCCTCAATTCTATCTGAATCCTTGCCAGAGCTGCAAGTTGCCTTAATAAACACGAGCAAAAAAAGTACCTCTGGCAGCAGACCGCTCAGGTTCAAATCCAGGCTCTCTAACTTATTGACTATGTGACCTTGGGCAAACCTGGACCTCTCTGTGCTTACAAAGACTCACTTTCCAAAAGGGATGTCATAAGCCAACTTTTCTTATTCCTCACTGGGTTGCTTTGAAGATGAAATGAGACATCTGTCTAAAAATGCTTCTGACCATCCCTTGGTTCTCAAGATCCATAAATGTTATGGATTATTGTTTTAAGATTATGAATGATTTTTTCCAAGGGTAGTGCAAAGATTAACATCAGTGCTACTACTCTCTGACAAAATATAAATCCAAATTTCTAAATAGCAGGGTCTGAACGGATGCGCTGTTAACAGCATCTTTCTTTTCTCCCATCACTTGTCACAGTAAATCTGATAAGAAATGCTGGGCTAGGGCCTGCAGCCAAGCCCCTCACTGGCAGAGTGCAGGACCTCAGGTTGTTGGCAGGCCAAGGGGCATCACAATGGCAAGAGGAGACTCCACAAAGGGCCCCTGCTTCCTCCCCCACACCCCCCTTCCCCACGTTCAGGGTGAAACGTCAAAATACTATTTTTTTGTCACCTGGTGAAATAATGAGCCCCCATTCCCGTTGCCTTGGCATCATCAGAGTGCAACAGCCACGTGGGGTAATCTCTGTCTCCTTGTTAATGCTGCTCAGTTCAAACATTTTCACAGGCCCTGGCAAAATGAAACCCGTGCTTTCTACCTAGGTGGAGTTTGAGGCGATTCAGCCCATTTGCTTCTGCTGAAGAGGCTACCTCAGAAAAACAGGAAATAAAAACATAGAGGGTGCCATTGACATTAGGTTTCTCGTTTTCTTCCTTTCTTCCCTACCTTCCTTTCTTCTTCTTGCCCTCTCTTTCTCTTTTCTTCCTTCCCTCCCTTTGCTCACGTCTTCCTGCCTGACTTCACCTTCCATCTTCCCTCCCGCACTCCTCCATTTCTTCTTCGCTCCCCTCTACCCACCCCCACCTTTCTCCTTTCCTTCCCTGCCTTTTCCCTTCAGCCTCCCAGTCTCCCTCCTTCACTCTCTCCCTTTCCCCACCTTGTTTTGATCCAGTGATTTGTACTCCTTTCTTCCTCTCATCCCACCCCTCCCCATTGCTGGAGAAACATCAGTTCCTCGTGGCGCTGGTTTCTTGGCGCCAGACCCTGTTCTTTGGGTGTTCACAAGTCTGTGTCCTGTGTGCAAACATAAGACAGACGTATGATCAGGGTTGGACAGAAGATGGGATTTGACAGGTGTTCTGCACCCCACATCACCAGGAGGCAAAGGTAAAGTCAGGCTCCTGCCTTTAAGGTTATGTCTCCCATTGTAACTGATTCCCACAGAGGCTCCTGCCTCCTGGCCACCTGAGGCCTGCTGCCTGCCTTCCTCTAGCTCCTGGGGAATTGGGGCAGCAGTGGCAAGAACAACAAAAATCCCCAGGAGTTGACAAGAAGGGAGGCTGCCTGGCTTAAGAGATGGCCCCCTCACCCACCTGCATGTTGTTGAGATGCAGGTTCTCATCCCTGTGGCTGGGCAAGAAACGCCCCCTCCCCAAACGCAGTGGCTTCAAACAAAGACCATCATCGTGTGGTTGCTGGGAGGCCACTGGGTCGTGCTTGGAGTCTCCCATGAGTTGGCAGTCACATGGGAGCTGGGGCAGGGGCCTCTGGTGACTCCAGTGCCGACACGTGCACTCAGAGGGCTGGCAGCTGAAGTTGGCCGTTAGCTGGGTGCTTAGCTGGGTTGTTGGTTGGAGTGTCTCCACGTGGCCTTTCCAGGTGGGTCAGGCTCCTTTCAGCATAGTGTCCGGGAGCTGAGAAGTGTCCTGAGAGGTAGCACGTGGAGGCTGGACATTCTGAGGGTGAACACTCAAGAAGAAATCTTTGAAGGGATTTTTCAGAAGCTGTGAAGCACTTTGGGGGAGGGAAGGGGGTTGCCCAAACTAGATGTCACAGTGTCATCTTCTCCATAATCTATTGGTTACAGAGGTCATGAAACATCCCAATTTAAGGGGAAAGGGCATAGACTCTACCTTCCCATAGGTAGCCTGTCAAGGAATTTGGGGTTCACATACAAAGACTGTGAGACCCTGGGTGGCACAAATGGTTAAGGACTCAACGTATCAAGAGGTGGGCAGTTGCACCCCTCAGAAGAAATAACTAATGGCCTGCTTCTAGAAGCCCACAGGCTTGAGAATCCTGTGATGTGTAGTTTCTCCCTGGCACCCAGGGGGTCCTCGGGAGCCAGAACCAACATAACAGCAACGGGTTGGGTTTTTGTTGGTTTTGTTTGGGCTAATATTAAAACGACTAGTATGAAATTATATATGTATTGTGTTTAACTCTCAGGACTCTGATTATGCTGAAGTTGAACAAAACTGTCTGCCTCTTCTATGAAAGCCAGCCGATGGAGGCAATGGGTGAGAGTCTAGAGGAAGAATGAATGTCACATTCCCATCCTTATGTTTCAGTTGTCCTTAAAGGGCACAGGGGACAAACCAGATGTCTTTGATATGATTTTAACCTAATGATGTGCTAATATGATGATGAGCAGCCTGAAAAGTGGTTTTAACTAATGTGATCCAATATTTGAAAAGTTGACGATTTCACATCGAATTTTATATTCTCAGCATCTCAGTTACAAACAGAAAATCAGGCCTTAAAATCCTTGCATTTCCCCAAGGCAACAAAAGTCTGGAGCTAGAATTTGAATGTCCCCTGTGGATGAGCTGACACCTGCCTGTTAACCACAGTCCCCATCCTTCCCTATTGCCCCCAACACAGAGGTTGGCTACAAGTATCCTTTATCTATATGGCTAAATAGGTTAGTTGGTTTGGATTGGGTTGCTAGTTTTTCCTGTTTTGCTTTTGCTTACTCTTGATTTTTTGGGGGGCTAGGAAATGGTGTGTATTTTGGTACCATGTCTTCCAAAGCGAGAAAATAAAACCCAGTAAGCCAAGAAGGTCAAACAGTCTAGATTAATGATGAAAGGAGGAGCCCTGTTGGTGAAGTAGATTATGAGTTGGACTTCTAACTGCAAGATCAGAAGTTCGAAACTCCCCCCCCCCCACTCCACAAGAGAAAGATGAGATTTTCTACTCCTGTAAAGATTTACAGCCTTGGAAACCCACAGGGGCAGTTCTATACTCTGTCAAAAGGGTTGCTATATGTCAGAATTGATTCCAGAGTAGTGAGGTTTTCTTGATTGATATAAAATATTTTTTGGTGAGTATTGAAAAAACCAGTCAATATTATTTTTAATACACATCAAAGAAGGTCCACATTAATTGTTCACACAACCCTGCCACCTTCTTTCTTTATTCCCTTGCTTCCCACTCTCCTTTCTTCCTCCGTATGATCTTTTATCTAATTCTTTTTCTTTCAAGGGTTAGCCTAGGAGTGGGAAAGTCTGACTAATTCTTAACCAAAAGACTAAATTGGTTTTATTGTTGGTGTTATTACTTGGGTTAATTTTTTTTCTTTTCTCTTCTTCTATTGGTTTGTGTCATGTAACCCAGAGAATGAGGAAACATTTAGAACATCAAAACACTATCCTCTCTCAGTAGACTACAAGCATTAAAGGCAACAGAGATAAATACTCCAATAATAACAATAACATACAAGGATAGTTAGAGAGATAAATAGATAGATAGACAAACCACAAAATCTGAGCAGTTGTGGGAAGGAGAATGGGACTAAACCCATGAATAAATATAGGTTTGACAGAGAATAGTTCTATATACATATTAGCATATTCTACAAATATGTCCATGAATATAATAGTGCATCCAGGAGGCATAGTAATGAAAATGTCTTAGGTATAACGAAACCCCTTGAGGGAGCGTGTCCTAAATATGGGGGATCAGGAACATAGCTCTGAGAGACCTCAAGATCAATTGGTACAAACTAGCTCACAAAGACTATGTTCTGTATCCATCAGGGAAGTGACTGGGGTCTTCAAAAGCTAGTGAGTAGCAAACTAAAATCGGTTCTTGGTCTCACCCTATGTGTTGGACAGGGTTCGCTCGAGAGGAAAAACCATATTGCTAGTAATTATATATAAATATATTTATAAAGCTAGATATACAATACAAGAAATGAACCACTAAATTATGTACAGATAAGATAACACAAGAAACTAACAGTGAAATTATAAAACAGTGAGACACTAGCAGTCCTTTAAGGCTTGAGAGCCACCAGTTGCCAGTCCCTTTCTGTAGAGAGAGCTTGGCTATATATACCCAGGCAGCAAACAGCATGACAAGTTACCAACTGTCACCAACTGTCGGTCCCCAACTCCAGAGACGAACATACCAATCCTGTGGGATTAAATGGACCTCAACTTACAGCGACACAGTCCACAAGCTAGGCATCCCACAGGTAGAGTACCCCTTTAAATTGAGGCACAGAACAAGCAAGGCAAGGCACACGAAGCCATTTATCCCTCTGCCCTTCGATTAATCCTACTTGTGTTTATCGGCCAGGCTGGCACAATAAACTATGGCACCCTGTCTGGAGCAAATAACAGTGAATAAAATCAAGATGCCTGGCAACAATTAGTCCAAATCAGTAATGGACTATGCGTACCTCAGCCTCTATGATGCTAAGGTCAGAAGAACTAAATGGTGCCTGCCTATCACAAACAGCTGCTCTGAAAGGGATCATGGTACATGATCCTAGATAGAGTGGGGAGTAATGTGTAAGAAAACTGAAAGTCACACTACTACTACCAATAGTAATAATAATAATGATAAAAGATGTGGTTTATTGGTTAGATAGACTAGTGAGATCCCCACTACTATGGTTCTTCATCACCCTTCAGGTCTGGAACTGAATTCCACCCCCTGAAAAATAGACAGGTTTATAAAGTGAACCTTATGAGAATCAAAGGTTGCAGCCCTCAGTATGGATTACAACTCAATGTCAAGAAGACACACACCCTCACAACTTGATCAATAGGTACCATGATAAATGGAGAAGTTTGTTTTTTTTTTATTTGTTGAAGTTGTCACGGATTTTTGTCTTGATGAGGTCTATAATCAATGCTCTTGGAAGCTGCAATCATGAGATCAAATGACGCATTGCATATGGATACATTTGGTGCACAATACGTCTGTAGAGTGCTAAAAAGCAAGGATGTTACTTTGAGGACTAAGGTGCACCTTACCCAAGCCATAGTAACTTAAATTGCCTCATAAGTATGTGAAAGTTAGACATTGAATAAGGAAGGCTGAAGAAGAATTGATATGTTTGAATTGTTGTGCTGGTGAAGAATATTGAAAGTAACATGGACTGCCTAGGGAACAAACAGATCTGTCTTAGAAGAAGTATGGTCAGAGGGCTCCTTAAAGGCAAGGATGGTATGACTTCCTCTCACATACTTTGGTCATGTTATTAAGAGAGACTAGTCCCTGGAGAAGGACATCATGCCAGGTGAAGTAGAGGGACAGTGAAAGAGACGAAGCCCCTTAAGGAGATGGATTGACAGTGACTGAAACAAGGGGCTCAAGCTTGGGAACAATTAGGAGAATAATTCAGGGCTAGGTAGTGATTTTTTCTGTTTGACATAGGGTCAATGTGGGTTGCAACTGGCTCAATGGCACCTGATAAGAACAACTACACCAAAATGAATCATAGCACTGAGGAACACACATTCCTCAGAACCATCAACCATTCAAAAGCAAATAGGCAGTATTTGCCCAAGGCCAAATTCAAAAGGCAGGCAAGGTTAGGGGAGAAGGGTGAATGAAAACAGGAAGCAGAGTTTCAATGGCATGAGTGATATTACATTGCAGGAGATTGTCATCTATGTCACATAACAAACCGTGTATAAATTGTTATGTGCAAAGCTGACTTTCTCTGTAAATCTTAACCCACCTTACAATAAAAAGTTTCTTTTTAAAAAAAAAGACACCATAGTTCATATAATAGACACAGCCAAAGATCTCCTGGACAATCCTAAAATGATCTCCCAAATGATTTGGGTAGTTAGCCCTCCCCAGGGAGTTCTACCCATTGAAACGCTGGGCGGTTATGGCTGCAATTATATTTCAGGCCAGAAGAGGCAGCAGAGGCCTGGTTGTTCAAATGCTGCAAAACTACCAGACAATGGGCAAACAGTTTCTTTCCACGGACGACTAGCGGCTCTGTCATATCCATGTCTGGTGTTCAACACTTGGCGACAGAATACAGCCCGCTGGGTTTGGGTGGGGTCTGTTTCTCACCCATGCTTGGCTTGGGATTGTTCTATGGCATCCACTAAGTGGAGTCCTTTCCTTTCTGATGTCCCAAGAAAGCTGTTTTCTCCTTTTTCTCTCTCTGGCCCTCTTCCCAAGAACCCTGGGGTTCACTCTGCTTTCCTTTGGTTGATGTTTCTCAGGCAGTTACTTGACCTTGGTTCATCTACTGCAGGTGACCATTTGCAAGGAACTGTACCGTCCTTGGATGGTGTTGTTCATGAGCTAGGCTGCGAACTACGGGTTAAAGTTTTGAGTTCATCCAGAGGTGCCTTCCAAGAAGGGCCTGGTGATATGCCTCTGGAAAAAAACCCACACCAGCCATGGAAAATTCTAGGGACCGGACTTCTCTAACACACTTGGGCTCTACATGAGTCCGAGTTGACTCAATGGCAATTGGTTGCTGGAATTCCTGTAAGTAGAAGACAACAATCTTTAAGCAGTCCCTCTTGGATTCATGGGAGGAGGATGGCTTCCGCTGAGAGAACTTCTCAGGGCTCCAAGGGCTCAATGATCTTACATAAAATGAGAGAAACGATGAGCCTGATGACAGATGATATTGCTATGCAGGCCCCGTTTCAGGATGCTCAAGTTTCCAGGTCTTTCCTTGACTCACAGTGGAGCCCTGTGAGGTTCCAAATAGAAGGGCATCCTTGCTCCTAGGACCTGGAGCCTTGTAGCTGAGCAGAGCAGTCATGATGAGAAAGAGGACCCAAGGGGAAGTCAGGGGGCTGCTTCACTTGTCTCGTTGTCAAGCAAACAAATGTTTTGGCAGGAAATTTCTCTTCAAGAGTGTTCTGATTTCTTGAAGGAAATCTTCTTCTGAACCATTTCCTCAGGGGAAAACCACTCAACTACCTCTGGAAGGAAGATTTTTCTCCTTCCAAGCTTACCAGGCTGTGCTAACTCACAGGGGAGGTGTGACTAGCAGGCAATGAAACTGATTTCCAGACTCCTATGAAAACCAGCAAGTGCTCGGCTGCTAAGTGAAAGGCCGGCAGTTGGAAAACACCAGCTGCTGTGCAGGAGAAAGTCGTGGCTGACTGTGTCTGACAAGATGACAGCTTTGGAAACCCAATGGGGCAGTTCTTCTCTGTGCTCTACAGTTGCTTTGAGTTGGAGTGGACTTGACAGTGATAGATCTGATCTTTTTTTCCCCATGGAAATCAGCTTGCAGGAATACATGTGCATTCATGGATGTCTGTGTCTGCTTTGGCATGCATGTGCACATATGTGCCTATTTGCACGTGGATGGAGACGTCTGTGAATGTGGGCGTCTCTATTTACTTTGCCATGTGTGTGCACATGTCTGCCTTTGTCAGTATGCATGCAGGCTCAGGCAGCATAAAGAGATCACAGAGAAACTTGGAGAGAAAGAGAAAAGTAACCTATTTTCTCATGGGTCTCCCATACCTGACGGTCTACTGGCATCCACCGCCACGAAGACCAGAGATCACTTCATGCCATGTGTCCAGCTGCCCATTGCTGGTTGAGGTCAGTCAGCAGGGAGGCAAGTCAGACTGGCCTCGCCAACCTACCACCCACCTGCAGGAGTGATTCCCACCATCTGTCCTGGAGCCCTTCCCACCTTACTCAGCCTCCCTAGACATTGAGTGAAAGGCGTTTCCAACTTTTTACATAAAGATTTCTGAGATTGACTGAAGAAATGATTTCATTTGACAAAACATGAAGCTTTGAATTTAAAGATTTGAGGCAAGTGCCCTCCAGAGAGGGGGACACAGGACGGGGCCATGCTCCCTTCCAGTATGCACGGTGGTTGCTATGAGTTGGAACCAACTTGATGAGCACCTGCCAGCAACAACAACAACCAGAAATTGTCCAAACTTCTGTGGCCTCAACTCGGAAATGAGAATATTAACATTGCCTCCTAGAAATAACTCAAGGTATGTACAATTGGTTAATAGGCGTTTGGAAAGTGAGTACATTAAGTGGACTGATGACATTGATAAGGCAATAAGAAACTGAGAAGGCTTCACTAACAGGTGCTTTCACATCTGTAACCAGTAGATTCTTTCCTTCTTCATCTCTTGCCATCTTAATCAGCTCCCACACTTTCCAGGCAGCTTGAGGGATTAAATGTTCAGTCTGCTCCTATTATAAGCCTCAGCCTCAGAATCAGAGGCTTTACCTGAGTTTTGAGGAGCTATACTGGGAATGAGGGAGAGTAACCTGTCTTTTCTATTGCTCTCCTATCGCTCCCTCTTCCCTAGCCCTTCCCTGTCTCTTGGCCTGCCTTTCCTCCCTAGAGCATTGGCTTCTGGGAGAAGGGGATGGAAACAATGAGCACAATGAGCACATTCCTGACCAGGCCTCTTACCATGCTATCTTCCAACCCTCTCTTGGAAGGGCCTCCACGAAGTCCTCTTATGTCATCTCACAATAACTTGTTAGATACCATTGAGTGAGCTCCTGACTCATAGCAAAAGTACACACAAGAGATTGAAGCACCACATTGTCCTCACACTGATACTCATAACTTTGTAGAATTCCTAGAGGGCTTCTGACTTCCTGTCCTTTTTCACACACACACACATAGATGCATCCTTGCCGAATTTATGGATGGCTTCTGACTTTTTTCCTTTTTAAACACACACACACACACACACACACACACACACACACACACCCTTGCCGAATCTCTGGATGTCTTCTGACTTCATGTCCTTTTAACACAACAGACTCACCATTGCAGAATCACTAGAGGGCTTCTGATTTTGTGTCCTTTTTACACAATACACGTCCACACACACACACACATACACACACACACCCTTGAAGAATCGCTGGAGGCCTTCTGACTTCATAACTTTTTACACACACATACACACAACAAGCACCTTTGCAGAATCTCTGGAGTGCTTCTGACATATTGTCCTTTTTACACACACACATACACACACACACACACACATAGACCCTTGCAGAATTTCTACAAGGATTCTGACTTCATGTCCTTTTACACACACACACACAAACACACACACACACACTCCCTCACTCTCACACTCATACTTTTCCAGAAAACCTAGAGGGCTTCTGACTTCGTGTCCTTTTAACACAACACACTAACCCTTGCAGAATCTCTAGAGGGCTTCAGATATCCTGTTCTTTTGACACACACACACACACACACACCCTTGCAGAATCTCCAGACAGTTTATAACTTCGTGTTGTTTACACACACACACACACACACACACACACACACACACACACTGGCAGAATCTCTGGAGGGCTTCTAACTTGGTGTACTTATTACAAACACAACACACACGCACACACCTTTGCAGAATCAATAGTGGGCTTCTCACTTCGCGTGATTTTTGCACACACACACACACACACATACACCCTTGCAGAATCTCTGAAGGGCTTCTGACTTTGTGTCCTTTTTACACAAACACACACACATACAAACACTCTTGAAGAATCTCTAGAAGGCTTCTGATTTCGTGTCCTTATTACACACACACACACACACACACACACACACACTCACACCCCAAACTCATTCTCTTACAAAATCTCTGCAGTCCTTCTGACTTCGTGTCCTTTTTTAAACACACAAACACACATACACTTGTAGAATCTCAGGAGGGCTTCTGATTTCGTGTCCTTATTACACACGCACACACACACACACACACACACACACACACACACACTCCCTCACTCTCACACTCATACTTTTCCAGAAAACCTAGAGGGCTTCTGACTTCGTGTCCTTTTAACACAACACACTCACCCTTGCAGAATCTCTAGAGGGCTTCTGACATCCTGTCCTTTTGACACACACACATATATACACACACACACACCCTTGCAGAATATCCACATGTATTGTGACTTCGTGTCGTTTTCACACACACACACACACACACACACTCTTGCAGAATTACTGGAGGGCTTCTAACTTGGTGTACTTATTACAAACACAACACACACGCACACACCCTTGCTGAATCAATAGTGGGCTTCTGACTTCGTGTGATTTTTACACACACACACACACACACACACACACACACATACACCCTTGCAGAATCTCTGAAGGGCTTCTGACTTTGTGTCCTTTTTACACAAACACACACACACATACACACACCCTTGAAGAATCTCTAGAGGACTTCTGATTTCGTGTCCTTATTACAGACACACACACACACACACTCACACACATACACTCACAACCCAAACTCAATATCTTACAAAATCTCTGCAGTCCTTCTGACTTCGTGTCCTTTTGTAAAGACACACACAAACACACATACACTTGTAGAATCTCTGGAGGGCTTCTGATTTCGTTTCCTTATTACACGCGCGCGCACACACACACACGCACACAGTCCCTCACTCTCACACTCATACCTTTTCAGAAAACCTAGAGGGATTCTGACTTCGTGTCCTTTTAACACAACACACTCACCCTTGCAGAATCTCTAGAGGGCTTCTGACATCTTGTCCTTTTGACACACACACATACACACACACACACACACCCTTGCAGAATATCCACATGTATTGTGACTTCGTGTAGTTTTCACACACACACACACACACACACACTCTTGCAGAATCACTGAAGGGCTTCTAACTTGGTGTACTTATTACAAACACAACACACACGCACACACCCTTGCAGAATCAATAGTGGGCTTCTGACTTCGTGTGATTTTTACACACACACACACACACACACACCTACACCCTTGCAGAATCTCTGAATGGCTTCTGACTTTGTGTGCTTTTTACACAAACACACACACACACCCTTGAAGAATCTCTAGAGGGCTTCTGATTTCGTGTCCTTATTACACACACACACACACACACACACACTCACAACCCAAACTCATTCTCTTACAAAATCTCTGCAGTCCTTCTGACTTCGTGTCCTTTTTTAAACACACACACACAAACACACATACACATGTAGAATCTCTGGAGGGCTTCTGATTTCGTGTCCTTATTACACACACACACACACACACACACACACTCCCTCACTCTCACACTCATACCTTTTCAGAAAACTTAGAAGGTTTCTGACTTCGTGTCCTTTTAACACAACACACTCACTCTTGCAGAATCTCTAGAGGGGTTCTGATATCCTGTTCTTTTGAAACACACACACATACACACACACATACACACACACACTTGCAGAATCTCCAGACAGTTTATAACTTCGTGTTGTTTTCACACACACACACACACACACACACACACACACACACAGACACTCTTGCAGAATCTCTGGAGGGCTTCTAACTTGGTGTACTTATTACAAACACAACACACACGCACACACCCTTGCAGAATCAATAGTGGGCTTCAGACTTCGTGTGATTTTTACACACACACACACACACACACACACACTCACACACACACAATTGCAGAATCTCTGAAGGGCTACTGACTTTGTGTCCTTTTACACAAACACACACACACACACACACACACTCACAACCCAAACTCATTCTCTTACAAAATCTCTGCAGTCCTTCTGACTTCGTGTACTTTTTTAAACACACACACACAAACACACACACACACACTTGTAGAATCTCTGGAGGGCTTCTGATTTTGTGTCCTTATTACACACACACAAACACACATACACTTGTAGAATCTCTGGAGGGCTTCTGATTTCGTGTCCTTATTACTCACACACACACACTCACACACACACACCCTTGCAGAATCTCTGGAGGGCTTCTGACTTCCTGTCCATTTTACACACACACACACACACACACACACACAAACACACACACACCCTCCCTCACACTGATACTCATGCCTTTTCAGAATTCCTACAGGGCTTCTGACTTCCTGTCCTTTTTACACACACACACACACACACATCCTTGCAGAATTCCTGGATGGCTTCTTACTTGTGTCCTTTTTAAACACACACACACACACATACACACACACACACACACACACACCCTTGCAGAATCTCTAGAGGGCTTCTGACATCCTGTCCTTTTGACACACACACATACACACACACACACAGTTGCAGAATATCCACATGTATTGTGACTTCGTGTCGTTTTCACACACACACACACACACACTCTTGCAGAATCACTGGAGGGTTTCTAACTTGGTGTACTTATTACAAACACAACACACACGCACACACCCTTGCAGAATCAATAGTGGGCTTCTGACTTAGTGTGATTTTTACACACACACACACACACACACACACACCTACACCCTTGCAGAATCTCTGAAGGGCTTCTGACTTTGTGTCCTTTTTACACAAACACACACACACACACCCTTGAAGAATCTCTAGAGGGCTTCTGATTTCGTGTCCTTATTACACACACACACACACACACACTCACAACCCAAACTCATTCTCTTACAAAATCTCTGCAGTCCTTCTGACTTCGTGTCCTTTTTTAAACACACACACAAACACACATACACATGTAGAATCTCTGGAGGGCTTCTGATTTCGTGTCCTTATTACACACACACACATACACACACACACTCCCTCACTCTCACACTCATACCTTTTCAGAAAACTTAGAAGGTTTCTGACTTCGTGTCCTTTTAACACAACACACTCACTCTTGCAGAATCTCTAGAGGGGTTCTGATATCCTGTTCTTTTGAAACACACACACATACACACACACACACACACACACCCTTGCAGAATCTCCAGTTTATAACTTCGTGTTGTTTTCTCACACACACACACACACACACACACACACACACACACACACAGACACTCTTGCAGAATCTCTGGAGGGCTTCTAACTTGGTGTACTTATTACAAACACAACACACACGCACACACCCTTGCAGAATCAATAGTGGGCTTCAGACTTCGTGTGATTTTTACACACACACACACACACTCACACACACACAATTGCAGGATCTCTGAAGGGCCACTGACTTTGTGTCCTTTTACACAAACACACACACACACACACACTCACACCCCAAACTCATTCTCTTACAAAATCTCTGCAGTCCTTCTGACTTCGTGTCCTTTTTTAAACACACACACACAAACACACACACACACACTTGTAGAATCTCTGGAGGGCTTCTGATTTTGTGTCCTTATTACACACACACAAACACACATACACTTGTAGAATCTCTGGAGGGCTTCTGATTTCGTGTCCTTATTACTCACACACACACACTCACACACACACACCCTTGCAGAATCTCTGGAGGGCTTCTGACTTCCTGTCCATTTTACACACACACACACACACACACAAACACACACACACCCTCCCTCACACTGATACTCATGCCTTTTCAGAATTCCTACAGGGCTTCTGACTTCCTGTCCTTTTTACACACACACACACACACACACACACACACATCCTTGCAGAATTCCTGGATGGCTTCTTACTTGTGTCCTTTTTAAACACACACACACACACACACACACACACACACACACACCCTTGCAGAATCTCTAGAGGGCTTCTGACATCCTGTCCTTTTGACACACACACATACACACACACACACCGTTGCAGAATATCCACATGTATTGTGACTTCGTGTCGTTTTCACACACACACACACACACACACACACACACACACTCTCTTGCAGAATCACTGGAGGGTTTCTAACTTGGTGTACTGATTACAAACACAACACACACGCACACACCCTTGCAGAATCAAGAGTGGGCTTCTGACTTAGTGTGATTTTTACACACACACACACACACCTACACCCTTGCAGAATCTCTGAAGGGCTTCTGACTTTGTGTCCTTTTTACACAAACACACACACACACACCCTTGAAGAATCTCTAGAGGGCTTCTGATTTCGTGTCCTTATTACACACACACACACACACACACTCACAACCCAAACTCATTCTCTTACAAAATCTCTGCAGTCCTTCTGACTTCGTGTCCTTTTTTAAACACACACACAAACACACATACACATGTAGAATCTCTGGAGGGCTTCTGATTTCGTGTCCTTATTACACACACACACACACACACACACACACTCCCTCACTCTCACACTCATACCTTTTCAGAAAACTTAGAAGGTTTCTGACTTCGTGTCCTTTTAACACAACACACTCACTCTTGCAGAATCTCTAGAGGGGTTCTGATATCCTGTTCTTTTGAAACACACACACATACACACACACACACACACACACCCTTGCAGAATCTCCAGACAGTTTATAACTTCGTGTTGTTTTCTCACACACACACACACACACACACACAGACACTCTTGCAGAATCTCTGGAGGGCTTCTAACTTGGTGTACTTATTACAAACACAACACACACGCACACACCCTTGCAGAATCAATAGTGGGCTTCAGACTTCGTGTGATTTTTACACACACACACACACACACTCACACACACACAATTGCAGAATCTCTGAAGGGCTACTGACTTTGTGTCCTTTTACACAAACACACACACACACACACACACACTCACAACCCAAACTCATTCTCTTACAAAATCTCTGCAGTCCTTCTGACTTCGTGTCCTTTTTTAAACACACACACACAAACACACACACACACACACTTGTAGAATCTCTGGAGGGCTTCTGATTTTGTGTCCTTATTACACACACACACACACAAACACACATACAGTTGTAGAATCTCTGGAGGGCTTCTGATTTTGTGTCCTTATTACTCACACACACACACTGACACACACACACCCTTGCAGAATCTCTGGAGGGCTTCTGACTTCCTGTCCATTTTACACACACACACACACACACAAACACACACACACCCTCCCTCACACTGATACTCATGCCTTTTCAGAATTCCTACAGGGCTTCTGACTTCCTGTCCTTTTTACACACACACACACACACACACACACACATCCTTGCAGAATTCCTGGATGGCTTCTTACTTGTGTCCTTTTTAAACACACACACACACATACACACACACACACACACACACACACACACACACCCTTGCAGAATCTCTAGAGGGCTTTTGACATCCTGTCCTTTTGACACACACACATACACACACACACACACCGTTGCAGAATATCCACATGTATTGTGACTTCGTGTCGTTTTCACACACACACACACACACACACACACACACACACACACACACACTCTCTTGCAGAATCACTGGAGGGCTTCTAACTTGGTGTACTTATTACAAACACAACACACACGCACACACCCTTGCAGAATCAATAGTGGGCTTCAGACTTCGTGTGATTTTTACACACACACACACACACACTCACACCCCAAACTCATTCTCTTACAAAATCTCTGCAGTCCTTCTGACTTCGTGTCCTTTTTTAAACACACACACACAAACACACACACACTTGTAGAATCTCTGGAGGGCTTCTGATTTCGTGTCCTTATTACACACACACACACACACACACACACACACTCCCTCAGTCTCACACTCATACCTTTTCAGAAAACTTAGAAGGTTTCTGACTTCGTGTCCTTTTAACACAACACACTCACTCTTGCAGAATCTCTAGAGGGGTTCTGATATCCTGTTCTTTTGAAACACACACACATACACACACACACACACACCCTTGCAGAATCTCCAGACAGTTTATAACTTCGTGTTGTTTTCACACACACACACACACACACACACACACACACACAGACACTCTTGCAGAATCTCTGGAGGGCTTCTAACTTGGTGTACTTATTACAAACACAACACACACGCACACACCCTTGCAGAATCAATAGTGGGCTTCAGACTTCGTGTGATTTTTACACACACACACACACACACACTCACACACACACAATTGCAGAATCTCTGAAGGGCTACTGACTTTGTGTCCTTTTACACAACCACACACACACACTCACAACCCAAACTCATTCTCTTACAAAATCTCTGCAGTCCTTCTGACTTCGTGTCCTTTTTTAAACACACACACACAAACACACACACACACTTGTAGAATCTCTGGAGGGCTTCTGATTTTGTGTCCTTATTACACACACACAAACACACATACACTTGTAGAATCTCTGGAGGGCTTCTGATTTCGTGTCCTTATTACTCACACACACACACTCACACACACACACCCTTGCAGAATCTCTGGAGGGCTTCTGACTTCCTGTCCATTTTACACACACACACACAAACACACACACACCCTCCCTCACACTGATACTCATGCCTTTTCAGAATTCCTACAGGGCTTCTGACTTCCTGTCCTTTTTACACACACACACACAAACACACACACACATCCTTGCAGAATTCCTGGATGGCTTCTTACTTGTGTCCTTTTTAAACACACACACACACATACACACACACACACACACACACACACACCCTTGCAGAATCTCTAGAGGGCTTCTGACATCCTGTCCTTTTGACACACACATACACACACACACACCGTTGCAGAATATCCACATGTATTGTGACTTCGTGTCGTTTTCACACACACACACACACACACACACACATACACCCTTGCAGAATCTCTGAAGGGCTTCTGACTTTGTGTCCTTTTTACACAAACACACACACATACAAACACTCTTGAAGAATCTCTAGAAGGCTTCTGATTTCGTGTCCTTATTACACACACACACACACACACACACACACACACACTCACACCCCAAACTCATTCTCTTACAAAATCTCTGCAGTCCTTCTGACTTCGTGTCCCTTTTTAAACACACAAACACACATACACTTGTAGAATCTCAGGAGGGCTTCTGATTTCGTGTCCTTATTACACACGCACACACACACACACACACACACACACACACTCCCTCACTCTCACACTCATACTTTTCCAGAAAACCTAGAGGGCTTCTGACTTCGTGTCCTTTTAACACAACACACTCACCCTTGCAGAATCTCTAGAGGGCTTCTGACATCCTGTCCTTTTGACACACACACATATATACACACACACACACCCTTGCAGAATATCCACATGTATTGTGACTTCGTGTCGTTTTCACACACACACACACACACACACTCTTGCAGAATTACTGGAGGGCTTCTAACTTGGTGTACTTATTACAAACACAACACACACGCACACACCCTTGCTGAATCAATAGTGGGCTTATGACTTCGTGTGATTTTTACACACACACACACACACACACACACACACACATACACCCTTGCAGAATCTCTGAAGGGCTTCTGACTTTGTGTCCTTTTTACACAAACACACACACACATACACACACCCTTGAAGAATCTCTAGAGGACTTCTGATTTCGTGTCCTTATTACAGACACACACACACACACACTCACACACATACACTCACAACCCAAACTCAATATTTTACAAAATCTCTGCAGTCCTTCTGACTTCGTGTCCTTTTGTAAAGACACACACAAACACACATACACTTGTAGAATCTCTGGAGGGCTTCTGATTTCGTTTCCTTATTACACGCGCGCGCACACACACACACGCACACAGTCCCTCACTCTCACACTCATACCTTTTCAGAAAACCTAGAGGGATTCTGACTTCGTGTCCTTTTAACACAACACACTCACCCTTGCAGAATCTCTAGAGGGCTTCTGACATCTTGTCCTTTTGACACACACACATACACACACACACACACACCCTTGCAGAATATCCACATGTATTGTGACTTCGTGTCGTTTTCACACACACACACACACACACACACACACACACACTCTTGCAGAATCACTGAAGGGCTTCTAACTTGGTGTACTTATTACAAACACAACACACACGCACACACCCTTGCAGAATCAATAGTGGGCTTCTGACTTCGTGTGATTTTTACACACACACACACACACACACACCTACACCCTTGCAGAATCTCTGAATGGCTTCTGACTTTGTGTGCTTTTTACACAAACACACACACACACCCTTGAAGAATCTCTAGAGGGCTTCTGATTTCGTGTCCTTATTACACAAACACACACACACACACACACTCACAACCCAAACTCATTCTCTTACAAAATCTCTGCAGTCCTTCTGACTTTGTGTCCTTTTTTAAACACACACACACAAACACACATACACATGTAGAATCTCTGGAGGGCTTCTGATTTCGTGTCCTTATTACACACACACACACACACACACACACACACTCCCTCACTCTCACACTCATACCTTTTCAGAAAACTTAGAAGGTTTCTGACTTCGTGTCCTTTTAACACAACACACTCACTCTTGCAGAATCTCTAGAGGGGTTCTGATATCCTGTTCTTTTGAAACACACACACATACACACACACACACACACCCTTGCAGAATCTCCAGACAGTTTATAACTTCGTGTTGTTTTCACACACACACACACACACACACACACACACACACACACACACACAGACACTCTTGCAGAATCTCTGGAGGGCTTCTAACTTGGTGTACTTATTACAAACACAACACACACGCACACACCCTTGCAGAATCAATAGTGGGCTTCAGACTTCGTGTGATTTTTACACACACACACACACACACACACTCACACACACACAATTGCAGAATCTCTGAAGGGCTACTGACTTTGTGTCCTTTTACACAAACACACACACACACACACACACTCACAACCCAAACTCATTCTCTTACAAAATCTCTGCAGTCCTTCTGACTTCGTGTCCTTTTTTAAACACACACACACAAACACACACACACACACTTGTAGAATCTCTGGAGGGCTTCTGCTTTTGTGTCCTTATTACACACACACAAACACACATACACTTGTAGAATCTCTGGAGGGCTTCTGATTTCGTGTCCTTATTACTCACACACACACACTCACACACACACACCCTTGCAGAATCTCTGGAGGGCTTCTGACTTCCTGTCCATTTTACACACACACACACACACACACAAACACACACACACCCTCCCTCACACTGATACTCATGCCTTTTCAGAATTCCTACAGGGCTTCTGACTTCCTGTCCTTTTTACACACACACACACACACACACACACATCCTTGCAGAATTCCTGGATGGCTTCTTACTTGTGTCCTTTTTAAACACACACACACACACACACATACACACACACACACACACACACACACACCCTTGCAGAATCTCTAGAGGGCTTCTGACATCCTGTCCTTTTGACACACACACATACACACACACACACAGTTGCAGAATATCCACATGTATTGTGACTTCGTGTCGTTTTCACACACACACACACACACACACACACTCTTGCAGAATCACTGGAGGGTTTCTAACTTGGTGTACTTATTACAAACACAACACACACGCACACACCCTTGCAGAATCAATAGTGGGCTTCTGACTTAGTGTGATTTTTACACACACACACACACACACACACACACCTACACCCTTGCAGAATCTCTGAAGGGCTTCTGACTTTGTGTCCTTTTTACACAAACACACACACACACACCCTTGAAGAATCTCTAGAGGGCTTCTGATTTCGTGTCCTTATTACACACACACACACACACACACTCACAACCCAAACTCATTCTCTTACAAAATCTCTGCAGTCCTTCTGACTTCGTGTCCTTTTTTAAACACACACACAAACACACATACACATGTAGAATCTCTGGAGGGCTTCTGATTTCGTGTCCTTATTACACACACACACATACACACACACACACACTCCCTCACTCTCACACTCATACCTTTTCAGAAAACTTAGAAGGTTTCTGACTTCGTGTCCTTTTAACACAACACACTCACTCTTGCAGAATCTCTAGAGGGGTTCTGATATCCTGTTCTTTTGAAACACACACACATACACACACACACACACACACACCCTTGCAGAATCTCCAGACAGTTTATAACTTCGTGTTGTTTTCTCACACACACACACACACACACACACACACACAGACACTCTTGCAGAATCTCTGGAGGGCTTCTAACTTGGTGTACTTATTACAAACACAACACACACGCACACACCCTTGCAGAATCAATAGTGGGCTTCAGATTTCGTGTGATTTTTACACACACACACACACACACACTCACACACACACAATTGCAGAATCTCTGAAGGGCCACTGACTTTGTGTCCTTTTACACAAACACACACACACACACACTCACACCCCAAACTCATTCTCTTACAAAATCTCTGCAGTCCTTCTGACTTCGTGTCCTTTTTTAAACACACACACACAAACACACACACACACACTTGTAGAATCTCTGGAGGGCTTCTGATTTTGTGTCCTTATTACACACACACAAACACACATACACTTGTAGAATCTCTGGAGGGCTTCTGATTTCGTGTCCTTATTACTCACACACACACACTCACACACACACACCCTTGCAGAATCTCTGGAGGGCTTCTGACTTCCTGTCCATTTTACACACACACACACACACACACAAACACACACACACCCTCCCTCACACTGATACTCATGCCTTTTCAGAATTCCTACAGGGCTTCTGACTTCCTGTCCTTTTTACACACACACACACACACACACACACATCCTTGCAGAATTCCTGGATGGCTTCTTACTTGTGTCCTTTTTAAACACACACACACACACATACACACACACACACACACACACACCCTTGCAGAATCTCTAGAGGGCTTCTGACATCCTGTCCTTTTGACACACACACATACACACACACACACAGTTGCAGAATATCCACATGTATTGTGACTTCGTGTCGTTTTCACACACACACACACACACACACTCTTGCAGAATCACTGGAGGGTTTCTAACTTGGTGTACTTATTACAAACACAACACACACGCACACACCCTTGCAGAATCAATAGTGGGCTTCTGACTTAGTGTGATTTTTACACACACACACACACACACACACACACCTACACCCTTGCAGAATCTCTGAAGGGCTTCTGACTTTGTGTCCTTTTTACACAAACACACACACACACACCCTTGAAGAATCTCTAGAGGGCTTCTGATTTCGTGTCCTTATTACACACACACACACACACACACTCACAACCCAAACTCATTCTCTTACAAAATCTCTGCAGTCCTTCTGACTTCGTGTCCTTTTTTAAACACACACACAAACACACATACACATGTAGAATCTCTGGAGGGCTTCTGATTTCGTGTCCTTATTACACACACACACATACACACACACACACACTCCCTCACTCTCACACTCATACCTTTTCAGAAAACTTAGAAGGTTTCTGACTTCGTGTCCTTTTAACACAACACACTCACTCTTGCAGAATCTCTAGAGGGGTTCTGATATCCTGTTCTTTTGAAACACACACACATACACACACACACACACACACACCCTTGCAGAATCTCCAGACAGTTTATAACTTCGTGTTGTTTTCTCACACACACACACACACACACACACACACACAGACACTCTTGCAGAATCTCTGGAGGGCTTCTAACTTGGTGTACTTATTACAAACACAACACACACGCACACACCCTTGCAGAATCAATAGTGGGCTTCAGATTTCGTGTGATTTTTACACACACACACACACACACACTCACACACACACAATTGCAGAATCTCTGAAGGGCCACTGACTTTGTGTCCTTTTACACAAACACACACACACACACACACTCACACCCCAAACTCATTCTCTTACAAAATCTCTGCAGTCCTTCTGACTTCGTGTCCTTTTTTAAACACACACACACAAACACACACACACACACTTGTAGAATCTCTGGAGGGCTTCTGATTTTGTGTCCTTATTACACACACACAAACACACATACACTTGTAGAATCTCTGGAGGGCTTCTGATTTCGTGTCCTTATTACTCACACACACACACTCACACACACACACCCTTGCAGAATCTCTGGAGGGCTTCTGACTTCCTGTCCATTTTACACACACACACACACACACACAAACACACACACACCCTCCCTCACACTGATACTCATGCCTTTTCAGAATTCCTACAGGGCTTCTGACTTCCTGTCCTTTTTACACACACACACACAAACACACACACACATCCTTGCAGAATTCCTGGATGGCTTCTTACTTGTGTCCTTTTTAAACACACACACACACACACACACACACACACACACACACCCTTGCAGAATCTCTAGAGGGCTTCTGACATCCTGTCCTTTTGACACACACACATACACACACACACACCGTTGCAGAATATCCACATGTATTGTGACTTCGTGTCGTTTTCACACACACACACACACACACACACACACTCTCTTGCAGAATCACTGGAGGGTTTCTAACTTGGTGTACTGATTACAAACACAACACACACGCACACACCCTTGCAGAATCAAGAGTGGGCTTCTGACTTAGTGTGATTTTTACACACACACACACACACCTACACCCTTGCAGAATCTCTGAAGGGCTTCTGACTTTGTGTCCTTTTTACACAAACACACACACACACACCCTTGAAGAATCTCTAGAGGGCTTCTGATTTCGTGTCCTTATTACACACACACACACACACACACTCACAACCCAAACTCATTCTCTTACAAAATCTCTGCAGTCCTTCTGACTTCGTGTCCTTTTTTAAACACACACACAAACACACATACACATGTAGAATCTCTGGAGGGCTTCTGATTTCGTGTCCTTATTACACACACACACACACACACACACACTCCCTCACTCTCACACTCATACCTTTTCAGAAAACTTAGAAGGTTTCTGACTTCGTGTCCTTTTAACACAACACACTCACTCTTGCAGAATCTCTAGAGGGGTTCTGATATCCTGTTCTTTTGAAACACACACACATACACACACACACACCCTTGCAGAATCTCCAGACAGTTTATAACTTCGTGTTGTTTTCTCACACACACACACACACAGACAATCTTGCAGAATCTCTGGAGGGCTTCTAACTTGGTGTACTTATTACAAACACAACACACACGCACACACCCTTGCAGAATCAATAGTGGGCTTCAGACTTCGTGTGATTTTTACACACAGACACACACACACACACACACTCACACACACACACAATTGCAGAATCTCTGAAGGGCTACTGACTTTGTGTCCTTTTACACAAACACACACACACACACACACACTCACAACCCAAACTCATTCTCTTACAAAATCTCTGCAGTCCTTCTGACTTCGTGTCCTTTTTTAAACACACACACACAAACACACACACACACACACTTGTAGAATCTCTGGAGGGCTTCTGATTTTGTGTCCTTATTACACACACACACACACTCACACACACACACCCTTGCAGAATCTCTGGAGGGCTTCTGACTTCCTGTCCATTTTACACACACACACACACACACAAACACACACACACCCTCCCTCACACTGATACTCATGCCTTTTCAGAATTCCTACAGGGCTTCTGACTTCCTGTCCTTTTTACACACACACACACACACACACACACACATCCTTGCAGAATTCCTGGATGGCTTCTTACTTGTGTCCTTTTTAAACACACACACACACATACACACACACACACACACACACACACACACCCTTGCAGAATCTCTAGAGGGCTTTTGACATCCTGTCCTTTTGACACACACACATACACACACACACACACCGTTGCAGAATATCCACATGTATTGTGACTTCGTGTCGTTTTCACACACACACACACACACACACACACACACACACACACACTCTCTCTTGCAGAATCACTGGAGGGCTTCTAACTTGGTGTACTTATTACAAACACAACACACACGCACACACCCTTGCAGAATCAATAGTGGGCTTCAGACTTCGTGTGATTTTTACACACACACACACACACACACACTCACACACACACAATTGCAGAATCACTGAAGGGCCACTGACTTTGTGTCCTTTTACACAAACACACACACACACACACACACTCACACCCCAAACTCATTCTCTTACAAAATCTCTGCAGTCCTTCTGACTTCGTGTCCTTTTTTAAACACACACACACAAACACACACACACTTGTAGAATCTCTGGAGGGCTTCTGATTTCGTGTCCTAATTACACACACACACACACACTCCCTCAGTCTCACACTCATACCTTTTCAGAAAACTTAGAAGGTTTCTGACTTCGTGTCCTTTTAACACAACACACTCACTCTTGCAGAATATCTAGAGGGGTTCTGATATCCTGTTCTTTTGAAACACACACACATACACACACACACACCCTTGCAGAATCTCCAGACAGTTTATAACTTCGTGTTGTTTTCACACACACACACACACACACACACACACAGACACTCTTGCAGAATCTCTGGAGGGCTTCTAACTTGGTGTACTTATTACAAACACAACACACACGCACACACCCTTGCAGAATCAATAGTGGGCTTCAGACTTCGTGTGATTTTTACACACACACACACACACACACTCACACACACAATTGCAGAATCTCTGAAGGGCTACTGACTTTGTGTCCTTTTACACAACCACACACACACTCACAACCCAAACTCATTCTCTTACAAAATCTCTGCAGTCCTTCTGACTTCGTGTCCTTTTTTAAACACACACACACAAACACACACACACACTTGTAGAATCTCTGGAGGGCTTCTGATTTTGTGTCCTTATTACACACACACAAACACACATACACTTGTAGAATCTCTGGAGGGCTTCTGATTTCGTGTCCTTATTACTCACACACACACACTCACACACACCCTTGCAGAATCTCTGGAGGGCTTCTGACTTCCTGTCCATTTTACACACACACACACAAACACACACACACCCTCCCTCACACTGATACTCATGCCTTTTCAGAATTCCTACAGGGCTTCTGACTTCCTGTCCTTTTTACACACACACACACACACACACACATCCTTGCAGAATTCCTGGATGGCTTCTTACTTGTGTCCTTTTTAAACACACACACACACATACACACACACACACACACACACACCCTTGCAGAATCTCTAGAGGGCTTCTGACATCCTGTCCTTTTGACACACACATACACACACACACACCGTTGCAGAATATCCACATGTATTGTGACTTCGTGTCGTTTTCACACACACACACACACACACACACACACACACACATACACCCTTGCAGAATCTCTGAAGGGCTTCTGACTTTGTGTCCTTTTTACACAAACACACACACATACAAACACTTTTGAAGAATCTCTAGAGGGCTTCTGATTTCGTGTCCTTATTACACACACACACACACACACACACACGCACACCCCAAACTCATTCTCTTACAAAATCTCTGCAGTCCTTCTGACTTCGTGTCCTTTTTTAAACACACAAACACACATACACTTGTAGAATCTCAGGAGGGCTTCTGATTTCGTGTCCTTATTACACACGCACACACACACACACACACACACACTCCCTCACTCTCACACTCATACTTTTCCAGAAAACCTAGAGGGCTTCTGACTTCGTGTCCTTTTAACACAACACACTCACCCTTGCAGAATCTCTAGAGGGCTTCTGACATCCTGTCCTTTTGACACACACACATATATACACACACACACACACCCTTGCAGAATATCCACATGTATTGTGACTTCGTGTCGTTTTCACACACACACACACACACACACACACACACACACACACACACTCTTGCAGAATTACTGGAGGGCTTCTAACTTGGTGTACTTATTACAAACACAACACACACGCACACACCCTTGCAGAATCAATAGTGGGCTTCTGACTTCGTGTGATTTTTACACACACACACACACACACACACACACACACACACACACCCTTGCAGAATCTCTGAAGGGCTTCTGACTTTGTGTCCTTTTTACACAAACACACACACACATACACACACCCTTGAAGAATCTCTAGAGGACTTCTGATTTCGTGTCCTTATTACAGACACACACACACACACACACACACACACTCACACACATACACTCACAACCCAAACTCAATATCTTACAAAATCTCTGCAGTCCTTCTGACTTCGTGTCCTTTTGTAAAGACACACACAAACACACATACACTTGTAGAATCTCTGGAGGGCTTCTGATTTCGTTTCCTTATTACACGCGCGCGCACACACACACACGCTCACAGTCCCTCACTCTCACACTCATACCTTTTCAGAAAACCTAGAGGGATTCTGACTTCGTGTCCTTTTAACACAACACACTCACCCTTGCAGAATCTCTAGAGGGCTTCTGACATCTTGTCCTTTTGACACACACACATACACACACACACACACACCCTTGCAGAATATCCACATGTATTGTGACTTCGTGTCGTTTTCACACACACACACACGCACACACACACACACACACTCTTGCAGAATCACTGAAGGGCTTCTAACTTGGTGTACTTATTACAAACACAACACACACGCACACACCCTTGCAGAATCAATAGTGGGCTTCTGACTTCGTGTGATTTTTACACACACACACACACACACATACACCCTTGCAGAATCTCTGAATGGCTTCTGACTTTGTGTGCTTTTTACACAAACACACACACACACCCTTGAAGAATCTCTAGAGGGCTTCTGATTTCGTGTCCTTATTACACACACACACACACACACACACACACTCACAACCCAAACTCATTCTCTTACAAAATCTCTGCAGTCCTTCTGACTTCGTGTCCTTTTTGAAACACACACACAAACACACATACACATGTAGAATCTCTGGAGGGCTTCTGATTTCGTGTCCATATTACACACACACACACACACACAAACACACACACACACTCCCTCACTCTCACACTCATACCTTTTCAGAAAACTTAGAAGGTTTCTGACTTCGTGTCCTTTTAACACAACACACTCACTCTTGCAGAATCTCTAGAGGGGTTCTGATATCCTGTTCTTTTGAAACACACACACATACACACACACACACACACACACACCCTTGCAGAATCTCCAGACAGTTTATAACTTCGTGTTGTTTTCACACACACACACACACACACACACACACACACACAGACACTCTTGCAGAATCTCTGGAGGGCTTCTAACTTGGTGTACTTATTACAAACACAACACACACGCACACACCCTTGCAGAATCAATAGTGGGCTTCAGACTTCGTGTGATTTTTACACACACACACACACACTCACACACACACAATTGCAGAATCTCTGAAGGGCCACTGACTTTGTGTCCTTTTACACAAACACACACACACACACACTCACACCCCAAACTCATTCTCTTACAAAATCTCTGCAGTCCTTCTGACTTCGTGTCCTTTTTTAAACACACACACACAAACACACACACACACACTTGTAGAATCTCTGGAGGGCTTCTGATTTTGTGTCCTTATTACACACACACAAACACACATACACTTGTAGAATCTCTGGAGGGCTTCTGATTTCGTGTCCTTATTACTCACACACACACACACACACACACACTCACAACCCAAACTCATTCTCTTACAAAATCTCTGCAGTCCTTCTGACTTTGTGTCCTTTTTTAAACACACACACACAAACACACATACACATGTAGAATCTCTGGAGGGCTTCTGATTTCGTGTCCTTATTACACACACACACACACACACACACACTCCCTCACTCTCACACTCATACCTTTTCAGAAAACTTAGAAGGTTTCTGACTTCGTGTCCTTTTAACACAACACACTCACTCTTGCAGAATCTCTAGAGGGGTTCTGATATCCTGTTCTTTTGAAACACACACACATACACACACACACACACACTCTTGCAGAATCACTGAAGGGCTTCTAACTTGGTGTACTTATTACAAACACAACACACACGCACACACCCTTGCAGAATCAATAGTGGGCTTCAGACTTCGTGTGATTTTTACACACACACACACACACACACACACACCTACACCCTTGCAGAATCTCTGAATGGCTTCTGACTTTGTGTGCTTTTTACACAAACACACACACACACCCTTGAAGAATCTCTAGAGGGCTTCTGATTTCGTGTCCTTATTACACACACACACACACACACACACACACTCACAACCCAAACTCATTCTCTTACAAAATCTCTGCAGTCCTTCTGACTTTGTGTCCTTTTTTAAACACACACACACAAACACACATACACATGTAGAATCTCTGGAGGGCTTCTGATTTCGTGTCCTTATTACACACACACACACACACACACACACACTCCCTCACTCTCACACTCATACCTTTTCAGAAAACTTAGAAGGTTTCTGACTTCGTGTCCTTTTAACACAACACACTCACTCTTGCAGAATCTCTAGAGGGGTTCTGATATCCTGTTCTTTTGAAACACACACACATACACACACACACACACACCCTTGCAGAATCTCCAGACAGTTTATAACTTCGTGTTGTTTTCACACACACACACACACACACACACACACACACACACAGACACTCTTGCAGAATCTCTGGAGGGCTTCTAACTTGGTGTACTTATTACAAACACAACACACACGCACACACCCTTGCAGAATCAATAGTGGGCTTCAGACTTCGTGTGATTTTTACACAAACACACACACACACTCTCACACACACAATTGCAGAATCTCTGAAGGGCTACTGACTTTGTGTCCTTTTACACAAACACACACACACACACACACACTCACAACCCAAACTCATTCTCTTACAAAATCTCTGCAGTCCTTCTGACTTCGTGTCCTTTTTTAAACACACACACACAAACACACACACACACACTTGTAGAATCTCTGGAGGGCTTCTGATTTTGTGTCCTTATTACACACACACAAACACACATACACTTGTAGAATCTCTGGAGGGCTTCTGATTTCGTGTCCTTATTACTCACACACACACACTCACACACACACACCCTTGCAGAATCTCTGGAGGGCTTCTGACTTCCTGTCCATTTTACACACACACACACACACACACAAACACACACACACCCTCCCTCACACTGATACTCATGCCTTTTCAGAATTCCTACAGGGCTTCTGACTTCCTGTCCTTTTTACACACACACACACACACACACACACACACACACACACACATCCTTGCAGAATTCCTGGATGGCTTCTTACTTGTGTCCTTTTTAAACACACACACACACACACACATACACACACACACACACACACACACCCTTGCAGAATCTCTAGAGGGCTTCTGACATCCTGTCCTTTTGACACACACACATACACACACACACACCGTTGCAGAATATCCACATGTATTGTGACTTCGTGTCGTTTTCACACACACACACACACACACACACTCTTGCAGAATCACTGGAGGGTTTCTAACTTGGTGTACTTATTACAAACACAACACACACGCACACACCCTTGCAGAATCAATAGTGGGCTTCTGACTTCGTGTGATTTTTACACACACACACACACACACACACACACCTACACCCTTGCAGAATCTCTGAAGGGCTTCTGACTTTGTGTCCTTTTTACACAAACACACACACACACACCCTTGAAGAATCTCTAGAGGGCTTCTGATTTCGTGTCCTTATTACACACACACACACACACACACTCACAACCCAAACTCATTCTCTTACAAAATCTCTGCAGTCCTTCTGACTTCGTGTCCTTTTTTAAACACACACACAAACACACATACACATGTAGAATCTCTGGAGGGCTTCTGATTTCGTGTCCTTATTACACACACACACACACACACACACACACTCCCTCACTCTCACACTCATACCTTTTCAGAAAACTTAGAAGGTTTCTGACTTCGTGTCCTTTTAACACAACACACTCACTCTTGCAGAATCTCTAGAGGGGTTCTGATATCCTGTTCTTTTGAAACACACACACATACACACACACACACACACACACCCTTGCAGAATCTCCAGACAGTTTATAACTTCGTGTTGTTTTCTCACACACACACACACACACACACACACACACACAGACACTCTTGCAGAATCTCTGGAGGGCTTCTAACTTGGTGTACTTATTATAAACACAACACACACGCACACACCCTTGCAGAATCAATAGTGGGCTTCAGATTTCGTGTGATTTTTACACACACACACACACACACACTCACACACACACAATTGCAGAATCTCTGAAGGGCCACTGACTTTGTGTCCTTTTACACAAACACACACACACACACACTCACACCCCAAACTCATTCTCTTACAAAATCTCTGCAGTCCTTCTGACTTCGTGTCCTTTTTTAAACACACACACACAAACACACACACACACACTTGTAGAATCTCTGGAGGGCTTCTGATTTTGTGTCCTTATTACACACACACAAACACACATACACTTGTAGAATCTCTGGAGGGCTTCTGATTTCGTGTCCTTATTACTCACACACACACACTCACACACACACACCCTTGCAGAATCTCTGGAGGGCTTCTGACTTCCTGTCCATTTTACACACACACACACACACACACACAAACACACACACACCCTCCCTCACACTGATACTCATGCCTTTTCAGAATTCCTACAGGGCTTCTGACTTCCTGTCCTTTTTACACACACACACACACACACACACACACATCCTTGCAGAATTCCTGGATGGCTTCTTACTTGTGTCCTTTTTAAACACACACACACACACACACACACACACACACACACACACACCCTTGCAGAATCTCTAGAGGGCTTCTGACATCCTGTCCTTTTGACACACACACATACACACACACACACCGTTGCAGAATATCCACATGTATTGTGACTTCGTGTCGTTTTCACACACACACACACACACACACACTCTCTTGCAGAATCACTGGAGGGTTTCTAACTTGGTGTACTGATTACAAACACAACACACACGCACACACCCTTGCAGAATCAAGAGTGGGCTTCTGACTTAGTGTGATTTTTACACACACACACACACACCTACACCCTTGCAGAATCTCTGAAGGGCTTCTGACTTTGTGTCCTTTTTACACAAACACACACACACACACCCTTGAAGAATCTCTAGAGGGCTTCTGATTTCGTGTCCTTATTACACACACACACACACACACACTCAAAACCCAAACTCATTCTCTTACAAAATCTCTGCAGTCCTTCTGACTTCGTGTCCTTTTTTAAACACACACACAAACACACATACACATGTAGAATCTCTGGAGGGCTTCTGATTTCGTGTCCTTATTACACACACACACACACACACACACTCCCTCACTCTCACACTCATACCTTTTCAGAAAACTTAGAAGGTTTCTGACTTCGTGTCCTTTTAACACAACACACTCACTCTTGCAGAATCTCTAGAGGGGTTCTGATATCCTGTTCTTTTGAAACACACACACATACACACACACACACACACACACCCTTGCAGAATCTCCAGACAGTTTATAACTTCGTGTTGTTTTCTCACACACACACACACACAGACAATCTTGCAGAATCTCTGGAGGGCTTCTAACTTGGTGTACTTATTACAAACACAACACACACGCACACACCCTTGCAGAATCAATAGTGGGCTTCAGACTTCGTGTGATTTTTACACACAGACACACACACACACACACACTCACACACACACACAATTGCAGAATCTCTGAAGGGCTACTGACTTTGTGTCCTTTTACACAAACACACACACACACACACACACTCACAACCCAAACTCATTCTCTTACAAAATCTCTGCAGTCCTTCTGACTTCGTGTCCTTTTTTAAACACACACACACAAACACACACACACACACACTTGTAGAATCTCTGGAGGGCTTCTGATTTTGTGTCCTTATTACACACACACACACACTCACACACACACACCCTTGCAGAATCTCTGGAGGGCTTCTGACTTCCTGTCCATTTTACACACACACACACACACACAAACACACACACACCCTCCCTCACACTGATACTCATGCCTTTTCAGAATTCCTACAGGGCTTCTGACTTCCTGTCCTTTTTACACACACACACACACACACACACACACATCCTTGCAGAATTCCTGGATGGCTTCTTACTTGTGTCCTTTTTAAACACACACACACACATACACACACACACACACACACACACACACACCCTTGCAGAATCTCTAGAGGGCTTTTGACATCCTGTCCTTTTGACACACACACATACACACACACACACACCGTTGCAGAATATCCACATGTATTGTGACTTCGTGTCGTTTTCACACACACACACACACACACACACACACACTCTCTCTTGCAGAATCACTGGAGGGCTTCTAACTTGGTGTACTTATTACAAACACAACACACACGCACACACCCTTGCAGAATCAATAGTGGGCTTCAGACTTCGTGTGATTTTTACACACACACACACACACACACACTCACACACACACAATTGCAGAATCACTGAAGGGCCACTGACTTTGTGTCCTTTTACACAAACACACACACACACACACACTCACACCCCAAACTCATTCTCTTACAAAATCTCTGCAGTCCTTCTGACTTCGTGTCCTTTTTTAAACACACACACACAAACACACACACACTTGTAGAATCTCTGGAGGGCTTCTGATTTCGTGTCCTAATTACACACACACACACACACTCCCTCAGTCTCACACTCATACCTTTTCAGAAAACTTAGAAGGTTTCTGACTTCGTGTCCTTTTAACACAACACACTCACTCTTGCAGAATATCTAGAGGGGTTCTGATATCCTGTTCTTTTGAAACACACACACATACACACACACACACACACCCTTGCAGAATCTCCAGACAGTTTATAACTTCGTGTTGTTTTCACACACACACACACACACACACACACACACACACACACACAGACACTCTTGCAGAATCTCTGGAGGGCTTCTAACTTGGTGTACTTATTACAAACACAACACACACGCACACACCCTTGCAGAATCAATAGTGGGCTTCAGACTTCGTGTGATTTTTACACACACACACACACACACACACTCACACACACAATTGCAGAATCTCTGAAGGGCTACTGACTTTGTGTCCTTTTACACAACCACACACACACTCACAACCCAAACTCATTCTCTTACAAAATCTCTGCAGTCCTTCTGACTTCGTGTCCTTTTTTAAACACACACACACAAACACACACACACACTTGTAGAATCTCTGGAGGGCTTCTGATTTTGTGTCCTTATTACACACACACAAACACACATACACTTGTAGAATCTCTGGAGGGCTTCTGATTTCGTGTCCTTATTACTCACACACACACACTCACACACACCCTTGCAGAATCTCTGGAGGGCTTCTGACTTCCTGTCCATTTTACACACACACACACAAACACACACACACCCTCCCTCACACTGATACTCATGCCTTTTCAGAATTCCTACAGGGCTTCTGACTTCCTGTCCTTTTTACACACACACACACACACACACACATCCTTGCAGAATTCCTGGATGGCTTCTTACTTGTGTCCTTTTTAAACACACACACACACATACACACACACACACACACACACACCCTTGCAGAATCTCTAGAGGGCTTCTGACATCCTGTCCTTTTGACACACACATACACACACACACACCGTTGCAGAATATCCACATGTATTGTGACTTCGTGTCGTTTTCACACACACACACACACACACACACACACACACACATACACCCTTGCAGAATCTCTGAAGGGCTTCTGACTTTGTGTCCTTTTTACACAAACACACACACATACAAACACTTTTGAAGAATCTCTAGAGGGCTTCTGATTTCGTGTCCTTATTACACACACACACACACACACACGCACGCACACCCCAAACTCATTCTCTTACAAAATCTCTGCAGTCCTTCTGACTTCGTGTCCTTTTTTAAACACACAAACACACATACACTTGTAGAATCTCAGGAGGGCTTCTGATTTCGTGTCCTTATTACACACGCACACACACACACACACACACACACACACTCCCTCACTCTCACACTCATACTTTTCCAGAAAACCTAGAGGGCTTCTGACTTCGTGTCCTTTTAACACAACACACTCACCCTTGCAGAATCTCTAGAGGGCTTCTGACATCCTGTCCTTTTGACACACACACATATATACACACACACACACACCCTTGCAGAATATCCACATGTATTGTGACTTCGTGTCGTTTTCACACACACACACACACACACACACACACACTCTTGCAGAATTACTGGAGGGCTTCTAACTTGGTGTACTTATTACAAACACAACACACACGCACACACCCTTGCAGAATCAATAGTGGGCTTCTGACTTCGTGTGATTTTTACACACACACACACACACACACACACACACACACACACCCTTGCAGAATCTCTGAAGGGCTTCTGACTTTGTGTCCTTTTTACACAAACACACACACACATACACACACCCTTGAAGAATCTCTAGAGGACTTCTGATTTCGTGTCCTTATTACAGACACACACACACACACACACACACACACTCACACACATACACTCACAACCCAAACTCAATATCTTACAAAATCTCTGCAGTCCTTCTGACTTCGTGTCCTTTTGTAAAGACACACACAAACACACATACACTTGTAGAATCTCTGGAGGGCTTCTGATTTCGTTTCCTTATTACACGCGCGCGCACACACACACACGCTCACAGTCCCTCACTCTCACACTCATACCTTTTCAGAAAACCTAGAGGGATTCTGACTTCGTGTCCTTTTAACACAACACACTCACCCTTGCAGAATCTCTAGAGGGCTTCTGACATCTTGTCCTTTTGACACACACACATACACACACACACACACACCCTTGCAGAATATCCACATGTATTGTGACTTCGTGTCGTTTTCACACACACACACACGCACACACACACACACACACTCTTGCAGAATCACTGAAGGGCTTCTAACTTGGTGTACTTATTACAAACACAACACACACGCACACACCCTTGCAGAATCAATAGTGGGCTTCTGACTTCGTGTGATTTTTACACACACACACACACACACATACACCCTTGCAGAATCTCTGAATGGCTTCTGACTTTGTGTGCTTTTTACACAAACACACACACACACCCTTGAAGAATCTCTAGAGGGCTTCTGATTTCGTGTCCTTATTACACACACACACACACACACACACACACTCACAACCCAAACTCATTCTCTTACAAAATCTCTGCAGTCCTTCTGACTTCGTGTCCTTTTTGAAACACACACACAAACACACATACACATGTAGAATCTCTGGAGGGCTTCTGATTTCGTGTCCATATTACACACACACACACACACACACAAACACACACACACACTCCCTCACTCTCACACTCATACCTTTTCAGAAAACTTAGAAGGTTTCTGACTTCGTGTCCTTTTAACACAACACACTCACTCTTGCAGAATCTCTAGAGGGGTTCTGATATCCTGTTCTTTTGAAACACACACACATACACACACACACACACACACACACCCTTGCAGAATCTCCAGACAGTTTATAACTTCGTGTTGTTTTCACACACACACACACACACACACACACACACACACACACAGACACTCTTGCAGAATCTCTGGAGGGCTTCTAACTTGGTGTACTTATTACAAACACAACACACACGCACACACCCTTGCAGAATCAATAGTGGGCTTCAGACTTCGTGTGATTTTTACACACACACACACACACTCACACACACACAATTGCAGAATCTCTGAAGGGCCACTGACTTTGTGTCCTTTTACACAAACACACACACACACACACACTCACACCCCAAACTCATTCTCTTACAAAATCTCTGCAGTCCTTCTGACTTCGTGTCCTTTTTTAAACACACACACACAAACACACACACACACACTTGTAGAATCTCTGGAGGGCTTCTGATTTTGTGTCCTTATTACACACACACAAACACACATACACTTGTAGAATCTCTGGAGGGCTTCTGATTTCGTGTCCTTATTACTCACACACACACACTCACACACACACACCCTTGCAGAATCTCTGGAGGGCTTCTGACTTCCTGTCCATTTTACACACACACACACACACACACACACAAACACACACACACCCTCCCTCACACTGATACTCATGCCTTTTCAGAATTCCTACAGGGCTTCTGACTTCCTGTCCTTTTTACACACACACACACACACACACACACACACATCCTTGCAGAATTCCTGGATGGCTTCTTACTTGTGTCCTTTTTAAACACACACACACACACACACACACACACACACACACCCTTGCAGAATCTCTAGAGGACTTCTGACATCCTGTCCTTTTGACACACACACATACACACACACACACCGTTGCAGAATATCCACATGTATTGTGACTTCGTGTCGTTTTCACACACACACACACACACACACACACACTCTCTCTCTCTCTCTTGCAGAATCACTGGAGGGCTTCTAACTTGGTGTACTTATTACAAACACAACACACACGCACACACCCTTGCAGAATCAATAGTGGGCTTCTGACTTCGTGTGATTTTTACACACACACACACACACACACACACATACACCCTTGCAGAATCTCTGAAGGGCTTCTGACTTTGTGTCCTTTTTACACAAACACACACACCCTTGAAGAATCTCTAGAGGGCTTCTGATTTCGTGTCCTTATTACACACACACACACACACTCACAACCCAAACTCATTCTCTTACAAAATCTCTGCAGTCCTTCTGACTTCGTGTCCTTTTTTAAACACACACACAAACACACATACACATGTAGAATCTCTGGAGGGCTTCTGATTTCGTGTCCTTATTACACACACGCACACACACACACTCCCTCACTCTCACACTCATACCTTTTCAGAAAACTTAGAAGGTTTCTGACTTCGTGTCCTTTTAACACAACACACTCACTCTTGCAGAATCTCTAGAGGGGTTCTGATATCCTGTTCTTTTGAAACACACACACATACACACACACACACACACACACACACCCTTGCAGAATCTCCAGACAGTTTATAACTTCGTGTTGTTTTCACACACACACACACACACAGACACTCTTGCAGAATCTCTGGAGGGCTTCTAACTTGGTGTACTTATTACAAACACAACACACACGCACACACCCTTGCAGAATCAATAGTGGGTTTCAGACTTCGTGTGATTTTTACACACACACACACACACACACTCACACACACACAATTGCAGAATCTCTGAAGGGCCACTGACTTTGTGTCCTTTTACACAAACACACACACACACACACACTCACACCCCAAACTCATTCTCTTACAAAATCTCCGCAGTCCTTCTGACTTCGTGTCCTTTTTTAAACACACACACACAAACACACACACACTTGTAGAATCTCTGGAGGGCTTCTGATTTTGTGTCCTTATTACACACACACACACAAATACACATACACTTGTAGAATCTCTGGAGGGCTTCTGATTTCGTGTCCTTATTACTCACACACACACACTCACACACACACACCCTTGCAGAATCTCTGGAGGGCTTCTGACTTCCTGTCCATTTTACACACACACACACACACACACAAACACACACACACCCTCCCTCACACTGATACTCATGCCTTTTCAGAATTCCTACAGGGCTTCTGACTTCCTGTCCTTTTTACACACACACACACACACACACACACACACATCCTTGCAGAATTCCTGGATGGCTTCTTACTTGTGTCCTTTTTAAACACACACACACACACACACACACACACACACACACACACCCTTGCAGAATTTCTAGAGGGCTTCTGACATCCTGTCCTTTTGACACACACACATACACACACACACACCGTTGCAGAATATCCACATGTATTGTGACTTCGTGTCGTTTTCACACACACACACACACACACACACACACACTCTCTCTCTCTCTCTCTTGCAGAATCACTGGAGGGCTTCTAACTTGGTGTACTTATTACAAACACAACACACACGCACACACCCTTGCAGAATCAATAGTGGGCTTCTGACTTCGTGTGATTTTTACACACACACACACACACACACATACACCCTTGCAGAATCTCTGAAGGGCTTCTGACTTTGTGTCCTTTTTACACAAACACACACACCCTTGAAGAATCTCTAGAGGGCTTCTGATTTCGTGTCCTTATTACACACACACACACACACTCACAACCCAAACTCATTCTCTTACAAAATCTCTGCAGTCCTTCTGACTTCGTGTCCTTTTTTAAACACACACACAAACACACATACACATGTAGAATCTCTGGAGGGCTTCTGATTTCGTGTCCTTATTACACACACGCACACACACACACTCCCTCACTCTCACACTCATACCTTTTCAGAAAACTTAGAAGGTTTCTGACTTCGTGTCCTTTTAACACAACACACTCACTCTTGCAGAATCTCTAGAGGGGTTCTGATATCCTGTTCTTTTGAAACACACACACATACACACACACACACACACACACCCTTGCAGAATCTCCAGACAGTTTATAACTTCGTGTTGTTTTCACACACACACACACACACACACACAGACACTCTTGCAGAATCTCTGGAGGGCTTCTAACTTGGTGTACTTATTACAAACACAACACACACGCACACACCCTTGCAGAATCAATAGTGGGCTTCAGACTTCGTGTGATTTTTACACACACACACAAACACACACTCACACACACACAATTGCAGAATCTCTGAAGGGCCACTGACTTTGTGTCCTTTTACACAAACACACACACACACACTCACACCCCAAACTCATTCTCTTACAAAATCTCTGCAGTCCTTCTGACTTCGTGTCCTTTTTTAAACACACACACACAAACACACACACACACACTTGTAGAATCTCTGGAGGGCTTCTGATTTTGTGTCCTTATTACACACACACACACAAATACACATACACTTGTAGAATCTCTGGAGGGCTTCTGATTTCGTGTCCTTATTACTCACACACACACACTCACACACACACACCCTTGCAGAATCTCTGGAGGGCTTCTGACTTCCTGTCCATTTTACACACACACACACACACACACAAACACACACACACCCTCCCTCACACTGATACTCATGCCTTTTCAGAATTCCTACAGGGCTTCTGACTTCCTGTCCTTTTTACACACACACACACACACACACACACACACACACATCCTTGCAGAATTCCTGGATGGCTTCTTACTTGTGTCCTTTTTAAACACACACACACACACACACATACACACACACACACACACACCCTTGCAGAATCTCTGGAGGGCTTCTTACTTCGTGACCTTATTACACCCGCACACACACACACACACAAATCCTTGCGGAATCTCTTGAGAGCTTCGTACTTGGTGTCCTTTTTACAAACACACACACACATACTGGCAGAATCTCTGGAGGAATTCTGTCTTCATGACTTTTTTACACACACACACACACACACACATACACACACCCTTTTAGAATCTATGGAGTGTTGGGCGTGGCAGGCAGGTGGCAGGGGTGGTAGGTGGCAGAGTGTGTCTAAGTGCTCTGCCCACACCTGCGAACTTGACAGCGGTGATGGAGGAGGAGTGCTCGTCCAGCGTCTGCTGCAGGCTATACTCCCGCCCTGCGTCTAGCACATGGATCAGCCGGTCCCGGCTCGCTGAGGCCAGCAGCTTCAGACCTGGGATGGGATGAACTCCGTCAGCTGATGAGTGCCCAGCAAAGAGCACCCAGAGAAACTGAGCCCCACATCCTTAAGCCACATGAGCCATGGAGTCGGGCAGAGTTGAGATGCAGTCCTCCCCCAAAGCCTTCAGAGACATCAAGAAGGATCACTAACTCTTTTGGTAGCCAAAAGAACGATCAGCCCCATAGTCAAGAGGCAGGACAAGTATCAGTGGCTCTGGCCAGACTGGAGGGGCTCACTCAAGGCCATTCTAGGCCAGGGCCAGGTACCTGTGTCTGGCTTCGAGTACTCCAGGCACAGAATCTCTGACTCATGGGCCTCCTCCTTCAGCATTTCACTCAGGGACTGCAATTCATGGACCCTGCAAAATGAGAAGAGAGGAGAGGCCGTTCAGTGCCAGGCAGCGGGGGAAAGAATCATCACCCACCCCCTTCCACCTTTTCCTCTCCATCAAGAGCTGTTTTACTTTACCTTTTGGGTTGAACCTTTAGACTTAGAAAAATGAGTCAAGATATGTCACATTCAACTCTCTCACCTGGTCTCCCTTCGTATTAATGTTTTATGTACTACAGTACACAGTGATAAGGACCACGGAGGTCACACTGGTACAACATTATTAGACTTTATTTAAATGTCACCAGCGGGGGTTGCTCTGAGTTGGAATCAACCCAATGCCAATGAGTTTGTTTATCCCATGAATGTCCTTCTTCTGCTCCAGGATCCTAGGAGCCCCCACGGCACATGGGTGTCATCTGTCCCAGTCTAGAACGGCTTTCAGTCTTTGCTTGTCTTTCCTACCGTGACACCTGGGAGAGTATGATAAGTTACTCTGGCAGGTGTACCTCAAATGAAGTTTGCCTGATGTTTCCTCATGACTATCCTAAGTTCCTTATACATTTGGGTCAAGAATACCAGACACAATGCTAGGAGGAGGCTGCATGGAAAAACAGAACTAAAAGAAACTTTCCATCAACGTTGGTTGTTGTTCAACATTTTATTGGGAGTTCTTAAGAGTCATAACATTTTCTGGGAACATTTTGAAGCCTCTCAGTGTACCCTCTCACCAGATTCATGCTGCTGCCACGGGATGTTAACCTTAATGACTTGGCTAAGGGTGGGTTTTGCCGTTTCTTCATTGTCAAGTTAGTATCTTTCCCTTGAAGATAATAAATTTTGTCCCCAACCCTTTTGAGCTAAAGCCTCCTGAACCTCTGTCCTTGGGGGCCTAAAGTTCCCCCATCCTGTCCCCTGGAGGCAACGGGTTGCACTCCACATATGGCCTTACCTGAGCGTGCCCATACGGTCCCCTGATGCTAGATGCTGCCCGTTGGGGCTGATGCACATAGAGCGGATGCCCACATGGGGGTCCACCAGGGACCCATCAGCTTTGTCTCCCCCAGGCAGCTCGGTGTCCAGCAGGGCCAGCATGTTCCCATCCATATAGATGATCTTAATGAGGTACTAGTGAAACAGGTCAGGAGAAGAGGTGGGTGAGGAAGTCCTGACACAGGACACCTGTCAGGGAGAGATATGCGGGCCAAGAGGACATCCTTGTCAGAGTTTGTCCAAACAACATCTGGAACAGTCTGGTCTGGAGACCCAGATCCTGAGACTGTGGTGTGGGGGCACCAGGCTCACGTAGCTGAGGATGTTTCGGTGCAGGGTGGAGCCATGCACCCCAGAGCTCTCTGTATTCCACAGGCGGATGGTGCTTTCAGAAGAGCAGGTGATAAAGGAGCTCGGGGGCAGGCAGGCCTGTTGTCTGTCCTTCACCTCAGGGTAGACCTGGAGGAGCACAAGGACCAGAGGGACCCGGGTCAGACCTTGGCTGCCCACAGAGATGGGACAGAATGAGAGTAGAGAAAAGGCTGGTCAAGACTTAGCCCCAGGCTTATCCCATAGCAAGCAAGTCATAATCATTAGCTCTTGTCTTTAACAAGTAAAGGAATATATATTAACCAAGCATCTAGTAAGTACTAGGCATTCTAAATATCCCACTTACATTGTCTCCTTTTCATAAAACTCAAATGCATCAGGTATGTCATTTCACAATTGCAGAAACTAAGGTTTGGTCAAGTTCAGGAACATGTCCAAAGAGGCCAAGCTAAGACTGCACAGGGGCATACTGAAAAACGTCTGAGATGAGTCAGCACTAATATCCCCTCGCATCCTCAGAGCCAATTAACAGATACGAAGGGACCCAGGGGCACTGCTGGGGGAGCAAGGGTGCTGGAGGAAACAAATTCCACACTTGAGGAACCCCAGCTCCTAATGGTAGCCCAGGAAACACGGTCAGTCTCAGCAGACCTGGCCCACGTACCTCTACACTCCAGATGCAGGAGGAATGATACAGAGCTGAATACACCTTGCCCACTTTCTTGGGGTCCTTCACATCCCAGACATAAGTACTATGGTCATTGTACACACAAGACAGCCACTGATTTGCAGGATCAAAGGTCAAGGCGATGGTGTCCTGATACTTCGCATTGGCCACTCCAGCGAAAAGGCGACTGAGGAAAGAGGGGAGCGGGGTGTCCTGGGCAGACAGGGCAAACTGGTGAGTGAGCGCTAATGAAATGGGGCACTAAAGGGAGGAGCAGCAGGTTGGCCAGCAGTCACTGGAGAAAGAACGCAGCGGCTGGCCTGGCATTCCTTGCCATGGGGCTCTCCAAAAGAACACAAGCTATTTCATAGCCCCCAACGTCAGGCGGGGACAGTGTGTGGCCGTGATGCAGCCAAGCAGATGTCAGGCCCTTCTAGACTCACGTCAGAGGACAAGGAAGGGCACTGGGCAAACCACAATCATGGTCATATATCATTTCCTGCCAATTGCAGATTTAGCCCCCTCCTGCCCTGAAAGAGAAATTAATATACCCAACTGCAGAACCGCCCCGCTTCCTGACAGCACTGAAACCAGAGCAAAACTTCACTTCCTGCAATCACCCAACCCAAGGCCCGAGGCTACAATAAGACCCTCCTACCGCACCTGCTACCCAGGACCACCCTGAGGGAGAAAGGCCTGCTCCGTCAGGTTTCCAGTCTCTCTCAGAAACCCTAAGGAACTGCCCGTCTGTCCTAGCTGTGGTCTTTACAGGACAATGCATTACCACACTGCAGACTCAGATTACCACGGTTGCCCACAGTGAGCAACAAATGCTAAAGGACCCACCTGTGCTTGACTGCAAGGGTCTTCCCAGAGGTCTATGTGTGCCCTCCTCTCCTTGCAGCATGCCAGGGATGGCCTGGCACAGAGTGGGGCTCTGACAGGACTCAGGGGCCCACCCACACCGCTCACCTAGCCTCTGTGATGCTGGCAATGTCTGTCCCCAGGGCATGGGGCCGGGGCAGCGTGCTGAGGAAGTGCAGGTTGGAGGGGTTGAAAAGGCGCACAGTGCCATCAGCACAGCCACAGAAGATGTAGTCCTGGCTCACCGAGATGCAGTGGGCCACTGTGGTCTGTGAGCACAGAAGCCCCAGTCAGCAAGGGCGTCTGCCCACTCCTTCACCCGACACCTCAACAGCCATGAGCCAAGAGGCAAGGACAAGCGCAAGGCAGGCCAGCTGCCCTGGCTGGAGCCCCTCAATGCCCCTCCCTCTAACAGCAGCTGGCCAGAGGGCTCACAGCCCCGTGCAATTAGGGGGAAGGAGTCAGCAAGCCTTATAAGGCACCTGAGGTTTGGGCAAAGACACACCCAGAAAAGGCTGGCCAAGAGAAAGGCAGCAGAGGCAGCAGACAGGGCCAGCACACTTACTGTGATGCTGTCTGTGTGCTGAGCAGAAGAGGAAAGCAGAGGTAGAGGCAGAGACAGAGAACACGAGCGAGCAGAGAGGTTCCCAAACACCTTCCTCCGCCTGGGGCCTCCCCCAGCGTGCATGCAGACTCAGGTGCCCCGGAGCCCGGAGGTGACAGACAGGAGGGTGCCGACAAAGCATTCACTTACCCTCAGCTCCACCCACTTGTCCAACAGTCGCCGGTCACTGAACTCACACAGCTGCCCTGAGGATGTGATACAGAAGGTTCTGTCAGTCTTCTTCCCGCGGACACAGGCTACTTCAGTGAACAGGTTGTTCCGCAGGTTCCCCCAGCAGCCCAGAGCGGCCCAGCAGGGGCACAGTGGCATTCACCTGTGGAGACCCACCACAGGTGCCACCCACCCACTCTGCAGGCTATCCCCTGGAAAGCAGGCCCTGGGGAGAGAGGGAGAAGGCTTCCCTTGCAGATTGACATAGCACCTGGCCCAGCTGAGACTTCCAAGCGGCTTTTGAGCATGCAGAAGGGGGCGCAGGTGGAACAGATTTGAGCAGACCCCACCCTAGTGGCTACTTGCTGCCTCACCTTTGAGGTCTTGCTGTCATCGAGGTACCAGAATTTGATGTGCCGGTTGCCTGCAGTGACAAAGTAGCTGCAGTCCTCAGAGAAGGATACTGCTGTCACCCAACTGGACACCTTGTTGGAAGCCACTACAATGTTTTTCTGGAGAGAAAGTCAAGGGAAATCAAGGCTCTGCTTCTAGGAGCTGAGGGAAAAGAAACTTACACACTGAAGTAGGTTAGACAAGCTGTGAACTTGACCTCTCCTTCTGCCCCTTCTTCAGCATCCTAGATACCCAGTTGCTCCTTTCTGCTCAGAGTTCTCTAGAAAGGGACTGAGGCCAGCAGGCGGAAGTGAAGGCCACCGGTCAGCAATTTCTTGGCTCCCCTCCCGGCCCCGTCTGTCCTCAGGCCAGCAGCCCACTCACCTTCCAGGCCCAGACATTGACGATCATGTCATGCTGGTAGCCCACTGAGAAAATGTACTTGGCGCTGGGTGAGAAGGCCACACATGCCACGCCATACTTATGCTCCTGAAGCTCCACCACCTGGCTGCGCTCCGACACATCCCATACCCGCACAGCAGGCATGTGTCCACTCTGCAGGGACCTAAGACCCCGAAGTAAAGGCCAGAGGCAGCCAGCTACCTCCCCATCCACGGAGGCCTGGCCCTCCCAGCCACTGGACAAGAGCCTGCACATAAATGAAGGACACCTAACCTAATGCACCTGCACATGAATCAAGGACATCCCCGGAGGGAATGTGATCAGTGTTGGGGAACAGGGACTCTCAGGGACGGGCTCCTGGCGTGATTTGGATGGGCAAGAACCACCACTCCTGCGGTTTGCTCTCACAGCCTCACAGGGCAAGTCTATGGGAGGGCAGTCCTGTTCCACACTGTGACCAACAGGGGGACTCCAGGGATAAGGGATGTTTTAAGGAGGTGTTTTCCAAAATGTGGTTCCCAAATTGGCAGCTTCAGCCTCACCGGGAACTACTTGTTAGCATTGCAAACTGAAGAGAGCCACCCCAGACCAGCAGAACCCCAGAGGCAGCAGTCTGTACTAAGGGGTGACCATGGCACTTCTGATGCAGGCTACAGCCTAAGAACACTGCTCTAGGGCAGACCAAACACCCAAAGTGGACACCAGTACAGAAAGTCAAAATTGGCACCAGTCCTATGCGGGCCGCAGGCTGTCACTCTCTGCTAAGGCCAGGCCACCCCCTTTGCAGTGCCTGAGCTTCCTTCCTCACTCATCTCACCGGTGACCAGGTACTTGCCATCAGGAGAGAAAGCAAGGGCAGTGATGGTTTTCCTGAAAGGAATCGGGCAGGCTCAAGAGGGGCACTGGCAGCCTGGCCCAGGTCTGGCCTCTCACAGTCCCCTCTCAAAACAAGGGCAGCAAGCCCGCTGTCCCTGTGCTGCTTCCCTCGCATGCCTGGGGCCCAACAGGGCCCAATGCCACAGAGAAGCAGGTGGCACCCCTCTGGCCGTCCCTGGGGAAAGGTGGCACTCCCCAAAGCCCCAGAGCCCATTTACCTGGAGCTGTTGAGGATGTGGTGCTGCTTGTGTTTCTGGGGGCTGAAGAGCACAACCACACACCTGGGGAGAGGGAGAGGGAGAGGGAGAGGGAGAGGGAGAGTGGAGCACAGACTTAGCACCCCACCTCAGCGGCCCAGCCCAGAGGACCCCACCTTGCCAGAGTGCAGCTGGCTTCTGACAGCACTCTTCTGCCTTTCTCCCCTTCTGTAGCCCCACAAGGCGCAAGGTCCTGTAGGGAGCCCTGCTTGCCCAGTGCTCTGTGCACCAGCACCGTCGGGACATGCCCCATAGCGATGGGGTGGCCGGTCTTCCCAGAGCTCTTGTCCCTACCCCAGGGCAGAGGGCAGAGAGAAGGATGCACATGATTTGGGTAAGAACAGGTCTCAGCTGTGGCCTTGTTTACAGACCTGGTTTCCAGGAGAGAGTGGGATCTCTCATGTCTGCACCCATGTGTGTACTTGGCAAGAGCTAGCCCACCACATGTTGGATGAGGAAGCAAGTGGAAGGTCAGGGCCCAGGGCCAGGCCTGCAGGGAGACTAAGTGGGATGGAGGGGCAGAAAACTGCCTGAGGGAGGGAACTTCATGGAGTTGCTGGCCCACGTCAGACTCTTTAGCCCAAAGAGCCTGAGCAGCGCCATTCTAACAGCCTCCAGGCTCCCTCTCCAGTCAGGCAGCAAGGCTGGGTGAGATTGGATGGAGACTGAAATTCAAGAGTGAACTCGAGAGAGGGAGGCAGGTAAGAGTCAGGGACAAGGAGCTGGGAGCCAACAGCTCGCCAGTGTCTCAGGGGCCGTGGCGCTCAGCAGGTTTAGGCCCTCTGCCCAGCTGTCCCCTCTCTTCATTAGCGCTATGCCTACTAATTGCTATTAGCTGGCCACAGCAAGCCTGGAACCTGCTCCCCCAGGTAAGGGGGTCGACTGGGTAGATGGGGGAGAGACTCAGTAGAAGGCTACTTGTCCCAACCCTGCCTTTTACAACAGGAAGCAGACCGCAGGACCCGCATCTGGACCCCACTGCTTGCAGATGGGAGCAGGAGGTGCCGCACAGGGCTTGGTCTCTGCTGCAGACAGAGGCCTCCGGCTCGGCTCAATGAGCCAGTTCGCTATGCAAATTCCACTGTCAACTAGGGATTCTGGGATCTTGGAGGTACACCAGGTAAGCTCACAGCTGGCTACCAGGCTGATTGACAGCCTTAGAAGCCTGAGCAACACCCTCTTCTCCTCAGAGCCCCTCCCCTCCAATCCTTTTTCACCCTCTTTTTCTTTGTTCTCTTTTTTATCCCCTTTCTCTCTTTAAACCGATTTGAAGACCGCTGCTCTCCACATTCCTTGAATGAGAAAAACAAGATAACCTTAGAAACACGCAGACACACACCTGCCCAGTTGCTCTGAAGGAGAGTCTAATACATGGGACTGGCCTAACTCCTCTAAAACAGAGCTGCCTGCACAGAGGATGAAAGGAAGGTGTTCAAACACTCAACCACATTCACTGTCACTGAGTCGATTCTGACTCACAGTGACCCCGCAGAACACAGCAAAACTGCCCCTGTGGGTTTCCGATACGAACTATCTAGGGGACCAGAAAGTGTCATCTTTCTCCTTTGGAGTGCCTGGTGGGGTCTAGCTGCTGTCCTTGCCGTTAGAACCCCAACACAGAACCATGACACCCTCAGGTATCTGGGAGTCCAAAATTGAGAGATAAGGACCACTAAGGAACAGAGCCAGGGCTCACAAACAGGGCTTCTGATTTCGGGTCCTTTTTACACACACACACACACACACACACACACACACACACACACACACACACAGACAAACCTTTGCAGAATCTCTTGAGTGCTTCTGACGTCATGTCCTTGTTACACACACACACTCTTGCAGAATCTCTGGAGGGCTTCTGACTTCATGTCCTTTTTACACACACACACACACACACACACACACACACACACATGGATGCATCCTTGCAGAATTTCTGGATGGCTTCTGATTTTTGTCCTTTTTAAACACACACACACACACACATACACACCGTTGCAGAATCTCAAGAGGGCTTCTGATTTCGGGTCCTTTTTACACAGATATACACACACACACACACCCTTGCAGAAACTCCAGAGAGTTTTTGAATTCCTGTCCTTTTTAAACAAACAAAACCATACACACAAAACCTTTTAGTATCTATGGAGGGCTTCTGACTTCATGTCCTTTTTATACACACACACACACACACACCCTTGCAGAATCTCTAGAGGGTTTCTGAATTCTTTTCTTTTTTACACACACACGCACACACACTCACACCCTTGAAGAATCTCTGGAGGCCTTCTGACTTCATATCTTTTTACACACGCATACACACACACAAGCACCTTTGCACAATCTCTGGAGTGCTTCTGACTTCGTTTCCTCTTTACACACACACACACACACACACACACACACGCTTGCAGGATCTCTAGAGTGCTTCTGACTTGGTGTTCTTTTTACACACACACACACACACACACATACGCACACATACACCCTTGTAGAATCTCTACAAGGATTCTGAATTCATGTCCTTTTTACACACACACACACACACAACCTAAAGCCACTTTCTTGCAAAATCTCTGCAGTACTTCTGACTTCGTGTCCTTTTTAAACACACACACACCCACACACAGACACATACTTGTAGAATCTCTGGAGGGCTTCTGATTTCGTGTCCTTATTACACACACACACTCCCTCACTCTCACACTCATACCTTTTCAGAAAACCAAGAGGGCTTCTGACTTCGTGTCCTTTTAACACAATACACTCACCCTTGCAGAATCTCTAGAGGGCTTCTGACTTCGTGTCCTTTTGACACACATACACACACACACACAACCTTCCAGAATCTCCAGACGGTTTATGACTTCGTGTCATTTTCACACACACACACACACACACACACACACATACACACACTCTCTTGCAGAATCCCTGGAGGGCTTCTAACTTGGTGTAATTATTACAAACACAACGCACACACACACACACACACACACCCTTGCAGAATCAATAGTGGGCTTCTGATTACGTTTGATTTTTACACGCACACACTCACACCCACACACATAAACCCTTGCAGAATCTCTGGAGGGCTTCGAACTTTGTGTCCTTTTTACACATACACACACCCTTGAAGAATCTCTAGAGGGCTTCTGACTTCATGTCCTTATTACACACACACACTCCCTCACTCTCACACTCATACCTTTCCAGAAAACCTAGAGGGCTTCTGACTTCGTGTCCTTTTAACACAATACACACACCCTTGCAGAATCTCTAGAGGGCTTCTGACTTCTTGTCCTTTTGACACACATACACACATACACACACACACACACACACACACTTGCAGAATCTCCAGACGGTTTATGACTTTGTATCGTTTTCACACACACAAACATACACACACACACTCTCTTGCAGAATCTCTGGAGGGCTTCTAACTTGGTGTAATTATTACAAACACAACACACACATACACACACACACCCTTGCAGAATCAATAGTGGGCTTCTGACTTCGTGTGATTTTACATGCACACACACACACACACACACACACACGCATACACCTTGCAGAATCTATGGAGGGCTTCGAACTTTGTGTCCTTTTTACACAAACACACACACATACACACACCCTTGTAGAATCTCTAGAGGGCTTCTGACTTCGTGTCTTTTTACACAAACACACACACACACACAGACACACACACACACCCTGGTAGAATCTCTGGAGGGTGTCTTACTTGGTGTCTTTTTACACACACACACACACACACACACACACACACACACACACACACCAAGAACCGACTTTTAGTTTGCTACTCACTAGCTTTTGAAGACCCCAGTCACTTCCCTGATGGATACAGAACATTGTCTTTGTGAGCCAGTTTGTACGAATTGATTTTGAGGTCTCTCAGAGCTGTGTTCCTGATCCCCCATATTTAGGACACGCTCCCTCAAGGGGTTTTGTTATAGCTAAGACATTTTCATAACTATGCCTCCTGGATGCACTATTATAATCATGGACATATTTATAGTATATGCTAATATGTATATAGAACTACTCTCTGGCAAACCTATATTTATTCATGGGGCGTGTCCCATTCTCCTTCCCACAACTGCTCAGATTTTGTGGTTTGTCTATCTATCTATTTATCTCTCTAGCTATCCTTGTATGTTATTGTTATTATTGGAGTATTTATCTCTGTTGCTTTTAATGCTTGTAGTCTACTGAGAAAGGTTAGCGTTTAGATGTTCCAAATGTTTCCCCATTTTCTGGATTACATGACACAAACCAATAGAAGAAGGGAAAAGAAAAAAAATTAACCCAAGTAATAACACCAACAATAAAACCAATTTAGTCTTTTGGTTAAGAATTACTCAAACTTTCCCACTCCTAGGCTAATCCTTGAAAGAAAAAGAATGAGATAAAAGACCATAGGGAGGAAGAAAGGAGACTGAGAGGCAAGGGAATAAAGAAAGAAGGTGGCAGGGTTGTGTGAACAATTAATGTGGACCTTCTTTGATGTGTATTAAAAATAATATTGACTGTTTTTTTCAATACTCACCAAAAATTATTTATATCAATCAAGAAAACCTCACTACCCTGGAATCAATTCTGACATATAGCAACCCTTTGGACAGAGTATAGAACTGCCCCTGTGTGTTTCCAAGGCTGTAAATCTTTACAGGAGTAGAAAATCTCATCTTTCTCTTGTGGAGTGGGGGTGGGGAGGGGAGTTTCGAACTTCTGATCTTGCAGTTAGAAGTCCAACTCATACTCTACTTCACCAACCAGGCTCCTCCTTTCATCATTAATCTAGACTGTTTGACCTTCTTGGCTTACTGGGTTTTATTTTCTCGCTTTGGAAGACATGGTACCAAAATACACACCATTTCCTAGCCCCCCAAAGAATCAAAAGTAAGCAAAAACAAAACAGGAAAAACTAGCAACCCAATCCAAACCAACTAACCTATTTAGCCATATAGATAAAGGATACTTGTAGCCAACCTCTGTGTTGGGGGCAATAGGAATGGATGGGGACTGTGGTTAACAGGCACGTGGCAGCTCATCCACGGGGGACATTCAAATTCTAGCTCCAGACTGTTGTTGCCTTGGGTAAATGCAAGGATTTTAAGGCCTGCTTTTCTGTTTGTAACTGAGATGCTGAGAATATAAAATTCGATGTGAAATCGTCAACTTTTCAAATATTGGATGACATTAGTTAAAACAACTTTTCTGGCTGCTCATCATCATACTAGCACATCATTAGGTTAAAATCATATCAAAGACATCTGGTTTGTCCCCTGTGCCCTTTAAGGACAACTGAAACATAAGGACGGGAATGTGACATTCATTCTTCCTCCAGACCCTCACCCTTTGACTCCATCGGCTGGCGTTCATAGAAGAGGCAGACGGTTTTGTTCAACTTCAGCATAATAAGAGTCCTGAGAGTTAAACACAATACATATATAATTTCATACTAGTCGTTTTAATATTAGCCCAAACAAAACCAACAGAAACCCAACCCGTTGCTGTTATGTTGGTTCTGGCTCCCGAGGACCCCCTGGGTGCCAGGGAGAAACTACACATCACAGGATTCTCAAGCCTGTGGGCTTCTAGAAGAAGGCCATTAGTTATTTCTTCTGAGGGGTGCAACTGCCCACCTCTTGATACGTTGAGTCCTTAACCATTTGTGCAACCCAGGGTCTCCCAGTCTTCGTATGTGACCCCCAAATTCCTTGACAGGCTACCTATAGGAAGGTAGAGTCTATGCCCTTTCCCCTTAAATTGGGATGTTTCATGACCTCTGTGACCAATAGATTATGGAGAAGATGACGCTGTGACATCTAGTTTGGGCAACCCCCTTCCCTCCCCCAAAGTGCTTCACAGCTTCTGAAAAATCCCTTCAAAGACTTCTTCTTGAGTGCTCACCCTCAGAATGTCCAGCATCCACGTGCTACCTCTCAGGACACTTCTCATCACCCGGACACAATGCTGAAAGAAGCCTGAGCCACCTGGAAAGGCCACGTGGAGACACTCCAACCAACAACCCAGCTAAGGACCCAGCTAACGGCCAGCTTCAGCTGCCAGCCCTCTGAGTGCACGTGTAGGCACTGGAGTCACCAGAGGCCCCTGCCCCAGCTCCCATGTGACTGCCAACTCATGGGAGACTCCAAGCACGACCCAGTGGCCTCCCAGCAACCACACGATGATGGTCCTTGTTTGAAGCCACTGCGTTTGGGGAGGGGGCGTTTCTTGCCCATCCACAGGGATGAGAACCTGCATCTCAACAACATGCAGGTGGGTGAGGGGGTCGTCTCTTGAGCAAGGCAGCCTCCTTTCTTGTCAACTCCTGGGGATTTTTGTTATTCTTGCCACTGCTGCCCCAATTCCCCAGGAGCTAGAGGAAGGCAGGCAGCAGGCCTCAGGTGGCCAGGAGGCAGGAGCCTCTGTGGGATGCAGTTACAATGGGAGATATAACCTTAAAGGCAGGAGCCTGACTTTACCTTTGCCTCCTGGAGATTTGGGGTGCAGAACACCTGTCAAATCCCATCTTCTGTCCAACCCTGATCATATGTCTGTCTTATGTTTGCACACAGGACGCAGACTTGTGAGCACCCAAAGAATAGGGTCTGGCGCCAAAAAACCAGCGCCACAAGGAACTGATGTTTCTCCAGCAATGGGGAGGGGTGGGATGAGAGGAAGAAAGGAGTACAAATCACTGGATCAAAACAGGGTGGGGAAAGTAAGGAGGAAAGGGAGGGAGTGAAGGAGGGAGACTCTGAGGCTGAAGGGAAAAGGCAGGGAAGGAAAGGAGAAAGGTGGGGGTGGGGAGAGAGGAGCGAAGAAGAAATGGAGGAGTGCGGGAGGGAAGATGAAGGTGAAGGCAGGCAGGAAGACGTGAGCAAAGGGAGGGAAGGAAGAAAAGAGAAAGAGAAGGGCAAGAAGAAGAAAGGAAGGTAGGGAAGAAAGGAAGAAAACGAGAAACCTAATGTCAATGGCACCCTCTATGTTTTTATTTCCTGTTTTTCTGAGGTAGCCTCTTCAGCAGAAGCAAATGGGCTGAATCGCCTCAAACTCCACCTAGGTAGAAAGCACGGGTTTCATTTCGCCAGGGCCTGTGAAAATGTTTGAACTGAGCAGCATTAACACGGAGACAGCGATTACCCCACGTGGCTGTTGCGCTCTGATGATACCAAGGCAACGGGAATGGGGGCTCATTATTTCACCAGGTGACAAAAAAAATTGTATTTTGACGTTTCACCCTGAACGTGGGGAAGGGGGGCGTGGGGGAGGAATCAGGGGCCCTTTGTGGCGTCTCCTCTTGCCATTGTGATGCCCCTTGGCCTGCCAACAACCTGAGGTCCTGCACTCTGCCAGTGAGGGGCTTGGCTGCAGGCCCTAGCCCAGCATTTCTTATCAGATTTACTGTGACAAGTGATGGGAGAAAAGAAAGATGCTGTTAACAGCGCATCCGTTCAGACCCTGCTATTTAGAAATTTGGATTTATATTTTGTCAGAGAGAAGTAGCACTGATGTTAATCTTTGCACTACCCTTGGAAAAAAATCATTCATAATCTTAAAACAATAATCCATAGCATTTATGGAGCTCTGAGAACCAAGGGATGGTCAGAAGCATTTTTAGACAGATGCCTCATTTCATCTTCAAAGCAACCCAGTGAGGAATAAGAAAAGTTGGCTTATGACTTCCCTTTTGGAAAGTGAGTCTTTGGAAGCACAGAGAGGTCCAAGGTCACATAGTCAATAAGTTAGAGAGCCTGGATTTGAACCTGAGCTGTCTGCTGCCAGAGGTACTTTTTTTGCTCGTGTTTATTAAGGCAACTTGCAGCCCTGGCAAGGATTCAGATAGAATTGAGGATCATTTTTTTAACAATTTATTAGGGGCTCATACAACTCTTATCACAGTTCATACATATACATACATCAATTGTATAAAGCACATCTGTACAATCTTTGCCCTAATCATTTTTTTCTCCTCTTTTCTTTTCTTACATTTTAATAGGGACTCATTCAACTCTTATCACAATACACCCATATTCATACTTCAATTGTATAAAGTACATCCATACATTCCCTACCCAATCATTCTCAAAGCATTTGCTCTCCACTTAAGCCCTTTGCATTAGGTCCTCTTTTTTTCCCCCTTCCTCCCCTTCCCCCCCTCCCTCTTGTACCCTTGGTAATTTATACATCGTTATTTTGTCATATCTTGCCCTATCTGGAGTCTCCCTTCCCCGGTTCTCTGCTGTCCCTCTCCCAGGGAAGAGGTCACATGTGGATCCTTGTAATCAGTTCCCCCTTTCCAACCCACTCACCCTCCACTCTCCCAGCATCGCCCCTCACACCCTTGGTCCTGACGGTATCGTCCACCCTGGATTCCCTGTACCTCCAGCCCTCATATGTACCAGTGTACAGCCTCTACCCTATCCAGCCCTAACAGTACTTCTCTCTATCCTTGTGGAGCCCTGGTGATGGGCTGGGCTGCTAAGTAGTAGGTTAAACAGGCTTTCCCCTCCTGTGAAAAGTTACACTCACGGGAAACTCACGGGTTGCTCTGAATCAAGGTCAACTCAATGGCAGTGAGTTTGGCTTTTTAATGTCTCTCCCTGTTGTTGTTGTTGTTGTTGTTGTTGTTGTTGTTGTTGTTGTTGTTAGTTTGCCATCCAGTTGGTTCTGGTCCATGGCAAACCTATTCACAGCAGAATGTAACAATAACAGCTCCTCCTCCATCCACCCAAGTGTTCCTATGCTCAGTCCTCTTGTTGTAGTCACTGTGTCAATCCAGCTCTTCAAGGGCCTTCAACCTTTTTTCACAACCCTTCCATTTTTCTGAGCATGATGCCTCTCCAGGGACTGGTCTCCACTGACAACATGTCCAAAGTCTCACCATCCTTACTTCTAATGGGAATTCTGGCCGTACTTCCAGGACAGATTTTGTTTTTTCTTTTGGCAGTCCATGGTACTGTCAATATTCTTTGCCAGTACCATGGTTCAAATTCATACAGTTTACCTGGGTCTTCTTCACTCAATGGCAAGCTTTTCACATGCAGATGAGGCAAATTAAAATACCATGGTTTGGATCAGGTGCACTTCCTGCTTAAAGTAACATCCTAACTTTTCAACATTCTAAAGAGCTCTTATGCAGCTGATCTACCCAGAGCAATGTATCTTTTCATCTCTTGACTGCTGCTTCTAGGAGCATTGCTTGTGGATCCAGAGAAGATAAAATCCTTGACAACTTCAAGTTTTTCTCGATTTATCATCATGTTACCTATTGGTTCAGTTGTGAGGACTTGGGTTTTCTTTGTGTTGAGTTGTATCCCACATTGAAGGCTGCAATCCTTGATCTTCACCAGCAAGTGCTTCAAGTCCCCCATCCTTGTCAGCAAGCCAAACTGTGTCGTCTGCATATAGCAGGTTGTTAATAATATTTCCTACAAATCTGATTCTGTGTTCTTCTTCATATAATTTGGCTTCTCTGATTATTTGCTCACCATACAGATTGAAAAAGTATAATAAGTGGGTGCAACCTGGATGCACACCTTTCTTGATTCTTAAACCATGTAATCTACCCTTGTTCTATTTGTGCTACTGCTTATTAATCCATGTACAAGTTTCACACGAGCAAGACAAAGTGTTCTGGAATTCCCTTCTCTAAACTATCCATGTTTTGTTATGATCCACACAGTCAGATACCTTGGGTGTTAATAAAACTTAAGTAAACATCTTTTGGGTATTCACTGCTTTCAGGCAAGATCCATCTGATATCTGATATCCTTTGTTCCACATCCTCTTCTGAATCTGGCTTAAATCTCTGGGAAACCAAACTCACTGCCTTGTAGTTGATGACAACTCATCCTGACCCTATAGTATAGGGTAGAACTAACTGCCCCTGTGAGTTTCTGAGACTGTAACTCATTATGGGAGTAGAAAACCTTGCCTTTCTCCCACGGAGTGACTGGTGCTTTTGAACTGCTGACCTTGGGGTTTGCAATCCAACCTGTAACCACTGTGCCACGATGGCTCTTGAATGCTGAATATGGTAACTTTCTGTCAATGAATTAATGCAACTGTTGTTGTATTAGCTTCAGTACAATTTGACTCACATGTGATGCCAATGATAGGGTTACATAATTTGACCATTCCGTTGGTCTCCCTTCTTTGTTATGTATACACATAAGGATCTCTTCCAGTCCGTTAGCCAAGTAGCTGTATTCCAAATTTCCTGACATAGATGAGTGAGTGCTGCCAGTGCTTTATCGGCTTTTGGAAACATTTCAATAGATATCCCAGCAATTCCTGGCATCTTGTTTTGGGCTAGTGCTTTCCATGCATCTTGGATTTCTTCTTTCCTGACCATTGGTTCTTGCTCATATGTTACCTCCTGAAATGGTTGAATGTTGGTCTATTCTTTTTGATACAGTGACTCCATATTGTTTCCATCTTCCTCAGATGTTTCCTTCATCATTCAATATTTTGCCCATAGAATTTTTTAATATTGCACCTCGAGACTTGACATTTTTCTTCAGTTCTTTCAGTTTAAGATATGCTGAATATGATCTGTTTTGGTTTTCTAACTCTAGGCCTTTGCACATTTTGTGATAATATTTTACTTTGTATTCTCGAGTTGTCCTTTGAAATTTTCTTTTTAGCTCTTTACTTCATCATTTCTTCCATTTGCCTTAGCTACTCTCTGATTAAGAGTAAGTTTCACAGTCTCTTCTGACAAGCACTTGTATCTAATCTTTATTTCCTTTTTTTAAAAATGACATTGTGCTTTATTCAGAGATGTTCTCAAAATTTGGTGGGTTATTATCAAGGTTGTATATTGACTCTCGTGTACTTGTTTGCATTTTCTTGAACTTCAACTTGAGCTCACATATGAACAATTGCTGATCTGTTCCACAATCAGCCCCTGGACTGGTTTCAGTTGCTGATATTGAGCTTCTTTTATTGTCTCTTCCCACAGGTGTAGTCAATTTGATTTCTGTGTATTCCATCTGGAGAAGTCCACATTTATGGTCACCTTTGTTGTTGTTGATCATATGTTTGAAGAAATCATTACAAATGCAAAATTCTAACATACAATCAAGATAAATTGGTAATTATTGGTGATTGGAGTGCAAATGTAGGAGCCTAAGAGGAAAGAAGAGAAGTTGGAAAATATAGTATATGCTATCAGCAATTTACTGGTCTTGCAAACTCTGTCATGTGATCTCCAGCTTGGTTTCTATCACCAAGACCATATTTTTCAACTACTGATCCTTCCTCTTTGTTTTCAACTTTTGCATTCCAATAGCATTTTGATAGCAAGTCTGACAAATTTGGGACTGAATATGGTGGTAGAATTATTCAATTTCTGTGTCACCAGCTTTGGGTGGTTGGTGCATAAATTTGAACAATAGTTGTATTGATTGGTTCTCCTTGAAGGGGGCTACATAGCATCCTATCAAAGATAGCATTGTACATTAAAATAGATCTGAAAATGTCCTTTTGATGATGAATGCAATGTTGTTTCTCTTGATTGTGTCATTTCCAGCAGAGTAAACCATAAGATTTTCTGTTTCAAAATGGTCATTATCAGTCCATTTCAGCTAACTAATGCTTACAATATCAATCTTTATGTATTCCATTTCATTTTTAATGACTTCCAATGTCCCTAGATTCATATTTCATACATCCCAAGTTTCAATTATTAATGACGATTTGAACTGTTTCTCCTCATTTTGAGTTGTGCCCCATCAGCAAATGAAGGTCCTGATAGCTATACTCGATTTGCATCATTATGGTCGACTTGCCTATGAAAAGTCAGCTCTTCCTCTTCCTCAGCAGTATTTTGAGTACTTTCCAAGTTGAAGAGCTCATCTTCTGGCACACGTTCTGACAATGTTCTTCTGTTGTTCATGGGGGGTCTAGTAACTGACAGTGTTGCTGCTATCCATAGGGTTTTCAATGGCTCATTCTTCCCATGCGGGCAGCCAATTCCTTCTTCATTGTCTGTTCTTTGTCTGGAAGTTCTTTGGGTGACCCTGCTGGTATATGAAATGCCAATCACATAGCTCAGAGTATCACACAAAACAAAAGTCACCACAGTACCACAAAATGCCAGACAAGTGATGGACCTCTATTCTTAGTGAGGCGTGGCCTGGTGGGAGGAGTGTGCCCTTAGGTGGTTCTGATCCACTTACTGGAACAAATACTGTTAGTGCTTATTTCGTAAATGTGAAATGCATAAAAGAGACCCCCCAAAATATCCTCCAATTCAGACTTTCTGCCTTTTAAAAGAGGATAACCCACTCTGATTCAAAGTAATTGAGGTGTTTTGTTTTCCCCTCCCTCTGAGGCTACAGAGACTAGACTAATCACAGCTGAGGTGGAGCGACTGAAATGACTTAAAGCACCAGCTAGACTGGCTGTCAGAAGCAGCTACAGTCAACAGCTACAGACTGACAGAGCTGCTCAGCCAAGGGCTGAGGGTTCTCAACTCCCACTTCTACTGATGGTCACAGCCAGTGGCCTCTGGGAGTTGACTGGAACCCAGCAGACAGCTGTGAGGAGCAAGCTAATTCATCTCAGCCTGGCCCAGATCATCAAGTCACTGAAGGAGTATCGGGAAAGAGGGAAGAAATTTGGGGTCCCACATTTGGCCACAGACAAAAGTTGTTCTGTGTTTAGACAGTAGTTCTGGGCCTGAGTTTGGGGCAGGTGTGATGAAGGAAAGTGGGCTCCCTCCCTGCATCTGGGAACAGATGGTGGGGCTGCCCTGGAAACAGCAGGCCAGTCAGCTGGAGCAAAAAAGGCTTGGACTCTAAAGCCCTGGCAGGGCAGACTGAAGCTACCTCGACTGTTTTTTCTTAACCCAATGGCTCCCGCTACCCTCACCACCCCCAACTAGGTTAAAGGGAAGAAAGATGCATTTTCTTTACAGAGGCAACTTTCTAGAAAGGAGACCAGTCCACCAGCTGTGAAAGGTCCCCTTAAACCATTTTACTTTGAGCAGGAGAAAGAAATGTTGAGATTCCCAGAGCCACGTGGAATTGTGGATCCTCTAGTGTAGGTTCCAGTGATGCCAGATCGATTTTTCTAGAGAAAGTCAAAATTCCTGTTTTCTGAAAAACCTCCTGATTTTTTCAAAGGCGATTCAATAACATTGGATAGAAGCCAGGTAGGCCAAAGAGCCCTGGTGGCACAGTGGGTTATGTGTTGGGCAGCTAACTAGAAGGTCAGTAGTTTGAAACCACCAGTCACACTGGGGGAGTGGGGGGTGGGGGATAGGGTGGGGGTTGTGCAGAGATGAGACTTTCTAGTCCATATAGAATTTCAACCTCGGAAACCCACAGGGGCAGTTCTGCTCCGTCTTATAGGGTCACAGTGAGTTGGAATCTTCTAGATGGCAGTGAATAAGCAGGCCAACCAGAGTCCACACAGGTCCTCATTTGGCTATGGGAGTCCCCAATCTGTGACCCTCACAGAATCGACCTTTGTGTATCGATGTTAAAAGTGAGATCCAGAGAGGGGAGCGCCTGTCCCCTTGAGGAGCAACGAGTTGACTTTCCAGTCTCCAATCTGTAGCAGACACTCCCGGTGCTCCTTCTCTTCACTCCCAAATTCCTGATTCTGTGTACTCGCCTCAGTCACCAAGCGCCAGCTCTGAAGGTCCCTTTGCTGGTGCTGACTGAATGTGCTGAGGAACATATGCCAGTGGGAACAGCCCTGACCAGGCCCCTCACTCCTTGGATGGCAAAACTCTGAGAGGCGTGTGCTACACCCTATACCTGGAGACTTCCTAAGTGATTAAGCAGCAGGTTCCCAGGTTTGTAATTGGATTCACAATCTATTTGTTATCGGTGGCCTTCCCTCCACTGGCTCACAACCCCACATCATTACCTGCATGCTCAGAGTTTCCTAAATAAGCTCATTGCCTTTAAGTCTTTGGCCAGGGTCTGCTTCAGTGAGAACCCAAACTAAGCCCAGGTCTGAATCGTTATGTGTCCTTCCGGCCATCCAGTTGATGCCGACTCATGGCAACTCTATAGTTTGGGGTAGAACTGCACTTATGAGTTTCTGAGACTGGAACTCTTTTTTTTTAAAACATTTTATTAGGGGCTCATACAACTCTTATTACAATCGATACATATACATACATCAATTGTATAAAGCATATCCGTACATTTTTTGCCCTAATCACTCTCAAAGCATTTGATCTCCACTTAAGCCCTTTACATCAGGTCCTCTTTTTTTTAACCTCCCTCCCCGCTCCCCACTCCATCATGAGCCCTTGATAATCTACAGATTGTTATTTTGTCATATCTTGCCCTCTCCGGAGTCTCCCTCCCCACCTTCTCTGCCGTCTGTCTCCCAGGGAGGAGGTCACATGTGGATCCTTGTAATCTGTTCCCCGTTTCCAACCCACTCACCCTCTACTCTCCCAGTATCGCCCCTCACACTCCTGGTCCTGAAGGTATCATCCACCCTGGATTCCCTATGCCTCCAGCCCCTATATGTACCAGTGTACAACCTCTGCCCTATCCAGTCCTGCAAGGTAGAATACGGATCATGGTAGTTGTGGGGAGGAAGCATCCAGGATCTGGAGAAAAGCTGTGTTTTTCATCAGTACTACATCGCACCCTGACTGACCAATCTCCTCTCCTAAACCCCTTTGTGAGGGGATGTCCAGAGGCCAGCAAATGGGCTTTGGGTCTCCACTCTGCACTTCCCCCTTCATTCACTATTATATATATTATATATATATATATATATATATATATATATATATATATATATATATATATATATATTTTTTTTTTTTATTTATTTTTTTTTTGCATAATACCTTGTACCTGGTCCCTTTGGCACCATGTGATCGCACAGGCTGGTGTGCTTCTTCCATGTGGGCTTTTTTGCTTCTGAGCTAGATGGCCGCTTGTTCACCTTCAAGCCTTTAAGACCCCAGACACTATCTCTTTTGATAGCCAGGCACCATCAGCTTTCTTGCCACATTTGCTTATGCACCCGTTTGTCTTCGCCAATCGTATCATGGAGGTGTGCAGCCAATACTGTGATTTTTTTGTGTTTTGATGCCTGATAACTGATCCCTTCGGGACCACGTGATCACACAGGCTGGTGTGCTCTTCCATGTGGGCTTTGTTGCTTCTGAGCTAGATGGCCGCTTGTTTATCTTCAAGTCTTTAAGACCCCAGACAATATCTCTTTTGATAGCCGGGCACCATCAGCTTTCTTCACCACATTTACTTGTTCACCAGCTTTGGCTTCAGCAGTTGTGTCGGGAGGATGAGCACTGTAGAGTGCCAATTTAATAAAAGAAAGTATTCATGCATTGAGGGAGTGCTTGAGTTAAGGCCCAAGGTCCTGCCACCACCTTAATACTAAACCTATAAATATAGAAACAGAGACCTATCTCCATATATATATATATATATATATATATATATATATATATATATATATATATATATATATTTGCATGTACATGTCTTTGTCTAGACCTCTATAAATGCACTTTGACTCCTAGCTCTCTCCTCCATCTCCCTTGACTTTCCTCCTGTCCCACTACCATGCTCCGTCCCAACCTGGGTTACAGCTATACCTCTTCTTTACGTAATCTTATCCTTGATCATTCCCTACCAGGCCTGCCACTTCCCCCTCACTACCATTTTGAGTCCCATGTTGTTCCCTTGTCCCTGTGTTTGTTAACACCACTTCCTTACCCCCCCCCCCGCACCTCCCCCTATCCCAAGTGCCCCCGGAACTGTTGGTCCTGTTGTTTTTCCTCCAGATAGTTCATCCAGCCTGTCTTATTTAGACCTGTGGAGACACTAACATGCACGAAAACAAGACAGAGGAAAACAGAGCAACAGTATACAACCAGACAACAAAACAACAAAAACAAACCACTGACAAAGAACAAAACAAAACACATCAAGAAAGAAGAGCTTATAGTTAGTGCAAGGATCATTTGTTGGACCTTAGGAGTGTTTTCCAATCCAGTCTGTTGAGGCACCACAACCTGGCCCCAAAGTCCACTTTCAGCATTCCCTGGGGACCTTGCCACTCCATTCCCTTGCTGTTCCACTGCACTCCACCACACTTTGCCTCGGTGTGGTGGAATCAGGTTAGGTGCAATTCGCACACTGTGTCTCCAGTGCTGTCCCCTGTATCACCCTTGGTCACTGAGGGGCATCATGTCTCATAGTGGGGCCAGCCATGTTGTTCTCTTTGTGGACTGGCTGCTCTGAGACTAGAACTCTTTAGGGGAGTAGAAAGCCTCATCTTTCTCCCTTGGAGTGGCTGGGGATTTCAAATTTGCCATTTCAGACATTGCGTTTAGCAGCCCAACACATAAACCCTATACCCCACCATAGCTACAGAAAACAATAAAGAAACAAAATCCAACAACACTCATTGCCATTGGGTGCATAACAATCCTATCGAGAGAAAATACTCCGGCCTCCTGGGTTTCCAAGGCTATAATTCTTTGTAAAAATAAAATTGTGTTATGTTTACAGTGAAAGTTTACATAACCGATTAGATTCTCATTTAACAAATTCTCTACTTGGTTAGTGACATTAGTTACTTTTTTCAATAAAAAGGAAAGCAGAATATTAAAAAAAGAACAAATGAAAACGTGTTAAGAGTAAAGACAAATGATAAGATGTTAATGTTTAACCTAATCATATCTGCAACAATACACTTTCTGATGTACTGACGGTGAGCAGGGTTTAATCCCATCCCTGGTGAATGGTCCCAGGGGATTTTATGGAGGCTTATTCTCTGTGGAATCTCTGCCAATGCATTTTGAGTTTTTATACTCATCTAAGGCTATAACTCTTTATGGGAGAAGAAAGCTTCATCTTTCTCCAAAGGAGCGACTGGTGAATTCCAACTGCTGACCTTGCAGTTAATAGCCCAACACATAACCCATTATGCCACCAGATGAGAGATTTGTCTCTGGGTGCCTTCCAATGCAAGCACTACAATTATGCAAGGAGGATATTTTTTTCTGTACTGGAGCCAGGTCAAGTCAGAACCAGTGTGTCCATGGTTTGCAGCGAAGTCAGAGGAAGAAGAGGGTAGACTGTCTATAACTTCTCATAGTCCAGGGAAATGCTAGGCCTGGAAGGGGGCATGCTGGCTCAACCATATTCAGAAAGTCCATACATTAACCTCCCCGGCTCAAATAATTACCAGCACCATGTCTCTGAATATCACCTAAAAGCAAAATAGTGAAAGCACCATTTCCATTTCATAATACTTTTATTAAAGTAAAGTTCAATTCAGTGATGTGAAGAAGCTGGGAAAATTATCTTTTCATTTCTTTCTTTTTCTTTCCCTCCCTTTCCCCTTCTTCTCCACAGAACTGAGAGGCAGAGGGAATAAAGACAGCATGGCACCAACTGGAGGACACCGTGGTGTCAAGGTCACCATTTAACTCATGCTACTCCAGTTTGGAGGGGCAACTGGATGTCCTCATTTGTGAAATTGCTTGTTAATCTTTTTGAGTTAACAAGGTATGGTAAAAAATGATTGTTGGTGTTTTTGTTAGGAACCTTCTAGTCCAGTCCAACTCATAGTGACTCAATGCATCAGTGCAGAGCTCTCTAGACCAATGGTTCTCCACCTGTGGGACCCTTGCACAGGGTGACTGTAACAAAATTACAGTTATGAAGTAGCAATGAGAATATTTTTATGGTTGTGGAGGTCACCACAACATGAGGAACTGTATGAAAGGGTTGTGGCATTAGGAAGTTTGAGAACCACTGCTCTAGGCTTTTCTATGCTGTAATCTTTACAAGAATGAGTTGCCTGGCTTTTCTTCCAAGAACAGAGCCACTGGTGGGTTCAAACCTTCAACCTTTTGGATAGCAGCTGAGCACTTAACCATTGTGCCCCCAGGGCTCTTTGATAAACTCTATTAGAGGGTCTTAACCATTGCAACCCCATGGATCCTTTTGGCATTTAGGAAAGGTTATGGAACACCTGCCCACTCCCCAGAATAATATTTCCAAATACCTCCAATGAAATACAGAATCACAAAGGCACAAATTGTATTGAAATGCAGTGATAAAAATAAAAGACATTGGATTTGTGGCAAATATACATGTTAATAAAAACATTAAATATGATCTGATAGTGGGTCTAATAAACCAAACCAACACAATTGAGTTGATCCTGACTCACTGTGACCCTATATAAAATTCCTCAGGCTAAATCTTTACAGGAGCAGATCATCTCACCTTCCTCTCAGTGAACAACTGGTGTCTTTGAACTGCCAACCTTGAGGTTACCTGCCCAACGGCTCATCCACAGCGTCACCGTGAGTTCTAGATAGTGATGAGCATGAACTGTACTCAACGATGGCTGCAACGACTAGCATGGGGTGTGAAAGCATGTAGAATTTCTCTCGGTGGTAATCGCATGGCTATTCTGAACACAGCTGTGGACATGCTAAACTGCCCTGTGAGCTTAGGGAAACTAACTCAACCAGGATTGTCCCTCATCCAATTTGACATTGCTCCCCAGCCTGCTGGGGCTCAGTGGCTCAGTGTTAGGGTCCCTTGTCTAGATACCAGGGCTGGCATGGAGAAAGTCATTCCTCTGCAGCCTTCTAGTGTGTGGGGGAAGATATTAGTGTTCAGCCTTGGCAGGAAATTGCTGGATTTTCCTGGCAGCCACATTCTTAATAACCATTTACTGGATACATAATATATTCTGAGGGTAAATTGGTGGTTCAGTTGTAGAATTCTCCTTTTTCATGTGGGAGATCTGGGTTTGAGTCCAAGACAATGAAACTCATGTGAATCCAACACTCATTTGTCAGGGGGATGCTTGGTTATTGCTGAGGTACTGAACTGATTCTGTGTTGCTATGATACTGAAATGGGGAAGCTTGGTTGGGTGCGGCTTTGAGACTGAACCTGTTTCTGTGATGTGTCCAGACTAAGATGAGCGATGAAGAAGAGCGTGGCTTTCTTCTTCTGAAAACCAGTTAACGAAAACCCCTGTGAATCACAATCTGATGCACAACCAAAGAGATGGTGCAGGACCAGAGAGAATATTGCCCATGGAGTCACTGGGAGCTGGTTGTCACAGTGAGTTGGAATGGAGGCTGACTCAACAGCAGCTAACAACCATTGTGTTCCAGGCACTCGATTTGCTTTAAAAATCTAGCTCAGCCTTCTGGTACAGGGAAGTGATTAATCATGCCTACTTTATAGCACACCGTGAACCCTGATCAATGTCAGGCCCTGCTTGTGTTTTGTCCCTCCTTTTCCACATTCACATCACTTCCATTCCCCTCTTCAGACTAATACCCCCTGCTGGGTGCTAGGTGTGTGTGTGTCCTTATAGGCATACAGCCATGTGCACTAGACCATGCTGCTTGGTGAATGGGCTTTCAGCTTCCATGAATGGTACTGCAATATAAATCTCATTCCGTTTCTGACCTTTTCAACTCCTTGCAATGTCATTAAGAGTTATTGCCATGCTGCATATCAATTGTATGTGCTGCTGCGTGCCACTTGGTCATGAGCAATCATCATCTTTCTTTTGTTTCCTTCTTCAGTTGTCTGTTGATTGGCATCCAATTCAGCTCCAACTCTTCTCTACTGCAGGTATCAGTGTGGTGACCATTCTTGTAAAAATGTCCCAAGGGCCCTGTGAATTGGATAAATAGCTTGGCCTATATACCCAGGAATTATGTGTTGGGCTGCTAACCCCAAGGTGAGCAGTTCCAACCCACCAGCTATTCCATGGAGCAAAGAGAGGCTGTCTGCTGTCGTAAGAATTTAGTTTTGTTAACCTAAAGCAGCAATTCTACTGTGCCTTGTAGGGTTGCTAATGAGGAAGAATCAACTGGGGTTTTGTTTGTTTTTCTACACCCAGGAGAGAGCTTTGATGGGGGAGATATTAAGTGCTTGGCTGCTAACCCAAAGGTCAGTAGTTTGAAGCCGTCTTCCACACACTGTGGGATAAAGGCATGGCTGTCTACTTCCCAATAGAAGCCTTGAAAACATCATGGGACCATTCAGCTTTGTTTGATAGGGTCATGAGGAATGAAAGTCAACTCAGTGACTGCGCTTCTTTGGTTGTACGCCCAGGAGGGGCTCACTAGGTCCTAGGGTCCATTCAATGGACTTTCACTAAGCTCTGCCAGATTGCTGTGCAGCAAACCTGCATCATTAGCAGTGTTTCTCTGCTTTCCCCGGATCTCCAATGACACTTGGTATGTTTGACTTTCTAACTGTTGCCCGTTTGATGGTTTTAAAAGGCCAAGCACAATAAACCCATCTATCCCAGGCACTTTCTGGTTCTGTAGCAGATTCTTAGGGTTGCCATGCCACATTCCTTTTACCCATCTCTGACACCATCTCACTGCCTTCCAGTCAATACCGACTCATAGCGATCCTGTGGGGCAGTGTACAATTGCCCCCTGCGAGTTTCAAACACTACAACTCTTTATTGGGGTAGAAAACCCCATCTTTCTTCCTTGGAGCTAGTAGTTTTGACCTGCTGACCTTGAAGTTAGCAAACCAACTTGTAACCACTGCACTTCCAGGGCTCCTCCTGATATCCATCATAGCAGTGGCGAACGGCTCTATGTAAGTGCAGGCTCCTGCTGAAATGGTGTCTTATCACAACTGTGCAGCACGCAGCTCTCCATGTCCTTCTGCCTCGAAGCCTTTTCAAAGGCATGGAAAGCCAAACCCAGGAAGGTAGGAGAGGTCACCTTACTAGGAGGAATGCTCAACACCACTACAGGCGAAGAAGAGCCCAGCCTCCTGTTTCTGGTAGACAATTCTAGGACAGAACCCATGTTCCTCAGAAGTCCTGGGGGAATCAAGCCCCTGTATCCTATATTAAAAGCCTCAACACCCCGTTCCCATTGTGATTGCTTCTCCCCCTAACTCAGTCTTGCGTCCGCTTTCCTATTCCCACTCCCTGCCATCAGATCTCTAATAGACTCCCTGCACCCAGGCCTGAGGAATAAGCTCGGCATGCACGGGCACTCAATCAAAGACACACATATTACTCTGAATCTCCAAAAGAACCCTGTGGGCTACGTGTGTAATCCCCAGTTCACAGATGAGAAATGGATTGAAAAACAGTGACACACCAATGATCACACAGGCAAGGGTTCAAGTCTGTGTCTATCAGTTATTCTTTTATTCAAGTATGCCTGAGAAGACTGGGTCTTAACACTTGAGCAATCTTCTTGGAAGAATAAGGCAAACTACAGAAAACACAAAATGAATATCGCTTTTGTTCGTTTATCCATTTGCAAAAGACATAATACCTATAGTGCTAAGAATAGTATTCAAAGTATCTATTACTACCCCCTCAAAGCTTACATACTAGTCACCAAACTCAAACAAATACAATGCTATCAAGTTGATTACAACTTATAGCAACCCCATATAGGGCTTCCAAGACTGTAAATCTTTACAGAAGCAGAGAGCTTCACTTTTCTCCCCCTGAGTGACTGGTGCATTTGAACTACTGACCTTGTGGTTAGCAGCCCATTGCTAAATGATTAGTTCCATAATCATTACGCTTACTTAACTCTACATTCTTTTAATTATTTCTCTATCAGTCCAAATTGCATCTGGCTACATGGGAAAAAACAAACCGACTCTAGTGGTCTAATCACAAAAGCTTCATTTTTCTTATATTAACACCAAAAATACCAAACCAGTTGCCACTGAATTGATTCTGATTTACAGTTACCCCATATGATTCAGGGTAGAACAGTGCTCCATGAAGTTTTCAAGGGCTGAATTTTTAAATGTAGATTGCCAGGTTTTTCTTCCAAGGCATCTTTGGCTTAGCAGTGAATTGTGTTAACCCTTTGCACCACACAGGGGTTTGTCTTATACAATAGTAAGTCTTGAAATAGGTAGCCTAGGTCTGGCGTATTTGCTCAGGGACTCATCTTGGATATAGGAGAATGCATGCTTTTTGGTCTGCCAAACTCATGTAACCTATGTGACTCTCCCATCTTTCAATATTCTGACTAGGGAGCATGACAGCAGAAGAGCCAAGGACAAAAATGAAATGGGTTATGCCAGACAAGTGTTTTGCCTTAAACAACAACACTTTCTTGGGAGTCCTACTCAGTATCTTTCTCCTACACATATTTGGCCCAAACTGGGTCAAATGTTTATGCATAGCTGCAAGGCAGCCTAGGAGTGAGCGATTTAAGTAGGTACATTATCACCCTAAACAAAATTGAGCTTCTATTAGTAGTAAGAATGAGAAAAATGGATACTGTTTAGGCATATAGCAGGGTTGGGTAGAATTCTATTTTGTGTCTTAATTTACATTTTGAATGAACTCAGAAAAAGTCATAGAGAGTAGAACAAAGGGATGGATGTGCATCCAGCCACCTCAACTACTCATTTCTTTTCATGCTCTCCCTCTAGCTTCCCTGAATAGTTCTTGGTTACACATTGGGCTGCTAATTGCACGGTCGGTATTTTGAAAACACCGGCTGCTCTTCGGGAGAAAGATGGGACTCTACTCTGTAAAGAGGTACAGTCTCAGAACCTCACAGGTACAATTTTACCCATGTCCTGTAGGGTCGATATGAGTTAGCATTGATTCAATGGCAGTGAGCTTGGTTTGGATAGATCTGTAGAATCTTAGGATGGAATAGTTTGAATACACAGAAAAAAATTCAGTGGAATCATAACCCTCCAAATAATTACCCTCTAAAGCCACAAAGATCAACTGTGTCCAGCATGGTGACAGTTTAGCATATGACATGGGGACATTGCTCATATCCCAGTGTTGTTAATCAACAAAAACTCACACACTGCCACTTATAGTGACCCTATGCACAATAGAATAAAAGCCTTTCTAGTCCTGTGACATCCTCACAATGGTCATATTTTAGCCTATTGTTACAGCCACTGTGTTGATCCACCTCATTCCGGGTTTACCTGTTTTTTGATGATGCTCTACCAAGTATTTTGTCCTTTTCTAGGGATTAATATCTCCTGATACCATGTTCAAAGTATATGAAATGAAGTTTTACCATCCTCACTTCTAAAACACATTCTGGCTGTACTTCTTCTGGGACAGAGCTCTTTGTTCTGCTGGGCATTCGTGGTATATTCAATATTATTTGCAACATCATATTTTAAAGGCATCATATTTTCTTCAGTCTTCCTTAATTATGGTCCATCTTTCACATGCATATGTCAAACATTACCATCAAGTCTATTGTTATTCATAGTGACCATATAGGGTTTTCAGGCTGTAAATATTTACAGGGTCAAATAGCTTCCTCTTTCTTCTGTGGAGCAGCAAGTGGGTTGAACCACCAACCTTGCTGTGAGTCATTCAACCCATACCAGACACTGAAATTAAGACTCCTTTCACATGCATCTAAGGTGATTAAAAATATCAAGGCTAAAAGCAGGCATAACTTGCTAATCCCCAGAGTAAAACATTTGCTCTTTCACATTTTAAAGAGGTCTTTTACAACATATTTTTCCAATGAAATACGTTGATTTATTGACTGCTGCTTCTGTGAGTATTGATTGTGGGTCCAAGTAAAATAGAGTTTAGCTACATTTCTCTATTTGTAATGATGTTGTGTGTTTATATTTGTCAAGTTGAGAAGACATTTGTATTCTTAGTGTTGAAGACTAATTTATATGAACTTTATTAGTAAGTACTTCAAGGCCTATTGACTTTCAGCCAGTAAGATTGGGTATTTTGCATAACATAGGTTGTTAATGATTCTTCCTCCAATTCAGATGCCTCAACTTCTTCATACAGAGCAGCTTCTCAGATTATTTGAATAAGTATAGTGTGATAGATAGGTAGGTTTATAGTGCCAACCTGGCCAATAAGAACATGTGGGATTAATAAGTTCGCAGTTTGATTAGTGGGCAAAGAGATAAATGGCTCAGCAAGCCACACCTATCTCTCAGTTGCTCTCTGGTGATCAGACCAGTGTGTGGCTGCCTTACCTAGTTCTGCAGTTTGCTGCCTGACTGTACTGCCATATTTACTGTTGCATGGAAGTGAGTTAAACTGAGTCCTCTGTACTGCTATGTGGACTAATTAGCTGTTATATTCCTTCGTGTTCTATCTATCAAATCATAAATGTCCTGGTTTTGTTTCTCTAGAGAACCCTGTCTAACACATATGGTGAAAGGATATAACCACAACACACACTCTCCTGATTTTAAACCACGCAGTATCCCCTTGTTCTATTTGAACCACTTCCTGTTGGTTTATGTACAGGTACCACAGGAGCACAATTAAATGTACGGGAATTCCCATTGTTCTCATATGTATTCATATGCTACCCAAAGTTTGTTATGATACACAGTAAAATCCTCTGCATAGTCAATAGTACATAAGTAAGCATTTTCCTTGTATCCTCTGTTTTCAGCCAAGGTCCATCTGAAATCAGCATTGATATACCTTGCCTCATGCCCTCTTTTAATACAGCCTGGATTTCTGGCAGCTTCCTGTTGACATATTGCTATAACTACTTTTAAAGTTATCTTCAATAAAATTGTACTTGCATATCATATTAATGTTACTTTAAATTAATTTGCAGATTTTGTTGCGTCATATTTCTTTAGAATGGACACAAATATTAATCACTTCCAGTTGGTTGGCCAGATAGCTATCTTCCAAATTTCTTGACATGGACTATCACTGCATGAGCGTGTTGAAATATTTCCATTCCTATCCCTTCCTTGCTTTTCACTAATGCTTACATTGCAGCTTCAACTTCTTCTTGGCCTTTTGAACTAGTAGAACCTCAACTAATTCTTGGGTACAGAGACTCTGTATACTCCTTCCATGTTCTTTGGATTCTCCCTGCATCATTCACTAGTTTGATAAATAATCCTTCAACATTTTAGTCCAAGGCTTGGATTTTTTCTTCTGTTCTTTCAATTTATGATATGCTGACTGTACTCATTCCTTTTGCTTTCCTAATTCCAGGTCTTTACACATTACAATATAATTCTTTACTTTATCTTCTCAAGCTGGCCTTTCAAATTTTTCTGTTCAACTCTTTTATTTCATCATTTCTTCCATTTGCTTTAGCTGCTTTAGGTTCAAGAGCTAGTTTCACAGTCTCCTCTTTCTTTCCTGTATTATTAATGATCTTTTTGAGGAGCCCCCAATAAAATAATTTATGATAAATAAATAAATAGCCCCAGTTGACATGACAAAAAAAAAAGATTGATGACCTTGATGCTATTTCACAAGTCTTCTGGTAGCTGATCATTAATGTTCAATATGTCCGAACCATTCTTGAGATAGGCTCTAAATTCAGGTGAGATATTGTGATAGTAAGGTTTGGTGTCAATTTAGCTTGACCAGGATCTTCAGAAGGTGCAGGTCACAGTCTCCTTGGGGGTGTGACCTATTTCATAGCTATAAGTAGACTGTGGAGAATGGGCTCACTCTTTTTCTTCCTGATGAAAAGACCCTGGACCCTACGTCTGGCTTCTTGGGATGGCAATCACCATGAGACCTGCTGACCCTAAGAGCTGTCTGTGGCCTGCCAACTGCCTGTTGACTTTGGATTCTCCCAACTCTGCCTCCACCAACCTGTGGTTTTCCTGTTTCTTGGGCTATTCCTCCAACAGCTTCATGAGTCTGGAAGGGCCTCTAGTTTGCATCTGATTTATGGGCTGGAGTTGGACTGGGGTTTCTTGTTGTGTGGACTTCTTAATGTAAAATTCTTTATTGATATAAATTTCCTTCTTCTACATGTATCAGTATCACTGGTTTGTTTCTCTAGAAACCCCAGCCGACCACAGATATAATGTAGGCTGTATTTGGGCTCTTTTGCGTTCTTATTTTAATTTTCTTCAGGTATGACTTGAACTTGCATATTAGTAATTGATAGTCTGTTACATAGTTGGCCCCTGTTCTTATTTTGTCTCAATGATATTGAGCTTCTCTATTATGTCTTCCCACAGATTTAATCAGTTCCATTCCTGTGTATTCCACATGTATATATGCCGCTCCTGTTGTTGAATAAAGATGTTTGCAATGAGGAAGTTATTGCTCTTGCAGAATTCTTTCATGCATTCTTCAGCTTCTTTTCGATCCCCCAAGCCATAGTTTCTAATTACTCTTCCTTCCTTTTTGTTTCCATGTGTGCATTCCAATTGTCAGCAATTATTAATGCATTTTCAGTACATGTGTGATCAATTTCAGACTAAAGAAGTTGGTACAATTCTTCATTGGCTTTAGTGGTTTGTGAGAAAATTTGAATAATGGTTCTATTAACCGGCCTTCCTTGTGTGTGAAGATAGATATTATTCTGTCACAGGCAGCATTGCATTTCAAGATAGATCTAGAAATGCTCTTTTTGAGGATGAAAGAGACATTCTTTTGAATTTGTCATTGTCAGCATAGTCATTCTTATCATTTTAAGATTCAAAGGGACTATTTCAACTCACCAATGCCTAGGATACTGATCTTTATAGGTCAGATTCCGTTTTTTATGATTTCCAATTTTCCTAGATTCTTATTTTTCACGTTTCATGTTCTGATTATTAATGAATGGTTGCAATGATTTTTCTCATTTTGAATTATAATCCATCAGCAAATGAAGGTGCCAGAAAGCTTTAGTACACTTTGTTGCTAGATGCCTTCAAGTCAGTTCTGTCTCATAATAATGCCTACACAACAGAATGAAACATTGCCTGGTCCTGCTCCATACTCAAAAATTTTGTTATGTTTGAGCCCATTGTTGTAGGAATTGTCTCGATCCATTTGATCGGGTGTCTTCCTCTTTTTGCAACCCCTCCACTGTAATGTGTATGATGTCCTCCAGGGACTGGTCTGTCCTGATAACATCTGCAAAGTACAGGAGATGAAGTCTCGCCATCCTATCTGCCAAGGAACATTTAGCTGCACTTCTTCTCAGACAGATTTGTTTGTTCTTCTCTCCACCCATGGTACTTTCAGTATTTTTTTGTCAGTACCTTAATTCAAATGCACCAGTTCTCCTTCAGTCGTTCTCATTCAATGTTCAAATTTCTCATGCATAAGATGTGGCAGAAAATACCATGCCTTGGGCCAGGCGCAACTTAATCCTAAGTGAAATTCTTGATCTTCCGTACTTTAAAGTGGTTATGTGCAGTAGATATGCCTAATGTAATATGTTATTTGGTTTCTTGATTGTTGTTTCCATGAGCATTAGTTGTGAATCTAAGCAACACCAAATTTTTGATAACTTCAATATTTTCTCCATTTATTATAATGTTATCTCCAGCTCCTGTTGTGAGGTTTTGAGTTATCATTAAGGTGGACTCTACTTTGAGGAAGCTCTCTTTCTCGGTGATATTTTGATTGTTTTGCAATCTGAGGGGCTCATTTTCTGGCATTATATCAGACAATATTTTACTGCTATGCAGAAAGTTTTCAATGGTGAATCCCTCAGAAGTGGACTGATTGTTTTGTCGTCCTGTCAGTTCTTAGTCTGGAAGCTGTGTTGAAATCTGTTCACCGTGGGTGATCCTGCCTGGTATTTGAAGTACTAGTGGACTAACTCCCAGCATTACAGCAAAGCAGAAGCTACCACAGTGCAGCAAATTGACAGATGGGGCGGGGGAGGGGAGTTGTCATTGTTAGACACTGTTAATTTGGCTCTAACTCATAGCACCCACATCCTGTTTCCTCACAGTGAATGTTGGAGACCGTTTTTGCAGCCAGTATGCCAATTCATCCCATTGAGGACCTTCTTCTTTTTTTCACCACTCCAATTTATCAAGTATGATATCCTTCTCTAGGGACTATGCTCAGCTGTTAACATGCCCAAAGTGTGTGATATGAAGTCTTGCCATTCTCACGTCTAGGAAGCATTCTGGCTCTACTTCCGCCAAGAAAGATTTGTTCCTTCTTTTGAAAGTCCATGGAATATTCAATATTCTTCACCAGCATCATAATTCAAAGACATCAACTTTTATTTTACCTTTCATAATTATTGTCCATTTTCAAGTACATATGAGGTGATTGAAAATGCCATAGTATGATAGTTATATAATTTTATGTCAGTTTGAAGATATGTCAAAGTGTAAGGTTGGTATCCAATCTGTCAATCACACCATAGCCTGATGGTGCCTCTTTGTGGCCATGGCCTTCTCATAAGGAGGGCCCTGGGAACTTCCCCTTCTTTTTGCATTCACCTGACTGCTTCCTGCCCACGTTGAGAGCTGCCTGAGTCTTGCCATACTTCCATCGACCTTTGGTCCACAAGACATTGCAATCACTGGCCTTTGACATCCCTGCATTCTGCATCATTGCATGTAACTGCGTAAGTTGGAAAGGAACTTATGGGCTAGTGTTGGACTTATGGACTTGAGTTGGACTGGCCTGGGACATTTCCTTGAAATAGAAATACTATAATGACTTCTTGATAGAAAACTATTTATTGCACATATATGAGTGGCACTTAATTTGTGTCTCTAGTCAGCCTGGCTTACATCCAGTTCACTGCCATCAAGTTGATTCCAACCCTTAGCAACTCTATAGGACAGGGGAGAGATATCCCTGTGGGTTTCCAATACTGGAACTTTGTATGGGAGCTGAACTGTTGATCTTGTGTTCAGCGACCCAACTGGGTTGGTTCTGACGCATTATATTTGTAACCACTATACCACTAGGGCTCAGCTGTGCCTTATTCTTCAAAGTGACATCTTTTAACACTGGAAATTGGTCTTCAGCAAGATCTACCAGTGTACTCGGTCATATGACTTATTTTCTTTTTACACTGTTTTGATTGTGATGTGATGGAAAATCTACAGAGTAAATTGATTTTCCTTACAATTCATGCAATGTTTTATGATATTGATTGCAATACCTACAATGCAATACTACTTTTCCTATTCCCTCCCTTTGTTTGCCGTTTCCATTGGTCTTTCGTTCCCATTCCTTCCTGCCTTCTGAGTAACTCCCTGACAAATGCTGGGCTCTGAATTGTACATCGTTGACAGTATAGGTCTCCTAATTGGGGGCTGAAAGTTGAGCCATGGAGGTGAGGTCAGGTGTCAAATGGGAATTGCACTAGTGCCTATCATATCCTAAGGTTAGTCTTCTTATTTTGAGTTCTACATTTTCCCAAGTTGATCCAGGGCCTACTACTGTGAGTACCCTCAGAGCAATCTGCAGTGAGAACCCTATGCTATCTTGGTCTTCTGGACTCAGCCCTGTGGAGCCTGGGCTTCATGTGGTCAGTGAATCCCTTTCATCTTCTTTTGATGCTATCTGTGTAATCCTGTATTTTGAATTTCTCTTCCATTTTTTCAGCTAGTGAAATGCACATGCTTTTCATGTTTGCTGTCCTAATTCCAGGTCTTTGCACCTTTTCATATAATTCTTTATTCCATCTTTTTGAATTCCCCTTTGAAATTTTATGTTCAGCTTCTTTATTCAGCGTCTTTACTTCATCAATTATTTCTATATTTCTCTCTCTCTCTTTTTCGTACTTCATCATTTCTTTCATTGGCTTCAGCTACTCCACATTCAACGTGACATCCATTTTGTCTTTTCTTTAGTTTCTATCTTTTTAATTATCTTTGAATTTCTTTATTTATGATGTTCTTGATATTATTGCAGAACTCGTATCATCTCAGGTGATTTGTGTTCAATGTGTCAACTTTCTTCTTGAAGTATCCTCTAATTTAGATGAGATATACTCAAATTCATACTTTGACTCTTGGGGACTTGTTTTAATTTTATTTGAATTCGAGTTGAATTTGCCATTGATGGTTTGTTCCACAGTTGGTCTCCAGTCTCGTGACTGATGATATTGAACTTCTTTATACCGTAAATACTTGAGTATAAGCCGAGTTTTTTTCTGCACATTTTTTATGCTGAAAAAGCACCCCAGCTTTGGGGGGTAAAATTAGTTGCCTTGGGTTATACTCGAGTATATATAGTAGTTTATTTCAACAGATGTAGTTGATTTAATTCCTGTGTATTTCTATCCAATATACATGATCCATGTCTATGGTTACTGTTTACATCACTGAAAAATAAATGTTCAATCAATAAGCCATCCTTATAGGAATATTCTGTCATGAGATCTCCCATGTGGCTTCCATCCCCATGTCCATATTTTCTAACTAGTGATCCTCCTCCTTAGTTTCCAATTTTTGCATTCAAGTCATCAGTAATCTTGATTGCATGTTTCATCAATTTCAGACTGAAAAGGTTGGTAAAAATCCTCAATGGCTTTATTGTTAGCATTAGTGGTTGGTGTGTCAATTTGAATAATAACTTTATTAATTATTCATCCTTGTAGGTGTAATATATCCTACACCTAACAATGGTGAACATTGGAATCGATGTTGAAACATTCTCTTTTTTAATATGAAAGTCATCCATTCCTTTCAAATTTGTTACTCTGGTATGTAAACCATATTATTATGACATTCAAAATGGCCAATACCAGTCTATTTCAGTTCAATAACACCTAGAGTGTTTGATCTTTATGTGTTCCATTTTGTCATGGCTTCCAATTTTTCTAGATCCATATTTCATGCATCCCATCTTCTTGTTAGTGGTTATTGCAGTACTGCTGTTTCTTCTGATTTTGAGTCATTGCCACATCAACAAATATAGGTCCTGAAAACTTTATATCACTAAGGTCAACTCTACTTTGAGGAGACAGCTCTTCCCCAATTATATTTTGAGTGTCTTCCAACTTGAGGGGTTCATCATCCTGCACTATATGAAAAAATATTCCACTGCTATCAATGTGCTCCACAAACACCACTATTTTTTTCAGATGTAGATTGGCAGGTTATTCTTTCTAGTCTATTTAGCTTGTAAGCTTTTCTGAAAATTTTCCACCACGGGTAACTATGCTTGTGTTTGAAATACCAGTGGTATATCTCACAAGTTATGATAGTGCAAGAACCTGACATGTCTGACAACTTGGCATGCTAGCCTAATTCCGAATGGCCAGCATATCTCTCTTCCTGCTTTCTCTAGTTTCTGTAGACCACTGTACCTGAGCATGCATGGCTTAGGAGGTTGTGGAGTTAATTCTTGCTTCCTGGAGTAACCCTTAACCAATGACCCATAGGAGTTGATGGACAAATAGCCACACTCCCTCACATTCTGGGCAGAATAACTAGTGGATTTTCTAGAGTGTCTCCAGTAAGATTAACCTCCAGTTGCTCACAATTTTAAATTGTTTGATAATGTACTTTTCATTGGCTGCCTTCTTTCCCTTTTCTGTTTCCCATTTCCTTATTGATATCTCCCCCAAAAATGGCTTAATTAAAACCTTTGACTCAGGATCTAATCCTATGGGGAACCAAAACTCAATCACACAAGACATTTGTCAAATCATGGACTTAGTGGTTATATCTATTATATGTGTAGGTCATGGAAGAGGAGAATTCATACCATCACTTTGAATAGTCATTCGGAGTGCCAACTGGGTCCCCAGCATAGATCCTGGACATCAAAACTCACTGTTTCCTGCATCATAACACTTCCTTTTAGACTTCTGTCATTCAAATAAACTCAACAAATAGCTTGCTGTCTCACTTCAAATTTTGTAGTGTGCAAATATGGCTATGTTTTCATTGTGTGTTTAGCACTGGACAAATCAGCTTTGACCAGGAAGGTGAAGTCATGTGGAGAAAAAAACCAAAAACACTAGCAGCTGTGTGTTGTGGAAGAAAACCCTGTGGATGAAGTGCAATTTTTAGGGAACTGAGACCAGCAAGATAAACCAATAAGTGTCCACTGTTCTGATGTTAAGGAGAACCCTGGTGAGGCAGTAATTAAGCACTTAAGGGCTAATCAATCAGCAGTTCAAAACCCCCATCTTCCCCAAGGAAGAGTTACGATGTGGCAGTCTGACCCCCTTAAGATTTACATTTATTACCACTACCAACTGATCTGAGAGGGATAGCATTAGGGAATCCTGGATAGCATTCTTAACGAGCTCTAATGGCAGAGTGGACTCCTCATTGAGCTCCTAACCACAAAGTAAGTGGTTCTAACCTATCAGGTGGTCCATGTAAGAAATATGAGTTTGTCTGCCCTGGTAAAGATTTAAGCCTTGGAAAATGAAAGGGTGAAGTTCTATTCTATCTTGTAGGGTCTCTATGAGTCAGCTTCAACACAATGATAATGAGTTTGCTTTGGAATTTTGGGATAGAAAGGAGAAATATGTGCAACAAAGTTTAAACTTATTTTAAAAGTTCAGGGGTATTGCTCAGAGAGAGATTCTTGGAACCCACAAGACTGTTGTCCTTAGGCACCTTCAGATCTGGAACTGAACTCACTCCCTTGGCTCAATCTTCAGCCAAACAATAGGTAGATCTATAAGGTAAAAAGTAACACTAATCAACTATTTGAATCAAAAGGATATAATTTATTCAAAAATAAAGTTCAGAAGGGTCAGGAAAGAAGGGGAAATGGAAACAGGAAATACAAGGAGGAAGTGCGATAAGTGATATTACGTTGAGCAGACTGCAGTCAATATCATGAAGCAAAATATGTGTGAACTGTCACATGGAAAACGGATGTATTCTGTAAAGCTTCACCCATCTCACAATAAAGAGATTTTTTTTCAGCCTTGGAAACCTATGAGGCAATACTATTCTGTCCTATAGGGTACCCATGAGTTGAAATCAACTCAGTGGCAATGGGATATTGATGCTGATGCTTTCTTCCGATTCTAAAAAATAGGGTTATTAGCAATTATTGTGGAAATAGCATGAATGAGACTATGTAAATGGGGTTGGTTACAGATAAATTCTTGTAAATGTTAAAGGATAAGTGATTCAGGATGGACTTACCCAAAAAGAGAAAATTATTGTAAGATTTTGTTCCAGGGATAAAATAAAATAGGCTTCCTGTGGGTAAGACTTAAGCCTATAGATATGGAATTTAAGGAACTGGTATTCCATGATGGTCACCTTCCCGACACAATCACTCAAGACAAAAAGTGGGTGTATAAACAAATGAGGTGAAGAAAGCTTATGGAGCCTATCTATCAAAAGATAGTCTAGGGTTTTAAAGACTAGAAGGTTCACAAGTAGCCATCTAACTCAGAAGCAATAAAGCGCACATGAAAGAAGCACATCAGCCTGTGTGATCACAAGATGTAGAAGGGATCAGGTATCAGGCATAAAGAACAAAAAGAATCATATCATTGTGAATGGGGGGGGGTACAGTTAGGGGATCCAAGATCTATCTGTAGTCAACTGGACAACCCCTTACAGAAGGGTCGCTGGGAGGAGATGAGCCAGTCAGGATGCAGTGTAGCAACGATGAAACATATAACTTTCCTCTCGTTCCTAAATGCTACCGCGCCCACTATCATGATCCCAATTCTACCTTACAAACCTGGCTAGACCAGAGAATATACACTGGTCCATATAGGAACTGGAAACACAGGGAAACCAGGACAGATGACCCCTTCAGGACTGGTGCTGAGAGTAGCAATAACAGGAGGGTGGAGGAAAGGTGGGGTAGAAAGAGGGATCTGATTACAAGGATCTACATATAACCTCCTCCATGAGGGAGGGACAACAAAAAAGTGGGTGAAGGTAGATGTCGGACAGTGTAAGATAGGACAGAATAATAATTTATAAATTATCAAGGGTCCATGAGGGAGGGGGAGGGGGAAGGAGGGGAAATGAGGAGCTAATACCAAGGGCTCAAGTAGAAAGCAAATGTTTTGAGAATGATGATGGCAACAAATGTACACAGTGGATGTATGTATAGATTGTGATAAGAGTTGTTGGAGCCCCCAATAAAATGATTCTTTTTAAAAACCTCAAAGAGCAAAACACACTATGGTTTATTGTACACCAATGATACTTAAATAAAATTACATAAAAGAGCGGAAAAAGAAATGGAATTTAAGGTAAAGAAAGTATTCCCTTTGAAGACCATATTGCAAATATATATTTAGGCAGGCAATTAGATAAAGACATTTTAAGTCTGGGCTTCTATACCTGCCATCTGTCTGTTATGAAAAGTATAATTAGCAACTAGAATCTCTCATACAAAATCAACTCAATATGGTCTTTCTGGTCTGACCTCCGTGGTGTTCTACTCTGCTTTGATGGAGCTCATCATATCATGACTCTATAACAAGATTGAGGAGTTATTTGCATTCTTATGTGGAAGGTAAATCTGTTTGGCCATTCTGTTAGACTAGTTCATTTTCTTTCCTACCATCCCATCTGCCATTTTAATTCAAAACAAGGAGAAAGGCATGTATGTGCCTTTTGAGGAAGGAGAAGATTTTGGTGTGGAAGAAATTCTCTTCTAGACTGCAAGGTAAGTATTTACCCCCTCTAGCCCTGTTGGAGGAGGGGAAAAGGAAGAGAGACAAGGCAAAGAGAACAACCTAGTTAGCTTCATGCCTCCTTACTTTACCTGGTGATTGAGGGGAATATCAGTGACTATGGACCTGTTGTGCTCCCCATTTGGAAGCATGAAGAATAGAGGCTGCCAGGCAGAGCAGCCCTATGGGAAGTCACTGAAGACAAACATATAGAGAGTGCCATCAAGTCTACTGTGATCCATGGAGACCTTATATGAAATGGAATGGAGTGCTGTCTTATCTGGCACCATTGTCACACATTCCTGAATGTTGAAGTCCATTGTTGCAGCGATTAGGTCAATCTTCCTCAACAAGGATCTTCCCTGTCCCTCTATTTCATCAAATATGGTGTCTTCCTCTAGCAATTGTCCACTGATAGTGTGTCCAAAACACATTAGTCAGTCAGTGTTCTCTTGTGATCCATAAGGTTTTCTTTCAGTAATTTTTGGAAGTGGACTGTCAGGCCCCTCTTCCTTGTCTGTCTTAGTCTAGAAGCTTCACTGAAACCTGTCCACCATGGGCAATTCTGATGGTATTTGAAATTCTGGGAACAGAGCTTCCAGCATCATAACAATACACAAATCATTATAGTACAACCAACTGACAGATGAGAGGAGGATATCTATATCTCTATATCTCTCTATCTCTCTCTCTATCTCTCTCTCTATCTCTATCTCTCTCTCTCTATCTCTCTATCTCTCTCTATCTATCTCTATCTCTATATCTATCTATCTATCTATCTATCTATATATATATATATATATATATATCGAGAGAGAGAGAGTAAAACTGGCAATGCAGTCTGATTAGGCAGTATTCTGATGATCTGCTGCAAACAGATAGTATCCCCACAAATAACATCTTAAAGTAATGATAACATCAATTTTGCTCACAAATCTGCAATCTGGGCAGAGCTCAGTGAGGACACTAGTTTTGGCTTCATCAAGCATTAGCTGGGGTAGCTCAAAGGACAGAGGCTGCAGCTCTCTTAAGACTCACTCCCTCACACAACTGATACTTCTATTGGTTGGAGCTCAAGAAGAACCCTATAGGTGACATTTTCATTTGGCTTGGTCTTCCTTGCAATATCCTGACAGGGTCCCAATGGTGAACAACCCAATACGACCAGGTGGAAGTCACAGAGCAACACTTCTGCCATAGTCAAAGGCCTGCCAAGATGCAAGGAAGAGGGAAAGCAGGCCCTGTTTCTGGAAAAATGAACACAAACTCATCTTGTAACAAGAGAATGTGCGATGTGCAACATTAGGACAGTCATCTTTGAAGGACACAACCTGCCACGAGCCAAGATACAAAGACAGAATTCTACGAAAGCGGAAGGGCAGGACTTATATTAAAGATAAAGCCACAGACTTCATAGGACAAGAGCAATAGGGAGACAAGCAAAGAAAAGCTCTAGGATGCAAGCCTAACATGGCTAAAGATAGGGACAATGTCAGGACTGAACTGGAAGCAAGCAGACACCTGTGCAAGGCAGAACCCGTGAAGTTGTGAGTGCCTTCAAAGCTAAGTCAAAGTACCTTGGGGCGTGAGAAGGGAAGGAGCAGGAGAAGGAATGAATGGGTAGGTTTATGGAATTTGTAAGTCTGGGGACAGAGCATCAGGAATAGCTGGGTTCTGGCACTCAGTTGATACCATCAGAGTTTGAACCTTTTCCTTTCAGTGCTGTTTCCTTTTGAGTTTCACGCAGGCTTCCTGATGACAGCTGTAGTTTTATCTAGAAGCTCAGGAATTCTATTAGAGAGAGGCTCTTTTCCTTTCTAATCATTGGTGGTACTATCAGGTAAGCATTGGATTGCTAACTGCAAGGTTGGCAGTGCTACCCTACCAGCTACCTCATAGGGAAAAAGATGGAACTTTCTGCTCACATAAATATTTACAGTCTGAGAAACCACACAGGGGCCTTCTATGATTAAAAATGGACTCATTGGCAATGGGGTAATTGTTTCTGGGGCATTTTTAGGGTTAGATATCATTAACCTAGCATGAGTCACATACTGAGTCTGACCAAGTCCCTTTGGACAGAGGAAAGTCATGCCCTGACTAGGCAGGCCTGGAGCTGGCAGATTGGGTCAATGCCAGCAGAAGCATGGAGATGGAGCATGGTGGAAGAGTGATCCCAAAGATACAAGCCATGTGCTGTGAGTGGAAGAAGGGCAAATGAATGCTGCATTAATTAACCAGTCATTGACAAAATGAGGTTGCATAACAAATGGCTCCAAAACCCAGCAGTTCAACAAACAGCCCAAACCCCTTCCCTCCCACACACACAGTTCTTAAAATTCAGGATCAGGGAGATTAACTGGAACTTTGAACTTGGCACTTTGGGGCAGTAGAGATCTTGGTGTGACTGAAAGCCCAGAAGAAGACTAATTTAGGGGAGGTGAGATAATAGGAATGGAGTTTTCAGTGAGCATTTCCTTGAGAGCCTTCAAGCAAAAGCGATTTTTCTATATTCATGTTTTAGAAATAGATCTCTACCCATTGGTTAAAGCTATGGGTAATGGATTGGTGTCGGTATGCAGGGAAAAAATAAATGGGCTTGTTATGGATTAGGAGCCTGTGGTAGTCACCTAATCTTGTGTCAAGTTAAGGATTAGGAGTGTAGGCGTGGAGTCTAGGCTGCCAATCTGGAAATAGTCAGTGAGAATTTTATGTGGGCATAGCCTTCTCCTGAGAACTCTGAGAAATCTGGTACTTCCTCCTTGGAGGTGGAAGACACCTCTCTCTCTCTCTCTCTCTCTCTCTCTCTCTCTCTCTCTCTCTCTCTCTGTCTCTCTCTGTCTCTCTCTCTCTCCGCTACTCGTTGGGAGACATTGCAGAAGGCAAGCCAAGTGGATGCGACCAGACCTCTGAAGCCAAAGAAGCCTCAGAGAGATTGCTGCCAGCACTGAGATGCTTACAATGCCACTGGATCCACAAGACTTTCCACCCATTGGCCTGTGATTATCCTGCATTCAGCATCACGGCACATGTTTTATGGGTCTGAAAATGAATTTATAGATTGGTATCAGACATACGGGCTAATATCAGAATTATGGATTTGATCTGCACTGGGCTGGGACGTTTGCTTAATGTACAATTACTGTTCGATATAAAACTCTCTCTCTGGATTTATAAGGTAGAATTAGACCAGAACATGTACTCTGGTACAGACAGGAGCTGGAAACAGGGAATTCACGACAGATGAGCTCTTCAGGACCAGTGGTGAGAGTGGCAATACCAGGAGGGTGGAAGGAAGGTGGGGTAGAAAGAGTGAACCGATTACAGGGATCTACATAAAACCTCTGCCCTGGGGGACGGACAACAGAAAAGTGGGGGAAGTGAGATGTTTGACGTGTAATATATGACAAAATAATTTATACATTATCAAGGATTTATGAGGGAGGGGGAGGAGGATGGAAGTGGGGAAATGAGGAGCTGATACCAAGGGATCAAGTAGAAAGCAAATGTTTTGAGAAGGATGAGGGCAACACATGTACAAATGTACTTGACACACAATGGGTGGATGGATGGATGGATGGATGGATGGATGGATGGATGGATGGATGGATGGATGGATGGATGGATGGAATGAATGACTGTGATAAGAGTTGTATGAGCCCCCAATAAAATTATCAAGGGTTCATTAGGAGGGGGGAGTGGGGAGGGAGGAGAAAAATGAGGAGCAGGTGCCAGGGGCTTATGTGGAGAGCAAATGTTTTGACAATGATGAGGGCAATGAATGTATAAATGTGCTTTATTATGGATGGATGGATGGATGGATTGTTTTAAGAGGTGTATGAATCCCTAATATAATGATTAAATAATAGGGAAATGATTTTTAAAAACCACCAACTCTCTTTCATACACATGAGTCTCCCTCGATTTTCCTCTAGCATACCCAGACTAATACACAGTTCACTCCTGTCCTATAGGGCCGCTATGAGTTGGCATGGACTTGAGGGCAGTGGGTTTGTTAGGGCTTTGGAGTTCAGCAGGCCTTTGTTGGTGTGTTTGAGTCTATTTTTGTAGCTGTTGTGTGCAGGTCAGTGGCTCATCTTCCAGCACTCTATAGGACCATATTTTGTTGTGACCCATAAGGCTTTCATTTGTTAATATTTGGAAGTAGATCACCAGGTCTTTCTTCCTAGTCTGCCTTAGGCTAGAGCAGTGGTTCTCAATCTGTGGGTTGTGACCCCTTTTGGGGTCCAGCGACCTTTTAACACGAGTCACCCGATTCATGGCAGTAGCAAAATTACAGTTATGAAGTAGCAAGGAAAATGATTTTATGGTTGGGGGTCACCACAACATGAGGAATTGTATTAAAGGAAGGTTGAGCACCACAGGGCTCGAGGATCCACTGAAGCCTGCCCATCATTGCTGACCCTTCTGGGGTTTGTCATATCGGTGGCATGGCTTCCAATTTCACAGCAACACTCTAGCTATCACTGCACCACGAACTGATAGACAGGTGGTGGACTGTTCTTAAAAGCCACCTGATTTACGATGCTTTGTTTTGACAGCCCTGGAAAATGGATACAGAATCTAGTTTCATAGTCAATGCAAGACACACCTTGGGGCAGTAGGGATGGCATGAAGTGAATAGATTCAAAGTATATTTTAGGGAGAGGAAGGATGACAGTTAATGCCTGGGGGGGTGTGCAAGAAGGAAGGAAGCAGAGACACCATTGATATTAAGTGCCTGAGTTAAGACAGGAATTTCCAGGGAAGCTGGTGAGTCATGATGGGAGAATTTCACACTCCCCGGGGACAGGGGGAGCATTGATTAGTTCACATGTCTGCGCAACTTCTCACACAATAGAGGCTTTGTCATCCTCAAATGAAGCATGCATTTGGAGCTCAGAGAGGGCATGGAGAGCAAATGAAGACTGGGTTGGTTGAGATGGGTGGACCAGGGCCACTAGTCAATTCTGAGGAGCTTCAGCAAACCTGCCCAGTGTCTCTTGGATAGTGGGCATGTCTCATGGCCACAGAGGGCCTTTTAATGTTTCACCTCCCACTGCAGCAGCGAGAGGCTCTATCAGCTCATCCTGGAAAGGAAACATACTACCTGCGATCAGGTTCATTTCTTCAAAAAGGAAGGAAGAATACAAATGAAAGACTACAGTTTGAAGGGGTCTTAGGCAGACTATCAGGCTCATTAAAGCTTCATTTATTAAAACTTCATTATTCAGAGACATTCTCCCAGTAGGATGTATGCTGGGGTGGGGGTGGGGGTGGGCATGATGAGGAAGGCTTGGAGCAGGGTAGGGGAACAACCCCACACCCCCAAAAAATACCTTCCCACGAAGCAATTCCAGTGGGCACAGATTAGATAGAAGTTTCATCCTCTGGTCACTAGATGTTTGTCCCTCTCTTTTATCTGAATGCGCTTTCCACAATGCTCAGATGAAGCATCAAATTTATATTAAAATGCAAGTTAGGAAGCATCATCCCCAACCAACCCTGTTCATCAAAATGGTAGTGCTCTCTCCGGGTACCCTGAGTTCAGTTTGTCAACAAGCTGAAGCAGTTGAGCTCGGGCTCTGTGAGGCCCAGGAGCATGAGTTCATTAATATCCGACCCACAATGCCTTGCTGGGTTTGTGCCAACAAAGCCGTGTCACTCCTTACCTTAGGATTTACTCGCTCCTTGAAACAGGCATTTATTTACACACTGTGTGACCTCATGATGGTGTTCAGCAGATGTGGATCTTACTTATTTGCATTGTTCTGTGACAGTTGCAAAATTCGTTAGTGGCTCAGGGATCAATCCTCTGTGGACTGCCCCGAAGCTAGATGAAGCAAGCGGGTTCTCGCTGATTCATCCTCCCTCCTTAGCAATGCTTGCTAGTCAGGATAACATAGTGCCCATTAAAGAAACCGCCTGTATCAGTTTAAATTTGTGACCTGGGCGGGTCGGGAGGGTCATGATCACAAGTGACAGAAACTGACACTTGACTAACTTAGGGAAAAAGGCCTAATAGTGGATAAATGGTGGGAAGACAAGAAAATGTGGCAAATGACTGGGCAATCTCAGAGCTGTGAAACAGGTACTGGCGAAACACTCCTCCTGAGGCCAAAGCGTGCCCTCTGTAGTACATTAAATCACATTCACACACACCAATTCATGTTCACATGGAACCTGAGGCTATGGCCTTACTTGGAGAGGAGGTCCTGGCAGATGTGCTTAGTTAAGGATTTCAAGAGCTCCATCTTTCTGGGTTTAGATTTCAGATGGATGCTACATGCACTGATTGGTGTGTTCTTATAAGAAGAGGACTGGGCACACAGAGACCCCGTGTGAAGACACTGGCAGAGATTGGATCAGTGCATCTATAAGCCAAGAAAAATCAAGGATTAGCAGCAGTGACCAAAAGCAGAGAGAGGCTACTTTGATTCTCCTTCAGAGCTCTCAGAAGGAATGAATCTTGCCCACACCTTAATTTTAACCCTTTGCCCTTCAGAAAAGTGAGAGAACAAATGCCTGCTGTTTAAGTCACTCGATTGGTAGCCATTTGTTACAGCTACCCAAAAGAACCATTATGGATTGATCTGTAGCCCCCTCAAAATATGTGAGAATTTTGAACCTTGGTGGACATGATCCTGTTTGAAAAGAAGGGAGTTCTTTTGTAATATAAATGAGGCCGTATGACCACTGGAAATCCCCTCATTGAGGGGTTTAGAAGAGGAGATGGGTCAGTCAGGGTGCGAGGTAGTACCGATGAAGAACACAGCTTTCCCCCAGATCTTGGATGCTTCCTCCCCCCAATTACCATGATCCAAATTCTACCTTGCAGGGCTGGATATGGCAGAGGTTGTACACTGGTGCATATGGGGGCTGGAGGCACAGGGAATCCAGGGTGGATGATACCTTCAGGACCAAAGGTGTGAGGGGCGATGCTGGGAGAGTGGAGGGTGAGTGGGTTGGAAAGGGGGAACTGATTACGAGGATCCACATGTGACCTCCTCCCTGGGAGATGGACAGCAGAGAAGGGGGGGAAGGGAGACTCCGGAGAGGGCAAGATATGACAAAATAACAATGTATAAATTACCAAGGGTACATGAGGGAGGGGGGAGCGGAGAGGGTGTGGGAAAAAAAGAGGACCTGATGCAAAGGGCTTAAGTGGAGAGCAAATGCTTTGAGAATGATTGGGGCAGGGAATGTGCGGGTGTGCTTTATACAATTGATGTATGTATATGTATGGATTGTGATAAGAGTTGTATGAGCCCCTAATAAAATGTTAAAAAAAGAAAATGATTAGGGCAAAAAATGTACAGATGTGCTTTATACAATTGATGCATGTATATGTATGGATTGTGATAAGAGTTGTATGAGTCCCTAATAAAATGTTAAAAAAAATGAGGCCATATGAGAATAGGCTTGAGCCTAAACCTAAACACTTCTGAGTTAAAGGCCAGGATAGACTCAGTAACACACAGTACGGGGAGAAAGATAGCGAGGAATGCCAAGGAACTTTCTGGTATCGACAAAGAAGGACCCTGACCTAGAGTCGCACCCCAAATTTGAACCTGTAAGCTCCAAAGCAGGGGGAAAAGTGTTTTAAGGCTACTGACTTGTTGGATAATTTTTGGTTAAGGAGATTAAGACAAGAACTTAAGACATCCTCCAATCCTTCCTCTGGCTTCGTTCCATTTTTCTCACATTCAAGAGTCCTCCCAGAGGATTCAGTCAGGTGGTGGTTGTTGTTGTTGTTGTTCAGTGTCATAGGGAGGGTTTGGATTCATTGTGACCATACATACAACATAATCATACACTACCCGGTCCTGTACCATTCTCACAGTTGTTCTTAAGTTTGAGCCCATTGTTGCAGCCACTGTGTCAATCCCATTTGTTGAGGGCCTTCCCCTTTTTCATTGCCCCTCTACTTTCCAGAACACGATGTCCTGCTCCAGGGACTGATCTCTCCGGACAACATGTCAAAGTTAAGGCGAAGTCTCATTATCCTTGCCCTGAGGAACATTCTGGCTGTACTTCATCCAAGTTAGATGGGTTTGTTCTTTTGGCAGTCCATGGTACATTCATTACTCTTTTACATCACTAATAATCAAATATATCTATTCTTCTTTGGTCTTCCTTATTCAGTGTTCAACTTTCACATGAATATGAGACAGTTGAAAATTCCATGGCCTGGGTCAACCCGCCCCAGTCCTCAAAGTAATCTCTTGCTTTTCAACACTTTAAAGAGGTCTCGTGTAGCAGATTTGACTAGTGAAATGTGTCATTTGTTCTCTTCTCTGCTGCTTCCATGAGAATTGATTGTGGATTCAAGCAAGACAAAATCCTTGACAATTTCGATCTTTCCTCCATTTATCATGATGTTATCAATAGGTCCAGTTGTGAGGGTCTGGGCTTTCTTTACATTGAGTCATAATCCAAACTGAAGGCTTTAATCCTTCATCTTCGTCAGCAAGTGAATCAAGTCCTTCTCATTTTCAGCAAAATTGTGTCATCTGTATAATGCAGGTTGTTAATAAGCCTTCCTCCAACCTGATGCTCCATCAGGCACTGCCCCTTAGTGAGTTTAGGTCATGAAGGATAGTCCTCCATAGGCACATTGATTATTACACTACCCCCCTCACATAATAAATTCAGAGAGAGAAAATTTCCCCAAAGCAATGGAAAGCTTACTAGAGAAGTGGAGGGTGCTCAAAGCCAAAGGTGACACAAACTGGAAATCAATACTAGTTTTCAATACCTGCAGTTATCTAATAGTTCACTGCACTATCTAAGGAAAGGTGAGGAGAACTGGGGCAATTCCATTAAAAAAAGACAATGCAGGGTATATAAGTCCGTCATTCCTCTGGAGAAGAAAAACACATAGTTGGGTTGTAGAGCTTTGTTTGCTAATCAACCGAATGAAGTTATAAGTCAGGTGTGTGTGTGTGTGCATGCGTGCGTGTGTGAGTGTGTGCATGTGTGTGTGTGTGTGTGTGTGTGTGTGTGTGTGTGTGTGTTGAAGGGAAGGGCTTGCCATTCTATTTCATATCCAGGAGAAAGATGAGCCTCTTCCCATATCTTTTGCTCTGTGGCAAGTTACTGATCTACAAGGAACTTTTATTTGACAAGGACATTGCCGAGAAAAAAACGGGAAGCTTGTGTTCATCTCTGCTGAGAGGTGGAGTCAAAGAGATGGGCTTTATGACAGACACCCTGATCGTGCAACCAAACTATGAAATGGCCTCATACATTCAACACACATTTGCTGCACCTCCCCAGTGTGCTGCCCACATATTACCAGGCAGAGTGTTTTATGGGCAGCATTTTAGAGTTAGGCAGGCAGAGGGAGTGTCTTTGTGGGTGTTGCCTTTACCAGTCCTTGGATTGTTCTGGGACAGGCATGTCTTTTTCCTCTAAAGTAACTGATCGCGTGTAAAGAAGGAGTATGTATATAATCAGTAAGACGGGTTAAACCAAACCCAACCTATGGCAATCATCTCAATTGGAACACATAGCGACCCTATACAAATACCCGTAGGGTTTCCAAGTTTGTAACTCTTTTGGGGGGTCAACTACCATATCCTTCTCTTGCAGAACCACTACAGAGTTGACCGTTGTGTTAGCAGCTGAATGCTTAATCACTGTGCCCATTTTGTTTGCTGAGCCGCCCTCAAAACACTGAACAGGTTTTCTGGGTACCAAGTATGTCCACTTCTATGTCTGACATAGGGTGTTTGCTGAGCCGCCCTCAAAACACTGAACAGGTTTTCTGGGTACCAAGTATGTCCACTTCTATATCTGGCATAGGGTGTTTTCTCCAAGTTGATAGGAGGTGCAAATCAGTTACTAGGGGTTTGGCAGAGTCAGTATGGAAACTGCGAGGGTGTGTGAAATTTGAACCAGAGTAGAACAATTCCAAGACACTTCCTAGGGATTCCTGGCATATAATATGCAAATGAGAGTCAAGATATATAACTGTGTCTCTGTTCTTGGTTCTGTCAGTACCTGGTGTGGCCACAAAGGAGAAACCTGTTCTCCTGCTATTTTGAGCATCTAGTGTGAATGACAGGAGATAAGTCACATGCTAATGAACCCTGGTGGTGTAGTAGTTAAGCACCATGGTGCCCCGCTATCAAAGGATATAGCGTCTGGGGTCTTAAAGACTGGAAGATAAACAGGGTGCCATCTAGCTAAGAAACAACAAAGCCCACATGGAAAAAGCACACCAGACTACCCCGACATGATCGCTGAAGACAAAGCGGGTGCATAAGCACATGCGAGCATGTTTTCGTGATGTGCAATCACCCTTTACAAGCAACTCTCTTATATATACGTGTTTCTGTGGATTTGTTTCTCAAATGCACCCAGACTAACATAAGCAGTGTGGAACACATTTAAGAAGCCTAGACAAGGGCAGGGCAGGATATTCGGAGGGACTGGATGCAGAATTAGAGAGGAAGGAGCCCTGGTGGCAAAACGGGCTGCTAGCTCCCTGTCCCAAGGGGGACAATGAGACTGCTGGCTCCCATTAAGATTTACAGTCTTGAAAACTCCATATAGGGTCACTGTGGTTGGAATCCACTGGACGGCAGTGACCTTTGGGATTGAAGGTGGAAGCCACCAATGACTTCCTGCCATTGAGCCAAGGAGCCTCCGGAGAGTGTGTGAACTTCTGGAATGCAGTGAACAACCTCTGCACATCTGCTTTTCATGCTGCCCAAGTCATGCCCTTGGCCTTTGCTTAAACATATTCATCCAGAAGTGAATCATCACAGCTGCTCCCTCGGGAAGCTAGGGCCTGAGCTCTCTGGTTCCACTCTGTCAGCATTTCTGGTCCGGGTACCTCCCCTCTGCCCCGGCACAGGCAATGTGCTTTTGGAAGCAGTGCTCCCTGGGTAGTGGGTGTGACTTGCCTCCTCTGGCCTAACATGATGAATGCTGAGAGGGGGTGGATGCTAGGGGGTTAAACTCCCTGAACTTTACCTAGCCCAGGGGAAAACTTATTATTTAAAGTAAGTTTTAGACAGAATCTTTAGAAAGATAAATTGTTAACTTTATGTACACAATTACCCCCCAACACATAGGCTCAACCTCATAGGCTGTGGATGACCTTGAGCAGGTGCTCACTCACAATGGGTTTCTATCAGGATTAAGAGTTCAGCTCTCTCAACTCTCCAACTGGTTATTAGCACCATAGTCTCGTTTCTATTTATGTATTTACTTTGTTTTTAGGGGGAAATGACTCCCAATTCAACTATATTTTATTAGGAACTCCTTTGCTAAGTTTTACACAAGAAAAAGGCACACACTGCTGTTCTGGATGGAGGAGAGCATCCTCATGAGGCCACAATGGTGTCGGAAGGACCCACAGCCATAGTGACTTAAATAAAATGACACCCATTCTGTCCTGCTGACTCTGACTCATAGTGACTCTGTGTAGGGATCCTGAAGTTGTTACCTTTACAGGAAGCAATAACCTCATCTTTCTCCTGTGGAATGACTAGTGGCTTTGAACCAGCGACCTTGCTCTTCATAGTCCAACACTATCCAGCATTACCACCTGGGCTCATGAAAACTTAAATAAGACATAGAAAACAAACAACTTTGTCACAAAAATTGTGACTGAAGACAGATCAATTCATGGAGTTTCAGGAGGGCCTGTGAGAGCATGAGCGGGACCTTCATTGGGATGTGCACACTACCATATATTGTTGAGTCTGGCCCGGGGAGTGGACCCAAGCACACTGCCTGAGGGACAAGCTTTCCACTGCCAGTCAGCAGTAGGAAAGAACTCAATAGCGGCTGAATCTGTGGCCCCTCAAAATGGATGTAGGGTCTCCACATAGACTCTCACTGTGAGCCACAGCCTATTGCTCAAAATTTAAGCTCAAATACGACTTAAACGCCAAACATTCTGTTTCCTTAAAATAGGGTACTGCCAGGATCAGCTAGAAGTCTGCATGACCTATCAGATCTCAACGCCAATCTCAAATCACTTCACATGATCCCTTCTACCAGTCATGTCAAGGACAACTAGAGGTCTGCATGAGCGAGCCCAAATCGCCTCCTCACTTACCCATTCCAGAGGCTGTGCCTGTATAACCTATCGACTAACACATTCCCATATGCCGTGGTTATGAAACCAACCATCATGCTGGAATAAGGACCAATCACGATGCAAGGGTCAGGGTCAATGGGAAAGCAAATTAGGGGCTGAGGGGAGCTAAGAGGGGTCCCTTCACTCAATCCCTAAACCTGATCTAATGTCACTAGACTGGGGTCTTCCTCACATCTCAAGGGCAACCGATTCATGATTGAAGTGAATTGTGCTTATTCAATCTTTGTTCTGCTTGCTGTCCTGCTGTGCTGCATCCTCTTCTTGCTTTTTTGTGCATGGCTCCCTCTGTTGTGGTGACAAATGGCTCGAGAGGGATTTGGCATAGGGAGAAAGCCCACCCACATCAACTGTCACCAGAAGCAGACACTAAGTCCATTTCTCTCACCTCACAGAACTATGCACACCAGACATTGGTAGGGCTGCCTGGGAGGGGAACCCTTAGTGCAGTGGTTCACAACCTGTGGGTTGCAACCCCTTTGGGAGTCATATGACCCTTTCACAGGGCTCAACCAATTCATAACTGTAGCAAAATTACAGTGATGAAGTAGCAAGAAAATCATTTAATGGTTGGGGGAGGTGGGCATCACCACAACAAGAGGACCTGTATTAGGAAGGTTGAGAACCACTGCCTGAGTGTGTTTAGAACTTTGCTGCCCTCAAGGTCATCAGACATTCCTGAAGGCAGAGCCACTGCAGGAAGCCCTTCTGGGAAATGCCCTGAAGACAGGTCTCAACCAACTCAACCCTCACCCTACGAGATCCTAATCATAGGACGCATGGAAATGCGCCCTGCCACATCGAAGACTGTAAGTCCATGGGAACAGAAAGCCTCCTCTTTCTCCCTTGGAGTGGTGGCTGGTGAGTTCAAACTGCTCACTTTCTGGATAACATAACCCACAGACCAGCTCCCCCTGAGCTCAGTTTGGTTTGCCGCACAGCACACATTGTTTGGAACCTTCTGAAATAGCTATGCACATGTGCAGGTTGGGGGGATTTCGCACAAGATGCAGTTTTCCACCCTCTCTTGGAAAAAATAATTTTTGCAAAAGGCTTGCATTCTCTTCTGGATCTGAGTAGCAGCTACTCTCATGAAGTCATAGCACATACATTCATGCTACAGTCCTCCCAAATCCCTAATGTCTTACGCCGAGTCTGCTCCATGCTTTTCTGTGTCCTACATGGCAGCTGTAGGCACCCAAAGCATGGGCTCTGCAGCCTGGGTCCAAATCTCTCCTTCCCACTTCCTCACTGTGTGGTCCTAGGCTCATGACTTTATCATCCTGGGCCACTGTTTTTTCATCTGTAAAATGAGGCCAAAATAGAGTCCACACATAGGCTTGTTAAGTGGAATAATTGAATTATTATACACAAAAAGCTTAGAACGGTGTTTGGCATCTTGCAAATACTATTAGGTGGTTTAGCATAGGGACTGGGCCATCCATTACATATGCTCAGGTTCAAACTTCCAGCCAGGAAGGGGTGGTACACCTAGGTGGGCATTACACCTGGATTGGCCCATCTGGGCCAGGTGAATTCAATCCAGCCATTGGGGTTGACCATGACCGTCAACCATGCCTCCCTATGGAGGAATTGAAAAGGCAGGATCTTGACCGCTCCGATGTCTCCCTTCACCCACTTTTCTGTTGTCCGTCCCCCAGGGAGGAGGTCACATGTAGATACTTGTAATCAGTTCCCTCTTTCCAATCCACCCTCCCAAAACTCTCTCAGTATCACCACTCACAAATTATCAAGGTTTCTTGAGGGATGGGGGAGCGGGAAGGGAGGGGAAAAATGAGGACTTGATGCCAGGGGCTTAAGTGGAGAGCAAATGTTTTGAGAATAATGAGGGCAATGAATGTACAAATGTGTTTTACACAATTGATGTATATATGGAGTGACAAGAGTTGTATGAGCCCCGACAAATGCTGCGAGGAGCCCTGGGCACATCTTGGCTATGGTCCTGCTTAAGGCTGTTTCATTTGAATCCCAGTTTTACCTTTCCTCCTTTCTGGGTTCCGAAGCATTAGATGGGTGTCAAACACTTCCACGGACAACTAAAGCTGAACAAGGTGGAGGCAGATGAAGAGCAACGGGAGGTTGGTGTTTGGTGTACCCTATCCTATAGTGTTGCCATGAGTCGGCATCAACTGGATGCCAGGAAGGACACATAATGATTCAGACCAGGGCTTAGTTTGGGTTCTCACTGAAGCAGACCCTGGCCAAAGACTTAAAGGCAATGAGCTTATTTAGGAAACTCTGAGCATGCAGGTAATGATGTGGGGTTGTGAGCCAGTGGAGGGAAGGCCACCGATAACAAGTAGATTGTGAATCCAATTACAAACCTGGGAACCTGCTGCTTAATCACTTAGGAAGTCTCCAGGGGTTGGGTGTAGCACACGCCTCTCAGAGTTTTGCCATCCAAGGAGTGAGGGGCCTGGTCAGGGCTGTTCCGAGGGGCATATGTTCCTCAGCACATTCAGTCAGCACCAGCAAAGGGACCTTCAGAGCTGGCCCTCGGTGACTGAGGCGAGTACACGGAATCAGGAATTTGGGAGTGAAGAGAAGGAGCACCGGGAGTGTCTGCTACAGATTGGAGACTGGAAAGTCAACTCGTTGCTCCTCAAGGGGACAGCCGCTCCCCTCTCTGGATCTCACTTTTAACATCAATACACAAAGGTCGATTCTGTGAGGGTCACAGACTGGGGACTCCCATAGCCAAATGAGGACCTGTGTGGACTCTGGTTGTCCTGCTTATTCACTGCCATCTAGAAGATTCCAACTCACCGTGACCATGTAAGACCGAGCAGAACTGCAGCTGTGGGTTTCCAAGGCTGAAATTCTATATGGACTAGAAAGTCTCATCTCTGCACAGCCCCCCACCCTATCCCCCACCCCCTGCTCCACCAGTGTGACTGGTGGTTTCAAACTACTGACCTTCTAGTTAGCTCCCAACACATAACCCACTGTGCCACCAGGGCTCTTTGGCCTACCTGGCTTCTATCCAATGTTATTGAATCGCCTTTGAAAAAATCAGGAGGTTTTTAAGAAAACAGGAATTTTGACTTTCTCTAGAAAAATCGATCTGGCATCACTGGAACCTACACTAGAGGATCCACAATTCCACGTGGCTCTGGGAATCTCAACATTTCTTTCTCCTGCTCAAAGTAAAATGGTTTAAGGGGACCTTTCACAGCTGGTGGGCTGTTCTCCTTTCTAGAAAGTTGCCTCTGTAAAGAAAATGCATCTTTCTTCCCTTTAACCTAGTTGGGGGTGGTGAGGGTAGCGGGAGCCATTGGGTTAAGAAAAAACAGTCGAGGTAGCTTCAGTCTGCCCTGCCAGGGCTTTAGAGTCCAAGCCTTTTTTGCTCCAGCTGACTGGCCTGCTGTTTCCAGGGCAGCCCCACCATCTGTTCCCAGATGCAGGGAGGGAGCCCACTTTCCTTCATCACACCTGCCCCAAACTCAGGCCCAGAACTACTGTCTAAACACAGAACAACTTTTGTCTGTGGCCAAATGTGGGACCCCAAATTTCTTCCCTCTTTCCCGATACTCCTTCAGTGACTTGATGACCTGGGCCAGGCTGAGATGAATTAGCTTGCTCCTCACAGCTGTCTGCTGGGTTCCAGTCAACTCCCAGAGGCCACTGGCTGTGCCCATCAGTAGAAGTGGGAGTTGAGAACCCTCAGCTCTTGGCTGAGCAGCTCTGTCAGTCTGTAGCTGTTGACTGTAGCTGCTTCTGACAGCCAGTCTAGCTGGTGCTTTAAGTCATTTCAGTCGCTCCACCTCAGCTGTGATTAGTCAAGTCTCTGTAGCCTCAGAGGGAGGGGGAAACAAAACACCTCAATTATTTGAATCAGAGTGGGTTATCCTCTTTTAAAAGGCAGAAAGTCTGAATTGGAGGATATTTTGGGGGGTCTCTTTTATGCATTTCACATTTACGAAATAAGCACTTACAGTATTTGTTCCAGTAAGTGGATCAGAACCACCTAAGGGCACACTCCTCCCACCAGGCCACGCCTCACTAAGAATAGAGGTCCATCACTTGTCTGGCATTTTGTGGTACTGTGGTGACTTTTGTTTTGTGTGATACTGGGAGCTATGTGATTGGTATTTCATATACCAGCAGGGTCACCCAAAGAACTTCCAGACAAAGAACAGACAATGAAGAAGGAATTGGCTGCCCGCATAGGAAGAATGAGCCATTGAAAACCCTATGGATAGCAGCAACACTGTCAGTTACTAGACCCCCCCATGAACAACAGAAGAACATTGTCAGAACGTGTGCCAGAAGATGAGCTCTTCAACTTGGAAAGTACTCAAAATACGTCTGAGGAAGTGGAAGAGCTGACTTTTCATAGGCAAGTCGACCATAATGATGCAAATCGAGTATAGCCATCAGGACCTTCATTTGCTGATGGGGCACAACTCAAAATGAGGAGAAACAGTTCAAATCGTCATTAATAATTGAAACTTGGTGTGTATGAAATATGAATCTAGGGACATTGGAAGTCATTAAAAATGAAATGGAATACATAAAGATTGATATTGTAAGCATTAGTTAGCTGAAATGGACTGATATTGACCATTTTGAAACAGAAAATCTTATGGTTTACTCTGCTGGAAATGACACAATCAAGAGAAACAACATTGCATTCATCATCAAAAGGACATTTTCAGATCTATTTTAATGTACAATGCTATCTTTGATAGGATGCTATGTAGCCCCCTTCAAGGAGAACCAATCAATACAACTATTGTTCAAATTTATGCACCAACCACCCAAAGCTGGTGATGCAGAAATTGAATAATTCTACCACCATATTCAGTCCCAAATTTGTCAGACTTGCTATCAAAATGCTATTGGAATGCAAAAGTTGAAAACAAAGAGGAAGGATCAGTAGTTGAAAAATATGGTCTTGGTGATAGAAACCAAGCTGGAGATCGCATGACAGATTTTGCAAGACCAATAAATTGCTGATAGCATATACTATATTTTCCAACTTCTGCTCTTTCCTCTTTGGTTCCTACATTTGCACTCCAATCACCAATAATTACCAATTTATTTTGATTGTATGTTAGAATTTTGCATGATTAATGATTTCTTCAAACATATGATCAACAACAAAAAAGGTGACCATAAATGTGGACTTCTCCAGATGGAATACACAGAAATCAAATTGACTACACCTGTGGGAAGAGACAATAAAACAAACTCAATATCAGCAACTGAAACCAGTCCAGGGGCTGATTGTGGAACAGATCAGCAATTGTTCATATGTGAGCTCAAGTTGAAGTTCAAGAAAATGCAAACAAGTACACGAGAGTCAATATACAACCTTGATAATAACCCACCAAATTTTGAGAACATCTCTGAATAAAGCACAGTGTCGTTTTTAAAAAAAAAGGAAATAAAGATTAGATACAAGTGCTTGTCAGAAGAGACTCTGAAACTTACTCTTAATCAGAGAGTAGCTAAGGCAAATGGAAGAAATGATGAAGTAAAGAGCTAAAAAGAAAATTTCAAAGGACAACTCGAGAATACAAAGTAAAATATTATCACAAAATGTGCAAAGGCCTAGAGTTAGAAAACCAAAACAGATCATATTCAGCATATCTTAAACTGAAAGAACTGAAGAAAAATGTCAAGTCTCGAGGTGCAATATTAAAAAATTCTATGGGCAAAATATTGAATGATGAAGGAAACATCTGAGGAAGATGGAAACAATATGGAGTCACTGTATCAAAAAGAATAGACCAACATTCAACCATTTCAGGAGGTAACATATGAGCAAGAATCAATGGTCAGGAAAGAAGAAATCCAAGATGCATGGAAAGCACTAACCCAAAACAAGATGCCAGGAATTTCTGGAATATCTATTGAAATGTTTCCACAAGCCGATAAAGCACTGGCAGGACTCACTCATCTATGTCAGGAAATTTGGAATACAGCTACTTGGCTAACGGACTGGAAGAGATCCATATGTGTAAACATACCAAAGAAGGGAGACCAACGGAATGGTCAAATTATGTAACCCTATCATTGACATCACATGTGAGTCAAATTGTACTGAAGCTAATACAACAACAGTTGCATTAATTCATTGACAGAAAGTTACCATATTCAGCATTCAAGAGCCATCGTGGCACAGTGGTTACAGGTTGGATTGCAAACCCCAAGGTCAGCAGTTCAAAACCACCAGTCACTTCGTGGGTGAAGGGCAAGGTTTTCTACTCCCATAATGAGTTACAGTCTCAGAAACTCACAGGGGCAGTTAGTTCTACCCTATACTATAGGGTCAGGATGAGTTGTCATCAACTACAAGGCAGTGAGTTTGGTTTCCCAGAGATTTAAGCCAGATTCAGAAGAGGATGTGGAACAAAGGATATCAGATATCAGATGGATCTTGCCTGAAAGCAGTGAATACCCAAAAGATGTTTACTTAAGTTTTATTAACACCCAAGGTATCTGACTGTGTGGATCATAACAAAACATGGATAGTTTAGAGAAGGGAATTCCAGAACACTTTGTCTTGCTTATGTGAAACTTGTACATGGATTAAGAAGCAGTAGCACAAATAGAACAAGGGAAGATTGCATGGTTTAAGAATCAAGAAAGGTGTGCATCCAGGTTGCACCCACTTATTATACTTTTTCAATCTGTATGGTGAGCAAATAATCAGAGAAACCAAATTATATGAAGAAGAACACAGAATCAGATTTGGAGGAAATATTATTAACAACCTGCTATATGCAGACAACACAGTGTGGCTTGCTGACAAGGATGGGGGACTTGAAGCACTTGCTGGTGAAGATCAAGGATTGCAGCCTTCAATGTGGGATACAACTCAACACAAAGAAAACCAAAGTCCTCACAACTGAACCAATAGATAACATGATGATAAATCGAGAAAAACTTGAAGTTGTCAAGGATTTTGTCTTGTCTGGATCCACAAGCAATGCTCCTGGAAGCAGCAGTCAAGAGATGAAAAGATACATTGCTCTGGGTAGATCTGCTGCATAAGAGCTCTTTAGAATGTTGAAAAGTTAGGATGTTACTTTAAGCAGGAAGTACACCTGATCCAAACCATGGTATTTTCATTTGCCTCATCTGCATGTGAAAAGCTTGCCATTGAGTGAAGAAGACCCAGGTAAACTGTATGAATTTGAACCATGGTACTGGCAAAGAATATTGACAGTACCATGGACTGCCAAAAGAACAAACAAAATCTGTCTTGGAAGTACGGCCAGAATTCCCATTAGAAGTAAGGATGGTGAGACTTTGGACATGTTGTCAGTGGAGACCAGTCCCTGGAGAGGCATCATGCTTAGAAAAATGGAAGGGCTGTGAAAAAAGGTTGAAGGTCCTTGAAGAGCTGGATTGACACAGTGACTACAACAAGAGGACTGAGCATAGGAACACTTGTGTGGATGGAGGAGGAGCTGTTATTGTTACATTCTGCTGTGAATAGGTTTGCCATGGACCAGAACCAACAGGATGGCAAACTAACAACAACAACAACAAAAACAACAACAACAGGGAGAGACATTAAAAAGCCAAACTCACTGCCATTGAGATGACCTTGATTCAGAGCAACCCTGGAGGACAGGGTAGAACTGGCACCCGTGAGTTTCCCAAGAGTGTAACTTTTCACAGGAGGGGAAAGCCTGTTTAACCTACTACTTAGCAGCCCAGCCCATCACCAGGGCTCCACAAGGATAGAGAGAAGCACTGTTAGGGCTGGATAGGGTAGAGGCTGTACACTGGTACATATGAGGGCTGGAGGTACAGGGAATCCAGGGTGGATGATACCTTCAGGACCAAGGGTGTGAGGGGCGATGCTGGGAGAGTGGAGGGTGAGTGGGTTGGAAAGGGGGAACTGATTACAAGGATCCACATGTGACCTCTTCCCTGGGAGAGGGACAGCAGAGAACCGGGGAAGGGAGACTCCAGATAGGGCAAGATATGACAAAATAACGATGTATAAATTACCAAGGGCACATGAGGGAGGGGGGAAGGGGAGGGAGGGGGAAAAAAATGAGGACCTGATGCAAAGGGCTTAAGTGGAGAGCAAATGCTTTGAGAATGATTGGGGCAGGGAATGTATGGATGTGCTTTATACAATTGATGTATGAATATGTATGGATTGTGATAAGAGTTGTATGAGTCCCTAATAAAATGTAAAAAAAGAAAAGAGGAGAAAAAATGAGTAGGGCAAAGATTGATGTGCTTTATACAATTGATGTATGTATATGTATGAACTGTGATAAGAGTTGTATGAGCCCCTAATAAATTGTTAAAAAAATGATCCTCAATTCTATCTGAATCCTTGCCAGAGCTGCAAGTTGCCTTAATAAACACGAGCAAAAAAAGTACCTCTGGCAGCAGACCGCTCGGGTTCAAATCCAGGCTCTCTAACTTATTGACTATGTGACCTTGGGGAAACCTGGACCTCTCTGTGCTTACAAAGACTCACTTTCCAAAAGGGATGTCATAAGCCAACTTTTCTTATTCCTCACTGGGTTGCTTTGAAGATGAAATGAGACATCTGTCTAAAAATGCTTCTGACCATCCCTTGGTTCTCAGAGCTCCATAAATGCTATGGATTATTGTTTTAAGATTATGAATAATTTTTTTCCAAGGGTAGTGCAAAGATTAACATCAGTGCTACTACTCTCTGACAAAATATAAATCCAAATTTCTAAATAGCAGGGTCTGAACGGATGCGCTGTTAACAGCATCTTTCTTTTCTCCCATCACTTGTCACAGTAAATCTGATAAGAAATGCTGGGCTAGGGCCTGCAGCCAAGCCCCTCACTGGCAGCGTGCAGGACCTCAGGTTGTTGGCAGGCCAAGGGGCATCACAATGGCAAGAGGAGACTCCACAAAGGGCCCCTGCTTCCTCCCCCACACCCCCCTTCCCCACGTTCAGGGTGAAATGTCAAAATACTATTTTTTTGTCACCTGGTGAAATAATGAGCCCCCATTCCCGTTGCCTTGGCATCATCAGAGTGCAACAGCCACGTGGGGTAATCTCTGTCTCCTTGTTAATGCTGCTCAGTTCAAACATTTTCACAGGCCCTGGCAAAATGAAACCCGTGCTTTCTACCTAGGTGGAGTTTGAGGCGATTCAGCCCATTTGCTTCTGCTGAAGAGGCTACCTCAGAAAAACAGGAAATAAAAACATAGAGGGTGCCATTGACATTAGGTTTCTCGTTTTCTTCCGTTCTTCCCTACCTTCCTTTCTTTTTCTGCCCTTCTCTTTCTCTTTTCTTCCTTCCTCCCTTTGCTCACGTCTTCCTGCCTGCCTTCACCTTCCATCTTCCCTCCCACACTCCTCCATTTCTTCTTCGCTCCCCTCTCCCCACCCCCACCTTTCTCCTTTCCTTCCCTGCCTTTTCCCTTCAGCCTCCCAGTCTCCCTCCTTCACTCTCTCCCTTTCCCCACCTTGTTTTGATCCAGTGATTTGTACTCCTTTCTTCCTCTCATCCCACCCCTCCCCATTGCTGGAGAAACATCAGTTCCTTGTGGCGCTGGTTTATTGGCGCCAGACCCTGTTCTTTGGGTGTTCACAAGTCTGCGTCCTGTGTGCAAACATAAGACAGACGTATGATCAGGGTTGGACAGAAGATGGGATTTGACAGGTGTTCTGCACCCCAAATCTCCAGGAGGCAAAGGTAAAGTCAGGCTCCTGCCTTTAAGGTTATGTCTCCCATTGTAACTGCTTCCCACAGAGGCTCCTGCCTCCTGGCCACCTGAGGTCTGCTGCCTGCCATCCTCTAGCTCCTGGGGAATTGGGGCAGCAGTGGCAAGAACAATAATCCCCAGTTGACAAGAAGGGAGGCTGCCTGGCTCAAGAGTTGGCCCCCTCACCCACCTGCATGTTGTTGAGATGCAGGTTCTCATCCCTGTGGCTGGGCAAGAAACGCCCCCTCCCTAAACGCAGTGGCTTCAAACAAGGACCATCATCGTGTGGTTGCTGGGAGGCCACTGGGTCGTGCTTGGAGTCTCCCATGAGTTGGCAGTCACATGGGAGCTGGGGCAGGGGCCTCTGGTGACTCCAGTGCCTACACGTGCACTCAGAGGGCTGGCAGCAGAAGCTGGCCGTTAGCTGGGTGCTTAGCTGGGTTGTTGGTTGGAGTGTTTCCACGTGGCCTTAACAGGTGGCTCAGGCTCCTTTCAGCATAGTGTCCGGGAGCTGAGAAGTGTCCTGAGAGGTAGCACGTGGTGGCTGGACATTCTGAGGGTGAGCACTCAAGAAGAAATCTTTGAAGGGATTTTTCAGAAGCTGTGAAGCACTTTGGGGGAGGGAAGGGGTTGCCCAAACTAGATGTCACAGTGTCATCTTCTCCATAATCTATTGGTTACAGAGGTCATGAAACATCCCAATTTAAGGGGAAAGGGCATAGACTCTACCTTCCTATAGGTAGCCTGTCAAGGAATTTGGGGGTCACATACGAAGACTGGGAGACCCTGGGTGGCACAAATGGTTAAGGACTCAACGTATCAAGAGGTGGGCAGTTGCACCCCTCAGAAGAAATTACTAATGGCCTGCTTCTAGAAGCCCACAGGCTTGAGAATCCTGTGATGTGTAGTTTCTCCCTGGCACCCAGGGAGTCCTCGGGAGCCAGAACCAACATAACAGCAACGGGTTGCGTTTTTGTTGGTTTTGTTTGGGCTAATATTAAAACGACTAGTATGAAATTATATATGTATTGTGTTTAACTCTCAGGACTCTGATTATGCTGAAGTTGAACAAAACTGTCTGCCTCTTCTATGAACGCCAGCCGATGGAGGCAATGGGTGAGGGTCTAGAGGAAGAATGAATGTCACATTCCCATCCTTATGTTTCAGTTGTCCTTAAAGGGCACAGGGGACAAACCAGATGTTTTTGATATGATTTTACCCTAATGATGTGCTAGTAAGATGATGAGCAGCCAGAAAAGTGGTTTTAACTAATGTGATCCAATATTTGAAAAGTTGACGATTTCACATCGAATTTTATATTCTCAGCATCTCAGTTACAAACAGAAAATCAGGCCTTAAAATTCTTGCACTTCCCCAAGGCAACAACAGTCTGGAGCTAGAATTTGAATGTCCCCTGTGGATGAGCTGACACATGCCTGTTAACCACAGTCCCCATCCATCCCTATTGCCCCCAACACAGAGGTTGGCTACTAGTATCCTTTATCTATATGGCTAAAAGGTTAGTTGGTTTGGATTGGGTTGCTAGTTTTTCCTGTTTTGCTTTTGCTTACTCTTGATTTTTTGGGGGGCTAGGAAATGGTGTGTATTTTGGTACCATGTCTTCCAAAGCGAGAAAATAAAACCCAGTAAGCCAAGAAGGTCAAACAATCTAGATTAATGATGAAAGGAGGAGCCCTGTTGGTGAAGTAGATTATGAGTTGGACTTCTAACTGCAAGATCAGAAGTTCGAAACTCCCCCCCCCCCCACACTCCACAAGAGAAAGATGAGATTTTCTACTCCTGTAAAGATTTACAGCCTTGGAAACCCACAGGGGCAGTTCTATACTCTGTCCAAAGGGTTGCTATATGTCAGAATTGATTTCAGAGTAGTGAGGTTTTCTTGATTGATATAAAATATTTTTTGGTGAGTATTGAAAAAACAAGTCAATATTATTTTAATACACATCAAAGAAGGTCCACATTAATTGTTCACACAACCCTGCCACCTTCTTTCTTTATTCCCTTGCCTCCCACTCTCCTTTCTTCCTCCCTATGGTCTTTTATCTCAGTCTTTTTCTTTCAAGGGTTAGCCTAGGAGTGGGAAAGTCTGACTAATTCTTAACCAAAAGACTAAATTGGTTTTATTGTTGGTGTTATTACTTGGGTTAATTTTTTTCTTATCTCTTCTTCTATTGGTTTGTGTCATGTAACCCAGAAAATGAGGAAACATTTGGAACATCAAAACACTATCCTTTCTCAGTAGACTACAAGCATTAAAGGCAACAGAGATAAATACTCCAATAATAACAATAACATACAAGGATAGTTAGAGAGATAAATAGATACATAGAAAAACCACAAAATCTGAGCAGTTGTGGGAAGGAGAATGGGACTAACCCCATGAATAAATATAGGTTTGCCAGAGAATAGTTCTATATACATATTAGCATATACTACAAATATGTCCATGAATATAATAGTGCATCCAGGAGGCATAGTTATGAAAATGTCTTAGGTATAACGAAACCCCTTGAGGGAGCGTGTCCTAAATATGGGGGATCAGGAACATAGTTCTGAGAGACCTCAAGATCAATTGGTACAAACTAGCTCACAAAGACAATGTTCTATATCCATCAGGGAAGTGACTGGGGTCTTCAAAAGCTAGTGAGTAGCAAACTAAAAGTCGGTTCTTGGTCTCACCCTATGTGTTGGACAGGGTTCTCTAGAGAGACAAAACCATATTGCTAGTAATTATATATAAATATATTTATAAAGCTAGATATACAATACAAGAAATAAACCACTAAATTATGTACAGATAAGATAACACAAGAAACTAACAGTGAAATTATAAAACAGTGAGACACTAGCAGTCCTTTAAGGCTTGAGAGCCACCAGTTGCCAGTCCCTTTCTGTAGAGAGAGCTTGCCTATATATACCCAGGCAGCAAACAGCATGACAAGTCAACAACTGTCACCAACTGTCGGTCCCCAACTCCAGAGACGAACATACCAATCCTGTGGGATTAAATGGACCTCAACTTACAGCGACACAGTCCACAAGCTAGGCATCCCACAGGTAGTGTACCCCTTTAAATTGAGGCACAGAACAAGCAAGGCAAGGCTCACGAAGCCATTTATCCCTCTGCCCTTCGATTAATCCTACTTGTGTTTATCGGCCAGGCTGGCACAATAAACTATGGCACCCTGTCTGGAGCAAATAACAGTGAATAAAATCAAGATGCCTGGCAACAATTAGTCCAAATCAGTAATGGACTATGCGTACCTCAGCCTCTATGATGCTAAGGTCAGAAGAACTAAATGGTGCCTGCCTATCACAAACAGCTGCTCTGAAAGGGATCATGGTACATGATCCTAGATAGAGTGGGGAGTAATGTGTCAGAAAACTGAAAGTCATACTACTACTACCAATAGTAATAATAATAATGATAAAAGATAAGGTTTATTGGTTAGATAGACTAGTGAGATCCCCACTACTATGGTCCTTCATCACCCTTCAGGTCTGGAACTGAATTCCACCCCCTGAAAAATAGCAGGTTTATAAAGTGAACCTTATGAGAATCAAAGGTTGCAGCCCTCAGTATGGATTACAACTCAATGTCAAGAAGACACACATCCTCACAACTTGATTAATAGGTACCATGATAAATGGAGAAGTTTGTTGTTTTTTTATTTGTTGTTATTTGTTGAAGTTGTCACGGATTTTTGTCTTGATGAGGTCTATAATCAATGCTCTTGGAAGCTGCAATCATGAGATCAAATGACGCATTGCATATGGATACATTTGGTGCACAATACGTCTGTAGAGTGCTAAAAAGCAAGGATGTTACTTTGAGGACTAAGGTGCACCTTACCCAAGCCATAGTAACTTAAATTGCCTCATAAGTATGTGAAAGTTAGACATTGAATAAGGAAAGCTGAAGAAGAATTGATATGTTTGAATTGTGGTGCTGGTGAAGAATATTGAAAGTAACATGGACTGCCTAGGGAACAAACTGACCTGTCTTAGACGAAGTATGGTCAGAGGGCTCCTTAAAGGCAAGGATGGTATGACTTCCTCTCACATACTTTGGTCATGTTATTAAGAGAGACTAGTCCCTGGAGAAGGACATCATGCCAGGTGAAGTAGAGGGACAGTGAAAGAGAGGAAGCCCCTTAAGGAGATGGATTGACAGTGACTGAAACAAGCGGCTCAAGCTTGGGAACAAATAGGAGAATAATTCAGGGCTAGGTAGTGATTCTTTCTGTTTGACATAGGGTCAATGTGGGTTGCAACTGGCTCAATGGCACCTGATAAGAACAACTACACCAAAATGAATCATAGCACTGAGGAGCACACATTCCTCAGAACAATCAACCATTCAAAAGCAAATAGGCAGTATTTGCCCAAGGCCAAATTCAAAAGGCAGGCAAGGTTAGGGGAGAAGGGTGAATGAAAACAGGAAGCAGAGTTTCAATGGCATGAGTGATATTACATTGCAGGAGATTGTCATCTATGTCACATAACAAACCGTGTATAAATTGTTATGTGCAAAGCTGACTTTCTCTGTAAATCTTAACCCACCTTACAATAAAAAGTTTCTTTTTTAAAAAAAAGACACCATAGTTCATATAATAGACACAGCCAAAGATCTCCTGGACAATCCTAAAATGATCTCCCAAATGATTTGGGTAGTTAGCCCTCCCCAGGGAGTTCTACCCATTGAAACGCTGGGCAGTTATGGCTGCAATTATATTTCAGGCCAGAAGAGGCAGCAGAAGCCTGGTTGTTCAAATGCTGCAAAACTACCAGACAATGGGCAAACAGTTTCTTTCCACGGACGACTAGCGGCTCTGTCATATACATGTCTGGTGTTCAACACTTGGCGACAGAATCCAGCCCGCTGGGTTTGGGTGGGGTCTGTTTCTCACCCATGCTTGGCTTGGGATTGTTCTATGGCATCCACTAAGTGGAGTCCTTTCCTTTCTGATGTCCCAAGAAAGCTGTTTTCTCCTTTTTCTCTCTCTGGCCCTCTTCCCAAGAACCCTGGGGTTCACTCTGCTTTCCTTTGGTTGATGTTTCTCAGGCAGTTACTTGACCTTGGTTCATCTACTGCAGGTGACCATTTGCAAGGAACTGTACCGTCCTTGGATGGTGTTGTTCATGAGCTAGGCTGCGAACTACGGGTTAAAGGTTTGAGATCACCCAGAGGTGCCTTCCAAGAAGGGCCTGGTGATATGCCTCTGGAAAAAAACCCACCCCAGCCATGGAAAATTCTAGGGACCGGACTTCTCTAACACACTTGGGCTCTACATGAGTCCGAGTTGACTCAATGGCAATTAGTTGCTGGAATTCCTGTAAGTAGAAGACAACAATCTTTAAGCAGTCCCTCTTGGATTCATGGGAGGAGGATGGCTTCCGCTGAGAGAACTTCTCAGGGCTCCAAGGGCTCAATGATCTTACATAAAATGAGAGAAACGATGAGCCTGATGACAGATGATATTGCTATGCAGGCCCCATTTCAGGATGCTCAAGTTTCCAGGTCTTTCCCTGACTCACAGTGGAGCCCTGTGAGGTTCCAAATAGAAGGGCATCCTTGCTCCTAGGACCTGGAGCCTTGTAGCTGAGCAGAGCAGTCATGATGAGAAAGAGGACCCAAGGGGAAGTCAGGGGGCTGCTTCACTTGTCTCGTTGTCAAGCAAACAAATGTTTTGGCAGGAAATTTCTCTTCAAGAGTGTTCTGATTTCTTGAAGGAAATCTTCTTCTGAACCATTTCCTCAGGGGAAAACCACTCAACTACCTCTGGAAGGAAGATTTTTCTCCTTCCAAGCTTACCAGGCTGTGCTAACTCACAGGGGAGGTGTGACTAGCAGGCAATGAAACTGATTTCCAGACTCCTATGAAAACCAGCAAGTGCTCGGCTGCTAAGTGAAAGGCCGGCAGTTGGAAAACCCCAGCTGCTCTGCAGGAGAAAGTGGTGGCTGACTGTGTCTGACAAGATGACAGCTTTGGAAACCCAATGGGGCAGTTCTTCTCTGTGCTCTACAGTTGCTTTGAGTTGGAGTGGACTTGACAGTGATAGATCTGATCTTTTTTTCCCCATGGAAATCAGCTTGCAGGAATACATGTGCATTCATGGATGTCTGTGTCTGTTTTGGCATGCATGTGCACATATGTGCCTATTTGCACGTGGATGGAGACGTCTGTGAATGTGGGCGTCTCTATTTACTTTGCCATGTGTGTGCACATGTCTGCCTTTGTCAGTATGCATGCGGGCTCAGGCAGCAAAAAGAGATCACAGAGAAACTTGGAGAGAAAGAGAAAAGTGACCTATTTTCTCATGGGTCTCCCATACCTGACGGTCTACTGGCATCCACCGCCACGAAGACCAGAGATCACTTCATGCCATGTGTCCAGCTGCCCATTGCTGGCTGAGGTCAGTCAGCAGGGAGGCAAGTCAGACTGGCCTCGCCAACCTACCATCCACCTGCAGGAGTGATTCCCACCATCTTTCCTGGAGCCCCTCCCACCTTACTCAGCCTCCCTAGACCTTGAGTGAAAGGCGTTTCCAACGTTTTTACATAAAGATTTCTGAGATTGACTGAAGAAATGATTTCATTTGACAAAACATGAAGCTTTGAATTTAAAGATTTGAGGCAAGTGCCCTCCAGAGAGGGGGACACAGGACGGGGCTATGCTCCCTTCCAGTATGCACGGGGGTTGCTATAGTTGGAACCAACTTGATGAGCACCTGCCAGCAACAACAACAACCAGAAATTGTCCAAACTTCTGTGGCCTCAACTTGGAAATGAGAATATTAACATTGCCTCCTAGAAATAACTCAAGGTATGTACAATTGGTTAATAGGCGTTTGGAAAGTGAGTACATTAAGTGGACTGATGACATTGATAAGGCAATAAGAAACTGAGAAGGCTTCACTAACAGGTGCTTTCACATCTGTAACCAGTAGATTCCTTCCTTCTTCATCTCTTGCCATCTTAATCAGCTCCCACAATTTCCAGGCAGCTTGAGGGATTAAATGTTCAGTCTGCTCCTTTATAAGCCTCAGCCTCAGAATCAGAGGCTTTACCTGAGTTTTGAGGAGCTATACTGGGAATGAGGGAGAGTAACCTGTCTTTTCTATTGCTCTCCTATCGCTCCCTCTTCCCTAGCCCTTCCCTGTCTCTTGGCCTGCCTTTCCTCCCTAGAGCATTGGCTTCTGGGAGAAGGGGATGGAAACAATGAGCACAATGAGCACATTCCTGACCAGGCCTCTTACCATGCTATCTTCCAACCCTCTCTTGGAAGGGCCTCCACGAAGTCCTCTTATGTCATCTCACAATAACTTGTTAGATACCATTGAGTGAGCTCCTGACTCATAGCAAAAGTACACACAAGAGATTGAAGCACCACATTGTCCTCACACTGATACTCATAACTTTGTAGAATTCCTAGAGGGCTTCTGACTTCCTGTCCTTTTTCACACACACACACATAGATGCATCCTTGCCGAATTTATGGATGGCTTCTGACTTTTTTCCTTTTTAAACACACACACACACACACACACACACACACACACACCCTTGCCGAATCTCTGGATGACTTCTGACTTCATGTCCTTTTAACACAACAGACTCACCATTGCAGAATCTCTAGAGGGCTTCTGATTTTGTGTCCTTTTTACACAATACACGTCCACACACACACACACACACACATACACACACACACCCTTGAAGAATCGCTGGAGGCCTTCTGACTTCATAACTTTTTACACACACATACACACAACAAGCACCTTTGCAGAATCTCTGGAGTGCTTCTGACTTCGTGTCCTTTTTACACACACACACACACATACACACACCCTTGAAGAATCGCTGGAGGCCTTCTGACTTCATAACTTTTTACACACACATACACACAACAAGCACCTTTGCAGAATCTCTGGAGTGCTTCTGCCATCGTGTCCTTTTTACACACACACACACACACAAACATAGACCCTTGCAGAATTTCTACAAGGATTCTGACTTCATGTCCTTTTTAGACACACACACACACACACACACACACACACACATACACTTGTAGAATCTCTGGAAGGCTTCTGATTTCATGTCCTTATTACACACACACACACACACACACACTCACACCCCAAACTCATTCTCTTACAAAATCTCTGTAGTCCTTCTGACTTCGTGTCCTTTTTTAAACAAACACACACAAACACAGATACACACACACACACACTTGCAGAATCACTGGAGGGCTTCTAACTTGGTGTACTTATTACAAACACAACACACACGCACACACCCTTGCAGAATCAATAGTGGGCTTCTGACTTCGTTTGATTTTTACACACACACACACACACATACACCCTTGCAGAATCTCTGAAGGGCTTCTGATTTCGTGTCCTTATTACACACACACACACACACACACACACACACACACACTCACAACCCAAACTCATTCTCTTACAAAATCTCTGCAGTCCTTCTGACTTCGTGTCCTTTTTTAAACACACACACAAACACACATACACATGTAGAATCTCTGGAGGGCTTCTGATTTCGTGTCCTTATTACACACACACACACACTCCCTCACTCTTACACTCATACCTTTTCAGAAAACTTAGAGGGTTTCTGACTTCGTGTCCTTTTAACACAACACACTCACTCTTGCAGAATCCCTAGAGGGGTTCTGATATCCTGTTCTTTTGAAACACACACACATACACACACACACACACACACACCCTTGCAGAATTTCCACACAGTTTATAACTTCGTGTTGTTTTAACACACACACACACACAGACACTCTTGCAGAATCTCTGGAGGGCTTCTAACTTGGTGTACTTATTACAAACACAACACACACGCACACACCCTTGCAGAATCAATAGTGGGCTTCTGATTCGTGTGATTTTTACACACACACACACACACACACACTCACACACACACAATTGCAGAATCTCTGAAGGGCTACTGACTTTGTGTCCTTTTACACAAACACACACAAACACACACACACACACTCACACCCCAAACTCATTCTCTTACAAAATCTCTGCCGTCCTCTGACTAGTGTCCTTTTTAATACACACACACACACACACACACACAAACACACACACACACTTGTAGAATCTCTGGAGGGCTTCTGATTTTGTGTCCTTATTACAAACACACACACACAAACACACATACACTTGTAGAATCTCTGGAGGGCTTCTGATTTCGTGCCCTTATTACTCACACACACACACTCACACACACACACACATCCTTGCAGAATCTCTGTAGGGCTTCTGACTTCCTGTCCATTTTACACACACACACACACACACACAAACACACACACACCCTCACTCACACTGATACTCGTGCCTTTTCAGAATTCCTACAGGGCTTCTGACTTCCTGTCCTTTTTACACACACACACACACATACACACACACATCCTTGCAGAATTCCTGGATGGCTTCTTACTTGTGTCCTTTTTAAACACACACACACACACACACACATACACACACACACACACACACCCTTGCAGAATCTCTGGAGGGCTTCTTACTTCGTGACCTTATTACACCCGCACACACACACACACATAAATCCTTGCAGAATCTCTTGAGAGCTTCGTACTTGGTGTCCTTTTTACAAACACACACACACACACACATACTGGCAGAATCTCTGGAGGACTTCTGTCTTCATGACTTTTTTACACACACACACACACACACACATACACACACACATACACACACCCTTTCAGAATCTATGGAGTGTTGGGCGTGGCAGGCAGGTTGCAGGGGTGGTAGGTGGCAGAGTGTGTCTAAGTGCTCTGCCCACACCTGCGAACTTGACAGCGGTGATGGAGGAGGAGTGCTCGTCCAGCGTCTGCTGCAGGCTATACTCCCGCCCTGCGTCTAGCACATGGATCAGCCGGTCCCGGCTCGCTGAGGCCAGCAGCTTCAGACCTGGGATGGGATGAACTCCGTCAGCTGATGAGTGCCCAGCAAAGAGCACCCAGAGAAACTGAGCCCCACATCCTTAAGCCACATGAGCCATGGAGTCGGGCAGAGTTGAGATGCAGTCCTCCCCAAAGCCTTCAGAGACATCAAGAAGGATCACTAACTCTTTTGGTAGCCAAAAGAACGATCAGCCCCATAGTCAAGAGGCAGGACAAGTATCAGTGGCTCTGGCCAGACTGGAGGGGCTCACTCAAGGCCATTCTAGGCCAGGGCCAGGTACCTGTGTCTGGCTTCGAGTACTCCAGGCACAGAATCTCTGACTCATGGGCCTCCTCCTTCAGCGTTTCACTCAGGGACTGCAATTCATGGACCCTGCAAAATGAGAAGAGAGGAGAGGCCGTTCAGTGCCAGGCAGCGGGGGAAAGAATCATCACCCACACCCTTCCACCTTTTCCTCTCCATCAAGAGCTGTTTTACTTTACCTTTTGGGTTGAACCTTTAGACTTAGAAAAATGAGTCAAGATATGTCACATTCAACTCTCTCACCTGGTCTCCCTTCGTATTAATGTTTTATGTACTACAGTACACAGTGATAAGGACCACGGAGGTCACACTGGTACAACATTATTAGACTTTATTTAAATGTCACCAGCGGGGGTGGCTCTGAGTTGGAATCAACCCAATGCCAATGAGTTTGTTTATCCCATGAATGTCCTTCTTCTGCTCCAGGATCCTAGGAGCCCCCACGGCACATGGGTGTCATCTGTCCCAGTCTAGAACGGCTTTCAGTCTTTGCTTGTCTTTCCTACCGTGACACCTGGGAGAGTATGATAAGTTACTCTGGCAGGTGTACCTCAAATGAAGTTTGCCTGATGTTTCCTCATGACTATCCTAAGTTCCTTATACATTTGGGTCAAGAATACCAGACACAATGCTAGGAGGAGGCTGCATGGAAAAACAGAACTAAAAGAAACTTTCCATCAACGTTGGTTGTTGTTCAACATTTTATTGGGAGTTCTTAAGAGTCATAACATTTTCTGGGAACATTTTGAAGCCTCTCAGTGTACCCTCTCACCAGATTCATGCTGCTGCCACGGGATGTTAACCTTAATGACTTGGCTAAGGGTGGGTTTTGCCGTTTCTTCATTGTCAAGTTAGTATCTTTCCCTTGAAGATAATAAATTTTGTCCCCAACCCTTTTGAGCTAAAGCCTCCTGAACCTCTGTCTTTGGGGGCCTAAAGTTCCCCCATCCTGTCCCCTGGAGGCAACGGGTTGCACTCCACAAATGGCCTTACCTGAGCGTGCCCATACGGTCCCCTGATGCTAGATGCTGCCCGTTGGGGCTGATGCACATAGAGCGGATGCCCACATGGGGGTCCATCAGGGACCCATCGGCTTTGTCTCCCCCAGGCAGCTCGGTGTCCAGCAGGGCCAGCATGTTCCCATCCATATAGATGATCTTAATGAGGTACTAGTGAAACAGGTCAGGAGAAGAGGTGGGTGAGGAAGGCCTGACACAGGACACCTGTCAGGGAGAGCAATGCGGGCCAAGAGGACATCCTTGCCAGAGTTTGGCCAAACAACATCTGGAACAGTCTGGTCTGGAGACCCAGATCCTGAGACTGTGGTGTGGGGGCACCAGGCTCACGTGGCTGAGGATGTTTCGGTGCAGGGTGGAGCCATGCACCCCAGAGCTCTCTGTATTCCACAGGCGGATGGTGCTGTCAGAAGAGCAGGTGATAAAGGAGCTCGGGGGCAGGCAGGCCTGTTGACTGTCCTTCACCTCAGGGTAGACCTGGAGGAGCACAAGGACCAGAGGGACCCGGGTCAGACCTTGGCTGCCCACAGAGATGGGACGGAATGAGAGTAGAGAAAAGGCTGGTCAAGACGTAGCCCCAGGCTTATCCCATAGCAAGCAAGTCATAATGATTAGCTCTTGTCTTTAACAAGTAAAGGAATATACATTAACCAAGCACCTAGTAAGTACTAGGCATTCTAAATATCCCACTTACATTGTCTCCTTTTCGTAAAACTCAAATGCATCAGGTATGTCATTTCACAATTGCAGAAACTAAGGTTTGGTCAAGTTCAGGAACATGTCCAAAGAGGCCAAGCTAAGACTGCACAGGGGCATACTGAAAAACGTCTGAGATGAGTCAGCACTAATATCCCCTCGCATCCTCAGAGCCAATTAACAGATACGAAGGGACCCAGGGGCACTGCTGGGGGAGCAAGGGTGCTGGAGGAAACAAATTCTACACTTGAGGAACCCCAGCTCCTAATGGTAGCCCAGGAAACACGGTCAGTCTCAGCAGACCTGGCCCACGTACCTCTACACTCCAGATGCAGGAGGAATGATACAGAGCTGAATACACCTTGCCCACTTTCTTGGGGTCCTTCACATCCCAGACATAAGTACTATGGTCATTGTACACACAAGACAGCCACTGATTTGCAGGATCAAAGGTCAAGGCGATGGTGTCCCGATACTTCGCATTGGCCACTCCAGCGAAAAGGCGACTGAGGAAAGAGGGGAGCGGGGTGTCCTGGGCAGATAGGGCAAACTGGTGAGTGAGCACTAATGAAATGGGGCACTAAAGGGAGGAGCAGCAGGTTGGCCAGCAGTCACTGGAGAAAGAACGCAGCGGCTGGCCTGGCATTCCTTGCCATGGGGCTCTCCAAAAGAACACAAGCTATTTCATAGCCCCCAACGTCAGGCGGGGACAGTGTGTGGCCGTGATGCAGCCAAGCAGATGTCAGGCCCTTCTAGACTCACGTCAGAGGACAAGGAAGGGCACTGTGCAAACCACAATCATGGTCATATATCATTTCCTGCCAATTGCAGATTTAGCCCCATCCTGCCCTGAAAGAGAAATTAATATACCCTACTGCAGAACTGCCCCGCTTCCTGACAGCACTGAATCCAGAGCAAAACTTCACTTCCTGCAATCACCCAACCCAAGGCCCGAGGCTACAATAAGACCCTCCTACCGCAGCTGCTACCCAGGACCACCCTGAGGGAGAAAGGCCTGCTCCGTCAGGTTTCCAGTCTCTCTCAGAATCCCTAAGGAACTGCCCATCTGTCCTAGCTGTGGTCTTTACAGGACAATGCATTACCACACTGCAGACTCAGATTACCACGGTTGCCCACATTGAGCAACAAATGCTAAAGGACCCACCTGTGCTTGACTGCAAGGGTCTTCCCAGAGGTCTATGTGTGCCCTTCTCTCCTTGTAGCATGCCAGGGATGGCCTGGCACAGAGTGGGGCTCTGACAGGACTCAGGGGCCCACCCACACCGCTCACCTGGCCTCTGTGATGCTGGCAATGTCTGTCCCCAGGGCATGGGGCCGGGGCAGCGTGCTGAGGAAGTGCAGGTTGGAGGGGTTGAAAAGGCGCACGGTGCCATCAGCACAGCCACAGAAGATGTAGTCCTGGCTCACCGAGATGCAGTGGGCCACTGTGGTCTGTGATCACAGAAGCCGCAGTCAGCAAGGGCGTCTGCCCACTCCTTCACCCGACACCTCAACAGCCATGAGCCAAGAGGCAAGGACAAGCGCAAGGCAAGCCAGCTGCCCTGGCTGGAGCCCCTCAATGCCCCTCCCTCTAACAGCAGCTTGCCAGAGGGCTCACAGCCCCGTGCAATTAGGGGGAAGGAGTCAGCAAGCCTTATAAGGCACCTGAGGTTTGGACAAAGACACACCCAGAAAAGGCCGGCCAAGAGAAAGGCAGCAGAGGCAGCGGACAGGGCCAGCACACTTACTGTGATGCTGTCTGTGTGCTGAGCAGAAGAGGAATGCAGAGGAAGAGGCAGAGACAGAGAGCACGAGCGAGCAGAGAGGTTCCCAAACACCTTCCTCCGCCTGGGGCCTCCCCCAGCGTGCATGCAGACTCAGGTGCCCCGGAGCCCGGAGGTGACAGACGGGAGGGTGCCAACAAAGCATTCACTTACCCTTAGCTCCACCCACTTGTCCAACAGTCGCCGGTCACTGAACTCACATAGCTGCCCTGAGGATGTGATACACAGGCTACTTCAGTGAACAGGTTGTTCCGCAGGTTCCCCCAGCAGCCCAGAGCGGCCCAGCAGGGGCACAGTGGCATTCACCTCTGGAGACCCACCACAGGTGCCACCCACCCACCCTGCAGGCTATCCCCTGGAAAGCAGGCCCTGGGGAGAGAGGGAGAAGGCTTCCCTTGCAGATTGACATAGCACCTGGCCCAGCTGAGACTTCCAAGGGGCTTTTGAGCATGCAGAAGGGGGCGCAGGTGGAACAGATCTGAGCAGACCCCACCCTAGTGGCTACTTGCTGCCTCACCTTTGAGGTCTTGCTGTCATCGAGGTACCAGAATTTGATGTGCCGGTTGCCTGCAGTGACAAAGTAGCTTCAGTCCTCAGAGAAGGATACTGCTGTCACCCAACTAGACACCTTGTTGGAAGCCACTACAATGTTTTTCTGGAGAGAAAGTCAAGGGAAATCAAGGCTCTGCTTCTAGGAGCTGAGGGAAAAGAAACTTACACACTGAAGTAGGTTAGACAAGCTGTGAACTTGACCTCTCCTTCTGCCCCTTCTTCAGCATCCTAGATACCCAGTTGCTCCTTTCTGCTCAGAGTTCTCTAGAAAGGGACTGAGGCCAGCAGGCGGAAGTGAAGGTCACCGGTCAGCAATTTCTTGGCTCCCCTCCCGGCCCCGCCTGTCCTGAGGCCAGCAGCCCACTCACCTTCCAAGGCCAGACATTGACGATCATATGCTGGTAGCCCACTGAGAAAATGTACTTGGCGCTGGGTGAGAAGGCCACACATGCCACACCATACTTATGCTCCTGAAGCTCCACCACCTGGCTGCGCTCCGACACATCCCATACCCGCACAGCAGGCATGTGTCCACTCTGCAGGGACCTAAGACCCCGAAGTAAAGGCCAGAGGCAGCCAGCTCCCTCCCCATCCACGGAGGCCTGGCCCTCCCAGCCACTGGAAAAGAGCCTGCATAAAAATGAAGGACACCTAACCTAATGCGCCTGCACATGAATCAAGGACACCCCCGGAGGGAATGTGATCAGTGTTGGGGAACAGGGACTCTCAGGGACGGGCTCCTGGCGTGATTTGGATGGGCAAGAACCACCACTCCTGCGGTTTGCTCTCACAGCCTCACAGGGCAAGTCTATGGGAGGGCAGTCCAGTTCCACACTGTGACCAGCAGGGGGACGCCAGGGATAAGGAATGTTTTAAGGAGGTGTTTTCCAAAATGTGGTTCCCAAATTGGCAGCTTCAGCCTCACCTGGAATTACTTGTTAGCATTGCAAACTGAAGAGAGCCACCCAAGACCTGCAGAACCCCAGAGCCAGCAGTCTGTACTAAGGGGTGACCATGACACTTCTGATGCAGGCTACAGCCTAAGAACACTGCTCTAGGGCAGACCAAACACCCAAAGTGGACACCAGTACAGAAAGTCAAAATTGGCACCAGTCCTATGCGGGCCGCAGGCTGTCACTCTCTGCTAAGGCCAGGCCACCCCCTCTGCAGTGCCTGAGCGTCCTTCCTCACTCATCTCACCGGTGACCAGGTACTTGCCATCAGGAGAGAAGGCAAGGGCAGTGATGGTTTTCCTGAAAGGAATCGGGCAGGCTCAAGAGGGGCACTGGCAGCCTGGCCCAGGTCTGACCTCTCACAGTCCCCTCTCAAAACAAGGGCAGCAAACCCGCCGTCCCTGTGCTGCTTCCCTCGCATGCCTGGGGACCAACAGGGCCCAATGCCACAGAGAAGCAGGTGGCACCCCTCTGGCCATCCCTGGGGAAAGGTGGCACTCCCCAAAGCCCCAGAGCCCATTTACCTGGAGCTGTTGAGGATGTGGTGCTGCTTGTGTTTCTGGGGGCTGAAGAGCACAACCACACACCTGGGGAGAGGGAGAGGGAGAGGGAGAGGGAGAGGGAGAGTGGAGCACAGACTTAGCACCCCACCTCAGCGGCCCAGCCCAGAGGACCCCACGTTGCCAGAGTGCAGCTGGCTTCTGACAGCACTCTTCTGCCTTTCTCCCCTTCTGTAGCCCCACACGGCGCAAGGTCCTGTAGGGAGCCCTGCTTGCCCAGTGCTCTGTGCACCAGCACCGTCGGGACATGCCCCATAGCGATGGGGTGGCCGGTCTTCCCAGAGCTCTTGTCCCTACCCCAGGGCAGAGGGCAGAGAGAAGGATGCACATGATTTGGGTAAGAACAGGCCTCAGCTGTGGCCTTGTTTACAGACCTGGTTTCCAGGAGAGAGTGGGATCTCTCATGTCTGCACCCATGTGTGTACTTGGCAAGAGCTAGCCCACCACATGTTGGATGAGGAAGCAAGTGGAAGGTCAGGGCCCAGGGCCAGGCCTGCAGGGAGACTAAGTGGGATGGAGGGGCAGAAAACTGCCTGAGGGAGGGAACTTCATGGTGTTGCTGGCCCACGTCACACTCTTTAGCCCAAAGAGCCTGAGCAGCGCCATTCTAACAGCCTCCAGGCTCCCTCTCCAGTCAGGCAGCAAGGCTGGGTGAGATTGGATGGAGACTGAAATTCAAGAGTGAACTCGAGAGAGGGAGGCAGGTAAGAGTCAGGGACAAGGAGCTGGGAGCCAACAGCTCGCCAGTGTCTCAGGGGCCGTGGCGCTCAGCAGGTTTAGGCCCTCTGCCCAGCTGTCCCCTCTCTTCATTAGCGCTATGCCTACTAATTGCTATTAGCTGGCCACAGCAAGCCTGGAACCTGCTCCCCCAGGTAAGGGGGTCGACTGGGTAGATGGGGGAGAGACTCAGTAGAAGGCTACTTGTCCCAACCCTGCCTTTTACAACAGGAAGCAGACCGCAGGACCCGCATCTGGACCCCACTGCTTGCAGATGGGAGCAGGAGGTGCCGCACAGGGCTTGGTCTCTGCTGCAGACAGAGGCCTCCGGCTCGGCTCAATGAGCCAGTTCGCTATGCAAATTCCACTGTCAACTAGGGATTCTGGGATCTTGGAGGTACACCAGGTAAGCTCACAGCTGGCTACCAGGCTGATTGACAGCCTTAGAAGCCTGAGCAACACCCTCTTCTCCTCAGAGCCCCTCCCCTCCAATCCTTTTTCACCCTCTTTTTCTTTGTTCTCTTTTTTATCCCCTTTCTCTCTTTAAACCGATTTGAAGACCGCTGCTCTCCACATTCCTTGAATGAGAAAAACAAGATGACCTTAGAAACACGCAGACACACACCTGCCCAGTTGCTCTGAAGGAGAGTCTAGTACATGGGACTGGCCTAACTCCTCTAAAACAGAGCTGCCTGCACAGAGGATGAAAGGAAGGTGTTCAAACACTCAACCACATTCACTGTCACTGAGTCGATTCTGACTCACAGTGACCCCACAGAACACAGCAAAACCGCCCCTGTGGGTTTCCGATACGAACTATCTAGGGGACCAGAAAGTGTCATCTTTCTCCTTTGGAGTGCCTGGTGGGGCCTAGCTGCTGTCCTTGCCGTTAGAACCCCAACACAGAACCATGACACCCTCAGGTATCTGGGAGTCCAAATTTGAGAGATAAGGACCACTAAGGAACAGAGCCAGGGCTCACAAACAGGGCTTCTGATTTCGGGTCCTTTTTACACACACACACACACACACACACTCACACTCAAACGCATACCCATACCCTTGCAGAATCTCTGGAAGGCGTCTGACATCATGTCCTTTTTACACACACACACACACACACACACACACACACACACACACACCCTTGCAGAATCTCTGGAGGGCTTCTGAATTCGTGTCCTTTTTACACACAAACACACACACACACACACATACACCCACCTTTGCAGAATCTATAGAGGCTTCTGACTTGATGTCCTTTTTATACACACACATACACCCTTGCAAAATCTATGTAGAGCTTCTGACTTTGTGTCCTTTTTACACACACACACACACACACACACACATCCTTGCAGAATCTCTAGAGGGATTCTGACTTCGTGTCCTTTTTACACACACACACACACACACACACACACACACACTTGAAGAATCTCTGGAGGCCTTCTGACTTCATAACTTTTTACACACACATACACTCACACAAGCACCTTTGCAGATTCTCTGGAGTACTTCTGACTTCGTGTCCTTTTTAAACACACACACACACAAAGACACACCCTTGCAGGATCTCTAGAGTGCTTCTGACTTGGTGTCCTTTATACACACACACACACATACACCCTTCCAGAATCTCTACAAGGATTCTGACTTCATGTCCTTTTTACACACACACACACCAAATTCATTCTCTTGCAAAATCTCTGCAGGCCTTCTGACATCATGTCCTTTTAAAACACACACACACACACACACACATACACTTGTAGAATTCTGGGGCTACCTAAGCCTTAGAGCTAGGGCTCCCCAGGCCTGGGGCTCCCTAAGCCTTAGGGCTAGGGCTCCCCAGGCCTGGGGCTAAATAAGCCTTAAGGCTAGTGCTCCCCAGGCCTGGGGCTCCCTAGCCTATGGCTCCCTAGGCTTGGGGCTCCCTAAGCCTTAGGGCTAGGGCTCCCCAGGCCTGGGGCTCTTTAAGCTTATGGCTCCCCAGGCCTGGGACACCCTAAGCCTTAGGGCTACTGCTCCCCACACCTGGGGCTCCCTATTCCTTGGGCTCCCTAAGCCTTAGGGCTAGGGTTCCCCAGGCCGGGGGCTCCCTAAGCCGAGGGCTCCCCAGGCCTGGGGCTCCCTATGCCTAGGCTCCCAGGCCTGGGGCTCCCTTAGCCTAGGGCTTCCCAGGCCTGGGATTCCCCAAGCATAGGGCTCCCCAAGGCCTGGGGCCCCCTAAGCCTAGGGCTCCCCAGGCCTGGGGCTCCCTGAGTTTAGGGCTCCGCAGGCCTGGGGCTCCCTAAGCCTTAAGGCTAGGGCTCCCCTGGCCTGGGGCTCCCTGAACGTAGGGCTCCCCACGCCTGGGGCTCCCTAAGCCTTAGGGCTAGGGCTACCCTGGCCTGGGGCTACCTGAGACTAGGGCTCCCCACCTGGGGCTACCTAAGCCTTAGGGCTAGGGCTCCCCAGGCCTAGGGCTCCCTAAGACTAGGGCTCCCCAGGCCTGGGGCTCCCTAAGCCTTAGGGCTAGGGCTCCCCAGGTTGGGGATCCCTAAGCCTAGGGATCCCCAGGCCTGGGGCTCCCTAAGCCTAGGGCTCCCCAGGCCTGGGGCTCCCTAAGCCTAGGGCTCCTCCCTAAGCCTAGGGCTCCCCAGGCCTGGGGTTCCCTAAGCCTAGGGCTCCCCAGGCCTGGGGCTCCCTAAGCCTAGGGCTCCCCAGGCCTGGGACTCCCTAAGCTTAGGGCTCCCCAGGCCTGGAGCTCCCTAAGCCTAGAGCTCCCAGGTGTGGGGTTCCCTTAGCCTAGGGCTCCCCATCGCCTGGTACCCCCTAAGCCTGGGGCTCCCCAGGCCTGGAGCTCCCTGAGCCTAGGGCTCCCCAGGACTGGGGCTCCATAAGCCTTAGGGCTAGGGCTCCCCACGCCTGGAGCTCACTAAGCATAGGGCTCCACAGGCCTGGCGCTCCCTAAGCTTTAGGGCTAGGAATTCCCAGGCCCGGGGCTTCATAGCTTAGGGCTTCCCAGGCTTGGGGCTCCCTATGCTTTAGGGCTAGGGCTTCCCAGGCCTGGGGTTCCTTAAGCCTAAGGCTCCCCAGGCCTGGGGCTCCCTAGCTTTAGAGCTAGGGGTGCCCAGGCCTGGGGGTCCCTAAGCCTAGGGCTCCCCAAACCTGGAGCTCCCTAAGCCTAGGGCTCCCCAGGCCTGGTGCTCCCTAAGCCTAGGGCTCCCCAGGCCTGCGTCTCCCTTTGCCTAGGGCTCCTCAGGCCTGGGGCTCCCAAAGCCTAGGGCTCCCCAAGGCCTGGAGCCCCCTAAGCCTAGGGCTCCCCAGGCCTGGGGCTCGCTGCGCCTAGGGCTCCCCAGGACTGGGGCTCCCTAAGACATATGGCCAGGGCTCCCCAAGCTTGCGGCTCCCTGAACCTAGGTCTCCCCAAGCCTGGGGCACCATAAGCTTTTGGGCTAGGGATCCCCAGGCTGGGGCTCCCTGAGCCTAAGGCTCCCCATGCCTGGGGCTCCTTTAGCCGTAGGGCTATCGCTCCCCATGCTGGGGCTTCCAGAGCCTAGGTCTCCCCAGGCCTAGGCCTCCCTAAGCCTTAGGGCTAGGGCTCTCCAAGCCTGGGGCTCCCTAAGCCTTAGGGCTAGGGTTCCCCAGGCCTGGGGCTCACTAAGCCTAGGGCTCCCCAGGCCTGGGGCTCCCTAAGCCTAGGGATCCCCAGGTCTGCGTCTCCCTTAGCCTAGGGCTCCTCAGGCCTGTGGCTCCCTAAGCCTAGGGATCCCCAAGGCCTGGGGCCCCCTAAGCCTAGGGCTCCCCAGGCCTGGGGCTCCCTGAGCCTAGGGCTCCCCAAGACAGGGGCTCCCTAAGACATAGGGCTTGGGCTCCCCAGACCTGGGGCTACCTAAGCCTAGGGCTCCCCAGGTCTGGGGCTCCCTAAGCTTTAGGGCTAGGGCTCCCCAGTCTGGGGCTCCCCGAGCCTAAGGCTCCCCAGGCCTGGGGCTCCCTGAGCATAGGGCTCCCCAGGCCTGGGGCTCCCTAAGCCTAAGGGCTAGGGCTCCCCAGGCCAGGGGCTCCCTGAGCCTAGGGCTCCCCAGGCCTGGGGCTCATTGAACCTAGGGCTCCCAAAGACAGGGGCTCCCTAAGACATAGGGCTTGGGCTCCCCAGTCTGGGGCTCCCTGAGCCAAGGGCTACCCAGGCCTGGGGCTCCCAAAGCCTTAGGGCTAGGGCTCCCCTGGTCTGGGGATCACTGAGCCTAGGGCTCCCTAGTCCTGGGGCTCCCTGAGCCTAGGGCTCCCCAAGCCAGGGGCTCCCTAAGCCTAAGGGCTAGGGCTCCCCAGGCCAGGGGCTCCCTGAGCCTAGGGCTCCCCAGGCCTGGGGCTCCCTAAGACTTAGGGCTTCCCAAAATTGGGGCTTCCTAGGACTGGGGCTCCCTAAGCCTTAGGGATAGGTCTCCCCAGGGCTGGGGCTACCTAAGCCTAGGGCTACCCAGGCCTAGAGCTCCCCAAGGCTAGGGCTCCCCAGGCCTGTGTCTCCCTAAGCCTAAGGCTCCCCAGGCCTGGGGCTCCCTTAGCCTAGGGCTCCCCAGGCCTTGGGTTCCCAAAGCCTAGGGGTCCCCTGGCCTGGGGCTCCCTAAGCCTTAGGGCTAGTGCTCCCCAGGCCTGGGGCTCTCTAAGCATAGGGCTCCCCATGCCTGGGACTCAATAAACCTTAGGGCTAGGGCACCCCAGGCCTGGGGCACCCTAAGACTTAGGGCTAGGGCTCCCCATGCCTGGGGCTCCCTAAGCCTAGGGATCCCCAGGCCTGTGGCTCCCAATGGTTAGGGCTCCCCAGGCCTGTGGCTCCCAAAGGTTAGGGCTCCCCAGGCCTGGGGCTCCCTAAGCCTAGGGCTCCCCAGGCTTCGGCTCCCTAAGCCAAGGGCTCCCTAGGCCTGGGGCTCCCTAAGCCTAGGTCTACCTAAGCCTGGGGCTCCCCAGGCTTGGGGCTACCTAAGCCTAGGCTCCCTAGGCCAGGGGCTCCCTAAGCCTAGGGCTCCCCAGGCCTGGGGCTCCCTGAGCCTAGGGCTCCCCAGGCCTGTGGCGCCCTAAGCCTTAGGGCTAAGGCTCACCAGGCTTGGGGCTCCCTAATCTTAATGCTAGGGCTCCCGAGGTCTGGGGCTCCCTAAACCTGGGGCTCCCTAGCCTAGGGCTCCCAGGATTGGGGCTCACTAAGCCTTAGGGCTAGGGCTCCCCAGGCCTGGGGCTCCCTAAACCTAGGGCTCCCCTTGGCCTGGGGCCCCCTAAGCCTAGAGTTCCCCAGGCTGGGGTTCACAGAGCGTAGGGCTCCCCAGGCCTGGGGCCCCCTAAGCCTTAGGGCTAGGGCTCACCAAGTTTGGGGCTCCCTAAGATTTAGGGCTAGGGCTCCCCAGGCCTGGGGCTCCCTAAGCCTAGTGCTCCCCAGGCCTGGTGCTCCCTAAGCCTTAACGCTAGGGCTCCCCAGGCCTGGGGCTCACTAAGCCTTAGGGCTAGGGCTCCCCAGGCCTGGGGTTCCCTAAGCCTAGGGATCCCCAGGCCTGGGGCTCCCTAAGTCTAAGGCTCCTCAGGCCTGGGGCTCCCTAGGCCTAGGGCTCCCCAAGCTGGGTCTCCCTAAGCCAAGGGCTCCCCAGGCGTGGGGCTCCCTAAGCCTAGGGCTCCACAGGCTGGGGCTCCCTAAGCCTTGGGCTCCCCAGCCTGGGGCTCCCTAAGCCTTGGGGCTCCCCAGGCCCTAGGCTCCCAAAGCCTAAGGCTCCCCAGGCCTGGGGCTCCCTAAAACTTAGGGCTAGGTCTACCCTGGCCTGGGGCTCTCTAAGCCTAGGCCTCCCAGGCCTGGGGCTACCTAAGCCTAGGGCTCCCCAGGCCTGGGGCTCCCTAAACCTAGGGCTTCCCAGGCCTGGGGCCCCCTAAGCCTTAGGGCTAGGGCTCACCATGATTCGGGCTCCCTAAGCTTTAGGGCTAGGGCTCCCCAGGCCTGGGGCTCCCTAAGCCTAGGTCTCCCCAGGCCTGGTGCTCCCTAGCCTTAACGCTAGGGCTCCCCAGGCATGGGGCTCCCTAAGCCTTGGGCTCCCCAGGCCTGGGGCTCCCTAAGCTTAGGTCTCCCCCGGCCTGGGGCTCCCTAAGCCTAGGGCTAGCCAGGCCTGGGGCTCCCTGAGCCTAGGGCTCCCCAGGCCTGTGGTCCCCTAAGCCTTAGGGCTAGGGCTCACCAGGCTTGCGGCTCCCTAAGCTTTAGGGCTAGGGCTCCCCAGGCCTGGGGCTCCCTAAGCCTAGGGCTCCCCAGGCCTGGGGCTCCCTAAGCCTAGGGCTCCCCAGGCCTGGGGCTCCCTAAGCCTAAGGCTCCACAGGCCTGAGGCTCCCTAAGCCTAGGGCTCCCCAGCCTGGGGCTCCCTAAGCCAAGGGTTCCCCAGGCCTGGGGCCCCCTAAGCCTTAGGGCTAGGGCTCACCAGGTTTGGGGCTCCCTAAGCTTTAGGGCTAGGGCTCCCCAGGCCTGGGGCTGCCTAAGCCTAGGGCTCCCCAGGCCTGGTGCTCCCTAAGCCTTAACGCTAGGGCTCCCCAGGCCTGGGGCTCCCTAAGCCTTAGGGCTAGGGCTCACCAGGCTTGTGGCTCCCTAAGCTTTAGGGCTAGGTCTCCCCAGGCCTGTGCTCCCTAAGCCTAAGGCTCCACAGGCCTGGGGCTCCCTAAGCCTAGGGCTCCCCAGGTTGGGGCTCCCTAAGCCAAGGGTTCCCCAGGCCTGGGGCTCCCTAAGCCTAGGGCTTCCCAGACTGGGGCTCCCTAAACCATAGGGCTAGGGCTACCCTGGCCTGGGCCACCCTAAGCCTTAGGGCTAGGGCGCCGCAGACTTGGGGCTCTCTAAGCTTAGGGCCAACGAAGAATGGGGCTCACTAAGCCTTAGGGCTGGGGCTCCCCAAGCCTGGGGTTCCCAGAGCCTAGGGCTCCCCAGGCCTGGGGCCCCCTAAGCGTTTTTGCTAGGTCTCACCAGGTTTGGGGCTCCCTAAGCTTTAGGGCTAGGGCTCCCCAGGCCTGGTGCTCCCTAAGCCTTAACGCTAGGGCTCCCCAGGCCTGGGGCTCACTAAGCCTTAGGGCTAGGGCTCCCCAGTTCTGGGGCTCCCTAAGCCTAGGGCTCCCCAGGCCTGGGGCTCCCTAAGCCTAAGGCTCCTCAGGCCTGGGGCTCCCTAGGCCTAGGGCTCCCCAAGCTGGGTCTCCCTAAGCCAAGGGCTCCCCAGGCATGGGGCTCCCTAAGCCTAGGGCTCCACAGGCTGGGGCTCCCTAAGCCTTGGGCTCGCCAGCCTGGGGCTCCCTAAGCCTTGGGGCTCCCCAGGCCCTAGGCTTTCAAAGCCTAAGGCTCCCCAGGCCTGGGGCTCCCTAAAATTTAGGGTTAGGTCTACCCTGGCCTGGGGCTCTCTAAGCCTAGGCCTCCCAGGCCTGGGGCACCCTAAGCCTAAGTCTCCACAGGCCTGGGGCTCCCTAAACCTAGGGCTCCCCAGGCTGGGTCTCCCTAAGCCAAGGGCTCCCCAGGCGTGGGCCTCGCTAAGCCTAAGGATACCAGGGCCAGGGGCTCCCTAAACCTTTGGGCTAGGGCTACCCTGGACTGGGGCTCTCTAAGGCTAGGGCTCCCCAGGCCTGGGGCTCTAGAAGCCTAGGTCTCCCTAATCCTGGGGCTCCCCAGGCCTGGGGCTCCCTAAGCCTTTGGCTCCCCAGGCTTGTGGTTCCCTAAGCCTAAGTTCCCCAGGCCTGGGGCCCCCTAAGCCTTAGGGCTAGGGCTCACCAGGCTTGGGGCTCCCTAAGCTTTAGGGCTAGGGCTCCCCAGGCTTGGTGTTCCCTAAGCCTTAACGCTAGTGCTCCCCAGGACTGGGGCTCACTAAGCCTTAGGGCTAGGGCTCCCCAGGCCAGGGGCTCCATAAGCCTTGGGCTCCCCAGGCCTGGAACTCCCTAAGCCTAGTGCTCCCCCGGCCTGGGGCTCCCTAAGCCTAGGGAACACCAGGCCTGCGACGCCCTAAGCCTAGGGCTCCCCAGGCCTGGGGCTCCCAAAACCTAGGGTTCCCCAGGCTGGGTCTCCCTAGGCCAAGGGCTCCCCAGGCGTGGGGCTCCCTAAGACTAGGTCTCCAAAGGCTGGGGCTCCCTAAGCCTAAGCTCCCCAGGCCTGGGGCTACCTAAGCCTAGGGCTCCCCAGGCCTGGGGCTCCCTGAGCCTAGGGCTTCCCAGGCCTGGGTCCCCCTAAGCCTTAGGGCTAGGGCTCACCAGGCTTCGGGCTCCCTAAGCTTTAGGGCTAGGGCTCCCCAGGCCTGGGGCTCCCTAAGCCTAGGTCTCCCCAGGCCTGGTGCTCCCTAGCCTTAACGCTAGGGCTCCCCAGGCATGGGGCTCCCTAAGCCTTGGGCTCCCCAGGCCTGGGGCTCCCTAAGCTTAGGTCTCCCCCGGCCTGGGGCTCCCTAAGCCTAGGGCTCCCCAGGCCTGGGGTTCCCTGAGCCTAGGGCTCCCCAGGCCTGTCGCCCCCTAAGCCTTAGGGCTAGGGCTCACCAGGCTTGAGGCTCCCTAAGATTTAGGGCTAGGGCTCCCCAGGCCTGGGGCTCCCTAAGCCTAGGGCTCCCCAGGCCTTGGGCTCCCTAAGCCAAGGGCTCCCCAGGCCTGGGGCTCCCTAAGCCTAGGGATCCCCAGGCCTGGGACTCCCTAAGCCTAAGACTCCCCAGGCTGGGGCTCCCTAAGCCAAGGGTTCCCCAGGCCTGGGGCTCCCTAAGCCTAGGGCTCCCCAGGTTGGGGCTCCCTAAACCTTAGGGCTAGGGCTACCCTGTCCTGGGACACCCGAAGCCTTAGGGCTAGGGCGCCGCAGACTTGGGGCTCTCTAAGCCTAGGGCCCCCCAACACTGGGGCTCACTAAGCCAAGCCTTAGGGCTAGGGCTCCCCAAGCCTGGGGTTCCCAGAGCCTAGGGCTCCCCAGGCCTGGGGCCCCCTAAGCGTTTTTGCTAGGGCTCACCAGGTTTGGGGCTCCCTAAGCTTCAGGGCTAGGGCTCCATGGCCTGGGGCTCCCTAAGCCTAGGGCTCCCTAGGCCTGGTGCTCCCTAAGCCTTAACGCTAGGGCTCCCCAGGCCTGGGGCTCACTAAGCCTTGGGGCTAGGGCTCCCCAGGCCTGGAGCTCACTAATCCTAGGGCACCCCAGCCTGGGGCTCCCTAAGCCTAGGGCTCCCCAGGCCTGGGGCTCCCTAAGCCTAAGGCTCCTCAGGACAGGGGCTCCCTAGGTCTAGGGCTCCCCAAGCTGGGTCTCCCTAAGCCAAGGGCTCCCCAGGCGTGGGGCTCCCTTAGCCTAGGGCTCCACAGGCTGGGGCTCCCTAAGCCTTGGGCTCCCCAGCCTGGGGCTCCCTAAGCCTTAGGGCTCCCCAGGTCTTAGGCTCCCTAAACCTTAGGGCTAGGGCTACCCTGGCCTGGGGCCCTCTAAGCCTAGGGCTCCCCAGGCCTGGGTCTCACTAAGCATAGGTCTCCCTAATCCTGGGGCTTCCCAGGCCTGGGGCTCCCTAAGCCTTTGGCTACCCAGGCTTGTGGTTCCCTAAGCCTAAATTCCCCAGGCCTGGGGCTACCTAAGCCGAGGGCTCCCCAGGCTTGGGGCTCCCTGAGCCTAGGGCTTCCCAGGCCTGGGGCCCCCTAAGCCTTAGGGCTAGGGCTCACCAGGCTTGGGGCACCCTAAGCTTTAGGGCTAGGGCTCTCCTGGCCTGGTGTTCCCTAAGCCTTAACGCTAGTGCTCCCCAGGCCTGGGGCTCACTAAGCCTTAGGGCTAGGGCTCCGCAGGCCTGGGGCTCCCTAAGCCTTGGGCTCCCCAGGCCTGGGGCTCCCTAAGCCTAGTGCTCCCCGGCCTGGGGCTCCCTAAGCCTAGGGATCCCCAGGCCTGCGGCGCCCTAAGCCTAGGGCTCCCCAGGCCTGGGGCTCCCTAAGCCTAAGGCTCCACAGGCCTGGGGCTCCCTAAACCTAGGGCTCTCCAGGCTGGGTCTCCCTAAGCCAAGGGCTCCCCAGGCGTGGGGCTCCCTAAGCCTAGGGCTCCACAGGCTTTGGCTCCGTAAGCCTAGGGCTCCCCAGCCTGGGGTTCCCTAAGCCTAAGCTCCCCAGGCCTGGGGCTACCTAAGCCTAGGACTCCCCAGGCCTGGGGCTCCCTGAGCCTAGGGATTCTCAGGCCTGGGCCCCCTAAGCCTTAGGGCTAGGGCTCACCAGGCTTGGGGCTCCCAAAGCTTTAGGGCTAGGGCTCCCCAGGCCTGGGGCTCCCTAAGCCTAGGTCTCCCCAGGCCTGGTGCTCCCTAAGCCTAGGACTCCCTAGGCCTGGGGCTCCCTAAGCCTAGGGCTCCGCAGGCCTGGGACTCCTTAAGCCTAGGGCTCCCCAGGCCTGGGGCTCCATAAGCCTAGGGCTCCCCAGACCTGGGGCTCTCTAAGCCTAAGGCTCCACAGGCCCGGGGCTCCATAAGCCTAGGCCTCCCAAGGCTGGGGCTCCCTAAACCTAAGGGCTCCCCAGGCCTTAGATTCCCTAAGCCTAGGGCTTCCCAGGCCTGGGGCTCCCTAAACCTTAGGGCTACGGCTCCCCTGGCCTGGGGCTCTCTATGACCAGTGCTCCCCAGGCCTGGGGCTCCCTAGCCTAGGGCTCCCAGGATTGGGGCTCCCTAAGTCTTAGGGCTAGGGCTCCCCAGGCCTGGGCCACCCAAAGCCTTAGGGCTAGGGCGCCCCAGACTTGGGGCTCTCTAAGCCTAGGGCTCCCCGAGACGGGGGCTCACTAAGCCTTAGGGCTAGGGTTCCCCAGGCTTGGGGCTCCCTATACCTAGGGCTCCCCGTGGCATGGGGCCCCCTAAGCCTAGAGTTCCCCAGGCCTGGGGTTCCCTGAGCCTAGGTCTCCCCAGTCCTGGGGCTCCCTACGCCTTAGGGCTAGGGCTCCCCAAGCCTGGGGCTACCTAGCCTATGGCACCCTAGGCTTGGGGATCCCTAAGCCTTAGGACTAGGGCTCCCAGGCCTGGGGCTCCCTAAACCTTTGGGCTAGGGCTACCCTGGACTGGGGCTCTCTAAGCCTAGGGCTCCCCAGGCCTGGGGCTCCCTAAGCATAGGTCTCCCTAATCCTGGGGCTCCCCAGCCCTGGGGCTCCCTAAGACTTTGGCTCCCCAGGCTTGTGGTTCCCTAAGCCTAAGTTCCCCAGGCCTGGGGCTACCTAAGCCTAGGGCTCCCCAGGCCTGGGGCCCACTAAGCCTTAGGGCTAGGTCTCACCAGGCTTGGGGCTCCCTAAGCTTTAGGGCTAGGGCTCCCCATGCATGGTGTTCCCTAAGCCTTAACGCTAGTTCTCCCCAGGCCTTGGGCTCCCTAAACCTAGGGTTCCCCAGGCTGGGTCTCCCTAAGCCAAGGGCTCCCCAGGCGTGGGGCTCCCTAAGCCTAGGGCTCCAAAGGCTGGGGCTCCCTAAGCCTAAGCTCCCCAGGCCTGGGGCTACCTAAGCCTAGGGCTACCCAGGCCTGGGGCTCCCTGAGCCTAGGGCTTCCCAGACCTGGGGCCCCCTAAGCCTTAGGGCTAGGGCTCACCAGGCTTCGGGCTCCCTAAGCTTTAGGGCTAGGGCTCCCCAGGCCTGGGGTCCCTAGCCTTAACGGTAGGGCTCCCCAGGCATGGGGCTCCCTAAGCCTTGGGCTCCCCAGGCCTGGGGCTCCCTAAGCTTAGGTCTCCCCCGGCCTGGGGCTCCCTAAGCCTAGGGCTCCCCAGGCCTGGGGCTCCCTGAGCCTAGGGCTCCCCAGGCCTGTGGCCCCCTAAGCCTTAGGGCTAGGGCTCACCAGGCTTGCGGCTCCCTAAAATTTAGGGCTAGGGCTCCCCAGGCCTGGGGCTCATTAAGCCTAGGGCTCCCCAGGCCTGAGGCTCCCTAAGCCTAGGGATCCCCAGGCCTGGGGCTCACTAAGACTAGGGCTCCCCAGGCCTGGGGCTCCCTAAGCCTAGGGCTCCCCAAGCCTGGGGCTCCCTAAGCCTAGGGCTCCCCAGGCTGGGGCTCCCTAAACCTTAGGCCTAGGGCTACCCTGGCCTGGGCCACCCGAAGCCTTAGGGCTAGGGCGCCGCAGACTTTGGGCTCTCTAATCCTAGGGCCCCCCAACACTGTGGCTCACTAAGCCTTAGGGCTAGGGCTCCCCAAGCCTGGGGTTCCCAGAGTCTAGGGCTCCCCAGGCCTGGGGCCCCCTAAGCGTTTTTGCTAGGGCTCACCAGGTTTGGGGCTCCCTAAGCTTCAGGGCTAGGGCTCCCCAGGCCTGGGGCTCCCTAAGCCTAGGGCTCCCTAGGCCTGATGCTCCCTAAGCCTTAACGCTAGGGCTCCCCAGGCCTGGGACTCACTAAGCCTTGGGGCTAGGGCTCCCCAGGCCTGGGGCTCACTAAGGCTAGGGCTCCCCCTGCCTGGGGCTCCCTAAGCCTAGGGCTCCCCAGGCCTGGGGCTCCCTAAGCCTAAGGCTCCTCAGGACAGGGGCTCCCTAGGTCTAGGGCTCCCCATGCTGGGTCTCCCTAAGCCAAGGGCTCCCCAGGCGTGAGCTCCCTTAACCTAGGGCTCCACAGGCTGGGGCTCCCTAAGCCTTGGGCTCCCCAGCCTGGGGCTCCCTAAGCCTTAGGGCTCCCCAGGTCTTAGGCTCCCTAAACCTTAGGGCTAGGGCTACCCTGGCCTGGGGCCCTCTAAGCCTAGGGCTCCCCAGGCCTGGGTCTCCCTAAGCATAAGTCTCCCTAATCCTGGGGCTTCCCAGGCCTGGGGCTCCCTAAGCCTTTGGCTACCCAGGCTTGTGGTTCCCTAAGCCTAAGTTCCCCAGGCCTGGGGCTACCTAAGCCGAGGGCTCCCCAGTCCTGGGGCTCCCTGAGCCTAGGGCTTCCCAGGCCTGGGGCCCCCTAAGCCTTAGGGCTAGGGCTCACCAGGCTTGGGGCTCCCTAAGCTTTAGGGCTAGGGCTCCCCATGCCTGGTGTTCCCTAAGCCTTAACGCTAGTGCTCCTCAGGCCTTGGGCTCCCTAAACCTAGGGTTCCCCAGGCTGGGTCTCCCTAAGCCAAGGGCTCCCCAGTCGTGGGGCTCCCTAAGCCTAGGGCTCCAAAGACTGGGGCTCCCTAAGCCTAGGGCTCCCCAGCCTGGGGTTCCCTAAGCCTAATCTCCCCAGGCCTGGGGCTACCTAAGCCTAGGGCTCCCCAGGCCTGGGGCTGCCTGAGCCTAGGGCTTCCCAGGCCTGGGGCCCCCTAAGCCTTAGGGCTAGGGCTCACCAGGCTTCGGGCTCCCTAAGCTTTAGGGCTAGGGCTCCCCAGGCCTGGGGCTCCCTAAACCTAGGTCTCCCCAGGCCTGGTGCTCCCTAGCATTAACGCTAGGGCTCCCCAGGCATGGGGCTCCCTAAGCCTTGGGCTCCCCAGGCCTGGGGCTCCCTAAGCTTAGGTCTCCCCCGGCCTGGGGCTTCCTAAGCCTAGGGCTCCCCAGGCCTGTGGCACCCTAAGCCTTAGGACTAGGGCTCACCAGGCTTGCGGCTCCCTAAGCCAAGGGTTCCCCAGGCCTGGGGCTCCCTAAGCCTAGGGCTCCCCAGGCTTGGGCTCCCTAAGCCAAGGGCTCCCCAGGCCTGGGGCTCCCTAGCCTAGGGCTCCCCAGGTTGGGGCTCCCAAAGTCTTAGGGCCAGGGCTCCCCAGCTCTGGGCCACCCTAAGCCTTAGGGCTAGGGCGCCCCAGACTTGGGGCTCTCTAAGCCTAGGGCTCCACAAGACAGGGGCTCACTAAGCCTTACGGCTAGGGCTCCCCAGGCCTGGGGATCCCTAAACCTAGGGCTCCCCTTGGCCTGGGGCCCCCTAAGCCTAGAGTTCCCCAGGCCTGGGGTTCCCAGAGCCTAGGGCTCCCCAGGCCTGGGGCCCCCTAAGCCTTAGGGCTAGGGCTCACCAGGTTTGGGGCTCCCTAAGCTTTAGGGCTAGGGCTCCCCAGGCCTGGGGCTCCCTAAGCCTAGGGCTACCTAGGCCTGGTGCTCCCTAAGCCTTAACGCTAGGGCTCCCCAGGCCTGGGGCTCACTAAGCCTTAGGGTTGGGCTCCCTAGGCCTGGGGCTCCCTAAGCCTAGGGCTCCCCAGGCCTGGTGCTCCCTAAGTCTAAGGCTCCTCAGGCCTGGGGCTCCCTAGGCCTAGGGCTCCCCAAGCTGGGTCTCCCTAAGCCAAGTGCTCCCCAGGCGTGGGGCTCCCTAAGCCTAGGGCTCCACAGGCTGGGGCTCCCTAAGCCTTGGGCTCTCCAGCCTGGGGCTCCCTAAGCCTTAGGGCTCCCCAGGTCTTAGGCTCCCTAAGCCTAAGGCTCCCCAGGCCTGGGGCTCCCTAAACCTTAGGGCTAGCGCTACCCTGGCCTGGGGCTCCCTAAGCCTAAGTCTCCACAGGCCTGAGCTCCCTAAGCCTAGGGTCCCCAGGCTGGGTCTCCCTAAGCCAAGGGCTCCCCAGGCGTGGGGCTCCCTAAGCCTAGGGCTCCCAAGGCCTGGGGCTCCCTAAACCTTAGGGCTAGGGCTACCCTGGCCTGGGGCTCTCTAAGCCTAGGCCTCCCCAGGCCTGGGGCTGCCTAAGCATAGGTCTCCCTAATCCTGGGGCTCCCCAGGCCTGGGGCTCCCTAAGCCTTTGGCTCCCCAGGCTTGTGGTTCCCTAAGCCTTAGTTCCCCAGGCCTGGGACTACCTAAGCCAAGGGCTCCCCAGGCCTGGGGCTCCCTGAGCCTAGGGCTTCCCAGGCCTGGGGCCCCCTAAGACTTAGGGCTAGGGCTCACCAGGCTTGGGGCTCCCTAAGCTTTAGGGCTAGGGCTCCCCAGGCCTGGTGTTCCCTAAGCCTTAACGCTAGTGCTCCCCAGGCCTGGGGCTCACTAAGCCTTATGGCTAGGGCTCCGCAGGCCTGGGGCTCCCTATGCCTTGGGCTCCCCAGGCCTGGGGCTCCCTAAGCGTAGTGCTCCCCTGGCCTGGGGCTCCCTAAGCCTAGGGAATCCCAGGCCTGTGGCGCCCTAAGCCTAGGGCTCCCCAGGCCTTGGGTTCCCTAAGCCTAAGGCTCCACAGGCCTGGGGCTCCCTAAACCTAGGGCTCCCCAGGCTGGGTCTCCCTAAGCCAAGGGCTCCCCAGGCGTGGGGCTACCTAAGCCTCGGGCTCCACAGCCTGGGGCTCCCTCAGCCTAGGGCTCCCCAGCCTGGGGTTCCCTAAGCCTAAGCTCCCCAAGCCTGGGGCTACCTAAGCCTAGGGCTCCCCAGGTCTGGGGCTCCCTGAGCCTAGGGCTTCCCAGGCCTGGGGCCCCCTAAGCCTTAGGGCTAGGGCTTACCAGGCTTGGGGCTCCCTAAGATTTAGGGCTAGGGCTCCCCAGGCCTGGGGCTCCCTAAGCCTATGTCTCCCCAGGCCTGGTGCTCCCTAGCCTTAACGCTAGGGTTCCCCAGGCATGGGGCTCCCTAAGCCGTGGGCTCCCCAGGCCTGGGGCTCCCTAAGCTTAGGTCTCCCCCAGCCTGGGACTCCCTAAGCCTAGGACTCCTTAGGCCTGGGGCTCCCTAAGCCTAGGGCTCCCCAGGCCTGGAACTCCATATGCCTAGGGCTCCCCAGGCCTTGGGCTCCCTTAGCCTAAGGCTCCACAGGCCTGGGGCTCCATAAGCCTAGGCCTCCCCAGGCTGGGGCTCCCTAAGCCTAGGGCTTCCCAGGCCTGTTCCTCCCTAAACCTTAGGGCTAGGGCTAACCTGGCCTGGGGCTCTCTATGACTAGGGCTCCCCAGGCTTGGGGCTCCCTAGCCTAGGGCTCCCAGGATTGGGGCTCCCTAAGTCTTAGGGCTAGGGCTCCCCTGGCCTGGGCAACCCTAAGCCTTAGGGCTAGGGCGCCCCAGACTTGGGGCTCTCTAAGCCTAGGGCTCCCCAAGACTGGGGCTCACTAAGCCTTAGGGCTAGGGATCCCCAGGCTTGGGGCTCCCTATACCTATGGCTCCCCATGGCATGGGGCCCCCTAAGCCTAGAGTTCCTCAGGCCTGGGGTTCCCTGGACCTAGGGCTCCCCAGTCCTGGGGCTCCCTACGCCTTAGGGCTAGGGCTCCCCAGGCCTGGGGCTCCCTAAGCCTTAGGGCTAGGGCTCCCCAAGCCTGGGGCTACCTAGCCTATGGCTCCCTAGGCTTGGGACTCCCTAAGCCTTAGGACTAGGGCTCCCCAGGCCTGGGGCTCCCTAAGCATTAGGGCTAGGGCTCCCCAGACCTGGGGCTCCTTAAGCCTTAGGGCTAGGACTCCCGAAGCCTGGGGCTCCTTAAGCCTTAGGGCTAGGGCTCCCCAGGCCTGGGGCTCCCTAAGCCTATGTCCCCCTAAGCCTGGGGCTCCCCAGGCCTGGGGCTCCCTAAGCCTGGGGCTCCCTAGGCTTGGGGATCCCTAAACCTTAGGGCTAGGGCTGCCCAGGCCTGGGGCTCCTAAGCCTTAGGGCTAGGACTCCCGAGGCCTGGGTCTCCTTAAGCCTAGGGCTCCCCAGGCCTGGGGATCCCTGAGCCTTAAGGCTAGGACTCCCCAGGCCTGGGGCTCCCTAATACTACGGCTCCACAGGCCTGGGGCTCCCTGTCCTGGGGCTCCCTAAGCCTTAGGGCTAGGGCTTCCCAGGCCTAGGGCTCCCTAAGCCTATGTCTCCCTAAGCCTGGGGCTCCCCAGGCCTGGGCCTCCCTAAGCCTGGGGCTCCCCAGGCTTGGGGCTCCCTAAGCGTAGGCTCCCCAGGCCTGGTGCTCCCTAAGCCTAGGGCTCCCCAGGCCTGGGGCTCCCTGAGCCTAGGGCTCCCCAGGCCTGGGGCCCCCTAAGCCTTACGGCTAGGGCTCACCAGGCTTGGGGCTCCCTAAGCTTTAGGGCTAGGTCTCCCCAGGACTGGGGCTCCCTAAGCCTAGGGCTCCCTAGGCCTGGTGCTCCCTAAGCCTTAACGCTAGGGTTCCCCAGGCCTGGGGCTCACTAAGCCTTATGGCTAGGGCTCCCCAGGCCTGGGGCTTAGTAAGCCTTGGGCTCCCCAGGCCTGGGGCTCCCTATGCCTAGGTCTCCCCAGGCCTGGGGCTCCCTAAGCCTAGGGCTCCCCAGGCTGGGTCTCCCTAAGCCAAGGGCTCCCCAGGCCTGTGGCTCCCTAAGCCTAGGGCTCCCCAGGCTGGGTCTCCCTAAGCCTAGGGCTCCCCAGGCCTGGGGCTCCCTAAGCCTTAGGGCTCCCCAGGCCTTAGGCTTCCGAAGCGTAGGGCTCCCCAGGCATGGGGCTCCCTATGTCTTAGGGCTAGGGCTCCCCAGGCCAGGGGCTCCCTAAACCTAGGGCTACCCTTTGCCCGGGGCCCCCTAAGCCTAGTGTTCACGAGGCCTGGGGTTCCCTGGGCCTAGGGCTCCCCAGTTCTGGGGCTCCTTAAGCCTTAGGGCTAGGGCTCCCCAGACCTGGGGCTACCTGAGCCTAGAGCTCCACAGGCCTGGGGCTCCCTAATCCTTAGGGTTAGGGCTCCCCAGGCCTGGGGCTCCTAACCTATGGCTCCCTATGCCTTGCGCTCCCTAAGCCTTAGGACTAGGGGTCCCAAGGCCTGGGGCTCCCTTAGACTAGGGCTTCCCAGGCCTGGGATTCCCCATACATAGGGATCCCCATGGCCTGGGGTCGGCTAAGCCTACGGCTCCCCAGGCCTGGGGTTCCCTGAGTTTAGGGCTCCGCAGGCCTGGGGCTCCCTAAGCCTTAAGGCTAGGGCTCCCCTGGCCTGGGGCTCCCTGAACTTAGGGCTCCCCAGGCCTGGGGCTCCCTAAACCTTATGGCTCGGGCTCCCCTGTCCTGGGGCTACCTGAGCCTAGCGCTACCCAGCCTGGGGCTCCCTAAGCCTTAAGGCTAGGGCTCCCCAAGCCTGGGGCTCCTTGAGCCTAGGGCGCTCCAAGCCTGGGGCTCCCTGGGCCTTAGGGCTAGTGCTCCCCTGGCCTGGGGCTACCTGTGCCTAGGGCTCCCCAGTCCTGTGGCTCCCTAACCATTAGGGCTAGGGCTCCCTAGGCTTGGGCTCCCTGAGCCTAGGGATCCCAGGACCTGGGGCTCGCTAAGCCTTAAGGCTAGGGCAACCCAGGCCTGGAGCTCCCTGAGTCTAGGGCTCCCCAGGCCTGGGGTTCTCAAAGCCTTAGGGCTAGGGCTCCCCTGGCCTGGGGCTCCCTGAACCTAGGGCTCACCAGGCCTGGAGCTCCCTAAGCCTAGGTCTCCCCAAGCCTGGGGCTCCCTGAGCCTAGGGCTCCCCAGGCCTGGGGCTCCCTAAGCCTAGGTCTCCCCAGGCTTGGGGCTCCATAAGCCTAGGGCTCCCCAGGCCTGGGGCTCCATAAGAGTAGGGCTCCCCATGCTGCGGCTCCCTAAGAGTAGGGCTCCCCAGGCCTGGGGCTCACTAAGCCTTAGGGCTAGGGCTCCCCAGGCCTGGGGCTCCCTGATCTTAAGCTCCCCAGCCTTGGGATCCCTGAGCCTAGGTCTCCCCAGGCCTGGGGCTCCCTAAATCTAGGTCTCCCCAGGCCTGGGGCTCCCTATGCTTTAGGGCTAGGGTTCCCCAGGCCTGGGGTTCCCGAAGCTTTAAGCTAGGGCTCCCCAGGCCTGGGGCTCCCTAAGCCTAAGGGTCCCGAGGCCTGGGGCTCATTAAGCCTTAGGGCTATGGCTCCCCAGGCCTGGGGCTCCATAAGCCTAGGGCTCCCCAGGCCTGGTGCTCCCAAAGCCTAGAGCTCCCCAGGCCTGGGGCTCCCTAAGCCTAGGGCTCCCCAGGCCTTGGGCTCCCTAAACCTAGGGCTCCCCAGGCCTGGGACTCCCTAAGCCTAGGGCTCCCCATGCTGGACTCCCTAAGCCTAGGGCTCCCCAGGCCTGGGGCTCCCTAAGCCTAAGGCTCCACAGGCCTGGGGATCCAAAACATTAGGGCTAGGAATCACGAGGCCTGGGCCTCCTTAAGCCTAGGGCTCCCCATGCCTGGGGTTCCCAAAGCCTAGATCTCCCCAGGCCTGGGGCCCCCTAGCCTTAGGGCTAGGGCTCACCAGGCTTGGGGCACCCTAAGCCTAAGGGCTGGGTCGCCCCAAGCATCAGGCTCCCTAATGCTAAGTGCTGGGGCGCCCTAGGCCTGGGGCACCCTAACTCTAAGGCTGGGGAGCCCAAGGCCTGGGGCTCCCTAAGACTAAGTGCTGGAGAGCACCAAGCCTGGGGCTCCCTAAGCCTTAGGGCTAGGACTCCCGAGGCCGGGGCCTCCTTAAGCTAGGGCTCCCCATGCCTGGGGCTCCCTACGCCTAGAGCTCCCCAGGCCTGGGGGCCCCTAGCCTTAGGGCTAGGGCTCACCAGGCTTGGGGCTCCCTAAGCGTAAGGGCTGGGGCGCCCCAGGCCTGGGCTCCCAAAGCCTAAGGGCTGGGGTGCCCCAGGCCTGGGGCTCCCTAAGCTTAAGAATTGGGGAACCCGAGGACTGGGGTCCCAAAGCCTAAGGGCTGGGGCGCCCCAGGCCTTGGGCTCCCAAAGCCTCAGGGCAGGCGCGCCACAAGCCTGGGGCTCCATAAGCCTAAAGGCTGGGGCGCCCCAGACCAGGGGCTCCGAAAGTCTAAGGGCTGGGGCGCCCCAGGCCTGGGTCTCCCTAAGCCTAAGGGCTGGGGTGCCCCAGGATAGGGGCTCCCAAAGCCTAAGGGCTGGGGTGCCCCAGGCCTGGGGCTCCCTAAGCCTAAGAATTGGGGTGCCCCAGGACTGGGGTCCCAAAACCTATGGGCTGGGAAGCCCCAGGCCTTGGGCTCCCAAAGCCTAAGGCTGGGGCGCCCCAGGCCTGGGCTCCCAAAGCCTAAGGGCAGGGGCGCCCCAGGCCTGGCGCTCCCAAAGCCTAAAGGCAGGACCGCCACAGGCCTGGGGTTCCCTAAGCCTAAGTGCTGGGGCGCCCCAGGTCTGTGGCTCCGTAAGACTAAGGGCTGGGGCGTCCCAGGCCGTGGCTCCCAAAGCCTAAGGGCTGGGGCGCCCCAGGTCTGGTGTTTGCAAAGCTAAGGGCTGGGGAGTCCCAGGCCTGGGGCTCCCAAATCCTAAGGGCTGTGCCGCCCCAGTCATGGGGCTCCTTAGCCTAAGGGCTTGGGCGCCCCAGGCCTGGGGCTCCCAAGGCCTAATGGCTGGGGCGCCCCAGTCCTGGGGCTCTTTAGCCTACGGGCTGGGGCGCACCAGGCCTAGGGCTCCCTAAGCCTAAGGCCTGGGTCGCCCCAGGCCCGGGGCTAACTAAGCCTAATGGCTGGAGCGCCCCAGTGTGCAGCTATAAAAGCCTAAGGGCTGGGGCGCGGCAGGCCTCGGGCTCCCTAAGCCTAAGGGCTGGGGCGCCCAAGGCCTGGGGCTACCTAAGCCTAAGGGCAGGGGCGCCCCAGACCTGGGGGTCCCTAATCCTAATGGCTGGGGCACCCCAGGCCTGGGGCTCCCTAAGCCTAAGTGCTGGGGCGCCCCTGTCCAGTTTCTCCCTAATCCTAAGGGCTGGGGCGCCCAAGGCAGGAGGCTCCCTAAGCCCAAGGGCTGGGGAGTCCCAGGCCTGGGGTTCCTTAATCCTAAGGGCTGGGGCGCCCTAGGCCTGGGGCTCCCTAACTCTAAGGGCTGGGGTGCCCAAGGCCTGGGACTCCCTAAGCCTAAGTGCTGGGGCGCCCCAGGTCTGGGGCTCCGTAAGACTAAGGGCTGTGGCGTCCCAGGTCGTGGCTCCCAAAGCCTAAGGGCTGGGGCGCCCCAGGCCTGGGGCTCCCTAAGCCTGAGTTCTGGGGTGCCCCAGGCAAGGTGTTCCCTAAGCCTATGGGCTGGAGCGCCCCAGGCCTAGGGCTCCCTAAGCCTAAGGGCTGGAGCGCCCCAGGCCTGCGGCTCCCAAAGCTTAAGGGCTGGGGCGCCCCAGGCCTGGGGGTCCCTAAGCCTAATGGATGGGGCGCCCCAGGCCTGGGGCTCCGTAAGCCTTAGTGCTGGGGCGCCCTAGGCCTGGGGCTCCCTTAGCCGAAGGGCTGGGGCACCCCAGGCCTGGGGCTCCCTTTTCCTAAGGACTGCGGCACCCCAGGCCTGGGGCTCCCAAACCCTAAGGGCTGGGGCTCCCCAGGCCTTGGGCTCCTTTTCCTAAGGACTGGGGCACCCCAGGCCTGGGCTCCCAAAGCCTAAGGTCTGGGGTGCCCCAGGCCTGGGGCTCCGTAAGCCTAAGAATTGGGGTGCCCCAGGACTGGGGTCCCAAAGCCTAAGGACTGGGGCGTCCCAGGCCTTTGTCTCCCAAAGCCTAATGGCTGGGGCGTCCCAGGCCTGCGGCTCCCAAAGCCTAAGGGCAGGGGCGCCCCAGGCCTGGCGCTCCCAAAGCCTAAAGGCAGGGGCGCCACAGGTCTGGGGCTCCCTAAGCCTAAAGGCTGGGGCTCCCCAGACCAGGGGCTCCCAAAGTGTAAGGGCTGGGGCGCCCGAGGCCTGGGTCTCCCTACGCCGAAGGGCTGGGGTGCCCCAGGATAGAGGCTCCCTAAGCCTAAGGGCTGGGGCGCCACAAGCCTGGGGCTCCCAAAGCCTAAGGGCTGGGGTGCCCCAGGCCTGGGGCTCCTTAAGCCTAAGAATTGGGGTGCCCCAGGACTGGGGTCCCAAAGCCTAAGGGCTGCGGCGCCCCAGGCCATGGGCTCCCTAAGTCTAAGGGCTGGGGCGCCCCAGGCCTGGTGCTTGCAAAGCTAAGGGCTGGGGAGTCCCAGGCCTGGGGCTCCCAAATACTAAGGGCTGTGCCGCCCCAGTCCTGGGGCTCCTTAGCCTAAGGGCTGGGGCGCCCCATGCCTGGGGCTCCCAATGCCTAATGGTTGGGGCGCCCCAGGCCTGGGGCTCCCAAAGCCTAAGGGCTGTGCCGCCGCAGTCCTGGGGCTCCTTAGCCTAAGGGCTGGGGCGCCCCAGACCTGGGGGTACCTAATCCTAATGGCTGGGGCACCCCAGGCCTGGGGCTCCCTAAGCCAAAGTGCTGGGGCGCCCCTGTCCAGTTTCTCCCTAATCCTAAGGGCTGGGGCTCCCCAGGCATGAGGCTCCCTAAGCCCAAGGGCTGGGACGTCCCAGGCCTGGGGTTCCTTAATCCTAAGGGCTTGGGCGCCCCAGGCATGAGGCTTCCTAAGCCTAAGGGCTGGGGCGCCCTAGGCCTGGGGCTCCCTAACTCTAATGGCTGGGGCGCCCAAGGCCTGGGGCTCCCTAAGCCTAAGTGCTGGTGCGCCACAGGTCTGGGGCTCCGTAAGACTAAGGGCTGGGGCGTCCCAGGCCGTGGCTCCCAAAGCCTAAGGGCTGGGGCGCCCCAGACCTGGGGCTCCCAAAGCCTAAGGGCTGGGGGACCCCAAGCCTTGGACTCCCTAAGCCTAAGGGCTGGGGCGCCCCAGGCCTTGGGCTCCCAAAGCCTAATTGCTGGGGCGCCTGAGGCCTGGTGCTCCCTAAGCCTAAGAGCTGGGGCGCCCCGGACCTGGGGCTCCCAAAGCCTAAGGGCTGGGGAGCCCCGGGCCTGGGGCTTCCTATGCCTGAGGGCTGATGCGCCCCAGGCGTGGTGCTCCCTAAGCCTAAGGGCGGGGGCTCCCCAACCTGCGGCTTCCTAAGCCTAAGGGCTGGGGCACACCAAGCCTGGGGCTCCCTAATCCTAAGGGCAGGGGTGCCCCATGCCTGGGGCTCACGAAACCTAAATGCTGGGGCGCCTCAGTCCTGGGGCTCCATTGCCTAAGGGCTGGGGCGCCCCAGGTCTGTGGCTCCCTAAGCCTAAGGGCTGGGGCGACCCAGGCCTTGGGCTCCCAAAGCCAAAGGACTGGGTGGGCCCAGGCGTGGGGCTCCCTAAGCCTAAGGGCTGGGAAGCCCCAGGCCTGGGGCTCCCAAAGCCAAAGTGCTGGGGCGCCCCTGGCCAGGTTCTCCCTAAGCCTAAGGGCTGGGGCGCCCCAGGCCTGGGGTTCCTTAAGCCTAAAGGCTGGGGTGCCCCAGGCATTAGGCTCCCTATGCCTAAGGGCTGGGGCGTCCCAGGCCTGGGGTTTCTTAATCCTAAGGGCTGGGGAGCCCCAGGCATGAGGCTCCCTAAGCCTAAGTGCTGGGGCGCCCTAGGCCTGGGCCTCCCTAACTCTAAGGCCTGGGGCGCCCAAGACTTGGGCTCCCTAAGCCTAAGTGCTGGGCGCCCCAGGCCTGGGGCACCCTAAAACTAAGGGTTTGGGCGTCCCCGTCGGGGTTCCCAAAGCGTAAGGGCTGGGGCGCCCCAGGCCTGGGGCTCCCTAAGCCTATGGGATGGGTCGTCCCAGGCCTGGGGCTCCCTAAGCCTAAGTTCTGTGGCGCCCCAGTCCAGGTGCTCCCTAAGCCTAAGGGCTGGGGCGCACCAGGCCTAGGGCTCCCTAAGCCTAAGGGCTGGGGCGTCCCAGGCCTAGGGCTCCCTAAGCCTAAGGCCTAGGGCGCCCCAGGCCCGGTGCTCCCTAACCCTAAGGGCTGGAGCGCCCCAGGCCTGCGGCTCCCAAAGCCTAAGGGCTGGGGCGCCCCAGGCCTGGGGCTCCCTAAGCCTAAGGGCTGGGGCGCCCCAGGCTTAGGGCTCCCTAAGCCTAATGGGTGTAGCGCCCCAGGCCTGCGGCTCCCAAAGCCTAAGGGCTGGGGCGCCCCAGACCTGGGGTTCCCTAAGCCTTAGGGCTGGGGCGTCCCAGACCTGGGGCTACCTAAGCCTAAGGGCAGGGGCGCCCCAGGCCTGGGGCTACCTAAGCCTAAGGGCAGTTGTGCCCCAGGCCTGGGGGTCTCTAATCCTAATGGCTGGGGCACCCCAGGTCTGGGGCTCCCTAAGCCTAAGTGCAGGGGCGCCCCAGGCCTGCGGCTTCCTAATCCTAAGGGCTCGGGCGCCCCAGGCCTTGGGATCCCAAAGCCTGAGGGCTTGGAGGCCCCATGCGTGGAGCTCCCTAAGCCTAAGGGCTGGGAAGCCCCAGGCCTGGGGCTCCCAAAGCCTAAGTGCAGGGGCGCCCCTGGCCAGGTTCTCCCTAATCCTAAGGGCTGGGGCGCCCTAGGCCTGGGGCTCCCTAACTCTAAGGGCTGGGTCGCCCCAGGCCTGGGACTCCCTAAGCCTAAGGGCTGGGGCTCCCCAGGACTAGGGCTCCCTAAGCCTAAGTCCTGGAGCGCCCCAGGCCAGGGGCTCCCTAAGCCTAATTGCTGGAGCGCCCCAGGCCTGCGGCTCCCAAAGCCTAAGGGCTGGGGCTCCCTAAGCCTAAGGGCTGGGGCGTCCCAGGCCTGGGGCTACCTAAGCCTAAGCGCAGGGGCGCCCCAGGCCTGGGGGTCCCTACCTAATGGCTGGGGCAACCCAGGCCTGGGCTTCCCTAAGCCTAAGTGCAGGGGCACCCCTGGCCAGTTTCTCCCTAAGCCTAAGGGCTGGGTCTCCCCAGGCATGAAGCTCCCTAAGCCTAAGGGCTGGGCGCCCTAGGCCTGGGGCTCCCTAACTCTAAGGGCTTTGGCGCCCAAGACCTGGGGCTCCCTAAGCCTAAGGGCTGGGGCGTCCCAAGCCGGGGCTCCCAAACCTACGGCCTGGGGCGCCCCAGGCCTGGGGCTCCCAAATCCTAAGGACTGGGGCGCCCCAGCCCTGTGGCTTCCTAAGCTTAAGGGTTGAGGCGCAAAAGGCCTAGGGCTACCTAAGCCTAAAGGCTTTGGCTCCCCACCTGGGGCTCCCTAAGCCGAAGGGCTGGGGCGTCCTAGGCCTGGGCTCTCAAAGCCTAAGGGCTGGGGCGCCCCAGGCCTTGGGCTCCCAAAGCCTGAGTGCTGGGAGGCCCCATGCGTGGAGCTCCCTAAGCCTAAGGGCTGGGAAGCCCCAGGCCTGGGGTTCCCAAAGCCTAAGTGCTGGGGCGCCCCTGGCCAGGTTCTCCCTAATCCTAAGGGCTGGGGCGCCCTAGGCCTGGGGCTCCCTTACTATAAGGGCTGGGTCGCCCCAAGCCTGGGGCTCCCTAAACCTAAGGGCTGGGGCTCCCCAGGCCTAGGGCTCCCTAAGCCTAAGTCCTGGAGCGCCCAAGGCCAGGGGCTCCCTAAGCCTAATGGCTGGAGCGCCCCAGGCCTGCGGCTCCCAAAGCCTAAGGGCTGGGGCGCCCCAGGCCTTGGGCTCCCACAGCCTAAGGGCTGGGCCGCCCCAGCCATGGGGCTCCCTAAGCTTAAGGGCTGGGGCGCCCAAAGCCTGGGGCTCCCTAAGCCTAAAGGCTTTATCGCCCCAAATGGGGCTCCCTAAGCCTAAGTGCTGGGGCGCCCCAGGCCTGGGGTTCCCTAACCTAAGGGCTGGTGCGCCCCTGGCCTGGGGCTCCCTAAGCCAAAGGGCTGGGGCGCCCTAGGCCTGGGGCTCCCTAAGCATATGAGATGGGTTCCCCCAGGCCTGGGCCTCCCTAAGCCTAAGTTCTGGGCGCCCCAGGCCAGGTGCTCCCTAAGCCTAAGGGCTGGGGCGCCCCAGGCCTGGGCTCCCTAAGCCGAAGCGCTGGGGCGCCCCAGTCCTGGGGCACCCAATGCCTAAGGGCTGGGGCGCCCCAAGCCTGGGGCTCCCTTTTCCTAAGGACTGGGGCACCCCAGGCCTGGGGCTCCCAAAGCCGAAGCCTGGGGCACCCAATGCCTTGGGCTCCCAAAGCCTAAGGTCTGGGGCGCCCCAAGCCTGGGACTCCCTAAGCCTAAGGGCTTGGGCACCCCAGGCCTGGGGCTCTCAAAGCCTAAGGGCTGGTGCGTCCCGGGCCTGGGGCTTCCAATGCCTAAGGGCTGGTGCGCCCCAGGCGTGGGGCTCCCTAAGGGTAAGAGCTGGGGCGCCCCAGTCCTCGGGCTCCTTAGCCTAAGGGCTGGGGCGCCACAGGCCTGGGGTCCCAAAGCCTAAGGGCTGGTGCGCCCCGGGACTGGGGCTTTCTAAGCCTAAGGGCTGGGGCGCCACAGGCCTGGGGCTCCCTAAACCTAAAGGCTGGGGCGCCCCAGGCCTGGGGTCCCAATGCTTAACTGTTGGTGCGCCCAAGGCCTGGGGCTCCCTAAGCCTAAGGGTTTGGGCTCCCTAGGCTGGGGCTCCAAAAGCTTAAGGGCTGGGCCGTCCCAGGCCTGGGGCTCCCTAAGTCTAAGGGCTGGGCGCCCTAGGCCTGGGGCTCTCTAAATCTAAGGTCTTGGGCGCCCAAGGCCTGGGGCTCCCTAAGCCTAAGTCCTATGCGCCCCAGGACTGGGGCTCCCTTAGCCTAAGGGCTGGGGCGTCCCAGGCCGGGGCTCCCAAACCTATGGGCTGGGGCGCCCCAGGCCTGGGGCTCCCTAAGCCTATGGGATGGGTCGCCCCAGGCCTGAGGCTCCCTAAGCCTAAGTGCTTGGCGCCCCAGGCCTGGGGCTCCCTAAGCCTAAGTTCTGGGGCGCCCCAGGCCAGATGCTCCCTAAGCCTAAGTTCTGGGGCGCCCCAGGCCAGGTGCTCCCTAAGCCTAAGGGCTGGGGCGCCCCAGGCCCGGGCTCCCAAAGCCTAAGCGCTGGGGCGCCCCAGTCCTGGGGCTCGCTAAGCCTAAGGGCTGGGGCGCCACAGGTCTGGGGCTCCCAAAGCCTAAGTGCTGGGGCGTCCCAGGCCTGGGACTCTCAAAGCCTAAGGGCTGGGGCGCCCCAGGTCTGGGGCTTCCTAAGCATATGGGGTGGGTCGCCCCAGGCCCTGGTGCTCCCTAAACCTAAGTACAGGGGAGCCCCAGGACTGTGGCTCCCTAAGCCTAAATTCTGGGGCGCCCCAGGCGAGGTGCTCCCTAAGCCTAAGTGCTGGGGCGCCCTAGGCCTGTGGCTCCCTTTTCCTAAGGACTGGGGCACCCCAGGCCTGGGGCTCCCAAAGCCTAAGGGTTTGGGGCGCCACAGGCCTGGGGCTCCCTAAGCCTAAGGGCTGGGGCGCCCCAGGACTGGGTTCCCAAATACTAAGGGCTGGGGCGCCCCAGGCCTTGGGCTCCCAAAGCCTAAGGGCTGGGGTGCCCAGGTCTGAGGCTCCCAAAGCCTAAGAGCTGGGGCGCCCCAAGCCTGGGACTCCCTAAGCCTAAGGGCTGGGGCACGCATGGCCTTCGGCTACCAAAGCATAACTGCTGGTGCGCGCAAGGCATGGGGCTCCCTAAGCCTAAGGGCTGGGGCGCCCCAGGCCTGGGGCTCCTAAAGCATAAGGGCTGGGGAGCCCCGGGCCTGGGGCTTCCTATGCCTAAGGGCTGGGGCGCCCCAGACCTGGGGCTCCCAAAGCCTAAGGGCTTGGGCGCCCCAGTCCTGGGGCTCCCAAACCTAAGGGCTGGGGCACCCAGGGCTGGGGCTTCCTTTTCCTAAGGACTGGGGCAGCCCCAGGCCTGGGGCTCCCAAAGCCTAAGGGCTGGGACACCACAGGCCTGGGGCTCACTAATCCTAAGGACTGGGGCTCCCCAGGACTGGGGTCCCAAATCCTAAGAGCTGGGGCGCCCAAGGCCTTGGGCTCCCAAAGCCGAAGGGCTGGGGCGCCCCAGGCTTGGCGCTACCAAAGCCTAAGGGCTGGGGTGCCCCAGGCCTGGCGCTCCCAAAGCCTAAGGGCTGGGGCACCCCAAGCCTGGGACTCACTAAGCCTAAGGGCTGGGGCGCCCCAGGCCTTGGGTTCCCAAAGCCTAAGTGCTGGGGCACCCCAGGGCGGGGGCTTCCTAAGCATAAGGGCTGGGGCGCCCCAGGCCTGGTGCTCTCATAGCCTAAGGGCTGGGGCACCCCGGGCCTGGGGCTTCCTATGCCTAAGGGCTGGGGCGCCCCAGACCTGGGGCTCCCTAAGCGTAAGGACTGGGACGCCCCAGTCCTGTGGCTCCTTAGCCTTAGAACTGGGGCGCCCAGGCCTGGGGCTCCCAAAGCGAAAAGGCTGTCGCGTCCCAGGCCTGGTGCTCCCAAAGCCAAAGGGCTGGGCCGCCCGAGCCATGGGGCTCCCTAAGCTTAAGGGCAGGGGCGCCCAAAGCCTGGGGCTCCCTAAGCCTAAAGGCTTTATCGCCCCAATTGGGGCTCCCTAAGCCTAAGTGCGGGGGCGCCCCAGGCCTGGGGTTCCCTAAACCTAAGGGCTGGTGCGCCCCTGGCCTGGGGTTCCCTAAGTCTAAGAGCTGGGGCGCCCCAGGCCTGGGGCTCCATAAGAATATGGGATGGTTCCCCCCAGGCCTGGGCCTCCCTAAGCCTAAGTTCTGGGGCGCCCCAAGCCAGGTGCTCCCTAAGCCTAAGGGCTGGGGCGCCCCAGTCCTGGGGCACACAATGCTTAAGGGTTGGTGCGCCCAAGGCCTGGGGCTCCCTAAGCCTAAAGATAGGGGCTCCCTAGGCTGGGGCTCCAAAAGCCTAAGGGCTGGGCCGTCCCAGGCCTGGGGCTCCCTAAGCCTATGGGATGGGTCGCCCCAGGCCTGGGGCTCTCTAAGCCTAAGTGCTTGGCGCCCCAGGCCTGGGGAACCCAATGCCTAAGGGCTGGGGCGCCCCAGGCCTTGGGCTCCCTAAGCCTAAGAGCTGCGGCGTCCCAGGCCCGGGCTCCCTAAGCCTAAAGGCTGAGGCGCCTCAGTCCTGGTGCTCCCAAAGCCAAAGGGCTGGGCCGCCCGAGCCATGGGGCTCCCTAAGCTTAAGGGCAGGGGCGCCCAAAGCCTGGGGCTCCCTAAGCCTAAAGGCTTTATCGCCCCAATTGGGGCTCCCTAAGCCTAAGTGCGGGGGCGCCCCAGGCCTGGGGTTCCCTAAACCTAAGGGCTGGTGCGCCCCTGGCCTGGGGCTCCCTAAGTCTAAGGGCTGGGGCGCCCCAGGCCTGGGGCTCCCTAAGAATATGGGATGGTTCCCCCCAGGTCTGGGCCTCCCTAAGCCTAAGTTCTGGGGCGCCCCAGGCCAGGTGCTCCCTAAGCCTAAGGGCTGGGGCGCCCCAGTCCTGGGGCACACAATGCTTAAGGGTTGGTGCGCCCAAGGCCTGGGGCTCCCTAAGCCTAAAGATAGGGGCTCCCTAGGCTGGGGCTGCAAAAGCCTAAGGGCTGGGCCGTCCCAGGCCTGGGGCTCCCTAAGCCTATGGGATGGGTCGCCCCAGGCCTGGGGCTCTCTAAGCCTAAGTGCTTGGCGCCCCAGGCCTGGGGCTCCCTAAGCCTAAGTTCTGGGGCGCCCCAAACCAGGTGCTCCCTAAGCCTAAGGGCTGGGGTGCCCCAGGCCCGGGCTCCCTAAGCCTAAGCGCTGGGGCGCCCCAGTCCTGGGGAACCCAATGCCTAAGGGCTGGGGCGCCCCAGGCCTTGGGCACCCAATGCCGAAGGGCTGGGCGCCCCAAGCCTGGGACTCACTAAGCCTAAGGGCTGGGGCGCCCCAGGCCTAGGGCTCCCTAAGCCTAAGTGCTGCGGCGCCCCAGGCCCGGGCTCCCTAAGCCTAAAGGCTGGGGCGCCTCAGTCCTGGGGCACCAAAAGCCTAAGGGCTGGGGCGCCCCCGGCCTGGGGCTCCCTTTTCCTAAGGACTGGGGCACCCCAGGCCTGGGGCTCCCAAAGCGAAAAGGCTGGGGCGTCCCAGGCCTCGTGCTCCCAAAGCCAAAGGGCTGGGCCGCCCCAGCCATGGGGCTCCCTAAGCTTAAGGGCTGGGGCGCCCAAAGCCTGGGGCTCCCTAAGCCTAAAGGCTTTATCGCCCCAATTGGGGCTCCCTAAGCCTAAGTGCGGGGGCGCCACAGGCCTGGGGTTCCCTAAACCTAAGGGCTGGTGCGCCCCTGGCCTGGGGCTCCCTAAGTCTAAGGACTGGGGCGCCCCAAGCCTGTGGCACCCAATGCCGAAGGGCTGGGGCGCCCCAAGCCTGGGACTCACTAAGCCTAAGGGCTGGGGCGCCCCAGGCCCGGGCTCCCTAAGCCTAAACGCTGGGGCGCCTCAGTCCTGGGGCACCCAAAGCCTAAGGGCTGGGGCGCCCCCGGCCTGGGGCTCCCTTTTCCTAAGGACTGGGGCACCCCAGGCCTGGGGCTCCCAAAGCAAAAAGGCTGGGGCGTCCCAGGCCTGGTGCTCCCAAAGCCAAAAGGATGGGCCGCCCCAGCCATCGGGCTCCCTAAGCTTAAGGTCTGGGGCGCCCAAAGCCTGGGGTTCCCTAAGTCTAAAGGCTTTATCGCCCCAATTGGGGCTCCCTAAGCCTAAGTGCGGGGGCGCCCCAGGCCTGGGGTTCCCTAAACCTAAGGGCTGGGGCGCCCCTGGCCTGGGGCTCCCTAGGTCTAAGGGCTGGGGCGCCCCAGGCCCGGGCTCCCTAAGCCTAAGCGCTGGGGCGCACCAGGCCCGGGCTCCCTAAGCCTAAGGGCTGGGGCGCCCCAGTCCTGGGACACACAATGCTTAAGGGTTGGTGCGCCCAAGGCCTGGGGCTCCCTAAGCCTAAAGATAGGGGCTCCCTAGGCTGGGGCTCCAAAAGCCTAAGGGCTGGGCCGTCCCAGGCCTGGGGCTCCCTAAGCCTAAGGGCTGGGGCGCCCCAAATCTGGTGCTCCCTAATCCTAATGTTGGGGCACCCCAGACTGGGGTTCCCTAAGCCTAAGTGCTGGGGCGCCCCTGGCCAGTTTCTCCCTAAGCCTAAGGGCTGGGGCGCCCCAGGCATGAGGCTCCCTAAGCCTAAGGGCTGGGAGCCCTATGCCTGCGGCTCTCTGACTCTAAGGTCTTGGGCACCCAAGGCCTGGGGCTCCCTAAGCCTAAGTGCTAGGGCGCCCCAGGCCTGGGGCTCCCTTAGCCTAAGGGCTAGGGCGTCCCAGGCCGGGTATCCCAAACCTACGGGCTGGGGCGCCCCAGGCCTGGGGCTCCCTAAGCCTATGGGATGGGTCGCCCCAGGCCTGGGGCTCTCTAAGCCTAAGTGCTTGGCGCCCCAGGCCTGGGGCTCCCTAAGCCTAAGTTCTGGGGCGCCCCAGGCCAGGTGCTCCCTAAGCCTAAGGGCTGGGGTGCCCCAGGCCCGGGCTCCCTAAGCCTAAGCGCTGGGGCGCCCCAGTCCTGGGGCACCCAATGCCTAAGGGCTGGGGCGCCCCAGGCCTTGGGCACCCATTGGCGAAGGGCAGGGGCGCCCCAAGCCTGGGACTCACTAAGCCTAAGGGCTGGGGCGCCAAGGCCTAGGGCTCCCTAAGCCTAAGGGCTGGGGTGCCCCAGGCCCGGACTCCCTAAGCCTAAACGCTGGGGCGCCTCAGTCCTGGGGCACCCAAAGCCTAAGGGCTGGGGCGTCCCCGGCCTGGGGCTCCCTTTTCCTAAGGACTGGGGCACCCCAGGCCTGGTGCTCCCAAAGCGAAAAGGCTGTGGCGTCCCAGGCCTGGTGCTCCCAAAGCCAAAGGGCTGGGCCACCCCAGCCATGGGGCTCCCTAAGCTTAAGGGCTGGGGCGCCCAAAGCCTGGGGCTCCCTAAGCCTAAAGGCTTTATCGCCCCCATTGGGGCTCCCTAAGCCTAAGTGCGGGGGCCCCCCAGGCCTGGGGTTCCCTAAACCTAAGGGCTGTTGAGCCCCTGGCCTGGGGCTCCCTAAGTCTAAGGGCTGGGGCACCCCAGGCCTGGGGCTCCCTAAGCATATGGGATGGTTCCCCCCAGGCCTGGGCCTCCCTAAGCCTAAGTTCTGGGGCGCCCCAGGCCAGGTGCTCCCTAAGCCTAAGGGCTGGGGCGCCCCAGGCCCGGGCTCCCTAAGCCTAAGCGCTGGGGCGCCCCAGTCCTGGGGCACACAATGCTTAAGGGTTGGTGCGCCCAAGGCCTGGGGCTCCCTAAGCCTAAAGATAGGGGCTCCCTAGGCTGGGGCTCCAAAAGCCTAAGGGCTTGTCCGTCCCAGGCCTGGGGCTCCCTAAGCCTAAGGACTAGGGCGCCCCAAATCTGGTGCTCCCTAATCCTAATGTTGGGGCACCCCAGCACTGGGGTTCCCTAAGCCTAAGTGCTGGGGCGCCCCTGGCCTGTTTCTCCCTAAGCCTAAGGGCTGGGGCGCCCCAGGCATGAGGCTCCCTAAGCCTAAGGGCTGGGAGCCCTAGGCCTGCGGCTCTCTGACTCTAAGGTCTTGGGCGCCTAAGGCCTGGGGCTCCCTAAGCCTAAGTCCTAGGGCGCCCCAGGCCTGGGGCTCCCATAGCCTAAAGGCTGGGGCTTCCCAGGCCTGGGGCTCCCTAAGCCTATGGGATGGGTCGCCACAGGCTTGGGGCTCTCTAAGATTAAGTGCTTGGCGCCCCAGGCCTGGGGCTCCCTAAGCCTAAGTTCTGGGGTGCCCCAGGCCAGGTGCTCCCTAAGCCTAGGGGCTTGGGCGCCCCAGGCCTAGGGCGCCATAAGACTTAAGGCTGGTGCGCCCCAGGCCCGGGCTCCCTAAGCCTAAGCGCTGGGGCGCCCCTGTACTGGGACTCCCTAAGCCTAAGGGCTGGGGCGCCACAGGTCTGGGGCTCCCAAAGCCTAAGGGCTGGGGCGTCCCAGGCTTGGGGCTCCCTAAACCTAAAAGTTGGGGCGCCCCAGGCCTGGGGTCCCAATGCTTAAGGGTTGGTGCGCCCAAGGCCTGGGGCTCCCTAAGCCTAAAGATTGGGGCTCCCTAGCCTGGGGCTCCAAAAGCCTAAAGGCTGGGTCGTCCCAGGCCTGGGGCTCCCTAAGCCTAAGGGCTGGGGCGTCGCAAATCTAGTGCTCCCTAATCCTAATGTTGGGGCACCCCAGCACTGGGGTTCCCTAAGCCTAAGCGCTGGGGCGCCCCAGTCCTGGGGCACCCAATGCCTAAGGGCTGGGGCCTCCCAGGCCGGGTATCCCAAACCTACGAGATGGGGCGCCCAGGCCTGGGGCTCCCTAAGCCTATGGGATGGGTCGCCCCAGGCCTGGGGCTCTCTAAGCCTAAGTGCTTGGCGCCCCAGGCCTGAGGGGCCCTAAGCCTAAGTTCTGGGGCGCCCCAGGCCAGGTGCTCCCTAACCTAAGGGCTGGGGTGCCCCAGACCAGGGCTCCCTAAGCCTAAGCGCTGGGGCGCCCCAGTCCTGGGGCACCCAATGCCTAAGGGCTGGGGCGCCCCAGGCCTTGGGCACCCAATGCCGAAGGGCTGGGGCGCCCCAAGCCTGGGACTCACTAAGCCTAAGGGCTGGGGCGCCCCAGGCCTAGGGCTCCCTAAGCCTAAGGGCTGGGGTGCCCCAGGCCCGGGCTCCCTAAGCCTAAACGCTGGGGCGCCTCAGTCCTGGGGCACCCAAAGCCTAAGGGCTGGGGCGACCCCGGCCTGGGGCTCCCTTTTCCTAAGGACTGGGGCACCCCAGGCCTGGGGCTCCCAAAGCGAAAAGGCTGTGGCGTCCCAGGCCTGGTGCTCCCAAAGCCAAAGGGCTGGGCCACCCCAGCCATGGGGCTCCCTAAGCTTAAGGGCTAGGGCGCCCAAAGCCTGGGGCTCCCTAAGCCTAAAGGCTTTATCGCCCCAATTGGGGCTCCCTAAGCCTAAGTGCGGGGGCGCCCCAGGCCTGGGGTTCCCTAAACCTAAGGGCTGGTGCGCCCCTGGCCTGGGGCTCCCTAAGTCTAAGGGCTGGGGCGCCCCAGGCCTGGGGCTCCCTAAGCATATGGGATGGGTCCCCCCAGGCCTGGGGCTCCCTAAGCCTAAGTTCTGGGGCGCCCCAGGCCAGGTGCTCTCTAAGCCTAAGGGCTGGGGCGCCCCAGGCCCGGGCTCCCTAAGCCTAAGCGCTGGGGCCCCCCAGTCCTGGGGCACCCAATGCCTAAGGGCTGGGGCGCCCAAGGCCTGGGGCTCCCTTTTTCTAAGGACTGGGGCACCCTAGGCCTGGGGCTCCCAAAGCCGAAGGGCTGGGGCACCCTATGCCTTGGGCTCCCAAAGCCTAAGGTCTGGGGCGCCCCAAGCCTGTGACTCCCTAAGCCTAAGGGCTGGGGCGCCACAGGCCTGGGGTCCCAAAGCCTACGGGCTGGTGCGCCCCGGGACTGGGGCTTCCTAAGCCTAAGGGCTGGGGCGGCCCAGGCCTGGGGCTCCCTAAACCTAAAAGCTGGGTCGCCCCAGGCCTGGGGTCCCAATGCTTAAGGGTTGGTGCGCCCAAGGCCTGGGGCTCCCTAAGCCTAAAGATTGGGGCTCCCTAGGCTGGGGCTCCAAAAACCTAAGGGCTGGGCAGTCCCAGGCTGGGGCTCCCTAAGCCTAAGGGCTGGGGCGCCGCAAATCTGGTGCTCCCTATCCTAATGTTGGGGCACCCCAGCACTGGGGTTCCCTAAGCCTAAGTGCTGGGGCGCCCCTGGCCAGTTTCTCCCCAAGCCTAAGGGCTGGGGCGCCCCAGGCATGAGGCTCCCTAAGCCTAAGGGCTGGGAGCCCTAGGCCTGCGGCTCTCTGACTCTAAGGTCTTGGGGGCCCAAGGCCTGGGGCTCCCTAAGCCTAAGTGCTAGGGCGCCCCAGGCCTGGGGCTCACTTAGCCTAAGGGCTAGGGCGTCCCAGGCCGGGTATCCCAAACCTACGTGCTGGGGTGCCCCAGGCCTGGGGCTCCCTAAGCCTATGGGATGGGTCGCCCCAGGCCTGGGGCTCTCTAAGCCTAAGGGCTGGGAGCCCCAGGCCTGGGGCTCCCTTAGCCTAAAGGCTGGGGCATCCCAGGCCGGGGCTCCCAAACCTACGGGCTGGGGCGCCCCAGGCCTGGGGCTCCCTAAGCCTAAGTCCTAGGGCGCCCCAGGCCTGGGGCTCCCTTAGCCTAAAGGCTGGGGCTTCCCAGGCCTGGGGCTCCCTAAGCCTATGGGATGGGTCGCCACAGGCTTGGGGCTCTCTAAGATTAAGTGCTTGGCGCCCCAGGCCTGGGGCTCCCTAAGCCTAAGTTCTGGGGTGCCCCAGGCCAGGTGCTCCCTAAGCCTAGGGGCTTGGGCGCCCCAGGCCTAGGGCGCCATAAGACTAAGGGCTGGTGCGCCGCAGGCCCGGGCTCCCTAAGCCTAAGCGCTGGGGCGCCCCTGTACTGGGGCTCCCTAAGCCTAAGGGCTGGGGCGCCACAGGTCTGGGGCTCCCAAAGCCTAAGGGCTGGGGCGTCCCAGGCTTGGGGCTCCCTAAACCTAAAAGCTGGGGCGCCCCAGGCCTGGGGTCCCAATGCTTAAGGGTTGGTGCGCCCAAGGCCTGGGGCTCCCTAAGCCTAAAGATTGGGGCTCCCTAGCCTGGGGCTCCAAAAGCCTAATGGCTGGGTCGTCCCAGGCCTGGGGCTCCCTAAGCCTAAGGGCTGGGGCGTCGCAAATCTAGTGCTCCCTAATCCTAATGTTGGGGCACCCCAGCACTGGGGTTCCCTAAGCCTAAGCGCTGGGGCGCCCCAGTACTGGGGCACCCAATGCCTAAGGGCTGGGGCGCCCCAGGCCTTGGGCACCCAATGCCGAAGGGCTGGGGCGCCCCAAGCCTGGGACTCACTAAGCCTAAGGGCTGGGGCGCCCCAGGCCTAGGGCTCCCTAAGCCTAAGGGCTGGGGTGCCCCAGGCCTGGGCTCCCTAAGCCTAAACGCTGGGGCGCCTCAGTCCTGGGGCACCCAAAGCCTAAGGGCTGGGGCGCCCCCGGCCTGGGGCTCCCTTTTCCTAAGGACTGGGGCACCCCAGGCCTGGGGCTCCCAAAGCGAAAAGGCTGTGGCGTCCCAGGCCTGGTGCTCCCAAAGCCAAAGGGCTGGGCCACCCCAGCCATGGGGCTCCCTAAGCTTAAGGGCTGGGGCGCCCAAAGCCTGGGGCTCCCTAAGCCTAAAGGCTTTATCGCCCCAATTGGGGCTCCCTAAGCCTAAGTGCGGGGGCGCCCCAGGCCTGGGGTTCCCTAAACCTAAGGGCTGGTGCGCCCCTGGCCTGGGGCTCCCTAAGTCTAAGGGCTGGGCCCCCCAGGCCTGGGGCTCCCTAAGCATATGGGATGGGTCCCCCCAGGCCTGGGGCTCCCTAAGCCTAAGTTCTGGGTTGCCCCAGGCCAGGTGCTCCCTAAGCCTAAGAGCTGGGGCGCCCCAGGCCCGGGCTCCCTAAGCCTAAGCGCTGGGGCGCCCCAGTCCTGGGGCACCCAATGCCTAAGGGCTGGGGCGCCCAAGGCCTGGGGCTCCCTTTTTCTAAGGACTGGGGCACCCTAGGCCTGGGGCTCCCAAAGCCGAAGGGCTGGGGCACCCTATGCCTTGGGCTCCCAAAACCTAAGGTCTGGGGCGCCCCAAGCCTGTGACTCCCTAAGCCTAAGGGCTGGGGCGCCACAGGCCTGGGGTCCCAAAGCCTACGGGCTGGTGCGCCCCGGGACTGGGGCTTCCTAAACCTAAGGGCTGGGGCGGCCCAGGCCTGGGGCTCCCTAAACCTAAAAGCTGGGTCGCCCCAGGCCTGGGGTCCCAATGCTTAAGGGTTGGTGCGCCCAAGGCCTGGGGCTCCCTAAGCCTAAAGATTGGGGCTCCCTAGGCTGGGGCTCCAAAAGCCTAAGGGCTGGGCAGTCCCAGGCTGGGGCTCCCTAAGCCTAAGGGCTGGGGCGCCGCAAATCTGGTGCTCCCTAATCCTAATGTTGGGGCACCCCAGCACTGGGGTTCCCTAAGCCTAAGTGCTGGGGCGCCCCTGGCCAGTTTCTCCCTAAGCCTAAGGGCTGGGGCGCCCCAGGCATGAGGCTCCCTAAGCCTAAGGGCTGGGAGCCCTAGGCCTGCGGCTCTCTGACTCTAAGGTCTTGGGGGCCCAAGGCCTGGGGCTCCCTAAGCCTAAGTGCTAGGGCGCCCCAGGCCTGGGGCTCACTTAGCCTAAGGGCTAGGGCGTCCCAGGCCGGGTATCCCAAACCTACGGGCTGGGGCGCCCCAGGCCTGGGGCTCCCTAAGCCTATGGGATGGGTCGCCCCAGGCCTGGGGCTCTCTAAGCCTAAGGGCTGGGAGCCCCAGGCCTGGGGCTCCCTTAGCCTAAAGGCTGGGGCGTCCCAGGCCGGGGCTCCCAAACCTACGGGCTGGGGTGCCCCAGGCCTAGGGCTCCCTAAGCCTAAGTCCTAGGGCGCCCCAGGCCTGGGGCTCCCTTAGCCTAAAGGCTGGGGCGTCCCAGGTCGGGGCTCCCAAAACTACGGGCTGGGGCGCCCCAGGCCTGGGGCTCCCTAAGCCTAAGTCCTAGGGCGCCCCAGGCCTGGGGCTCGCTTAGCCTAAAGGCTGGGGCTTCCCAGGCCTGTGGCTCCCTAAGCCTATGGGATCGGTCGCCACAGGCTTGGGGCTCTCTAAGATTAAGTGCTTGGCGCCCCAGGCCTGGGGCTCCCTAAGCCTAAGTTCTGGGGCGCCCCAGGCCAGGTGCTCCCTAAGCCTAGGGGCTTGGGCGCCCCAGGCCTAGGGCGCCATAAGACTAAGGGCTGGTGCGCCCCAGGCCCGGGCTCCCTAAGCCTAAGCGCTGGGGCACCCCTGTCCTGGGGCTCCCTAAGCCTAAGGGCTGGGGCGCCACAGGTCTGGGGCTCCCAAAGCCTAAGGGCTGGGGCGTCCCAGGCTTGGGGCTCCCTAAACCTAAAAGCTGGGGCGCCCTAGGCCTGGGGTCCCAATGCTTAAGGGTTGGTGCGCCCAAGGCCTGGGGCTCCCTAAGCCTAAAGATTGGGGCTCCCTTGGCTGGAGCTCCAAAAGCCTAAAGGCTGGGCCGTCCCAGGCCTGGGGCTCCCTAAGCCTAAGGGCTGGGGCACCGCAAATCTAGTGCTCCCTAATCCTAATGTTGGGGCACCCCAGCACTGGGGTTCCCTAAGCCTAAGTGCTGGGGCGCCCCTGGCCAGTTTCTCCCTAAGCCTAAGTGCTGGGGCGCCCCAGGCATGAGGCTCCCTAATCCTAAGGGCTGGGAGCCCTAGGCCTGCAGCTCTCTTACTCTAAGGTCTTGGGCGCCCAAGGCCTGGGGCTCCCTAAGCCTAAGTCCTAGGGCGCCCCAGGCCTGGGGCTCCCTTAGCCTATGGGCTTGGGCGTCCCAGGCCGGGTATCCCAAACCTACGGGCTGGGGCGCCCCAGGCCTGGGGCTCCCTAAGCCTATGGGATGGGTCGCCCCAGGCCTGGGGCTCTCTAAGCCTAAGTGCTTGGCGCCCCAGGTGTGGGGCTCCCTTAGCCTAAAGGCTGGGGCGTCCCAGGCCGGGGCTCCCAAACCTACGGGCTGGGGCGCCCCAGGCCTGGGGCTCCCTAAGCCTAAGTCCTAGGGCGCCCCAGTCCTGGGCTCCCTTAGCCTAAAGGCTGGGGCGTCCCAGGCCGGGGCTCCCAAACCTACGGGCTGGGGCGCCCCAGTCCTGGGGCTCCCTTAGCCTAAAGGCTGGGGCGTCCCAGGCCGGGGCTCCCTAAGCCTAAGTTCTGGGGCGCCCCAGGCCAGGTGCTCCCTAAGCCTAAGGGCTGGGGCGACCCAGGCCTAGGGCGCCCTAAGACTAAAGGCTGGTGCGCCCCTGGCCCGGGCTCCCTAAGCCTAAGCGCTGGGGCGCCCCAGTCTTGGGGCTCCCTAAGCCTAAGGGCTGGGGCGCCACAGGTCTGGGGCTCCCAAAGCCTAAGGGCTGGGGCGTCCCAGACTTGGGGCTCTCAAAGCCTAAGGGCTGGGGCGCCCCAAGTCTGGGGCTCCCTAAGCATATGGGGTGGGTCGCCCCAGGCCCTGGGGCTCCCTAAACCTAAGTACAGGGGAGCCCCAGGACTGGGGCTCCCTAAGCCTAAATTCGGGGGCGCCCCAGGCGAGGTGCTCCCTAAGCCTAAGTGCTGGGGCGCCCTAGGCCTGTGGCTCCCTTTTCCTAAGGACTGGGGCACCCCAGGCCTGGGGCTCCCAAAGCCTAAGGGTTTGGGGCGCCACAGGCCTGGGCTCCCTAAGCCTAAGGGCTGGGGGGCCCCAGGACTGGGGTCCCAAATACTAAGGGCTGGGGCGCCCCAGGCCTTGGGCTCCCAAAGCCTAAGGGCTGGGACGCCCAGGTCTGGGGCTCCCAAAGCCTAAGGGCTGGGGCGCCCCAAGCCTGGGACTCCCTAAGCATAAGGGCTGGGGCACGCCAAGCCTTGGGCTACCAAAGCATAAGTGCTGGTTCGCGCAAGGCCTGGGGCTCCCTAAGCCTAAGGGCTGGGGCGCCCCACTTCTGGGGCTCCTAAAGCATAAGGGCTGGGGAGCCCCGGGCCTGGGGCTTCCTATGCCTAAGGGCTGGGGCGCTCCAGGCGTGGGGTTCCCAAAGCCTAAGGGCTGGGGCTCCCAGGGCCTGGGGCTTCCTAAGCCTAAGGGCTGGGGCGCCCCAGTTCTGGGGCTCCTTAACCTAAGGGCTGTGGCGCCCCAGGCCTGGGGCTCCCAAGGCCTAAGGGCTGGGGCGCACCAGACCTGGGGCTCCCAAAGCCTAAGGGCTTGGGCGCCGCAGTCCTGGGGCCCCCAAAGCTAAGGGCTGGGGCGCCCAGGCCTGGGGCTCCCTAAGCCTAAGGACTGGGGCTCCACAGGACTGGGGTCCCAAATCCTAAGGGCTGGGGCGCCCCAGGCCTTGGGCTCCCAAACCCGAAGGGCTGGGGCGCCCCAGGCTTGGCGCTCCCAAAGCCTAAGGGCTGGGGCGCCCAAGGACTGGCGCTCCCAAAGCCTAAGGGCTGGGGCGCCCCAAGCCTGGGACTCACTAAGCCTAAGGGCTGGGGCGCCCCAGGCCTTGGGTTCCCAAATCCTAAGTGCTGGGGCACCCCAGGGCGGGGGCTTCCTAAGCATAAGGGATGGAGCGCCCCAGGCCTGGGGCTCTCATTGTCTAAGGGCTGGGGCGCCCCGGGCCTGGGGCTTCCTATGCCTAAGGGCTGGGGGGCCCCAGGCCTGGGGCTCCCTAAGCGTAAGGACTGGGGCGCCCCAGTCCTGGGGCTCCTTAGCCTTAGAGCTGGGGCGCCCAGGTCTGGGGTCCCAAAGCCTAAAGGCTGGTGGCCCCAGGCCTGGGACTCCCTAAGCCTAAGGACTGGGGAGCCCCAGGCCTGGGGCTCCCTAAGCATATGGATGGGTCCCCCCAGGCCTGGACATCCCTAAGCCTAAGTTCTGTGGCGCCCCCGGCCAGGTGCTCCCTAAGCCTAAGGGCTGGTGAACCCAGGCCTAGGGCTCCCTAAGCCTAAGGCCTGGGGCGCCCCAGAGCCGGGCTCCTTAAGCCTAAGTGCTGGGGCACCCCAGGCCTGGGGCTCCCTTTTCCTGAGGACTGGGGCACCCCAGGCCTGGGGCTCCCAAAGCCAAAGGGCTGGGGCGCCCCAGGCCTGGTGCACCCAAAGCCAAAGGGCTGGGGTGCCCCAGCCATGGGGCTCCCTAAGCTTAAGGGCTGGGGCGCCCAAAGCCTAGCGCTCCCTAAGCCTAAAGGTTTTATCGCCCCACCTGGTGCTCCCTAAGCCTTAGTGCTGGGGTGCCCCTGGCCTGGGGCTCCCTAAGCCTAAGGTCTGGGGCGCCCCAGGCCTAGGGCTCCCTAAGCCTAAGGGCTGGGCGCCCCAGGCCCGGGCTCCCTAAGCCTAAGCACTGGGGCGCCTCAGTCCTGGGGCACCCAAAGCCTAAGGGCTGGGGCGCCCCAGGCCTGGGGCTCCCTTTTCCTAAGGACTGGGGCACCCCAGGCCTGGGGCTCCCAAAGCCAAAGGGCTGGGGCATCCCAGGCCTGGTGCTCCCAAAGCTAAAGGGCTGGGGCGCCCCAGCCATGGGGCTCCCTAAGCTTAAGGGCTGGGGCGCCCAAAGCCTGGAGCTCCCTAAGCCTAAAGGTTTTATCGCCCCACCTGGGGCTCCCTAAGCCTAAGTGCTGGGGCGCCCTAGGTCTGTGGCTCCCTTTTCCTAAGAACTGGGGCACCCCAGGCCTGGGGCTCCCAAAGCCTAAGGGTTTGGGGCGCCACAGGCCTGGGGCTCCCTAAGCCTAAGGGCTGGGACGCCCCAGGACTGGGGTCCCAAATCCTAAGGGCTGGGGCACCCCAGGCCTTGGACTCCCAAAGTCCAAGGGCTGGGGGGCCCAGGTCTAGGGCTCCCAAAGCCTAAGGGCTGTGCCGCCCCAGGCCCGGGCTCCCTAAGCCTAAACGCTGGGGCGCCTCAGTCCTGGGGCACCCAAAGCCTAAAGGCTGGGGCGCCCCCGGCCTGGGGTTCACTAAACTTAAGGGCTGGTGCGCCCCTGGCCTGGGGTTCCCTAAGTGTAAGGGCTGGGGCGCCCCAGGCCTGGGGCTCCCTAAGCATATGGGATGGGTCACCCCAGGCCTGGGCCTCCCTAAGCCTAAGTTTTGGGGCGCCCCAGGCCAGGTGCTCCCTAAGCCTAAGGGCTGGTGCGCCCCTGGCCTGGGGCTCCCTAAGTCTAAGGGCTGGGGCGCCCCAGGCCTGGGGCTCCCTAAGCATATGGGATGGGTCTCCCCAGGCCTGGGCCTCCCTAAGCCTAAGTTCTGGGGCGCCCCAGGCCAGGTGCTCCCTAAGCCTAAGTTCTGGGGCGCCCCAGGCCCGGGCTCCCTAAGCCTAAGCGCTGGGGCGCACCAGTCCTGGGGCACACAATGCTTAAGGGTTGGTGCGCCCAAGGCCTGGGGCTCCCTAAGCCTAAAGATTGGGGCTCCCTAGGCTGGGGCTCCAAAAGTCTAAGGGCTGGGCCGTACCAGGCCTGGGGCTCCCTAAGCCTAAGTGCGGGGGCGCCCCAGGCCTGGGGTTCCCTAAACCTAAGGGCTGGTGCGCCCCTGGCCTGGGGCTCCCTAAGTCTAAGGGCTGGGCCGCCCCAGGCCTGGGGCTCCCTAAGCATATGGGATGGGTCTCCCCAGGCCCGGGCCTCCCTAAGCCTAAGTTCTGGGGTGCCCCAGGCCAGGTGCTCCCTAAGCCTAAGTTCTGGGGCGCCCCAGGCCCGGGCTCCCTAAGCCTAAGCGCTGGGGTGCCCCAGTCCTGGGGCACACAATGCTTAAGGGTTGGTGCGCCCAAGGCCTGGGGCTCCCTAAGCCTAAAGATTGGGGCTCCCTAGGCTGGGGCTCCAAAAGCCTAAGGGCTGGGCCGTCCCAGGCCTGGGGCTCCCTAAGCCTAAGGGCTGGGGCGCCCCAAATCTGGTGCTCCCTAATCCTAATGTTGGGGCACCCCAGCACTGGGGTTCCCTAAGCCTAAGTGCTGGGGCGCCCCTGGCCAGTTTCTCCCTAAGCCTAAGGGCTGGGGCGCCCCAGGCATGAGGCTCCCTAAGCCTAAGGGCTGGGAGCCCTAGGCCTGCGGCTCTCTGACTCTAAGGTCTTGGGCGCCCAAGGCCTGGGGCTCCCTAAGCCTAAGTCCTAGGGCGGCCCATGCCTGGGGCTCCCTTAGCCTAAGGGCCAGGGCGTCCCAGGCCGGGTATCCCAAACCTACGTGCTGGGGTGCCCCAGGCCTGGGGTTCCCTAAACCTAAGGGCTGGTGCGCCCCTGGCCTGGGGCTCCCTAAGTCTAAGGGCTGGGGCGCCCCAGGCTGGGGCTCCCTAAGCATATGGGATGGGTCCCCCCAGGCCTGGGGCTCCCTAAGCCTAAGTTCTGGGGCGCCCCAGGCCAGGTGCTCCCTAAGCCTAAGGGCTGGTGCGCCCCAGGCCCGGGCTCCCTAAGCCTAAGCGCTGGGGCGCCCCAGTCCTGGGGCACCCAATGCCTAAGGGCTGGGGCGCCCAAGGCCTGGGGCTCCCTTTTTCTAAGGACTGGGGCACCCTAGGCCTGGGGCTCCCAAAGCCGAAGGGCTGGGGCACCCTATGCCTTGGGCTCCCAAAGCCTAAGGTCTGGGGCGCCCCAAGCCTGTGACTCCCTAAGCCTAAGGGCTGGGGCGCCACAGGCCTGGGGTCCCAAAGCCTACGGGCTTGTGCGCCCCGGGACTGGGGCTTCCTAAGCCTAAGGGCTGGGGCGGCCCAGGCCTGGGGCTCCCTAAACCTAAAAGCTGGGTCGCCCCAGGCCTGGGGTCCCAATGCTTAAGGGTTGGTGCGCCCAAGGTCTGGGGCTCCCTAAGCCTAAAGATTAGGGCTCCCTAGGCTGGGGCTCCAAAAGCCTAAGGGCTGGGCAGTCCCAGGCTGGGGCTCCCTAAGCCTAAGGGCTGGGGCGCCGCAAATCTGGTGCTCCCTAATCCTAATGTTGGGGCACCCCAGCACTGGGGTTCCCTAAGCCTAAGTGCTGGGGCGCCCCTGGCCAGTTTCTCCCTAAGCCTAAGGGCTGGGGCGCCCCAGGCATGAGGCTCCCTAAGCCTAAGGGCTGGGAGCCCTAGGCCTGCGGCTCTCTGACTCTAAGGTCTTGGGCGCCCAAGGCCTGGGGCTCCCTAAGCCTAAGTCCTAGGGCGGCCCATGCCTGGGGCTCCCTTAGCCTAAGGGCCAGGGCGTCCCAGGCCGGGTATCCCAAACCTACGTGCTGGGGTGCCCCAGTCCTGGGATTCCCTAAACCTAAGGGCTGGTGCGCCCCTGGCCTGGGGCTCCCTAAGTCTAAGGGCTGGGGCGCCCCAGGCCTGGGGCTCCCTAAGCATATGGGATGGGTCCCCCCAGGCCTGGGGCTCCCTAAGCCTAAGTTCTGGGGCGCCCCAGGCCAGGTGCTCCCTAAGCCTAAGGGCTGGTGCGCCCCAGGCCCGGGCTCCCTAAGCCTAAGCGCTGGGGCGCCCCAGTCCTGGGGCACCCAATGCCTAAGGGCTGGGGCGCCCAAGGCCTGGGGCTCCCTTTTTCTAAGGACTGGGGCACCCTAGGCCTGGGGCTCCCAAAGCCGAAGGGCTGGGGCACCCTATGCCTTGGGCTCCCAAAACCTAAGGTCTGGGGCGCCCCAAGCCTGTGACTCCCTAAGCCTAAGGCCTGGGGCGCCACAGGCCTGGGGTCCCAAAGCCTACGGGCTTGTGCGCCCCGGGACTGGGGCTTCCTAAGCCTAAGGGCTGGGGCGGCCCAGGCCTGGGGCTCCCTAAACCTAAAAGCTGGGTCGCCCCAGGCCTGGGGTCCCACTGCTTAAGGGTTGGTGGGCCCAAGGTCTGGGGCTCCCTAAGCCTAAAGATTGGGGCTCCCTAGGCTGGGGCTCCAAAAGCCTAAGGGCTGGGCAGTCCCAGGCTGGGGCTCCCTAAGCCTAAGGGCTGGGGCGCCGCAAATCTGGTGCTCCCTAATCCTAATGTTGGGGCACCCCAGCACTGGGGTTCCCTAAGCCTAAGTGCTGGGGCGCCCCTGGCCAGTTTCTCCCTAAGCCTAAGGGCTGGGGTGCCCCAGGCATGAGGCTCCCTAAGCCTAAGGGCTGGGAGCCCTAGGCCTGCGGCTCTCTGACTCTAAGGTCTTGGGGGCCCAAGGCCTGGGGCTCCCTAAGCCTAAGTGCTAGGGCGCCCCAGGCCTGGGGCTCACTTAGCCTAAGGGCTAGGGCGTCCCAGGCCGGGTATCCCAAACCTACGGGCTGGGGCGCCCCAGGCCTGGGGCTCCCTAAGCCTATGGGATGGGTCGCCCCAGGCCTGGGGCTCTCTAAGCCTAAGGGCTGGGAGCCCCAGGCCTGGGGCTCCCTTAGCCTAAAGGCTGGGGCGTCCCAGGCCGGGGCTCCCAAACCTACGGGCTAGGGCGCCCCAGGCCTGGGGCTCCCTAAGCCTAAGTCCTAGGGCGCCCCAGGCCTGGGGCTCCCTTAGCCTAAAGGCTGGGGCGTCCCAGGCCGGGGCTCCCAAAACTACGGGCTGGGGCGCCCCAGGCCTGGGGCTCCCTAAGCCTAAAGATTGGGGCTCCCTAGGCTGGGGCTCCAAAAGCCTAAAGGCTGGGCCGTCCCAGGCCTGGGGCTCCCTAAGCCTAAGGGCTGGGGCCCCGCAAATCTAGTGCTCCCTAATCCTAATGTTGGGGCACCCCAGCACTGGGGTTCCCTAAGCCTAAGTGCTGGGGCGCCCCTGGCCAGTTTCTCCCTAAGCCTAAGTGCTGGGGCGCCCCAGGCATGAGGCTCCCTAAGCCTAAGGGCTGGGAGCCCTAGGCCTGCAGCTCTCTTACTCTAAGGTCTTGGGCGCCCAAGGCCTGGGGCTCCCTAAGCCTAAGTCCTAGGGCGCCCCAGGCCTGGGGCTCCCTTAGCCTATGGGCTAGGGCGTCCCAGGCCGGGTATCCCAAACCTACGGGCTGGGGCGCCCCAGTCCTGGGGCTCCCTTAGCCTAAAGGCTGGGGCGTCCCAGGCCGGGGCTCCCTAAGCCTAAGTTCTGGGGCGCCCCAGGCCAGGTGCTCCCTAAGCCTAAGGGCTGGGGCGACCCAGGCCTAGGGCACCCTAAGACTAAGGGCTGGTGCGCCCCTGGCCCAGGCTCCCTAAGCCTAAGCGCTGGGGCGCCCCAGTCCTGGGGCTCCCTAAGCCTAAGGGCTGGGGCGCCACAGGTCTGGGGCTCCCAAAGCCTAAGGGCTGGGGCGTCCCAGACCTGGGGCTCTCAAAGCCTAAGGGCTGGGGCGCCCCAAGTCTGGGGCTCCCTAAGCATATGGGGTGGGTCGCCCCAGGCCCTGGGGCTCCCTAAACCTAAGTACAGGGGAGCCCCAGGACTGGGGCTCCCTAAGCCTAAATTTGGGGGCGCCCCAGGCGAGGTGCTCCCTAAGCCTAAGTGCTGGGGCGCCCTAGGCCTGTGGCTCCCTTTTCCTAAGGACTGGGGCACCCCAGGCCTGGGGCTCCCAAAGCCTAAGGGTTTGGGGCGCCACAGGCCTGGGCTCCCTAAGCCTAAGGGCTGGGGGGGCCCAGGACTGGGGTCCCAAATACTAAGGGCTGGGGCGCCCCAGGCCTTGGGCTCCCAAAGCCTAAGGGCTGGGGCGCCCAGGTCTGGGGCTCCCAAAGCCTAAGGGCTGGGGCGCCCCAAGCCTGGGACTCCCTAAGCATAAGGGCTGGGGCACGCCAAGCCTTGGGCTACCAAAGCATAAGTGCTGGTTCGCGCAAGGCCTGGGGCTCCCTAAGCCTAAGGGCTGGGGCGCCCCACTCCTGGGGCTCCTAAAGCATAAGGGCTGGGGAGCCCCGGGCCTGGGGCTTCCTATGCCTAAGGGCTGGGGCGCTCCAGGCGTGGGGTTCCCAAAGCCTAAGGGCTGGGGCTCCCAGGGCCTGGGGCTTCCTAAGCCTAAGGGCTGGGGCGCCCCAGTTCTGGGGCTCCTTAACCTAAGGGCTGTGGCGCCCCAGGCCTGGGGCTCCCAAGGCCTAAGGGCTGGGGCGCACCAGACCTGGGGCTCCCAAAGCCTAAGGGCTTGGGCGCCGCAGTCCTGGGGCCCCCAAAGCTAAGGGCTGGGGCGCCCAGGCCTGGGGCTCCCTAAGCCTAAGGACTGGGGCTCCACAGGACTGGGGTCCCAAATCCTAAGGGCTGGGGCGCCCCAGGCCTTGGGCTCCCAAACCCGAAGGGCTGGGGCGCCCCAGGCTTGGCGCTCCCAAAGCCTAAGGGCTGGGGCGCCCAAGGCCTGGCGCTCCCAAAGCCTAAGGGCTGGGGCGCCCCAAGCCTGGGACTCACTAAGCCTAAGGGCTGGGGCGCCCCAGGCCTTGGGTTCCCAAATCCTAAGTGCTGGGCACCCCAGGGCGGGGGCTTCCTAAGCATAAGGGCTGGGGCGCCCCAGGCCTGGGGCTCTCATTGCCTAAGGGCTGGGGCGCCCCGGGCCTGGGGCTTCCTATGCCTAAGGGCTGGGGGGCCCCAGGCCTGGGGCTCCCTAAGCGTAAGGACTGGGGCGCCCCAGTCCTGGGGCTCCTTAGCCTTAGAGCTGGGGAGCCCAGGTCTGGGGTCCCAAAGCCTAAAGGCTGGTGGCCCCAGGCCGGGGACTCCCTAAGCCTAAGGACTGGGGAGCCCCAGGCCTGGGGCTCCCTAAGCATATGGATGGGTCCCCCCAGGCCTGGACCTCCCTAAGCCTAAGTTCTGTGGCGCCCCCGGCCAGGTGCTCCCTAAGCCTAAGGGCTGGTGAACCCAGGCCTAGGGCTCCCTAAGCCTAAGGCCTGGGGCGCCCCAGAGCCGGGCTCCTTAAGCCTAAGTGCTGGGGCACCCCAGGCCTGGGGCTCCCTTTTCCTTAGGACTGGGGCACCCCAGGCCTGGGGCTCCCTAAGCCAAAGGTCTGGGGCGCCCCAGGCCTGGTGCACCCAAAGCCAAAAGGCTGGGGTGCCCCAGCCATGGGGCTCCCTAAGCTTAAGGGCTGGGGCGCCCAAAGCCTGGCGCTCCCTAAGCCTAAAGGTTTTATCGCCCCACCTGGTGCTCCCTAAGCCTTAGTGCTGGGGTGCCCCTGGCCTGGGGCTCCCTAAGCCTAAGGTCTGGGGCGCCCCAGGCCTAGGGCTCCCTAAGGCTAAGGGCTGGGCGCCCCAGGCCCGGGCTCCCTAAGCCTAAGCACTGGGGCGCCTCAGTCCTGGGGCACCCAAAGGCTAAGGGCTGGGGCGCCCCAGGCCTGGTGCTCCCTTTTCCTAAGGACTGGGGCACCCCAGGCCTGGGGCTCCCAAAGCCAAAGGGCTGGGGCATCCCAGGCCTGGTGCTCCCAAAGCTAAAGGGCTGGGGCGCCCCAGCCATGGGGCTCCCTAAGCTTAAGGGCTGGGGCGCCCAAAGCCTGGAGCTCCCTAAGCCTAAAGGTTTTATCGCCCCACCTGGGGCTCCCTAAGCCTAAGTGCTGGGGCGCCCTAGGTCTGTGGCTCCCTTTTCCTAAGAACTGGGGCACCCCAGGCCTGGGGCACCCAAAGCCTAAGGGTTTGGGGCGCCACAGGCCTGGGGCTCCCTAAGCCTAAGGGCTGGGACGCCCCAGGACTGGGGTCACAAATCCTAAGGGCTGGGGCACCCCAGGCCTTGGACTCCCAAAGTCCAAGGGCTGGGGGGCCCAGGTCTAGGGCTCCCAAAGCCTAAGGGCTGGCCGCCCCAGGCCCGGGCTCCCTATGCATAAACGCTGGGGCGCCTCAGTCCTGGGGCACCCAAAGCCTAAAGGCTGGGGCGCCCCCGGCCTGGGGTTCACTAAACTTAAGGGCTGGTGCGCCCCTGGCCTGGGGTTCCCTAAGTGTAAGGGCTGGGGCGCCCCAGGCCTGGGGCTCCCTAAGCATATGGGATGGGTCACCCCAGGCCTGGGCCTCCCTAAGCCTAAGTTCTGGGGCGCCCCAGGCCAGGTGCTCCCTAAGCCTAAGGGCTGGTGCGCCCCTGGCCTGGGGCTCCCTAAGTCTAAGGGCTGGGGCGCCCCAGGCCTGGGGCTCCCTAAGCATATGGGATGGGTCTCCCCAGGCCTGGGCCTCCCTAAGCCTAAGTTCTGGGGCGCCCCAGGCCAGGTGCTCCCAAAGCCTAAGTTCAGGGGCGCCCCAGGCCCGGGCTCCCTAAGCCTAAGCGCTGGGGCGCCCCAGTCCTGGGGCACACAATGCTTAAGGGTTGGTGCGCCCAAGGCCTGGGGCTCCCTAAGCCTAAAGATTGGGGCTCCCTAGGCTGGGGCTCCAAAAGTCTAAGGGCTGGGCCGTACCAGGCCTGGGGCTCCCTAAGCCTAAGTGCGGGGGCGCCCCAGGCCTGGGGTTCCCTAAACCTAAGGGCTGGTGCGCCCCTGGCCTGGGGCTCCCTAAGTCTAAGGGCTGGGGCGCCCCAGGCCTGGGGCTCCCTAAGCATATGGGATGGGTCTCCCCAGGCCTGGGCCTCCCTAAGCCTAAGTTCTGGGGTGCCCCAGGCCAGGTGCTCCCTAAGCCTAAGTTCTGGGGCGCCCCAGGCCCGGGCACCCTAAGCCTAAGCGCTGGGGTGCCCCAGTCCTGGGGCACACAATGCTTAAGGGTTGGTGCGCCCAAGGCCTGGGGCTCCCTAAGCCTAAAGATTGGGGCTCCCTAGGCTGGGGCTCCAAAAGCCTAAGGGCTGGGCCGTCCCAGGCCTGGGGCTCCCTAAGCCTAAGGGCTGGGGCGCCCCAAATCTGGTGCTCCCTAATCCTAATGTTGGGGCACCCCAGCACTGGGGTTCCCTAAGCCTAAGTGCTGGGGCGCCCCTGGCCAGTTTCTCCCTAAGCCTAAGGGCTGGGGCGCCCCAGGCATGAGGCTCCCTAAGCCTAAGGGCTGGGAGCCCTAGGCATGCGGCTCTCTGACTCTAAGGTCTTGGGCGCCCAAGGCCTGGGGCTCCCTAAGCCTAAGTCCTAGGGCGGCCCATGCCTGGGGCTCCCTTAGCTTAAGGGCCAGGGCGTCCCAGGCCGGGTATCCCAAACCTACGTGGTGGGGTGCCCCAAGCCTGGGGCTCCCTAAGCTTATGGGATGGGTCGCCCCAGGCCTGGGGCTCTCTAAGCCTAAGTGCTTGGCGCCCCAGGCCTGGGGCTCCCTAAGCCTAAGTTCTCGGGCGCCCCAGGTCAGGTGCTCCCTAAGCCTAAGGGCTGGGGTGCCCCAGGCCCGGGCTCCCTAAGCCTAAGCGCTGGGGCGCCCCAGTCCTGGGGCACCCAATGCCTATGGGCTGGGGCGCCCCAGGTGTTGGGCACCCAATGCCGAAAGGCTGGGGCGCCCCAAGCCTGGGAATCACTAAGCCTAGGGCTGGGGCGCCCCAGGCCTAGGGCTCCCTAAGCCTAAGGGCTGGGGTGCCCCAGGCCCGGGCTCCCTAAGCCTAAGCGATGGGGCGCCCCAGTCCTGGGGCACCCAATGCTTAAGGGCTGGGGCGCCCCAGGCCTTGGGCACCCAATGCCTAAGGGCTGGGGCGCCACAGGCCTGGGGCTCCCAAAGCCTAAGGGCTGGGGCGTCCCAGGCCTGGGGCTCCCAAAGCCTAAGGGCTGGGGCGCCCAGGCCTGGGGCTCAATTTTCCTAAGGACTGGGGCAGCCCCAGGCCTGGGGCTCCCAAAGCCTAAGGGCTGGGGCACCACAGGCCTGGGGCTCACTAAGCCTAAGGACTGGAGGCCCCAGGACTGGGGTCCCAAATACTAAGAGCTGGGGCGCCCCAGGCCTTGGGCACCCAATGCCGAAGGCCTGGGGCGCCCCAGGCCAGGGGCTCCCAAAGCCTAAGGGCTGGGGCGCCCCAAGCCTGGGACACACTAAGCCTAAGGGCTGGGGCGCCCCAGGCCTTGGGTTCCCAAAGCCTAAGTGCTGGGGCACCCCAGGCCTGGGGCTCCCTAAACTTAAGGGCTGGGGCGCCCCAGGCCTGGGGCTCTCATAGCCTAAGGGCTAGGGCGCCCCGGGCCTGGGGCTTCCTATGCCTAAGGGCTGGGGCACCCCAGGCGTGGGGCTCCCTAAGCGTAAGGACTGGGGCGCCCCAGTCCTGGGGCTCCTTAGCCCAAGAGCTGGGGCGCCCAGGAATGGGGTCCCAAAGCCTAAAGGCTGGTGGCCCAAGGCCTTGGGCTCCCTAAGCCTAAGGGCTGGGGCGCCCCAGGCCAGGTGCTCCCTAAGCCTAAGGGCTGGGGCGCCCCAGGCCTAGGGCTCCCTAAGCCTAAGGGCTGGGGCACCCCAGGCCGGGGCTCCCTAAGCCTAAGCGCTGGGGCGCCCCAGGCTTGGGGCTCCCTTTTCCTAAGGACTGGGGCACCCCAGGCCTGGTGCTCCCAAAGCCAAAGGGCTGGGGCGCCCCAGGCCTGGTGCTCCCAAAGCCAAAAGGCTGGGGCGCCCCAGCCATGGGGCTCCCTAAGCTTAAGGGCTGGGGCGCCCAAAGCCTGGGACTCCCTAAGCCTAAAGGTTTTATCGCCCCACCTGGGGCTCCCTAAGCCTTAGTGCTACGGTGCCCCTGGCCTGGGGTTCCCTAAGCCTAACGGCTGGTGCGCCCCTGGCCTAGGGTTCCCTAAGCTTAAGGACTTGGGCCCCCCAGGCCTGGGGCTCCCTAAGCATATGGGATGGGTCCCCCCAAGACTGGACCTCCCTAAGCCTAAGGGCTGGGGCTCCCCAGACCTAGGGCTCCCTAAGCCTAAGGGTTGGGGCGTCCCAGGCCCGGGCTCCCTAAGCCTAAGCGCTGTTAGCCTCAGTCCTGGGGCACCCAAAGCCTAAGGGCTGGGGCGTCCCAAGCCTGGGGCTCCCTTTCCCTAAGGACTGGGGCACCCCAGGCCTTGGGCTCCCAAAGCCAAAGGGCTGGGGCGTCCCAGGCCTGGTGCTCCCAATCTATAGGGCTGGGGCGCCCCAGCCATGGGGCTCCCTAAGCTTAAGGGCTGGGTCGCCCAAAGCCTGGAGCTCCCTAAGCCTAAAGGTATTATCGCCCCACCTGGGGCTCCCTAAGCCTAAGTGCTGGAGCGCCCCAGGCCAGGTGCTCCCTAAGCCTAAGGGCTGGGGCGCCCTAGGCCCGGGCTCCCTAAACCTAAGCGCTGGGGCGCCCCAGTCCTGGGGCACACAATGCTTAAGGGTTGGTGCGCCCAAGGCCTGGGGCTCCCTAAGCCTAAAGATAGGGGCTCCCTAGGCTGGGGCTCCAAAAGCCTAAGGGCTGGGCCGTCCCAGGCCTGGGGCTCCCTAAGCCTAAGGGCTGGGGTGCCCCAAATCTGGTGCTCCCTAATCCTAATGTTGGGGCACCCCAGACTGGGGTTCCCTAAGCCTAAGTGCTGGGGCGCCCCTGGCCAGTTTCTCCCTAAGCCTAAGGGCTGGGGCGCCCCAGGCATGAGGCTCCCTAAGCCTAAGGGCTGGGAGCCCTAGGCCTGCGGCTCTCTGACTCTAAGGTCTTGGGCGCCCAAGGCCTGGGGCTCCCTAAGCCTAAGTCCTAGGGCGCCCCAGGCCTGGGGCTCCCTTAGCCTAAGGGCTAGGGCGTCCCAGGCCGGGTATCCCAAACCTACGGGCTGGGGCGCCCCAGGCCTGGGGCTCCCTAAGCCTATGGGATGGGTCGCCCCAGGCCTGGGGCTCTCTAAGCCTAAGTGCTTGGCGCCCCAGGCCTGGGGCGCCCTAAGCCTAAGTTCTGGCGCGCCCCAGGCCAGGTGCTCCCTAAGCCTAAGGGCTGGGGTGCCCCAGGCCCGGGCTCCCTAAGCCTAAGCGCTGGGGCGCCCCAGGCCTGGGGCTCCCTTAGCCTAAAGGCTGGGGCGTCCCAGGCCGGGGCTCCCAAACCTACGGGCTGGGGCTCCCCAGGCTAGGGGCTCCCTAAGCCTATGGGATGGTTCGCCACAGGCTTGGGGCTCTCTAAGATTAAGTGCTTGGCGCCCCAGGCCTGGTGCTCCCTAAGCCTAAGTTCTGGGGCACCCCAGGCCAGGTGCTCAATAAGCCTAGGGGCTTGAGCGCCCTGACCTAGGGCGCCATAAGACTAAGGGCTGGTGCGCCCCAGGCCCGGGCTCCCTAAGCCTAAGCGCTGGGCGCCCCTGTCCTGGGGCTCCCTAAGCCTAAGGGCTGGGGCGCCACAGGTCTGGGGCTCCCAAAGCCTAAGGGCTGGGGCGTCCCAGGCTTGGGGCTCCCTAAACCTAAAAGCTGGGGCGCCCTAGGCCTGGCGTCCCAATGCTTAAGGGTTGGTGCGCCCAAGGCCTGGGGCTCCCTAAGCCTAAAGTTTGGGGCTCCCTAGGCTGGGGCTCCAAAAGCCTAAGGGCTGGGCCATCCCAGGCCTGGGGCTCCCTAAGCCTAAGGGCTAGGGCGCCGCAAATCTGGTGCTCCCTAATCCTAATGTAGGGGCACCCCAGCACTGGGGTTCCCTAAGCCTAAGTGCTGGGGCGCCCCTGGCCAGTTTCTCCCTAAGCCTAAGGGCTGGGGCGCCCCAGGCATGAGGCTCCCTAAGCCTAAGGGCTGGGAGCCCTAGGCCTGCGACTCTCTGACTCTAAGGTCTTGGGCGCCCCAGGCCTGGGGCTCCCTTAGCCTAAGGGCTAGGGCGTCCCAGGCCGGGTATCCCAAACCTACGGGCTGGGGCGCCCCAGGCCTGGGGCTCCCTAAGCCTATGGGATGGGTCGCCCCAGGCCTGGGGCTCTCTAAGCCTAAGTGCCTGGCGCCCCAGGTCTGGGGCTCCCTTAGCCTATAGGCTGGGGCGTCCCAGGCCGGGGCTCCCAAAACTACGGGCTGGGGCGCCCTAGGCCTGGGGCTCCCTAAGCCTAAGTCCTAGGGCGCCCCAGTCCTGGGGCTCCCTTAGCCTAAAGGCTGGGGCGTCCCAGGCCGGGGCTCCCAAACCTACGGGCTGGGGTGCCCCAGGCCTGGGGCTCCCTAAGCCTATGGGATGGGTCGCCACAGGCCTGGGGCTCTCTAAGACTAAGTGCTTGGCGCCCCAGGCCTGGGGCTCCCTAAGCCTAAGTTCTGGGGCGCCCCAGGCCAGGTGCTCCCTAAGCCTAAGGGCTGGGGCGCACCAGGCCTAGGGTGCCCTAAGACTAAGGGCTGGTGCGCCCCAGGCCCGGGCTCCCTAAGCCTAAGCGCTGGGGCGCCCCAGTTCTGGGGCTCCCTAAGCCTAAGGGCTGGGGCGCCCCAGGTCTGGGGCTCCCTAAGCATATGGGGTGGGTCGCCCCAGGCCCTGGGGCTCCCTAAACCTAAGTACAGGGGAGCCCCAGGACTGGGGCTCCCTAAGCCTAAATTCTGTGGCGCCCCAGGCGAGGTGCTCCCTAAGCCTAAGTGCAGGGGCACCCTAGGCCTGTGGCTCCCTTTTCCTAAGGACTGGGGCACCCCAGGCCTGGGGCTTCCAAAGCCTAAGGGTTTGGGGCGCCACAGGCCTGGGGCTCCCTAAGCCTAAGGGCTGGGGGGCCCCAGGACTGGGGTCCCAAATACTAAGGGCTGGGGCGCCCCAGGCCTTGGGCTCCCAAAGCCTAAGGGGCTGGGGCGCCCCAGGCCTGGGGCTCCTAAACATAAGGGCTGGGGAGCCCCGGGCCTGGGGCTTCCTATGCCTAAGGGCTGGGGCGCTCCAGGCGTGGGGTTCCCAAAGACTAAGGGCTGGGGCTCCCAGGACCTGGGGCTTCCTAAGCCTAAGGGCTGGGGCGCCCCAGTTCTGGGGCTCCTTAACCTAAGGGCTGTGGCGCACCAGGCCTAGGGCTCACTTTTCCTAAGGACTGGGACACCCCAGGCCTGGGGCTCTCAAAGCCAAAGGGCTGGGGCGCCCCAGGCCTGGTGCGCCCAAAGCCAAAGGGCTGGGGTGCCCCAGCCATGGGGCTCCCTAAGCTTAAGGGCTTGGGCGCCCAAAGCCTGGCGCTCCCTAAGCCTAAAGGTTTTATCGCCCCACCTGGGGCTCCCTAAGCCTTAGTGCTGGGGTTCCCCTGGCCTGGGCCTCCCTAAGCCTAAGGTCTGGGGCGCCCCAGGCCTAGGGCTCCCTAAGCCTAAGGGCTGGGGCGCCCCAGGCCCGGGCTCCCTAAGCCTAAGCACTGGGGCGCCTCAGTCCTGGGGCACCCAAAGCCTAAGGGCTGGGGCGCCCCAGGCCTGGGGCTCCCTTTTCCTAAGGACTGGGGCACCCCAGGCCTGGGGCTCCCAAAGCCAAAGGGCTGGGACGTCCCAGGCCTGGTGCTCCCAAAGCTAAAGGGCTGGGGCACCCCAGCCATGGGGCTCCCTAAGCTTAAGGGCTGGGGCGCCCAAAGCCTGGAGCTCCCTAAGCCTAAAGGTTTTATCGCCCCACCTGGGGCTCCCCAAGCCTAAGTGCTGGGGCGCCCTAGGTCTGTGGCTCCCTTTTCCTAAGAACTGGGGCACCCCAGGCCTGGGGATCCCAAAGCCTAAGGGTTTGGGGCGCCCAGGCCTGGGGCTCCCTAAGCCTAAGGGCTGGGACGCCCCAGGACTGGGGTCCCAAATCCTAAGGGCTGGGGCGCCCCAGGCCTTGGGCTCCCAAAGTCCAAGGGCTGGGGCGCCCAGGTCTAGGGCTCCCAAAGCCTAAGGGCTGGGCCGCCCCAGGCCCGGGCTGCCTAAGCCTAAATGCTGGGGCGCCTCAGTCCTGGGGCACCCAAAGCCTAAAGGCTGGGGCGCCCCCGGCCTGGGGTTCCCTAAACCTAAGGGCTGGTGCGCCCCTGGCCTGGGGCTCCCTAAGTCTAAGGGCTGGGGCGCCCCAGGCCTGGGGCTCCCTAAGCATATGGGATGGGTCTCCCCAGGCCTGGGCCTACCTAAGCCTAAGTTCTGGGGCGCCCCAGGCCAGGTGCTCCCTAAGCCTAAGGGCTGGTGCGCCCCTGGCCTGGGGCTCCCTAAGTCTAAGTGCGGGGGCGCCCCAGGCCTGGGGCTCCCTAAGCATATGGGATGGGTCTCCCCAGGCCTGGGCCTACCTAAGCCTAAGTTCTGGGGCGCCCCAGGCCAGGTGCTCCCTAAGCCTAAGTTCTGGGGCGCCCCAGGCCCGGGCTCCCTAAGCCTAAGCGCTGGGGCGCCCCAGTCCTGGGGCACACAATGCTTAAGTGTTGGTGCGCCCAAGGCCTGGGGCTCCCTAAGCCTAAAGATTGGGGCTCCCTAGGCTGGGGCTCCAAAAGCCTAAGGGCTGGGCCGTCCCAGGCCTGGGGCTCCCTAAGCCTAAGGGCTGGGCGCCCCAAATCTGGTGCTCCCTAATCCTAATGTTGGGGCACCCCAGCACTGGGGTTCCCTAAGCCTAAGTGCTGGGGCGCCCCTGGCCAGTTTCTCACTAAGCCTAAGGGCTGGGGCGCCCCAGGCATGAGGCTCCCTAAGCCTAAGGGCTGGGAGCCCTAGGCCTGCGGCTCTCTGACTCTAAGGTCTTGGGCGCCCAAGGCCTGGGGCTCCCTAAGCCTAAGTCCTAGGGCGCCCCAGGCCTGGGGCTCCCTTACCCTAAGGGCTAGGGCGTCCCAGGCCGGGTATCCCAAACCTACGTGCTGGGGTGCCCCAGGCCTGGGACTCCCTAAGCCTATGGGATGTGTCCCTCAGGCCTGGGGCTCTCTAAGCCTAAGTGCTTGGCGCCCCAGGCCTGGGGCTCCCTAAGCTTAAGTTCTGGCGCGCCCCAGGCCAGGTGCTCCCTAAGCCTATGGGCTCGGGTGCCCCTGGCCCGGGCTCCCTAAGCCTAAGCGCTGGGGCGCCCCAGTCCTGGGGCACCCAATACCTAAGGGCTGGGGCGCCCCAGGCCTTGGGCACCCAATGCCGAAGGGCTGGGTTGCCCCAAGCCTGGGACACACTAAGCCTAAGGGCTGGGGCGCCCCAGGCCTAGGGCTCCCTAAGCCTAAGGGCTAGGGCGCCCCAGGCCCGGGCTCCCTAAGCCTAAACGCTGGGGCGCCTCAATCCTGGGGCACCCAAAGCCTAAGGGCTGGGGCGCCCCCGGCCTGGGGCTCCCTTTTCCTAAGGACTGGGCCACCCCAGGCCTGGGGCTCCCAAAGCGAAAAGGCTGTGGCGTCCCAGGCCTGGTGCTCCCAAAACCAAAGGGCTGGGGCGCCCCAGCCATGGGGCTCCGTAAGCTTAAGGGCTGGGGTGCCCCAGGCCCGGGCTCCCTAAGCCTAAGCACTGGGGCGCCCCAGTCCTGGGGCACCCAATGCCTAAGGGCTGGGGCGCCACAGGCCTGGGGCTCCCAAAGCCTAAGGGCTGGGGCGTCCCAGGCCTGGGGCTCCCAAAGCCTAAGGGCTGGGGCGCCCCATGTCTGGGGCTCCCTAAGCATATGGGGTGGGTCGCCCCAGGCCCTGGGGCTCCCTAAACCTAAGTGCAGTGAAGCCCCAGGACTGGGGCTCCCTAAGCCTAAGTTCTGGGGCGCCCCAGGCGAGGTGCTCCCTAAGCCTAAGTGCTGGGGTGCCCTAGGCCTGTGGCTCCCTTTTCCTAAGGACTGGGTCACCCCAGGCCTGGGGCTCCCAAAGCCTAAGGGTTTGGGGCCCACAGGCCTGAGGCTCCCTAAGGCTAAGGGCTGGGGCGCCCCAGGACTGGGGTCCCAAATCCTAAGGGCTGGGGCGCCCCAGGCCTTGGGCTCCCAAAGCATAAGTGCTGGTACGTGCAATGCCTGGGGCTCCCTAAGCCTAAGGGCTGGGGCGCCCCAGGCCTTGGGCTCCCAAAGCCTAAGGGCTGGGGCGCCCAGGTCTGGGGCTCCCAAAGCCTAAGGGCTGGGGCGCCCCAAGCCTGGGACTCCCTAAGCCTTAGGGCTGGGGCACCCTAGGCCTTGGGCTACCAAAGCATAAGTGCTGGTGCGCGCAATGCCTGGGGCTCCCTAAGCCTAAGGGCTGGGGCGCCCCAGGCCTGGGGCTCCTAAAGCATAAGGGCTGGGGAGCCCCGGGCCTGGGGCTTCCTATGCCTAAGGGCTGGGGCACTCCAGTCGAGGGGTTCCCAAAGCCTAAGGGCTGGGGCTCCCTGTGCCGGGGGCTTCCTAAGCCTAAGGGCTGGGGCGGCCCAAGCCTGGGGCTCCCTAATCCTAAGTGCTGGGGTGCCCCAGGCCTGGGGCTCCCTAAACCAAATGCTGGGGTGCCCCAGTTCTGGGGCTCCTTAACCTAAGGGCTGTGGCGCCCCAGGCCTGGGGCTCCCAAGGCCTAAGCGCTGGGGCGCCCCAGACCTGGGGCTCCCATTGCCTAAGGGCTGGGGCGCCCAGGCCTGGGGCTCAATTTTCCTAAGGACTGGGGCAGCCCCAGGCCTGGGGCTCCCAAAGCCTAAGGGCTGGGGCACCACAGGCCTGGGGCTCACTAAGCCTAAGGACTGGAGGCCCCAGGACTGGGGTCCCAAATCCTAAGAGCTGGGGCGCCCCAGGCATTGGGCACCCAATGCCGAAGGGCTGGGGTGCCCCAGGCCTGGGGCTCCCAAAGCCTAAGGGCTGGGGCGCCCCAAGCCTGGGACACACTAAGCCTAAGGGCTGGGGCGCCCCAGGCCTTGGGTTCCCAAAGCCTAAGTGCTGGGGCACCCCAGGCCTGGGGCTCCCTAAACTTAAGGGCTGGGGCGCCCCAGGCCTGGGGCTCTCATAGCCTAAGGACTAGGGTGCCCCGGGCCTGGGGCTTCCTATTCCTAAGGGCTGGGGCACCCCAGGCATGGGGCTCCCTAAGCGTAAGGACTGGGGCGCCCCAGTCCTGGGGCTCCTTAGCCCAAGAGCTCGGGCGCCCAGGCCTGGGGTCCCAAAGCCTAAAGGCTGGTGGCCCAAGGCCTTGGGCTCCCTAAGCCTAAGGGCTGGGGCGCACCAGGCCTTGGGTTCCCAAAGCCTAAGTGCTGGGGCACCCCAGGCCTGGGGCTCCCTAAACTTAAGGGCTGGGATGCCCCAGGCCAGGTGCTCCCTAAGCCTAAGGGCTGGGGCGCCCCAGGCCTAGGGCTCCCTAAGCCTAAGGGCTGGGGCGCCCCAGGCCCGGGCTCCCTAAGCCTAAGCGCTGGGGCGCCACAGGCTTGGGGCTCCCTTTTCCTAAGGATTGGGGCACCCCAGGCCTGGTGCTCCCAAAGCCAAAGGGCTGGGGCGCCCCAGGCCTGGTGCTCCCAAAGCCAAAGGGCTGGGGCGCCCCAGGCCTGGTGCTCCCAAAGCTAAAGGGCTGGGGCGCCCCAGCCATGGGGCTCCCTAAGCTTAAGGGCTGGGGCGCCCAAAGCCTGGGACTCCCTAAGCCTAAAGGTTTTATCGCCCCACCTGGGGCTACCTAAGCCTTAGTGCTGCGGTGCCCATGGCCTGGGGTTCCCTAAGCCTAACGGCTGGTGCGCCCCTGGCCTAGGGTTCCCTAAGCCTAAGGACATGGGCGCCACAGGCCTGGGGCTCCCTAAGCATATGGGATGGGTCCCCTAAAGCCTGGGCCTCCCTAAGCCTAAGGGCTGGGGCTCCCCAGGCCTAGGGCTCCCTAAGCCTAAGGGTTGGTGCGTCCCAGGCCTGGGCTCCCTAAGCCTAAGCACTGGGGCGCCTCAATCCTGGGGCACCCAAAGCCTAAGGGCTGGGGCGCCCCAAGCCTGGGGCTCCCTTTTACTAAGGACTGGGGCACCCCAGGCCTGGGGCTCCCAAAGCCAAAGGGCTGGGGCGTCCCAGGCCTGGTGCTCCCAATCTAAAGGGCTGGGGCGCCCCAGCCATGGGGCTCCCTAAGCTTAAGGGCTGGGTCGCCCAAAGCCTGGAGCTCCCTAAGCCTAAAGGTATTATCGCCCGACCTGGGGCTCCCTAAGCCTAAGTGCTGGGGCGCCCTAGGCCAGGTGCTCCCTAAGCCTAAGGGTCGGGGCGCCCCAGGCCTAGGCCTCCCTAAGCCTAAGTCCTGGGGCGCCCCAGGCCAGGTGCTCCCTAAGCCTAAGGGCCGGGGCGCCCCAGGCCTAGGCCTCCCTAAGTCTAAGGGCTGGGGCGCCCCAGGCCCGGTCTCCCTAAGCCTAAGCGCTGGGGGGCCCCAGGCCAGATGCTCCCTAAGCCTAAGGCCTGGGGCGCCCCAGGCCCGGGCTCCCTAAGCCTAAGCGCTGGGGCGCCTCAGTCCTGGGGCACCCAAAGCCAAAGGGCTGGGGCGCCCCCGGCCTTGGTCTCCCTTTTCCTAAGGACTGGGGCACCCCAGGCCTGGGGCTCCAAAAGCCAAAGGGCTGGGGCGTCCCAGGCCTGGTGCCCCCAATCTAAAGGGCTGGGGCGCCCCAGCCATGGGGCTCCCTAAGCTTAAGGGCTGGGTCGCCCAAAGCCTGGAGCTCCCTAAGCCTAAAGGTATTATCGCCCCACCTGGGGCTCCCTAAGCCTAAGTGCTGGGGCGCCCTAGGCCAGGTGCTCCCTAAGCCTAAGGGCCGGGGCGCCCCAGGCCTTGGCCTCCCTAAGCCTAAGTCCTGGGGCGTCCCAGGCCTGGTGCTCCCAATCTAAAGGGCTGGGGCGCCCAAGCCATGGGGCTCCCTAAGCTTAAGGGCAGGGGCGCCCAAAGCCTGGGGCTCCCTAAGCCGAAAGGCTTTATTGCCCCAATTGGGGCTCCCTAAGCCTAAGTGCGGGGACGCCCCAGGCCTGGGGTTCCCTAAACCTAAGGGCTGGTGCGCCCCTGGCCTTGGGCTCCCTAAGTCTAAGGGCTGGGGTGCCCCAGGCTTGGGGCTCCCTAAGCATATGGGATGGGTCCCCCCAGGCCTGGGCCTCCCTAAGCCTAAATTCTGGAGCGCCACAGGCCAGGTGCTCCCTAAGCCTAAGGGCTGGGGCGCCCCAGGCCCGGGCTCCCTAAGCCTAAGCGCTGGGGCGTCCCAGTCCTGGGGCACCCAATGTCTAAGGGCTGGGGTGCCCCAGGCCTGGGGCTCCCTTTTCCTAAGGACTGGGGCACCCCAGGCCTGGAGCTCCCAAAACCGAAGGGCTGGGGCACCCCATGCCTTGGGCTCCCAAAGCCTAAGGTTTGGGGCGCGGCAAATCTGGTGCTCCCTAATCCTAATGTTGGGGCACCCCAGGACTGGGGTTCCCTAAGCCTACGTGCTGGGGCGCCCCTGGCCAGTTTCTCCCTAAGCCTAAGGGCTGGGGCGCCCCAGGCATGAGGCTCCCTAAGCCTAAGGGCTGGGAGCCCTAGGCCTGCGGCTCTCTGACTCTAAGGTCTTAGGCGCCCAAGGCCTGGGGCTCGCTAAGCCTAAGTCCTAGGGCGCCCCAGGCCGGGGGCTCCCTTAGCCTAAGGGCTAGGGCGTCCCAGGCCAGGGCTCCCAAACCTATGGGCTGGAGCGCCCCAGGCCTGGGGCCCCTAAGCCTATGGGATGGGTCGCCCCAGGCCTGGGGCTCTCTAAGCCTAAGTGCTTGGCGCCCCAGGCCTGTGGCTCCCTAAGCCTAAGTTCTGGGGCGCCCCAGGCCAGGTGCTCCCTAAGCCTAAGGGCTGGGGCGCCCCAGGCTCGGGCTCCCTAAGCCTAAGCGCTGGGGGGCCCCAGGCCTTGGGCTACCAAAGCATAAGTGCTGGTGTGCGCAATGCCTGGGGCTCCCTAAGCCTAAGGGCTGGGGCGCCCCAGGCCTCGGGCTCCTAAAGCATAAGGGCTGGGGAGCCCTGGGCCTGGGGCTTCCTATGCCTAAGGGCTGGGGCACTCCAGGCATGGGGTTCCCAAAGCCTAAGGGCTGGGGCCCCGTGGGCCGGGGGCTTCCTAAGCCTAAGGGCTGGGGCGCCCCAAGCCTGGGGCTCCCTTTTCCTAAGGACTGGGGCACACCAGGCCTGGGGCTCCCAAAGCCTAAGGGCTGGGGAACCACAGGCCTAGGGCTCACTAAGCCTAAGGACTGGGGTGCCCCAGGCCTTGGGCACCCAATGCCGAAGGGCTTGGGCGCCCCAAGCCTGGGACTCACTAAGCCTAAGGGCTGGGGCGCCCCAGGCCTAGGGCTCCCTAAGCCTAATGGCTGGGGCGCCCCAGGCCCGGGCTCCCTAAGCCTAAACGCTGGGGCGCCTCAGTCCTGGGGCACCCAAAGCCTAAGGGTTGGGGCGCCCCCGGCCTGGGGCTCCCTTTTCCTAAGGACTGGGGCACCCCAGGCCTGGGGCTCCCAAAGCAAAAAGGCTGGGGCGTCCCAGGCCTGGTGCTCCCAAAGCCAAAGGGCTGGGCCGCCCCAGCCATGGGCCTCCCTAAGCTTAAGGGCTGGGGCGCCCAAAGCCTGGGGCTCCCTAAGCCTAAAGGATTTATCGCCCCAATTGGGGATCCCTAAGCCTAAGTGCGGGGGCGCCCCAGGCCTGAGGTTCCCTAAACCTAAGGGCTGGTGCGCCCCTGGCCTGGGGCTCCCTAAGTCTAAGGGCTGGGGAGCCCCAGGCCTGGGGCTCCCTAAGCTTATGGGATGGGTCCCCCCAGGCCTGGGCCTCCCTAAGCCTAATTTCTGGGGAGCCCCAGGCCGGACTCCCTAAGCCTAAGCGCTGGGGCGCCCCAGTCCTGGGGCACCCAATGCCTAAGGACTGGGGCACCCCAGGCCTGGGGCTCCCACAGCCGAAGGGCTGGGGCACCCTATGCCTAGGCTCCCAAAGCCTAAGGTCTGGGGTGCCCCAAGCCTGTGACTCCCTAAGCCTAAGGGCTGGGGCGCCACAGGCCTGGGGTCCCAAAGCCTAAGGGCTGGTGCACCCCGGGCCTGGGGCTTCCTAAGCCTAAGGGCTGGGGCGCCCCAGGCCTGGGGCTCCCTAAACCTAAAATCTGGGGCGCCCCAGGCCTGGGGTCCCAATGCTTAAGGGTTGGTGCGCCCAAGGCCTGGGGCTCCCTAAGCCTAAAGATTGTGGCTCCCTAGGCTAGGCTCCAAAAGCCTAAGGGCTGGGCCGTCCCAGGCCTGGGGCTCCCTAAGCCTAAGGGCTTGTGCGCCCCTGGCCTGGGGTTCCCTAAGTCTAAGGGCTGGGGCGCCCCAGGCCCGGGCTCCCTAAGCCTAAGCGCTGGGGCGCCCCAGTCCTGGGTCACCCAATGCCTAAGGGCTGGGGCGCCCGAGGCCTTGGGCACCCAATGCCGAATGGCTGGGGCGCCCCAAGCCTGGGACTCACTAAGCCTAATGGCTGGGGCGCCCCAGGCCTAGGGCTCCCTAAGCCTAAGGGCTGGGGCGCCCAAGGCCCGGGCTCCCCAAGCCTAAACGCTGGGGCGCCTCAGTCCTGGGGCACCCAAAGCCTAAGGGCTGGGCCCCCCCCCGGCCTGGGGCTCCCTTTTCCTAAGGACTGGGGCACCCCAGGTCTGGGGCTCCCAAAGCGAAAAGGCTGGGCCGTCTCAGGCCTGGTGCTCCCAAAGCCAAAGTGCTGGGCCGCCCCAGCCATGGGGCTCCCTAAGTCTAAGGGCTGGGGAGCCCCAGGCCTGGGGCTCCCTAAGCATATGGGATGGGTCCCCCCAGGCCTGGGCCTCCCTAAGCCTAATTTCTGGGGCGCCCCAGGCCAGGTGCTCCCTAAGCCTAAGGGCTGGGGCGCCCCAGGCTGGACTCCCTAAGCCTAAGCGCTGGGGCGCCCCAGTCCTGGGGCACCCAATGCCTAAGGACTGGGGCACCCCAGGCCTGGGGCTCCCACAGCCGAAGGGCTGGGGCACCCTATGCCTTGGGCTCCCAAAGCCTAAGGTCTGGGGTGCCCCAAGCCTGTGACTCCCTAAGCCTAAGGGCTGGGGCGCCACAGGCCTGGGTTCCCAAAGCCTAAGGGCTGGTGCGCCCCGGGCCTGGGGCTTCCTAAGCCTAAGGGCTTGGGCGCCCCAGGCCTGGGGCTCCCTAAACCTAAAATCTGGGGCGCCCCAGGCCTGGGGTCCCAATGCTTAAGGGTTGGTGCGCCCAAGGCCTGGGGCTCCCTAAGCCTAAAGATTGTGGCTCCCTAGGCTGGGGCTCCAAAAGCCTAAGGGCTGGGCCGTCCCAGGCCTGGGGCTCCCTAAGCCTAAGGACTTGTGCGCCCCTGGCCTGGGGTTCCCTAAGTCTAAGGGCTGGGGCGCCCCAGGCCCGGGCTCCCTAAGCCTAAGCGCTGGGGCGCCCCAGTCCTGGGTCACCCAATGCCTAAGGGCTGGGGCGCCCGTGGCCTTGGGCACCCAATGCCGAATGGCTGGGGCGCCCCAAGCCTGGGACTCACTAAGCCTAAGGGCTGGGGCGCCCCAGTCCTAGGGCTCCCTAAGCCTAAGGGCTGGGGCGCCCAAGGCCCGGGCTCCCCAAGCCTAAACACTGGGGCGCCTCAGTCCTGGGGCACCCAAAGCCTAAGGGCTGGACCCCCCCCCCGGCCTGGGGCTCCCTTTTCCTAAGGACTGGGGCACCCCAGGTCTGGGGCTCCCAAAGCGAAAAGGCTGGGCCGTCCCAGGCCTGGTGCTCCCAAAGCCAAAGTGCTGGGCCGCCCCAGCCATGGGGCTCCCTAAGTCTAAGGGCTGGGGAGCCCCAGGCCTGGGGCTCCCTAAGTATATGGGATGGGTCCCCCCAGGCCTGGGCCTCCCTAAGCCTAATTTCTGGGGCGCCCCAGGCCAGGTGCTCCCTAAGCCTAAGGGCTGGGACGCCCCAGGCCGGACTCCCTAAGCCTAAGCGCTGGGGCGCCCCAGTCCTGGGGCACCCAATGCCTAAGGACTGGGGCACCCCAGGCCTGGGGCTCCCACAGCCGAAGGGCTGGGGCACCCTATGCCTTGGGCTCCCAAAGCCTAAGGTCTGGGGTGCCCCAAGCCTGTGACTCCCTAAGCCTATGGGCTGGGGCGCCACAGGCCTGGGGTCCCAAAGCCTAAGGGCTGGTGCTCCCCGGGCCTGGGGCTTCCTAAGCCTAAGGGCTGGGGCGCCCCAGGCCTGGGGCTCCCTCAACCTAAAATCTGGGGCGCCCCAGGCCTGGGGTCCCAATGCTTAAGGGTTGGTGCGCTCAAGGCCTGGGGCTCCCTAAGCCTAAAGATTGTGGCTCCCTAAGCTGGGGCTCCAACAGCCTAAGGGCTGGGCCGTCCCAGGCCTGGGGCTCCCTAAGCCTAAGGGCTGGGGCGCCCCAGGCCCGGGCTCCCTAAGCCTAAGCGCTGGGGCGCCCCAGTCCTGGGGCTCCCTAAGCCTAAGGGCTGGGGCGCCACAGGCCTGGGGCTCCCAAAGCCTAAGGGCTGGGGCGTCCCAGGCCTGGGGCTCCCAAAGCCTAAGGGCTGGGGCGCCCCAGGTCTGGGGCTCCCTAAGCATATGGCGTGGGTCGCCCCAGGCCCTGGGGCTCCCTAAACCTACGTGCAGTGGAGCCCCAGGACTGGGGCTCCCTATGCGTAAGTTCTGGGGCGCCCCAGGCGAGGTACTCCCTAAGCCTAAGTGCTGGGGCGCCCTAGGCCTGTGGCTCCCTTTTCCTAAGGACTGGGGCACCCCAGGCCTGGGGCTCCCAAAGCCTAAGGGTTTGGGGCCCACAGGCCTGAGGCTCCCTAAGGCTAAGGGCTGGGGCGCCCCAGTACTGGGGTCCCAAATCCTAAGGGCTGGGGTGCCCCAGGCCTTGGGCTCCCAAAGCCTAAGGGCTGGGGTGTCCAGGTCTGGGGCTCCCAAAACCTAAGGTCTGGGGCGCCCCAAGGCTGTGACTCCCTAATCCTAAGGGCTGGGGCGCCACAGGCCTGGGGTCCCAAAGCTTAAGGGCTGGTCTGCCCCGGGCCTGGGGCTTCCTAAGCCTAAGGGCTGAGGCGCCCCAGGCCTGGGGCTCCCTAAACCTAAAAGCTGGGGCGCCCCAGGCCTGGGGTCCCAATGCTTAAGGGTTGGTGCGCCCAAGGCCTGGGGCTCCCTAAGCCTAAAGATTGGGGCTCCCTAGGCTGAGGCTCCAAAAGCCTAAGGGCAGGGCCTTCCCAGGCCTGGGGCTCCCTAAGCCTAAGGGCTGGGGTGCCCCAAATCTGGTGCTCCCTAATCCTAATGTTGGGGCACCCCAGGATTGTGGTTCCCTCAGCCTAAGTGCTGGGGCGCCCCTGGCCAGTTTCTACCTAAGCCTAAGGGCTGGGGCGCCCCAGGCATGAGGCTCCCTAAGACTAAGGACTGGGAGCCCTAGGCCTGCGGCTCTCTGACTCTAAGGCCTAGGGCGCCCCAGGCCTGGGGCTCCCTTAGCCTAAGGGCTAGGGCGTCCCAGGCCGGGGCTCCCAAACCTATGGGCTGGGGCTCCCCAGGCCTGGGGCTCCCTAAGCCTATGGGATTGGTCGCCCCAGGCCTAGGGCTCTATAAGCCTAAGTGCTTGGCGCCCCAGGCCTGGGGCTCCCTAAGCCTACGTTCTGGGGCGCCCCAGGCCGGGTGCTCCCTAAGCCTAAGGGCTGGGGTGCCCCAGTCCTGGGGCTCCCTAAGCCTAAGGGCTGGGGCGCCACAGGCTAGGGGCTCCCAAAGCCTAAGGGCAGGGGCGTCCCAGGCCTGGGGCTCCCAAAGCCTAAGGGCTGGGGCGCCCCAGGTCTGGGGCTCCCTAAGCATATGGGGTGGGTCGCCCCAGGCCCTGGGGCTCCCTAAACCTAAGTGCAGTGGAGCCCCAGGACTGGGGATCCCTAAGCCTAAGTTCTGGGGCGCACCAGGCTAGGTGCTCCCTAAGCCTAAGTGCTGGGGCACCCTAGGCCTGTGGCTCCCTTTTCCTAAGGACTGGGGCACCCCAGGCCTTTGGCTCCCAAAGCCTAAGCGTTTGGGGCCCACAGGCCTGAGGCTCCCTAAGGCTAAGGGCTGGGGCGCCCCAGGACTGGGGTCCCAAATCCTAAGGGCTGGGGCGATCCAGGCCTTGGGCTCCCAAAGCCTAAGGGCTGGGGTGCCCATGTCTGGGGCTCCCAAAGCCTAAGGGCTGGGGCGCCCCAAGCCTGGGACTCCCTAAGCCTATGGCCTGGGGCACCCCAGGCCTTGGGCTACCAAAGCATAAGTGCTGGTGCGCGCAATGCCTGGGGCTCCCTAACCCTAAGGGCTGGGGCGCCCCAGGCCTTGGGCTCCCAAAGCCTAAGGGCTGGGGCGCCCAGGTCTGGGGCTCCCAAAGCCTAAGGGCTGGGGCGCCCCAAGCCTGGGACTCCCTAAGTCTATGGGCTAGGGCAGCCCAGACCTTGGGCTACCAAAGAATAAGTGCTGGTGCGCGCAATGCCTGGGGCTCCCTAAGCCTAAGGGCTGGGGCCCCCCAGGCCTGGGGCTCCTAAAGCATAAGGGCTGGGGAGCCCCGGGCCTGGGTCTTCCTATGCCTAAGGGTTGGGGCACTACAGAGTGGGGTTCCCAAAGTCTAAGGGCTGGGGCTCCCTGGGCCGGGGGCTTCCTAAGCCTAAGGGCTGGGGCGCCCCATGCCTGGGGCTCCCTAATCCTAAGGGATGGGGCGCCCCAGGCCTGGGGCTCCCTAAACCTAAATGCTGGGGTGCCCCAGTTCTGGGGCTCCGTAACCTAAGGGCTGTGGCGCCTCAGGCCTGGGGCTCCCAAGGCCTAAGCGCTGGCGCGCCCCAGACCTGTGGCTCCCATAGCCTAAGGGCTTGGGCGCCCCAGTCCTGGGGCTCCCAATGCTAAGGGCTGGGGCGCCCAGGCCTGGGGCTCCATTTTCCTAAGGATTGGGGCAGCCCCAGGCCTGGGGCTCCCAAAGCCTAAGGGCTGGAGTACCACAGGCCTGGGGCTCACTAAGCCTAAGGACTGGGGGCCCCAGGACTGCGTTCCCAAATCCTAAGACCTGGGGCACCCCAGGCCTTGGGCACCCAATGCCGAAGGGCTGGGGTGCCCCAAGCCTGGGACTCACTAAGCCTAAGGGCTGGGGCGCCCCAGGCTTTGGGTTCCCAAAGCCTAAGTGCTGGGGCACCCCAGGCCTGGGGCTCCCTAAACTTAAGGGCTGGGGCGCCCCGGGCCTGGGGCTTCCTATGCCTAAGGGCTGGGGCACCCCAGGCGTGGGGCTCCCTAAGCGTAAGGACTAGGGCGCCCCAGTCCTATGGCTCCTTAGCCTAAGAGCTGGGGCGCCCAGGCCTGGGGTCCCAAAGCCTAAAGACTGGTGGCCCCAGGCCTGGGGCTCCCTAAGCCTAAGGGCTGGGGCGCCCCAGGCCTGGGGCTCCCTAAGGCTAAGGGCTTTGGCGCCCCAGGCCTGGGGCTCCCTAAGCATATGCATGGGTCCCCCAAGGCCTGGACCTCCCTAAGCCTAAGTTCTGAGGCGCCCCAGGCCAGGTGCTCCCTAAGCCTAAGGGCTGGGGTGCCCCAGGCCTAGGGCTCCCTAAGCCTAAGGGCTGGGGCGCCCCAGGTCCGGGCTCCCTAAGCCTAAGGGCTGGGGCGCCCCAGGCCTGGGGCTCCCTTTTCCTAAGGACTGGGGCACCCCAGGCCTGGCGCTCCCAAAGCCAAAGGGATGGGGCGCCCCAGGCCTGGTGCTCCCAAATCCAAAGGCTAGGGCGCCCCAGCCATGGGGCTCCCTAAGCTTAAGGGCTGGGGCGCCCAAAGCCTGGGGCTCCCTAAGCCTAAAGGTTTTATCGCCCCACCTTGGGCTCCCTAAGCCTTAGTGCTGCGGTGCCCCTGACCTGGGGTTCCCTAAGCCTAACGGCTGGTGCGCCCCTGGCCTAGGGCTCCCTAAGCCTAAGGACTTGGGCGCCACAGGCCTGGGGCTCCCTAAGCATATGGGATGGGTCCCCCCAAGCCTGGGCCTCCCTAAGCCTAAGGGCTGGGGCGCCCCCGGCCTGGGGCTCCCTTTTCTATGGACTGGGGCACCCCAGGACTGGGGCACCCAAAGCCAAAGGGCTGGGGCATCCCAGGTCTGGTGCTCCCAAAGCTAAAGGGCTGGGGCTCCCCTGCCATGGGGCTCCCTAAGCTTAAGGGCTGGGGCGCCCAAAGCCTGGAGCTCCCTAAGCCTAAAGGTTTTATCGCCCCACCTGGGGCTCCCTAAGCCTAAGTGCTGGGGCCCCCTAGGCCTGTGGCTCCCTTTTCCTAAGGACTGGGGCACCCCAGGCTGGGGCTCCCAAAGCCTAAGGGTTTGGGGTGCCACAGGCCTGGGGCTCCCTAAGCCAAAGGGCTGGGGCGCCCCAGGACTGGGGTCCCAAATCCTAAGGGCTGGGGTGCCCCAGGCCTTGGGCTCCCAAAGCCTAAGGGCTGGAGCGCCCAGGTCTAGGGCTCCCAAAGCCTAAGGGCTGGGCCGCTCCAAGCCTGGGACTCCCTAAGCCTAAGGGCTGGGGCACCCCAGGCCTTGGGATACCAAAGCATAAGTGCTGGGGCGCGCAAGGCCTGGGGCTCCCAAAGCTAAGGGCTGGGGCGCCCAGGCCTGGGGCTCCCTTTCCTAAGGACTGGGGCAGTCCCAGGCCTGGGGCTCTCAAAGCCTAAGGGCTGGGGCACCACAGACCTGGGGTTCCCAAAGCCTAAGGGCTGGGGCACCACAGGCCTGGGGCTCACTAAGCCTAAGGACTGGGGTGCCCCAGGACTGGGGTCCCAAATCCTAAGAGCTGGGGCGCCCCAGGCCTTGGGCACCCAATGCCGAAGCGCAGGGGCGCCCCAGACCTGGGGCTCCCAAAGCCTAAGGGCTGGGGCGCCCCAAGCATGGGACTCACTAAGCCTAAGGGCTGGTGCGCCCCAGGCCTTGGGTTCCCAAAGCCTAAGTGCTGGGGCACCCCAGGCCTGGGGCTCCCTAAACTTAAGGGCTGGGGCGCCCCAGGCCTGGGGCTCTCATAGCCTAAGGGCTGGGGCGCCCCGGGCCTGGGGTTTCCTATGCCTAAGGGCTGGGGCACCCCATGCGTGGGGCTCCCTAAGCGTAAGGACTGGGTCGCCCCAGTCCTGGGGCTCCTTAGCCTAAGAGCTGGGGCACTCAGGCCTGGGGTCCCAAAGCCTAAAGGCTGGTGGCCCCAGACCTGGGGCTCCCTAAGCCTAAGGGCTGGGGCGCCCCAGGCCTGGGTCTCCCTAAGGCTAAGGTCTTTGGCGCCCCAGGCCTGGGGCTCCCTAAGCATATGGATGGGTCCCCCCAGGCCTGGACCTCCCTAAGCCTAAGTTCTGAGGCGCCCCAAGCCAGGTGCTCCCTAAGCCTAAGGGCTGGGGCGCCCCAGGCCTAGGGCTCCCTAAGCCTAAGGGCTGGGGCGCCCCAGGTCAGGGCTCCCTAAGCCTAAGCGCTGGGGCGCCCCAGGCCTGGGGCTCCCTTTTACTAAGGACTGGGGCACCCCAGGCCTGGCGCTCCCAAAGCCAAAGGGCTGGGACGCCCCAGCCATGGGGCTCCATAAGCTTAAGGGCTGGGGCGCCCAAAGCCTTAGGGCTCCCTAAGCCTAAAGGTTTTATCGCCCCACCTGGGGCTCCGTAAGCCTTTGTGCTTCGGTGCCCCTGGCCTGGGGTTCCCTAAGCTTAACGGCTGGTGCGCCCCTGGCCTAGGGCTCCCTAAGCCTAAGGACTTGGGCGCCACAGGCCTGGGGCTCCCTAAGCATATGGGATGGGTCCCCCCAAGCCTGGGCTTCCCTAAGCCTAAGGGTTGGGGCGTCCCAGGCCCGGGCTCCCTAAGCCTAAGCGCTGGGGCGCCTCAGTCCTGGGGCTCCCTTTTCCTAAGGACTGGGGCACCCCAGGCCTGGGGCTCCCAAAGCCAAAGGGCTGGGGCGTCCCAGGCCTGGTGCTCCCAAAGCTAATGGCTGGGGCGCCCCAGCCATGGGGATCCCTAAGCTTAAGGGCTGGGTCGCCCAAAGCCTGGAGCTCCCTAAGCCTAAAGGTTTTATCGCCCCACCTGGGGCTCCCTAAGCCTAAGTGCTGGGGCGCCCTAGGCCAGGTGCTCCCTAAGCCTAAGGGCCAGGGCGCCCCAGGCCTAGGCCTCCCGAAGCCTAAGTCCTGGGGCGCCCCAGGCCAGGTGCTCCCTAAGCCTAAGGGCCGGGGCGCCCCAGGCCTAGGCCTCCCTAAGCCTAAGTGCAGGGGCGCCCCAGGCCCGGTCTCCCTAAGCCTAAGCGCTGGGGGGCCCGAGGCCAGATGCTCCCTAAGCCTAAGGGCTGGGGCGCCCCAGGCCTAGGGCTCCCTAAGCCTAAGGGCTGGGGCACCCCAGGCCCGGGCTCCCTAAGCCTAAGCGCTGGGGCGCCTCAGTCCTGGGGCGCCCAAAGCCTAAGGGCTGGGGCGCCCCCGGCCTGGGGCTCCCTTTTCCTAAGGACTGGGGCACCCCTGGCCTTGGGCTCCCAAAGCGAAAAGGCTGGGGCGTCCCAGGCCTGGTGCTCCCAAAGCCAAAGGGCTGGGCCGCCCCAGCCATGGGGCTCCCTAAGCTTAAGGGCTGGGGCGCCCAAAACCTGGGGCTCCCTAAGCCTAAAGGCTTTATCGCCCCAATTGGGGCTCCCTAAGCCTAAGTGTGGGGGCGCCCCAGGCCTGGGGTTCCCTAAACCTAAGGGCTGGTGCGCCCCTGGCCTGGGGCTCCCTAAGTCTAAGGGCTGGGGCGCCCCAGGCCTCAGGCTCTAAGCATATGGGATGGGTCCCCCCAGGCCTGGGCCTCCCTAAGCCTAAGTTCTGGGGCGCCCCAGGCCAGGTGCTCCCTAAGCCTAAGGGCTGGGGCGCCCCAGGCCCGGGCTCCCTAAGCCTAAGCGCTGGGGCACCCCAGTCCTGGGGCACCCAATGCCTAAGGGCTGGGGCGCCCCAGGCCTGGGGCTCCCTTTTCCTAAGGACTGGGGCACCCCAGGCCTGGGGCTCCCAAAGCCGAAGGGCTGGGGCACCCCATGCCTTGGGCTCCCAAAGCCTAAGGTCTGGGGCGCCCCAAGCCTGTGACTCCCTAAGCCTAAGGGCTGGGGCGCCACAAGCCTGGGGTCCCAAAGCCTAAGGGCTGGTGTGCCACGGGCCTGGGGCTTCCAAAGCCTAAGGCCTGGGGCGCCCCAGGCCTGGGGCTCCCTAAACCTAAAAGCTGGGGCGCCCCAGGCCTGGGGTCCCAATGCTTAAAGGTTGGTGCGCCCAAGGCCTAGGGCTCCCTAAGCCTAAAGATTGGGGGTCCCTAGGCTGGGGCTCCAAAAGCCCAAGGGCTGGGCCGTCCCAGGCCTGGGGCTCCCTAAGCCTAAGGGCTGGGGCGCCCCAAATCTGGTGCTCCCTAATCCTAATGTTGGGGCACCCCAGGACTGGGGTTCCCTAAGCCTAAGAGCTGGGGCGCCCCTGGCCAGTTTCTCCCTAACCCTAAGGGCTGGGGCGCCCCAGGCATGAGGCTCCCTAAGCCTAAGGGCTGGGAGCCCTAGGCCTGCGGCTCTCTGACTCTAAGGTCTTGGGCGCCCAAGGCCTGGGGCTCCCTAAGCCTAAGTCCTAGGGCGCCCCAGGCCTGGGGCTCCCTTAGCCTAAGGGTTAGGGCGTCCCAGGCCGGGGTTCCCAAACCTACGGGCTGGGGCGCCCCAGGCATGGGGCTCCCTAAGCCTATGGGGTGGGTCGCCCCAGGCCTGGGGCTCTCTAAGCCTAAGTGCTTGGCGCCCCAGGCCTGGGGATCCCTAATCCTAAGTTCTGGGGCGCCCCGGGCCAGGTGCTCCCTAAGCCTAAGGGCTGGGGCGCCCCAGGCCCGGGCTCCCTAAGCCTAAGCGCTGGGGCGCCCCAGTCCTGGGGCTCCCTAACCCTAAGGTCTGGGGCGCCACAGGCCTGGGGCTCCCAAAGCCTAAGGGCTGGGGTGTCCAGGTCTGGGGCTCCCAAAGCCTAAGGTCTGGGGCGCCCCAAGCCTGTGACTCCCTAATCCTAAGGGCTGGGGCGCCACAGGCCTGGGGTCCCAAAGCCTAAGGGCTGGTGCGCCCCGGGCCTGGGGCTTCCTATGCCTAATGGCTGGGGCACCCCAGGCGTGGGGCTCCCTAAGAGTAAGGACTGGGGCGCCCCAGTCCTGGGGCTCCTTAGCCTAAGAGCTGGGGCACTCAGGCCTGGGGTCCCAAAGCCTAAAGGCTGGTGGCCCCAGGCCTGGTGCGCCCTAAGCCTAAGTGCTGGGCCGCCCCAGGCCTGGGTCTCCCTAAGGCTAAGGTTTTTGGCGCCCCATGCCTGGGCTCCCTAAGCATATGGATTTGTCCCCCCAGGCCTGGACCTCCCTAAGCCTAAGTTCTGAGGCGCCCCAGGCCAGGTGCTCCCTAAGCCTAAGGGCTGGGGCGCCCCAGGCCTAGGGCTCGTTAAGCCTAAGGGCTGGGGCGCCCCAGGTCCGGGCTCCCTAAGCCTAAGCGCTGGGGTGCCCCAGGCCTGGGGCTCCCTTTTCCTAAGGACTGGGGCACCCCAGGCCTGGCGCTCCCAAAGCCAAAGGGCTGTGGCGCCCCAGGCCTGGTGCTCCCAAAGCCAAAGGGCTGGGGCGCCCCAGCCATGGGGCTCCCTAAGCTTAAGGGCTGGGGCGCCCAAAGCCTGGGGCTCCCTAAGCCTAAAGGTTTTATCGCCCCACCTTGGGCTCCCTAAGCCTTAGTGCTGCGGTGCCCCTGGCCTGGGGCTCCCTAAGCCTAACGGCTGGTGTACCCTGGCCTAGGGCTCCCTAAGCCTAAGGACTGCGGCGCCCCAGGCCTAGGGCTCCCTAAGCCTAAGGGTTGGGGCGTCCCAGGCGCGGGCTCCCTAAGCCTAAGCGCTGTGGTGCCTCAGTCCTGGGGCACCCAAAGCCTAAGGGCTGGGGCGCCCCAGGCCTGGGGCTCCCTTTTCCTAAGGTCTGGGGCACCCCAGGATTGAGGCTCCCAAAGCGAAAGGGCTGGGGCATCCCAGGTCTGGTGCTCCCAAAGCTAAAGGGCTGGCGCTCCCCAGCCATGGGGCTCCCTAAGCTTAAGGGCTGGGTCGCCCAAAGCCTGGAGCTCCCTAAGCCTAAAGGTTTTATCGCCCCACCTGGGGCTCCCTAAGCCTAAGTGCTGGGGCGCCCTAGGCCTGTGACTCCCTTTTCCTAAGAACTGGGGCACCCCAGGCCTGGGGCTCCCAAAGCCTAAGGGTTTGGGGCGCCACAGGCCTGGGGCTCCCTAAGCCGAAGGGCTGGGGCGCCCCAGGACTGGGGTCCCAAATCCTAAGTGCTGGGGCGCCCCAGGCCTTGGGCTCCCAAAGCCTAAGGGCTGGAGCGCCAAGGTCTAGGGCTCCCAAAGCATAAGGGCTGGGCCGCTCCAAGCCTGGGACTCCCTAAGCCTAAGGGCTGGGGCACCCCAGGCCTTGGGCTACCAAAGCATAAGTGCTGGTGCGCGCAAGGCCTGGGGTTCCCAAAGCTAAGGGCTGGGGCGCCCAGGCCTGGGTCTCCCTTTTCCTAAGGACTGGGGCAGCCCCAGGCCTGGGGCTCTCAAAGCCTAAGGGCTGGGGCGCCATAGGCCTGGTGCTCCCTAAGTCTAAGGACTGGGGCGCCCCAGGACTGGGGTCCCAAATCCTAAGAGCTGGGGCGCCCCAGGCCTCGGGCTCCCAAAGCCGAAGGGCTGGGGCGCCCCAGGCCTGGTGCTCCCAAAGCCTAAGGGCTGGGGCGCCCCAGGCCTTGGGTTCCCAAAGCCTAAGTGCTGGGGCACCCCAGGCCTGGGTCTCCCTAAGCCTAAGGGCTGGGGAGCCCCAGGCCTGGGGCTCTCATAGCCTAAGGGCTGGGGCAACCCGGGCCTGGGGTTAACTATGCCTAAGGGCTGGGGCGCCCCAGGCGTGGGGGTCCCTAAGCGTAAGGACTGGGGCGCCCCAGTCCTGGGGCTCCTTAGCCTAAGAGCTGGGGCGCCCAGGCCTGGGGTCCCAAAGCCTAAAGGCTGGTGGCCCCACGACTGGGGCTCCCTAAGCCTAAGGGCTGGTGCGCCCCAGGCCTGGGGCTCCCTAAGCCTAAGGGCTGGGGCGCCCCAGGCCTGGGGCTCCCTAAGCATATGGATGGGTCCCCACAGGCCTGGACCTCCCTAAGCCTAAGTTCTGTGGCGCTCCAGGCCAGGTGCTCCCTAAGCCTAAGGGCTGGGGTGTCCCATGCCCGGGCTCCCTAAGCCAAAGGGCTGGGGCGCCCCAGCCATGGTGCTCCCTAAGCCTAAGGGCTGGGGCGTCCCAGGCCTGGTGCTCCCAAAGCCAAAGGGCTGGGGCGCCCCAGCCATGGGGCTCCCTAAGCTTAGGGCTGGGGCGCCGAAAGCCTGGAGCTCCCTAAGCCTACAGGTTTTATCGCCCCACAAGGGGCTCCCTAAGCCTAAGTGCTGGGGTGCCCCAGGCCTGGGGTTCCCTAAACCTAAGGGCTAGTGCGCCCCTGGACTGGGGCTCCCTAAGCCTAAGGGCTGGGGCGCCCCAGGCCTGGGGCTCCCTAAGCATATGGGATGGGTCTCCCCAGGCCTGGGCCTCCCTAAGCCTAAATACTGGGGCGCCCCAGGCCAGGTGCGCCCTAAGCCTAAGGGCTGGGGCGCCCCAGGCCCGGGCTCCCTAAGCCTAAGCGCTGGGGCGCCCCAGTCCTGGGGCACCCAATGCCTAAGGGCTGGGGCGCCCCAGGCCCGGGCTCCCTAAGCCTAAGCGCTGCGGCGCCCCAGTCCTGGGGCACCCAATGCCAAAGGGCAGGGGCGCCCCAGGCCTGGGGTTCCGTTTTCCTAAGGACTGGGGCGCCCCATGCCTGGGGCTCCCAAAGCCTAAGGTCTGTGGAGCCCCTAGCCTGGGAGTCCCAAGCCTAAGGGCTGGGGCGCCCCAAGCCTGGGGCTCCTTAGCCTAAGGGCTGGTGCGCCCCAGGCGTGGGGCTCCCTAAGCGTAAGGGCTGGTTCGCCCCAGTCCTGGGGCTCCTTAGCCTAAGGGCTGGTGCGCCCCAGGCGTGGGACTCCCTAAGCGTAAGGGCTGGTTCGCCCCAGTCCTGGGGCTCCTTAGGCTAAGGGCTGGGGCGCCCCAGGCCTGGGGTCCCAAATCCTAAGGGCTGGTTCGCCTCAGGCCTGGGGTCCCAAAGCCTAAGGGCTGGGGCGCCCCGGGTTTGGGGCTTCCTAAGCCTAAGTGATGGGGCGCCCCAGGCCTGGGGCTCCCTAAACCTAAAGGCTGGGGCACCCCAACCTGGGGCTCCTTAGCCTAAGGGTAGGGGCACCCCAGGCCTGGGGCTCCCAAGGCCTAATGGCTGGGGCGCCCAGGCCTGGGGCTCCCAAAGCCAAAGGGCTGGGCTCCCCCGTCTGGGGACCCAATGCTTAAGGTCTGGTGCGCCCAAGGCCTGGGGTCCCAAATTCTAGGGGCTGGGGCGCACCAGGCCTGGGGTCCCAAATCCTAAGGGCTGGGGCGCCCCAGGCCTGGGGGTCCCAAAGCCAAAGAGCTGGGGCGCCCCAGGACTGCTGCTCCCAAAGCCAAAGGGCTGGGGCGCCCCAGCCATGGGGCTCCCTAAGCTTAAGGGCTGGGGCTCCCAAAGCCTGAGCTCCCTAAGCCTAAAGGCTTTATCGCCCCACCTGGGGCTCCCTAAGCCTAAGGGCTGGGGCGCCCCAGGCCTGGGGCTACCTAAACCTAAGGGCTGGGGCACCCCAGGCCTGGGGGTCCCTAAGCCTAAGGGATCGGGCTCCCCAGGCCTGGGGCTCCCAAATCCTAAGGGCTGGGGCGTCCCAGAACTGGGACTTCTGAAGCCTAAGGGCTGGGGTGCCCCAGGCATGAGGCTCCCTAATCCTATGGGCTGGGGCGCCCTAGGCCTGGGGCTCCCTAACTCTAAGGGCTGGGGCGCCCAAGGACTGGGGCTCCCTAAGCCTAAGTGCTGGGGCACCAGGCCTGGGGCTCCCTAAGCCTAAGGGCAGGGGCGCCCTAGGCCTGGGGTTCCCAAAGCCTAAGGGATGGGGCGCCAAGGCCTGAGGCTCCCAAAGCCTAAGGGCTGGGGACCCCCAGGCCTGGGGCTCCCTAAGCCTAAGGGCTGGGGCGCCCCAGGCCCTGGGCTCCCTAAGCCTAAGGACTAGGGCGTCACAGTCCTGGGGCACCCAAAGCCTAAGGGCTGGAGCGCCCCAAGCCTGCGGCTCCCAAAACCTAAGGGCTGAGGCGCCACAGGCCTCGGCCTCCCTAAGCCTAAGGGCTGGGGCGCGCCAGGCCTGGGGCTCCCTAAGCCTAAGTTCTGGGGCGCCCCAGGCCAGGTGTTCCCTAAGCCTAAGCGCTGGGGCGCCCAAATCCTGGGGCACCCAAAGCCTAAGGGCTGGGGCGCCCCAGGCCTGTGGCTCCCTTTTCCTAAGGACTGGGGTACCCCAGTCCTGGGGCTCCCAAAGCCGAAGGGCTGGGGCGCCCCAGGCCTGGGGCTCCCAAAGCCTAAGGTCTGGGATCGCCCCTAGCGAGGGACTCCCTAAGTCTAAGGGCTGGGGCGCCCCAGGCCTGGGGCTCTCTAAACCTAAGGGCTGGGGCGCCCCGGGCCTGGGGCTTCCTATGCCTAAGGGCTTGAGCGCCCCAGGAGTGGGGCTCCCTAAGCGTAAGGGCTGGGGCGCCCCAGTCCTGGGGCTCCTTAGCCTAAGGCTGGGGCGCCCGAGGCCTGGGGTCCCAAAGCCTTAGGGCTGGTGCGCCCCAGGCCTGGGGTCCCAAAGCCTAACTGCTGGGGCGCCCCAGGCCTGGGTCTCCCAAAGCCAAAGGGCTGGGGCTCCCCAGGCCTGGGGTCCCAATGCTTAAGGGATGGTGAGCCCAAGGCCTGGGGCTCCCTAAGTCTAAGGGTTGGGGCTCCCTAGGCTGGGCCTCCAAAAGCCTAAGGGCTGGGGCGTCCCAGTCCTGTGGCTCCCTAAGCCTAAGGGCTGGGGCGCCCCATGTCTGGTGCTCCCTAATCCTAATGGTTGGGGCACCCCAGGCCTGGGGTTCCCTAAGCCTAAGTGCTGGGCGCCCCTGGCCAGTTTCTCCCTAAGCCTAAGGGCTGGGGCGCCCCAGGCATGTGGCTCCCTAAGCCTAAGGGCTGGGCGCCCTAGGCCTGGGGCTCCCTAACTCTAAGGGCTTGGGCGCCCAAGGCCTGGGGCTCCCTAACCGTAATTCCTAGAGCGCCTCAGGCCTGGAGCTCCCTAAGCCTATGGGCTGGGGCGCCCCAGGCCCGGGCTCCCTAAGCCTAAGCGCTGGGGCGCCCCAGTCCTGGGGCACCCAATGCCTAAGGGCTGGGGCGCCCCAGGCCTGTGGCTCCCTTTTCCTAAGGACTGGGACTCCCCATACCTGGGGCTCCCAAAGCCTAAGGGCTGGGGCGCCCCAAGCCTGGGACTGCCTAAGCCTAAGGGCTGGTGCGCCCGAGGCCTTGGGTTCCCAAAGCCTAAGTGCTGGGGCACCCCAGGCCTGGGTCTCCCTAAGCCTAAATTCTGGGGCGCCCCAGGCCAGGTGCTCCCTAAGCCTAAAGGCTGGGGCACCCCAGGCACGGGCTCCCTAAGCCTAAGCGCTGGGGCGCCCCAGCCCTGGGGCACCCAATGCCTAAGGGCAGGGGCGCCCCAGGCCTGGGGCTCCGTTTTCCTAAGGACTGGGTCGCCCCATGCCTGGAGCTCCCAAAGCCTAAGGTCTGGGGAGCCCCAATCCTGGGACTCCCAAGCCTAAGGGCTGGGGCGCCCCAGGCCTGGGGCTCCCTAAGCGTAAGGGCTGGTTCGCCCCAGTCCTGGGGCTCTCATAGCCTAAGGGCTGGGGCACACCGGGCCTGGGGCTTCCTATGCCTAAAGGCTGGTGGCCCCACGCGTGGGGCTCCCTAAGCCTAAGGGCTGGGGCGCCCCAGGCCTGGGGCTCCCTAAGCCTAAGGGCTGGGGCGCCCCAGGCCTCGGGCTCCCTAAGCATATGGGTGGGTCCCCCCAGGCCTGGACCTCCCTAAGCCTAAGTTCTGTGGCGCCCGAAGCCAGGTGCTCCCTAAGCCTAAGGGCTGGGGTGTCCCAGGCCCGGGCTCCCTAAGCCAAAGGGCTGGGGCGCCCCAGCCATGGTGCTCCCTAAGCCTAAGGACTGGGGCGTCCCAGGCCTGGTGCTCCCAAAGCCAAAGGGCTGGGGCGCCCCAGCCATGGGGCTCCCTAAGCTTAGGGCTGGGGCGCCCAAAGCCTGGAGATCCCTAAGCCTAAAGGTTTTATCGCCCCACAAGGGGCTCCCTTAGCCTAAGTGCTGGGGTGCCCCAGGCCTGGGGTCCCCTAAACCTAAGGGCTTGTGCGCCCCTGGCCTGGGGCTCCCTAAGCCTAAGGGCTGGGGTGCCCCAGGCCTGGGGCTCCCTAAGCATATGGGATGGGTCCCCCCAGGCCTGGGCCTCCCTAAGCCTAAATTCTGGGGCGCCCCAGGCCAGGTGCTCCCTAAGCCTAAAGGCTGGGGCACCCCAGGCCCGGGCTCCCTAAGCCTAAGCGCTGGGGCGCCCCAGTCCTGGGGCACCCAATGCCTAAGGGCAGGGGCGCCCCAGGCCTGGGGCTCCGTTTTCCTAAGGACTGGGTCGCCCCATGCCTGGGGCTCCCAAAGCCTAAGGTCTGGGGAGCCCCAATCCTGGGACTCCCAAGCCTAAGGGCTGGGGCGCCCCAGGCCTGGGGCTCCCTAAGCGTAAGGGCTGGTTCGCCCCAGTCCTGGGGCTCCTTAGCCTAAGGGCTGGTGCGCCCCAGGCGTGGGGCTCCCTAAGCGTAAGGGCTGGTTCGCCCCAGTCCTGGGGCTCCTTAGCCTAAGGGCTAGGGCGCCCCAGGCCTGGGGTCCCAAAGCCTAAGGGCTGGTTCGCCTCAGGCCTGGAGTCCCAAAGCCTAACTGCTTGGGCGCCCCAGGCCTGGGCTCCCAAAGCCTAAGGGCTGGGGCGCCCCGGGTTTGGGGCTTCCTAAGCCTAAGGGCTGGGGCTACCCAGGCCTGGGGCTCCCTAAACCTAAAGGCTGGGGCACCCCAACCTGGGGCTCCTTAGCCTAAGGGTTGGGGCGCCCAGGCCTGGGGCTCCCAAAGCCAAAGGGCTGGGGCTCCCCAGGTCTGGGGTCCCAATGCTTAAGGGCTGGTGCGCCCAAGGCCTGGGGTCCCAAAGCCAAAGAGCTGGGGCTCCCCAGGTCTGGGGTCCCAATGCTTAAGGGCTGGTGCGCCCAAGGCCTGGGGTCCCAAATTCTAGGGGCTGGGGCGTACCAGGCCTGGGGTCCCAAAGCCAAAGGGCTGGGGCGCCCCAGCCATGGGGCTCCCTAAGCTTAAGGGCTGGGGCGCCCAAAGCCTGGGGCTCCCTAAACCTAAAGGCTTTATCGCCCCACCTGGGGCTCCCTAAGCCTAAGGGCTGGGGCGCCCCAGGCCTGGGGCTACCTAAACCTAAGGGCTGGGGCACCCCAGGCCTGGGGGTCCCTAAGCCTAAAGGATCGGGCGCCCCAGGCCTGGGGCTCCCAAATCCTAAGGGCTAGGGCATCCCAGAACTGGGACTCCTTAAGCCTAAAGGCTGGGGTGCCCCAGGCATGAGGCTCCCTAATCCTAAGGGCTGGGGCGCCCTAGGCTTGGGGCTCCCTAACTCTAAGGGCTGGGGCACCCAAGGAGTGGGGCTCCCTAAGACTAAGTGCTGGGGCACACCAGGCCTGGGGCTCCCTAAGCCTAAGGGCAGGGGCGCCCCAGGCCTGGGGTTCCTAAAGCCTAAGGGATGGGGCGCCAAGGCCTGAGGCTCCCAAAGCCTAAGGGCTGGGGACCCCCAGGCCTGGGGCTCCCGAAGCCTAAGGGCTGGGGCGCCCCAGGCCCTGGGCTCCCTAAGCCTAAGGACTAGGGCGTCACAGTCCTGGGGCACCCAAAGCCTAAGGGCTGGAGCGCCCCAAGCCTGCGGCTCCCAAAACCTAAGGGCTGAGGCGCCACAGGCCTCGGCCTCCCTAAGCCTAAGGGCTGGGGCGCGCCAGGCCTGGGGCTCCCTAAGCCTAAGTTCTGGGGCGCCCCAGGCCAGGTGTTCCCTAAGCCTAAGCGCTGGGGCGCCCAAATCCTGGGGCACCCAAAGCCTAAGGGCTGGGTCGCCCCAGGCCTGTGGCTCCCTTTTCCTAAGGACTGGGGTACCCCAGTCCTGGGGCTCCCAAAGCCGAAGGGCTGGGGCGCCCCAGGCCTGGGGCTCCCAAAGCCTAAGGTCTGGGTCGCCCCTAGCGAGGGACTCCCTAAGTCTAAGGGCTGGGGCGCCCCAGGCCTGGGGCTCTCTAAACCTAAGGGCTGGGGCGCCCCGGGCCTGGGGCTTCCTATGCCTAAGGGCTTGAGCGCCCCAGGAGTGGGGCTCCCTAAGCGTAAGGGCTGGGGCGCCCCAGTCCTGGGGCTCCTTAGCCTAAGGCTGGGGCGCCCGAGGCCTGGGGTCCCAAAGCCTTAGGGCTGGTGCGCCCCAGGCCTGGGGTCCCAAAGCCTAACTGCTGGGGCGCCCCAGGCCTGGGTCTCCCAAAGCCAAAGGGCTGGGGCTCCCCAGGCCTGGGGTCCCAATGCTTAAGGGATGGTGAGCCCAAGGCCTGGGGCTCCCTAAGTCTAAGGGTTGGGGCTCCCTAGGCTGGGCCTCCAAAAGCCTAAGGGCTGGGGCGTCCCAGTCCTGTGGCTCCCTAAGCCTAAGGGCTGGGGCGCCCCATGTCTGGTGCTCCCTAATCCTAATGGTTGGGGCACCCCAGGCCTGGGGTTCCCTAAGCCTAAGTGCTAGGAGCCCCTGGCCAGTTTCTCCCTAAGCCTAAGGGCTGGGGCGCCCCAGGCATGAGGCTCCCTAAGCCTAAGGGCTGGGCGCCCTAGGCCTGGGGCTCCCTAACTCTAAGGGCTTGGGCGCCCAAGGCCTGGGGCTCCCTAACCGTAATTCCTAGAGCGCCTCAGGCCTGGAGCTCCCTAAGCCTAAGCGCTGGGGCGCCCCAGTCCTGGGGCACCCAATGCCTAAGGGCTGGGGCGCCCCAGGCCTGTGGCTCCCTTTTCCTAAGGACTGGGACTCCCCATACCTGGGGCTCCCAAAGCCTAAGGGCTGGGGCGCCCCAAGCCTGGGACTGCCTAAGCCTAAGGGCTGGTGCGCCCGAGGCCTTGGGTTCCCAAAGCCTAAGTGCTGGGGCACCCCAGGCCTGGGTCTCCCTAAGCCTAAGGGCTGGGGAGCCCCAGGCCTGGGGCTCTCATAGCCTAAGGGCTGGGGCACACCGGGCCTGGGGCTTCCTATGCCTAAGGGCTGGGGTGCCCCAGGCGTGGGGGTCCCTAAGCGTAAGGACTGGGGCGCCCCAGTCCTGGGGCTCCTTAGCCTAAGAGCTGGGGCGCCCAGGCCTGGGGTCCCAAAGCCTAAAGGCTGGTGGCCCCACGCGTGGGGCTCCCTAAGCCTAAGGGCTGGGGCGCCCCAGGCCTGGGGCTCCCTAAGCCTAAGGGCTGGGGCGCCCCAGGCCTCGGGCTCCCTAAGCATATGGGTGGGTCCCCCCAGGCCTGGACCTCCCTAAGCCTAAGTTCTGTGGCGCCCGAAGCCAGGTGCTCCCTAAGCCTAAGGGCTGGGGTGTCCCAGGCCCGGGCTCCCTAAGCCAAAGGGCTGGGGCGCCCCAGCCATGGTGCTCCCTAAGCCTAAGGACTGGGGCGTCCCAGGCCTGGTGCTCCCAAAGCCAAAGGGCTGGGGCGCCCCAGCCATGGGGCTCCCTAAGCTTAGGGCTGGGGCGCCCAAAGCCTGGAGATCCCTAAGCCTAAAGGTTTTATCGCCCCACAAGGGGCTCCCTAAGCCTAAGTGCTGGGGTGCCCCAGGCCTGGGGTCCCCTAAACCTAAGGGCTGGTGCGCGCCAGGCCTGGGGCTCCCTAAGCATATGGGATGGGTCCCCCCATGCCTGGGCCTCCCTAAGCCTAAATTTGGGGTGCCCCAGGCCAGGTGCTCCCTAAGCCTAAGGGCTGGGGCACCCCAGGCCCGGGCTCCCTAAGCCTAAGCGCTGGGGCGCCCCAGTCCTGGGGCACCCAATGCCTAAGGGCAGGGGCGCCCCAGGCCTGGGGCTCCGTTTTCCTAAGGACTGGGTCGCCCCATGCCTGGGGCTCCCAAAGCCTAAGGTCTGGGGTGCCCCAAGCCTGGGACTCCCAAGCCTAAGGGCTGGGGCGCCCCAGGCCTGGGGCTCCCTAAGCGTAAGGGCTGGTTCGCCCCAGTCCTGGGGCTCCTTAGCCTAAGGGCAGGTGCGCCCCAGGCGTGGGGCTCCCTAAGCGTAAGGGCTGGTTCGCCCCAGTCCTGGGGCTCCTTAGCCTAAGGGCTAGGGCGCCCCAGGCCTGGGGTCCCAAAGCCTAAGGGCTGGTTCGCCTCAGGCCTGGAGTCCCAAAGCCTAACTGCTGGGGCGCCCCAGGCCTGGGCTCCCAAAGCCTAAGGGCTGGGGCGCCCCGGGTTTGGGGCTTCCTAAGCCTAAGGGCTGGGGCTACCCAGGCCTGGGGCTCCCTAAACCTAAAGGCTGGGGCACCCCAACCTGGGGCTCCTTAGCCTAAGGGTTGGGGCGCCCAGGCCTGGGGCTCCCAAAGCCAAAGGGCTGGGGCTCCCCAGGTCTGGGGTCCCAATGCTTAAGGGCTGGTGCGCCCAAGGCCTGGGGTCCCAAATTCTAGGGGCTGGGGCGTACCAGGCCTGGGGTCCCAAAGCCTAAGGGCTGGGGCGCCCCGGACTTGTGCTCCCAAAGCCAAAGGGCTGGGGCGCCCCAGCCATGGGGCACCCTAAGCTTAAGGGCTGGGGCGCCCAAAGCCTGGGGCTCCCTAAACCTAAAGGCTTTATCGCCCCACCTGGGGCTCCCTAAGCCTAAGGGCTGGGGCGCCCCAGGCCTGGGGCTACCTAAACCTAAGGGCTGGGGCACCCCAGGCCTGGGGGTCCCTAAGCCTAAAGGATCGGGCGCCCCAGGCCTGGGGCTCCCAAATCCTAAGGGCTAGGGCATCCCAGAACTGGGACTCCTTAAGTCTAAGGGCTGGGGTGCCCCAGGCATGAGGCTCCCTAATCCTAAGGGCTGGGGCGCCCTAGGCTTGGGGCTCCCTAACTCTAAGGGCTGGGGCACCCAAGGAGTGGGGCTCCCTAAGCCTAAGTGCTGGGGCACACCAGGCCTGGGGCTCCCTAAGCCTAAGGGCAGGGGCGCCCCATGCCTGGGGTTCCCAAAGCCTAAGGGATGGGGCGCCAAGGCCTGAGGCTCCCAAAGCCTAAGGGCTGGGGACCCCCAGGCCTGGGGCTCCCGAAGCCTAAGGGCTGGGGCGCCCCAGGCCCTGGGCTCCCTAAGCCTAAGGACTAGGGCGCCACAGTCCTGGGGCACCCAAAGCCCAAGGGCTGGAGCGCCCCAAGCCTGCGGCTCCCAAAACCTAAGGGCTGAGGCGCCACAGCCTCGGCCTACCTAAACCTAAGGGCTGGGGCGCGCCAGGCCTGGGGCTCCCTAAGCCTAAGTTCTGGGGCGCCCCAGGCCAGGTGCTCCCTAAGCCTAAGCGCTGGGGCACCCCTATCCTGGGTTACCCAAAGCCTAAGGGCTGGGGCGCCCCAGGCCTGTGGCTCCCTTTTCCTAAGGACTGGGGTACACCAGTCCTGGGGCTCCCAAAGCCGAAGGGCTGGGGCGCCCCAGGCCTGGGGCTCCCAAAGCCTAAGGTCTGGGGCGCCCCTAGCCACGGACTCCCTAAGTCTAAGGGCTGGGGCGCCCCGGGCCTGGGGCTTCCTATGACTAAGGGCTTGAGCGCCCCAGGAGTGGGGCTCCCTAAGCGTAAGGGCTGGAGCGCCCCCGTCCTGGGGCTCCTTAGCCTAAGGCTGGGGCGCCCGAGGCCTGAGGTCCCAAAGCCTTAGGGCTGGTGTGCCCCAGGCCTGGGGTCCCAAAGCCTAACTGCTGGGGCGCCCCAGGACTGGGTCTCCCAAAGCCTAAGGGCTGGGGCACCCTGGGGCTGGGGCTTCCTAATCCTAAGGGCTGGGGCGACCCTGGCCTGGGGATCTTTAGCCTAATGGTAGGGGCTACCCAGGCCTGAGCCTCCAAAGGCCTAATGGCTGGGGCGCCCCAGGCCTGGGGCTCCCAAAGCCAACGGGCTGGGGCGCCCCAGGCCTGGGGTCCCAATGCTTAAGGGATGGTGAGCCCAAGGCCTGGGGCTCCCTAAGCCTAAGGGCTGGGGGCCCTATTCCTGGGGCTCCCTAACTCTAAGGTCTTGGGCGCCCAAGTCCTGGGGCTCTCTAAGCCTAAGTCCTAGAGCGCCCCAGGCCTGGGGCTCCCTAAGCCTAAGGGCTGGGGCGCCCCAGGCCCGGGCTCCCTAAGCCTAAGCGCTGGGGGGCCCCAGTCCTGGGGCACCCAATGCCTAAGGGCTGGGGCGCCCCAGGCCTGGGGCTCCCTTTTTCTAATGGCTAGGGGCGCCCCAGGCCTGGGGCTCCCAAAGCCTAAGGTCAGGGGAGCCCAAGCCTGGGACTCCCAAGCCTAAGGGCTGGGGCGCCCCAGGCTGGGGTCCCAAAGGCTAAGGGCTGGTGTGCCCCAGGCCTGGGGTCCCAGAGCCTAACTGCTTGGGCGCCCCAGGCCTGGGGCTCCCAAAGCCTAAGGGCTGGGAGCCCCAGGCCTGGTAGGGCCCAGCCCTTAGGCTTAGGGAGCCCCTGGCCGGGGCGCCGCAGCCCTTAGGCTTTGGGAGGCCCTGGCCAGGGACACCCCAGCCCTTAGGATTTGGGAGCCTCAGGCCTGGGGCGCCACCGCCCTTGGGCTTTGGGAGCCCCAGGGATGGGGCGCACCAGCCCTTATGCTTTGGAAGCCCCAGGCCTGGGGTGCCCCAGCCCTTAGGCTTTGGGAGCCCCAGGCTTGGGGTGCCCAGCCCTTAGTATTTGGGAGCCCCAGGCTGGCACGCCCCAGCCCATAGATTTTGGGAGCCCCAGGCCTGGGGTGCCCCAGCTCGTAGGCTCTGGGAGCCACAGGCCTGGGGCGCCCCAGACCTTAGGCTTAAAGAGCCCCAGACCTGGGGAGACCCAGCTCTTCGGCTTAGGGAGCCCAAGGCCTGGGGCATCCCTGCCCTTAGGCTTAGGGATTCCCAGGCCTGGGGCACCCCAGGCCTTAGGCTTGGGAGTTCCATTCCTGGGCGCCCCAGCCCTTAGGCTTTGGAAGCCACAGGCCTGGTACGCCCCAGCCCTTTGGCTTAGGGAGCCCCTGACCTGGGGCGCCCCAGCTCTTAGGCCTTGGGAGCCCCAGGCCTGGGGCGCCCTTCCCTTGGCTTAGGGAGCCCCAGGCCTGGGTCGCCCCAGCCGTTAGGCTAAGGGAGCCTCTGGCCTGGGGAGCCACAGCCCTTTTTCTTAGGGAGCCCCAGGCCTGGGGCGCCCCAACCCTTAGGTTTTGGGAGCCACTGGTGGGGCGTCCCAGCCCTTAGGCTTTGGGTGCCTCAGGCCTGGGTCGCCCCAGCGCTTAGGCTATGGGAGCGCCAGGCCTGTGGCGCCCCAGCCCTTAGGCTTTGGGAGCCCCAGGCCTGAGGGCACCCAGCACTTCGGCTTAGGGAGCCCCAGGCCTGGGCGTCCCAGCCCTTCGGCTTAGGGAGCCCCAGGCCTGGGGGGCCCACGCCCTTAGGTTTAGGGAGCCCCTGGCCTGGGGCGCCCAAAACCTTAGGCTTTGGGAGCCCCAGGCCGGGGCGCCCCAGCCCTTAGGCTTTTGGAGCCACAGGCCTGGGGCGCCCCTGCCCTTGGCTTAGGGAGCCCCAGGCTTGGGTCACCCCAGCCGTTAGGCAAAGGGAGCCTCTGGCCTTGGGAGCCACAGCCCTTTTTCTTAGGGAGCCCCAGGCCTGGGGCGCCCCAACCCTTAGGATTTGGGAGCCCCAGGCTGGGGCGCCCCAGCCCTTAGGCTTTGGTTGCCCCAGACATGGGGCGCCCCAGCCCTTAGGCTTTGGGATCCCCAGGCCTGGGGGCACACAGCACTTCGGTTTAGGGAGCCCCAGGCCTGGGCGTCCCAGCCCTTCGACTTAGGGAGCCCCACGCCTGGGGCACCCCCGCCCTTAGGTTTAGTGAGCCCCTGGCCTGGGGCGCCCCAGACCTTAGGCTTTGGGAGCCCCAGGCTGGGGCGCCACAGCCCTTAGGCTTTGGGAGACCCAGGCCTGGGGCGCCCCAGCGCTTATGCTTTGGGAGCCCCAGGCCTGGGTTCGCCCCATCCCTTAGGCTTAGGGAGCCCTAGGCCTGGAGACACCCAGCCCTTCGGCTTAGGAAGCCACAGGCTTTGGGCGCCCCAGCCCTTAGGCTTGGGAGGCCCCGGCCAGGGGCGCTCCAGCCCTTAGGCTTTGGGAGCCCCAGGCCTCGGGCGCCCCCGCCTTAGGCTTTGTGAGCCCCAGGCCTGGGGCCCCCCGCCCTTAAGCTTTGGGAGCCCCAGGCCTGGGGCGCACCAGCCCTTAGGCTTTGGGAGCCCCAGGCCTGGGGCGCCCCAGCCCTTAGGCTTTGGGAGCACGAGGCGTGGAGCGCCCCAGGCCTTAGGCTTTGGAAGCCCGAGGCCTGGGGCGCACCAGCCCTTAGGCTTTGGGAGTCCCTGGCCTGGGGCGCCCCAGCCCTTAGGCTTTGGGAGCCCCAGTCCTGGTACGCCCCAGCCCTTAGGCTTAGGGAGCCCCTGGCCTGGGGCATCCCAGGATTTAGGCTTTGGGAGCCCCAGGTCTGGAGCGCCCCAGGCCTTAGGCTTTGGGAGCCCCAGGCCTGGGGTGCCCCAGCCCTTAGGCTTTGGGAGCCCCAGGCCTGGTACGGCCCACCCCTTAGGCTTTGGGAGCCCCAGGCCTGGGGCACCCCAGCCGTTAGGCTTTGGGAGTCCCAGGCCTGGGGCGCCCCAGTCCTTAGACTTTGGGAGCCCCAGGCCTGGAGCGCCCCAGGCCTTAGGCTTTGTGAGTCCCAGGCCAGGGGCGCCCCAGCCCTTAGGCTTTGGGAGCCCCAGGCCTGGTAGGGCCCAGCCCTTAGGCTTAGGGAGCCCCTGGCCTGGGGTGCCCCAGCCCTTAGGCTTTGGGAGGCCCAGGCCAGGGGCACCCCAGCCCTTAGGATTTGGGAGCCTCAGGCCTGGGGCGCCACCGGCCTTAGGCTTTGGGAGCCCCAGGGCTGGGGCGCACCAGCCCTTATGCTTTGGATGCCCCAGGCCTGGGGTGCCCCAGCCCTTAGGCTTTGGGAGCCCCAGGACTGGGGTGCCCCAGCCCTTAAGATTTGGGAGCCCCAGGCTAGGACGCCCCAGCCCATAGATTTTGGGAGCCCCAGGCCTGGGGCGCCCCAGCTCGTAGGCTCTGGGAGCCACAGGCCTGGGGCGCCCCAGACCTTAGGCTTAAGGAGCCCCAGACCTGGGGGGACCCAGCTCTTCGGCTTAGGGAGCCCCAGGTCTGGGGCATCCCTGCCCTTAGGCTTAGGGAGTCCCACGCCTGGGGAACCCCAGCCCTTAGGTTTGGGAGTTCCATTCCTGGGCGCCCCAGCCCTTAGGCTTTGGAAGCCACAGGCCTGGTACGCCCCAGCCCTTTGGCTTAGGGAGCCCCTGACCTGGGGCGCCCCAGCTCTTAGGCTTTGGGCGCCAGGCCTGGGGCGCCCCAGCCCTTAGGCTTAGGGAGCCTCTGGCCTGGGGCGCCACAGCTCTTTGTCTTAGGAAGCCCAAGGCCTGGGGCGCCCCAACCCTTAGGCTTTGGGAGCCCCAGGCCTGGGGCGCCCCAGCCCTTAGGCTTTGGGCGCCAGGCCTGGGTCGCCCCAGCCCTTAGGCTTTGGGAGCTCCAGGCCTGTGGCACCCCAGCCCTTATGCTTTGGGAGACCCAGGCCTAGGAGCACCCAGCCCTTCGGCTTAGGGAGCCCCAGACCTGGGCGTCACAGCCCTTTGGCTTAGGGAGCCCCAGTCCTGGGGCGCCCCCACCCATAGGTTTAGGGAGCCCCTGACCTGGGGCGCCCCAGCCCTTAGGCTTTGGGAGCCCCTGGCCGGGGCGCCCCAGCCCTTAGGCTTAGGGAGCCTATGGCCTGGGATGCCCCAGCCCTTAGGCTTTGGGAGCCCCAGGCCAGGTACGCCCCAGCCCTTAGGATTAGGGACCCCCTGGCCTGGGGTGCCCAAGCCCTTAGGCTTTGGGAGCCAAAGCCTGGGGCGCCCCCTTCTTGGGCTTTGGGAGCCCCAGGCCTGGGGCGCCCCAGCCCTTAGGCTTTGGAAGCCCCAGTCATGGGGCGCTCCAACCCTTAGGATTTGGGAGCCCCAGGCTGGGACGCCCCAGCCCATAGATTTTGGGAGCCCCAGGCCTGGGGCGCCCAGCCCTTAGGGTTTGAGAGCCCAAGGCTTGGGGCGCCCCAGCTCTTAGGCTTTGGGACCCACAGGCCTGGGGCTCCCCAGAGCTTAGGCTTAGGGAACTCCAGGCCTGGGGGCGCCCAGCCCTTCAGCTTAGGGAGGCCCGGCCTGTGGCGTCCCAGCCCTTAGGCTTAGGGAGCCCCAGGCCTGGGGCACCCCAGCTATTAGGCTTAGGGAGCCTATAGCCTGGGACGCCCCGGCCCTTCGGCTAAGGGTGCAACAGACCTAGAGTGCCCCAGCCCTCAGCCTTTGGGAGCCCCAGGCCTGGGGCATGCCAGCCCTTAGGCTTTGGGAGTCCCAGGCCTGGGGCCCCAAGCCCTTAGGCTTTGGGAGCCCCAGGCCAGGTACGCCCCAGCCCTTAGGATTAGGGAACCCCTGGTCTGGGGCGCCCCAGCCCTTTGGCTTTTGGAGCCACAGTCCTGGTACGCCCCATTCCTTAGGCTTAGGGAGCCCCTGACCTGGGGCGCCCTAGCACTAGGGCTTTGGGAGCCCCAGGGCTGAGGCGCCCCAGCCCTTAGGTTTTGTGATCCCTAGGCCTGGGGCCCTCCTGCCCTTGGATTTGGGAGCCCCAGGCCTGGGGTGCCCCAGCCCTTAGGCTTAGGGAGCCCCAGGCCTGGGTCGCCCCAGCGGTTCGGCTTAGGGAGCCTCTGGCCTGGGGCGCCACAGCCCTTTTTCTTAGGGAGCCCCAGGCCTGGGGCGCCCCAACCCTTAGGCTTTGAGAGCCCCAGGCCTGGGGCGCCCCAGCTCTTAGGTTTAGGGAGCCACTTGCCTGGGGGGCCCGAGCCCTTAGGCTTTGGGAGCCCCAGGCCGGGGTGCCCCAGCCCTTAGGCTTAGGGAGCCCCATGCCTGGGCGTCCCAGCCCTTCGGGTAGGGAGCCCCAGGCCTGGGGCGCGCCCCGCCCTTAGGTTTTGGGAGCAACTGGCCTGGGGCGCCCCAGGCCTTAGGCTTTGGGAGCCCCAGGCCTGGGGCCCCCGCCCTTAAGCTTTGGGAGCCCAAGGCCTGGGGCACCCCAGCCCTTAGGCTTTGGGAGCCCCAGGCCTGGGGCGCCCCAGCCCTTAGGCTTTGGGAGCCCCAGGCCTGGGGCGTCCCAGCCCTTAGGCTTTGGGAGCCCGAGGCGTGGAGCGTCCCAGACCTTAGGCTTTGGAAGCCCGAGGCCTGGGGCGCCCCAGCCCTTAGGCTTTGGAAGTCCCTGCCCTGGGGCGCCCCAGCCCTTAGGCTTTGGGAGCCCCAAGCCTGGTATGCCCCAGCCCTTAGGCTTAGGGAACCCCTGGCCTGGGGTGTCCCAGGATTTAGGCTTTGGGAGCCCCAGGCCTGGAGCGCCCCAGACCTTAGGCTTTGGGAGCCCCAGGCCTGGGGTGCCCCAGCCCTTAGGCTTTGGGAGCCCCAGGCCTAGTACAGCCCACCCCTTAGGCTTAGGGAGCCCCTGGCTTGGGCGCCCCAGCCCTTAGGCTTTGGGAGCCCCAGACCTGGGGGGCAACTGCCCTTAGGCTTTGTGAGCCCCAGGCCTGGGGCACCCCAGCCCTTAGGCTTTGGGAGCCCCAGGCCTGGGGCACCCCAGCCGTTAGGCTTTGGCAGTCCCAGGCCTGGGGTGCCCCAGTCCTTAGGCTTTGTGATCCCCAGGCCTGGAGCACCCCAGGCCTTATGTTTTGTGAGCCCCAGGCCTGGGGCGCCCCAGCCCTTAGGCTTTGGGAGCCCCAGGCCTGGTAGGGCCCAGCCCTTAGGCTTAGGGAGCCCCTGGCCTGGGGCGCCCCAGCCCTTAGGCTTTGCAAAGCCCAGGCCAGGGGCACCCCAGCCCTTAGGATTTGGGAGCCCCAGGCCTTGGGCGCCCCCGCCCTTAGGTTTTGGGAGCCCCAGGCCTGGGGCGCACCAGCCCTTATGCTTTGGAAGCCCATGGCCTGGTGTGCCCCAGCCCTTAGGCTTTGGGAGCCCCAGGCCTGGGGTGCCCCAGCCCTTAGGATTTGGGAGCCCCAGGCTGGGACGCCCCAGCCCATAGATTTTGGGAGCCCCAGGCCTGGGGAGCCCCAGCTCGTAGGCTCTGGGAGCCACAGGCCTGGGGCGCCCCAGACGTTACTCTTAAGGAGCCCCAGACCTGGGGGGATCCAGCTCTTCGGCTTAGGGAGCCCCAGGCCTGGGGCATCCCTACCCTTAGGCTTAGGGAGTCCCAGGCCTGGGGCACCCCAGCCCTTAGGTTTGGGAGTTCCTTTCCTGGGCGCCCCAGCCCTTAGGCTTTGGAAGCCACAGGCCTGGTACGCCCAAGCCCTTTGGCTTAGGGAGCCCCTGACCTGCGGCGCCCCAGCACTTACGCTTTGGGAGCCCCAGGCCTGGGGCGCCCCTGCACTTGGCTTAGGGAGCCCCAGGCCTGGGGTGCCCCAGCCCTTGGGCTTAGGGAGCCCCAGGCCTGGGTCACCCCAGCCGTTAGGCTAAGGGAGCCACTGGCCTTGGAAGCCACAGCCCTTTTTCTTAGGGAGCCCCAGGCCTGGGGCGCCCCAAACCTTAGGTTTTGGGAGCCCCAGGCTGGGGCATCCCACCCCTTAGGCTTTGGGTGCCTCAGGCCTGGGGCTCCCCAGCCCTTAGGCTTTGGGAGCTCCAGGCCTGTGGCTCCCCAGCCCTTAGGCTTTGGGAGCCCCAGGCCTGGGGGCACCCAGCACTTCGGCTTAGGGATCCCCAGGCCTGGGCGTCCCAGCCCTTCGGCTTAGGGAGCCCCAGACCTGGGGCGCCCACGCCCTTAGGTTTAGGGAGCCCCTGGCCTGGGGCGCCCCAAACCTTAGGCTTTGGGAGCCCCAGGCCGGGGCGCCCAAGCCCTTAGGCTTTGGGAGCCCCAGGCCTGGGGCGCCCCATCGCTTATGCTTTGGGAGCCCCAGGCCAGGGGTCGCCCCATCCAATAGGCTTAGGGAGCCCTAGGCCTGGGAACACCCAGCCCTTCGGCTTAGGGAGCCCCAGGCCTTGGGCGCCCCAGCCCTTAGGCTTTTGGAGCCCCAGGCTGGGACGCCCCAGCCCATAGGATTTGGGAGCCCCAGGCCTGGGGCGCCAGCCCTTAGGCATTGGGAGCCCCAGGCTTGGGGCGCCCCAACTCGTAGGCTCTGGGAGCCACAGGCCTGGGGCGCCCCAGCTCGTAGGCTCTGGGAGCCACAGGCCTGGGGCGCCCCAGCTCGTAGGCTCTGGGAGCCACAGGCCTGGGGCGCCCCAGACCTTAGGCTTAGGGAGCCCCAGACCTGGTGAGACCCAGGTCTTCGGCTTAGGGAGCCCCAGGCCTGGGGCGCCCCCGCCCTTAGGTTTTGGGAGCCCCAGGCCTGGTAGGGCCCAGCCCTTAGGCTTAGGGAGCCCCTGGCCTGGGGCGCCCCAGCCCTTAGGCTTTGCAAAGCCCAGGCCAGGGGCACCCCAGCCCTTAGGATTTGGGAGCCCCAGGCCTTGGGCGCCCCCGCCCTTAGGTTTTGGGAGCCCCAGGCCTGGGGCGCACCAGCCCTTATGCTTTGGAAGCCCATGGCCTGGTGTGCCCCAGCCCTTAGGCTTTGGGAGCCCCAGGCCTGGGGTGCCCCAGCCCTTAGGATTTGGGAGCCCCAGGCTGGGACGCCCCAGCCCATAGATTTTGGGAGCCCCAGGCCTGGGGCGCCCCAGCTCGTAGGCTCTGGGAGCCACAGGCCTGGGGCGCCCCAGACGTTACTCTTAAGGAGCCCCAGACCTGGGGGGATCCAGCTCTTCGGCTTAGGGAGCCCCAGGCCTGGGGCATCCCTACCCTTAGGCTTAGGGAGTCCCAGGCCTGGGGCACCCCAGCCCTTAGGTTTGGGAGTTCCTTTCCTGGGCGCCCCAGCCCTTAGGCTTTGGAAGCCACAGGCCTGGTACGCCCAAGCCCTTTGGCTTAGGGAGCCCCTGACCTGCGGCGCCCCAGCACTTACGCTTTGGGAGCCCCAGGCCTGGGGCGCCCCTGCACTTGGCTTAGGGAGCCCCAGGCCTGGGGTGCCCCAGCCCTTGGGCTTAGGGAGCCCCAGGCCTGGGTCACCCCAGCCGTTAGGCTAAGGGAGCCACTGGCCTTGGAAGCCACAGCCCTTTTTCTTAGGGAGCCCCAGGCCTGGGGCGCCCCAAACCTTAGGTTTTGGGAGCCCCAGGCTGGGGCATCCCACCCCTTAGGCTTTGGGTGCCTCAGGCCTGGGGCTCCCCAGCCCTTAGGCTAAGGGAGCCACTGGCCTTGGAAGCCACAGCCCTTTTTCTTAGGGAGCCCCAGGCCTGGGGCGCCCCAAACCTTAGGTTTTGGGAGCCCCAGGCTGGGGCATCCCACCCCTTAGGCTTTGGGTGCCTCAGGCCTGGGGCTCCCCAGCCCTTAGGCTTTGGGAGCTCCAGGCCTGTGGCTCCCCAGCCCTTAGGCTTTGGGAGCCCCAGGCCTGGGGGCACCCAGCACTTCGGCTTAGGGATCCCCAGGCCTGGGCGTCCCAGCCCTTCGGCTTAGGGAGCCCCAGACCTGGGGCGCCCACGCCCTTAGGTTTAGGGAGCCCCTGGCCTGGGGCGCCCCAAACCTTAGGCTTTGGGAGCCCCAGGCCGGGGCGCCCAAGCCCTTAGGCTTTGGGAGCCCCAGGCCTGGGGCGCCCCATCGCTTATGCTTTGGGAGCCCCAGGCCAGGGGTCGCCCCATCCAATAGGCTTAGGGAGCCCTAGGCCTGGGAACACCCAGCCCTTCGGCTTAGGGAGCCCCAGGCCTTGGGCGCCCCAGCCCTTAGGCTTTTGGAGCCCCAGGCTGGGACGCCCCAGCCCATAGGATTTGGGAGCCCCAGGCCTGGGGCGCCAGCCCTTAGGCATTGGGAGCCCCAGGCTTGGGGCGCCCCAACTCGTAGGCTCTGGGAGCCACAGGCCTGGGGCGCCCCAGCTCGTAGGCTCTGGGAGCCACAGGCCTGGGGCGCCCCAGCTCGTAGGCTCTGGGAGCCACAGGCCTGGGGCGCCCCAGACCTTAGGCTTAGGGAGCCCCAGACCTGGTGAGACCCAGGTCTTCGGCTTAGGGAGCCCCAGGCCTGGGGCGCCCCCGCCCTTAGGTTTTGGGAGCCCCAGGACTGGGGCGCATCATCCCTTATGCTTTGGAAGCCCCAATCCTGGGGTGCCCCAGCCCTTAGGCTTAGCGAGTCCCAGGTCTGGGGCACCCCAGCCCTTAGGCTTTGGGAGTCCCATTCCTGTGCGCCCCAGCCCTTAGGCTTTGGAAGCCACAGGCCTGGTACGCCCCAGCCCTTTGGCTTAGGGAGCCCCTGACATGGGGCGCCACAGCCCTAAGGCTTTGGGAGCCCCGGGCCTGGGGGCACCCAGCACTTCGGCTTAGGGAGCCCCAGGCCTGGGCGTCCCAGCCCTTCGGCTTAGGGAGCCCCACGCCTGGGGCGCCCCCGCACTTAGATTTAGGGAGCCCCTGGCCTGGTGCGCCCCAGACCTTAGGCTTTGGGAGCCCCAGGCCGGCGCGCCCAAGCCCTTAGGCTTTGGGAGACCCAGGCCTGGGGCGCCCCAGCACTTATGCTTTAGGAGCCCCAGGTCTGGGGTCGCCCCATCCCTTAGGCTTAGGGAGCCCTAGGCCTGGGGACACCCAGCCCTTCGGCTTAGGGAGCCCCAGGCCTTGGGCGCCCCAGCCCTTAGGCTTTTGGAGCCCCAGGCTGGGACGCCCCAGCCCATAGGCTTAGGGAGCCCCTGGCCTGGGGCGCCCCAGCCCTTAGGCTTATGGAGCCCCAGGCCTGGGAGGACCCAGCTCTTCGGCTTAGGGAGCCCCAGGCCTGGGGCGTCCCTGCCCTTAGGCTTAAAGAGCCCCAGGCTCGGGGCGCCACAGCCCTTAGGCTTTGGGAGTCCCAGACCTAGGCTCCCCAGACCTTAGACTTTGGGAGTCCCAGGCCTGGTACGCCCCAGCCCTTAGGCTTAGGGAGCACCTAGCCTGGGGCGCCCCAGCCCTTTGGTTTTGGGAGCCCTAGGCCTGGGGCGCCTCTTCCCTTAGGCTTAGGGAGCCTCTGGCCTGGGGCGCCACAGCTCTTTGTCTTAGGAAGCCCAAGGCCTGGGGCGCCCCAACCCTTAGGCTTTGGGAGCCCCAGGCCTGGGGCGCCCCAGCCCTTAGGCTTTGGGCGCCAGGCCTGGGTCGCCCCAGCCCTTAGGCTTTGGGAGCTCCAGGCCTGTGGCACCCCAGCCCTTATGCTTTGGGAGACCCAGGCCTAGGAGCACCCAGCCCTTCGGCTTAGGGAGCCCCAGACCTGGGCGTCACAGCCCTTTGGCTTAGGGAGCCCCAGTCCTGGGGCGCCCCCGCCCTTAGGTTTAGGGAGCCCCTGACCTGGGGCGCCCCAGCCCTTAGGCTTTGGGAGCCCCTGCCCGGGGCGCCCCAGCCCTTAGGCTTTGGGAGCCCCAGGCCTGGGGCGCCCCAGCGCTTAGGTTTTGGGAGCCCCAGGCCTGGGGCGCCCCAGCGCTTAGGTTTTGGGAGCCCCAGGCCTGGGGCGCCCCAGCCCTTAGGCTTAGGGTGCCCCAGGCCTGGGGGCACCCAGCCCTTCGGCTTAGGGAGCCCCAGGCCTGGGGCGTCCCAGCCCTTAGGCTTAGGGAGCCCCAGGCCAGGGGCGCCCCAGCCCTTAGGCTTAGGGAGCCTATGGCCTGGGACGCCCCAGCCCTTAGGCTTTGGGAGCCCCAGGCCAGGTACGCCCCAGCCCTTAGGATTAGGGACCCCCTAGCCTGGGGCGCCCAAGCCCTTAGGATTAGGGACTCCCTGGCCTGGGGTGCCCCCGCCCTAAGGATTTGGGAGCCCCAGGCCTGGGGCACCCCAGCCCTTAGGCTTACGGAGCCCCAGGCCTGGGGCACCACAGCCTTCAGGCTTGGGGCGCCCCAGACCTAGGGCGCACCAGCCCTTTGGCTTAGGGAGCCCCTGGCCTGGGGCGCCCCAGCGCTTAGTCTTTGGGTGCCCCAGGCCGGGGGTGCCCCAGCCGTTAGGCTTTGGAAGCTCAAGCTGGTGCGACCCAGCCCTTAGGTTTTGGGAGCCAAAGCCTGGGGCGCCCCAGCAATTGGGCTTTGGGAGCCCCAGGGCTGGGGTGCCTCAGCCCTTAGGCTTTGGAAGCCCCAGTCATGGGGCGCCCCAACCCTTAGGATTTGGGAGCACCAGGCCGGGACGCCCCAGCCCATAGGTTTTGGGAGCCCCAGGCCTGGGGCGCCCAGCCCTTAGGGTTTGAGAGCCCAAGGCTTGGGGCGCCCCAGCTCTTAGGTTTTGGGAGCCACAAGCCTGGGGCTCCCCAGAGCTTAGGCTTAGGGAACTCCAGGCCTGGGGTGCCCTAGCCCTTAAGCTTTGGGAGCCCCAGGCCTGGGGCGCCCCAGCCCTTAGGTTTTGGGAGCCCCAGGCCTGGGGTGCCCCAGCCCTTAGGCTTTGGGAGCCCCAGGCCTGGGGCGCCCCCGCCCTTAGGCTTAGGGAGCCCCAGGCCTGGGGCGCCCCAGCTATTAGGCTTAGGGAGCCTATAGCCTGGGACGCCCCAGCCCTTCGGCTTAGGGTGCAACAGACCTAGAGCGCCCCAGCCCTCAGGCTTTGGGAGCCCCAGGCCTGGGGCACGCCAGCCCTTAGGCTTTGGGAGTCCCAGGCCTGGGGCCCCAAGCCCTTAGGCTATGGGAGGCCCAGGCCAGGTACGCCCCAGCCCTTAGAATTAGGGAACCCCTGGTCTGGGGATCCCCAGCCCTTTGGCTTTGGGAGCCACAGGCCTGGTACGCCCCATCCCTTAGGCTTAGGGAGCCCCTGACCTGGGGCGCCCTAGCACTTAGGCTTTCGGAGCCCCAGGGCTGAGGCGCCCCAGCCCTTAGGTTTTGTGAGCCCTAGGCCTGGGGCGCCCCTGCCCTTGGCTTTGGGAGCCCCAGGCCTGGGGTGCCCCAGCCCTTAGGCTTAGGTAGCCCCAGGCCTGGGTCGCCCCAACGGTTAGGCTTAGGGAGCCTTTGGCCTGGGGCGTCACAGCCCTTTTTCTTAGGTAGCCCCAGGCCTGGGGCGCCCCAACCCTTAGGCTTTGAGAGCCCCAGGCCTGGGGCGCCCCAGCTCTTAGGTTTAGGGAGCCACTTGCCTGGGGGGCCACAGCCCTTAGGCTTTGGGAGCCCCAGGCCGGGGTGCCCCAGCACTTAGGCTTAGGGAGCCCCATGCCTGGGCGTCCCAGCCCTTCGGGTAGGGAGCCCCAGGCCTGGTGCGCCCCCGCCTTTAGGTTTTGGGAGCAACAGGCCTGGGGCGCCCCAGCCCTTAGGCTTTGGGAGCCCCAGGCCGGGGTGCCCCAGGCCTTAGGCTTTGGGAGCCCCAGGCCTGGGACGGCCCAGCGCTTATGCTTTGGGAGCCCCAGTCCTGGGGCGCCCCATTCCTTAGGCTTAGGGAGCCCTAGGCCTGAGGACACCCAGCCCTTCGGCTTAGGGAGCCCCAGGCCTGGGGTGCCCTAGCCCTTAAGCTTTGGGAGCCCCAGTCCTGGGGCGCCCCAGCCCTTAGGTTTTGGGAGCCCCAGGCCTGGGGTGCCCCAGCCCTTACGCTTTGGGAGCCCCAGGCCTGGGGCGCCCCCGCCCTTAGGCTTTGGGAGCCCCAGGCCTGGGGTGCCCCAGCCCTTAGGCTTTGGGAGTCCCAGGCCTGGGGCGCCCCAGCCCTTAGGCTTTGAGAGCCCCCGGCCTGGTACGCCCCAGCCCTTAGGCTTAGGGAGCCCCTGGCCTAGGGCGCCCCAAGCCTTAGGCTTTGGGAGCCCCAGGCATGGGGCTCCCCAACACTTAGGTTTTTGGAGCCCAGGCCTGGTACGGCCCAGCCCTTAGGCTTAGGGAGCCCCTGACCTGGGGCGCCCCAGCCTTTCGACTTCGGGAGCCCCAGGCCAGGGACGCCCCAGCCCTTAGGTTTTGGGAGCCCCAGGCCTGGTACGGCCCAGCCCTTAGGCTTAGGGACCCCAGGCCTGGTACGGCCCAGCCCTTAGGCTTAGGGAGCCCCTGGCCAGAAGCGCCCCAGCCCTTAGGCTTTGTGAGCCCCAGGCCTGGGGCCCCCCGCCCTTAAGCTTTGGGAGCCCCAGGCCTGGGGCGCCCCAGCCTTAGGCTTTGGGAGCCCCAGGCGTGGAGCGCCCCAGGCCTTAGGCTTTGGAAGCCTGAGGCCTGGGGCGCCCCAGCCCTTAGGCTTTGGGATTCCCTGGCCTGGGGTGCCCCAGCCCTTAGGCTTTGGGAGCCCCAGGCCTGGTACGTCCCAGCCCTTAGGCTTAGGGAGCCCCTGGCCTGGGGCGTCCCAGGATTTAGGCTTTGGCAGCCCCAGGCCTGGAGCGCCCCAGGCCTTAGGCTTTGGGAGCCCCAGGACTGGGGTGCCCCAGCCCTTAGGCTTTGGGAGCCCCAGGCCTGGTACGGCCCACCCCTTAGGCTTAGGGAGCCCCTGGCTTGGGGCGACCCAGCCCTTAGGCTTTGTGAGCCCCAGGCCTGGGGTACCCCAGCCCTTAGGCTTTGGGAGCCTCAGGCATGGGCACCCCAGCCGTTAGGCTTTGGGAGTCCCAGGCCTGGGGTGCCCCAGTCCTTAGGCTTTGCGATCCCCAGGCCTGGAGCGCCCCAGGCCTTAAGCTTTGTGAGCCCTAGGCCTGGGGCGCCCCAGCCCTTAGGCTTTGAGAGCCCCAAGCCTGGTAGGGCCCAGCCCTTAGGCTTAGGGATCCCCTGGCCTGGGGCGCCCCAGCCCTTAGGCTTTGCAAAGCCCAGGCCAGGGGCACCACAGCCCTTAGGATTTGGGAGCACCAGGCCTAGGGCGCCCCCGCCCTTAGACTTTGGGAGCCCCAGGCCTGGGGCGCACCAGCCCTTATGCTTTGGAAGCCCCAGGCCTGGGGTGCCCCAGCCCTTAGGCTTTGGGAGCCCCAGGCCTGGGGTGCCCCAGCCCTTAGGATTTGGGAGCCCCAGGCTGGGACGCCCCAGCCCATAGATTTTGGGAGCCCCAGCACTGGGGCGCCCCAGCTTATAGGCTCTGGGAGCCACAGGCCTGGGGCGGCCCAGGCCTTAGGCTTAAGGAGCTCCAGACCTGGGGGGACCCAGTCTTCGGCTTAGGGAGCCCCAGGCCTGGGGCATCCTTGCCCTTAGGCTTAGGGAGTCCCAGGCCTGGGGCACCCCAGCCCTTAGGTTTGGGAGTTCCATTCCTGGGCGCCCCAGCCCTTAGGTTTTGGAAGCCACAGGCCTGGTAGGCCCCAGCCCTTTGGCTTAGGGAGCCCCTGACCTGGGGCGCCCCAGCACTTAGGCTTTGGGAGCCCCAGGCCTGGGGCGCCCCTGCCCTTGGCTTAGGGAGCCCCAGGCGTGGGTCGCCCCAGCAGTTAGGCTAAGGGAGCCTCTGGCCTGGGGAGCCACAGCCCTTTTTCTTAGGGAGCCCCAGGCCTGGGGCGCCCCAACCCTTAGGTTTTGGGAGCCCCAGGCTGGGGCGCCCCAGCCCTTAGGCTTTGGGAGCTCCAGGCCTGTGGCGCCCCAGCCCTTAGGCTTTGGGAGCCCCAGGCCAGGGGGCACCCAGCCCTTCGGCTTAGGGAGCCCCAGGCCTGGGGCGCCCACGCCCTTAGGTTTAGGGAGCCCCTGGCCTGAGGCGCCCCAGACCTTAGGATTTGGTAGCCCCAGACCGGGGCGCCCCTGCCCTTAGGCTTTGGGAGACCCAGGCCTGGGGCGCCCCAGCGCTTATGCTTTGGGAGCCCCAGGCCTGGTGTCGCCCCATCCAATAGGCTTAGGGAGCCCTAGGCTTGGGGACACCCAGCCCTTCGGCTTAGGGAGCCCCAGGCCTAGGGCGCCGCAGCCCTTAGGCTTAGGGAGCCCCAGGCCTGGTACGTCCCAGCCCTTAGTCTTAGGGAGCCCCAGGCCTTGGGCGCCCCAGCCCTTAGGCTTTTGGAGCCCCAGGCTGGGACGCCCCAGCCCATAGGATTTGGGAGTCCCAGGCCCGGGGCGCCAGCCCTTAGGCTTTGGGAGCCCCAGGCTTGGGGTGCCCCAACTCTTAGGCTTTTGGAGCCACAGGCCTGGGGCGCCCCAGCTCGTAGGCTCTGGGAGCCACAGGCCTGGGGCGCCCCAGCTCGTAGGCTCTGGGAGCCACAGGCCTGGGGCGCCCCAGCTCGTAGGCTCTGGGAGCCACAGGCCTGAGGCGCCCCAGACCTTAGGCTTAGGGAGCCCCAGACCTGGTGGGACCCAGGTCTTCGGCTTAGGGAGCCCCGGGCCTGGGGCGTCCCTGCCCTTAGGCTTAGGGAGCCCCAGGCCTGGGGCGTCCTTGCCCTTAGGCTTAGGGAGCCCCAGGCCTGGGACGTCCCTGCCCTTAGGCTTAGGTAGTCCCAGGCCTGGGGCACCCCAGCCCTTAGGCTTTGGGAGTCCCATTCCTGGGTGCCCCAGCCGATAGGATTTGGGAGCCCCAGGCCTGGGGCGCCCAGCCCTCAGGCTTTGGGAGCCCCAGGCCTGGGGCGCCCCCGCCCTTAGGCTTTGGGAGCCCCAGGCCTGGGGTGCCCCAGACCTTAGGCTTTGGGAGTCCCAGGCCTGGGGCGCCCCAGCCCTTAGGCTTTGAGAGCCCCCGGCCTGGTACGCCCCAGCCCTTAGGCTTAGGGAGCCCCTGGCCTAGGGCGCCCCAAGCCTTAGGCTTTGGGAGCCCCAGGCCAGGGACGCCCCAGCCCTTAGGTTTTGGGAGCCCCAGGCCTGGTACGGCCCAGCCCTTAGGCTTAGGGACCCCAGGCCTGGTACGGCCCAGCCCTTAGGCTTAGGGAGCCCCTGGCCAGAAGCGCCCCAGCCCTTAGGCTTTGTGAGCCCCAGGCCTGGGGCCCCCCGCCCTTAAGCTTTGGGAGCCCCAGGCCTGGGGCGCCCCAGCCTTAGGCTTTGGGAGCCCCAGGCGTGGAGCGCCCCAGGCCTTAGGCTTTGGAAGCCTGAGGCCTGGGGCGCCCCAGCCCTTAGGCTTTGGGATTCCCTGGCCTGGGGTGCCCCAGCCCTTAGGCTTTGGGAGCCCCAGGCCTGGTACGTCCCAGCCCTTAGGCTTAGGGAGCCCCTGGCCTGGGGCGTCCCAGGATTTAGGCTTTGGCAGCCCCAGGCCTGGAGCGCCCCAGGCCTTAGGCTTTGGGAGCCCCAGGACTGGGGTGCCCCAGCCCTTAGGCTTTGGGAGCCCCAGGCCTGGTACGGCCCACCCCTTAGGCTTAGGGAGCCCCTGGCTTGGGGCGACCCAGCCCTTAGGCTTTGTGAGCCCCAGGCCTGGGGTACCCCAGCCCTTAGGCTTTGGGAGCCTCAGGCATGGGCACCCCAGCCGTTAGGCTTTGGGAGTCCCAGGCCTGGGGTGCCCCAGTCCTTAGGCTTTGCGATCCCCAGGCCTGGAGCGCCCCAGGCCTTAAGCTTTGTGAGCCCTAGGCCTGGGGCGCCCCAGCCCTTAGGCTTTGAGAGCCCCAAGCCTGGTAGGGCCCAGCCCTTAGGCTTAGGGATCCCCTGGCCTGGGGCGCCCCAGCCCTTAGGCTTTGCAAAGCCCAGGCCAGGGGCACCACAGCCCTTAGGATTTGGGAGCACCAGGCCTAGGGCGCCCCCGCCCTTAGACTTTGGGAGCCCCAGGCCTGGGGCGCACCAGCCCTTATGCTTTGGAAGCCCCAGGCCTGGGGTGCCCCAGCCCTTAGGCTTTGGGAGCCCCAGGCCTGGGGTGCCCCAGCCCTTAGGATTTGGGAGCCCCAGGCTGGGACGCCCCAGCCCATAGATTTTGGGAGCCCCAGCACTGGGGCGCCCCAGCTTATAGGCTCTGGGAGCCACAGGCCTGGGGCGGCCCAGGCCTTAGGCTTAAGGAGCTCCAGACCTGGGGGGACCCAGTCTTCGGCTTAGGGAGCCCCAGGCCTGGGGCATCCTTGCCCTTAGGCTTAGGGAGTCCCAGGCCTGGGGCACCCCAGCCCTTAGGTTTGGGAGTTCCATTCCTGGGCGCCCCAGCCCTTAGGTTTTGGAAGCCACAGGCCTGGTAGGCCCCAGCCCTTTGGCTTAGGGAGCCCCTGACCTGGGGCGCCCCAGCACTTAGGCTTTGGGAGCCCCAGGCCTGGGGCGCCCCTGCCCTTGGCTTAGGGAGCCCCAGGCGTGGGTCGCCCCAGCAGTTAGGCTAAGGGAGCCTCTGGCCTGGGGAGCCACAGCCCTTTTTCTTAGGGAGCCCCAGGCCTGGGGCGCCCCAACCCTTAGGTTTTGGGAGCCCCAGGCTGGGGCGCCCCAGCCCTTAGGCTTTGGGAGCTCCAGGCCTGTGGCGCCCCAGCCCTTAGGCTTTGGGAGCCCCAGGCCAGGGGGCACCCAGCCCTTCGGCTTAGGGAGCCCCAGGCCTGGGGCGCCCACGCCCTTAGGTTTAGGGAGCCCCTGGCCTGAGGCGCCCCAGACCTTAGGATTTGGTAGCCCCAGACCGGGGCGCCCCTGCCCTTAGGCTTTGGGAGACCCAGGCCTGGGGCGCCCCAGCGCTTATGCTTTGGGAGCCCCAGGCCTGGTGTCGCCCCATCCAATAGGCTTAGGGAGCCCTAGGCTTGGGGACACCCAGCCCTTCGGCTTAGGGAGCCCCAGGCCTAGGGCGCCGCAGCCCTTAGGCTTAGGGAGCCCCAGGCCTGGTACGTCCCAGCCCTTAGTCTTAGGGAGCCCCAGGCCTTGGGCGCCCCAGCCCTTAGGCTTTTGGAGCCCCAGGCTGGGACGCCCCAGCCCATAGGATTTGGGAGTCCCAGGCCCGGGGCGCCAGCCCTTAGGCTTTGGGAGCCCCAGGCTTGGGGTGCCCCAACTCTTAGGCTTTTGGAGCCACAGGCCTGGGGCGCCCCAGCTCGTAGGCTCTGGGAGCCACAGGCCTGGGGCGCCCCAGCTCGTAGGCTCTGGGAGCCACAGGCCTGGGGCGCCCCAGCTCGTAGGCTCTGGGAGCCACAGGCCTGAGGCGCCCCAGACCTTAGGCTTAGGGAGCCCCAGACCTGGTGGGACCCAGGTCTTCGGCTTAGGGAGCCCCGGGCCTGGGGCGTCCCTGCCCTTAGGCTTAGGGAGCCCCAGGCCTGGGGCGTCCTTGCCCTTAGGCTTAGGGAGCCCCAGGCCTGGGACGTCCCTGCCCTTAGGCTTAGGTAGTCCCAGGCCTGGGGCACCCCAGCCCTTAGGCTTTGGGAGTCCCATTCCTGGGTGCCCCAGCCGATAGGATTTGGGAGCCCCAGGCCTGGGGCGCCCAGCCCTCAGGCTTTGGGAGCCCCAGGCCTGGGGCGCCCCCGCCCTTAGGCTTTGGGAGCCCCAGGCCTGGGGTGCCCCAGACCTTAGGCTTTGGGAGTCCCAGGCCTGGGGCGCCCCAGCCCTTAGGCTTTGAGAGCCCCCGGCCTGGTACGCCCCAGCCCTTAGGCTTAGGGAGCCCCTGGCCTAGGGCGCCCCAAGCCTTAGGCTTTGGGAGCCCCAGGCATGGGGCTCCCCAACACTTAGGTTTTTGGAGCCCAGGCCTGGTACGGCCCAGCCCTTAGGCTTAGGGAGCCCCTGACCTGGGGCGCCCCAGCCTTTCGACTTCGGGAGCCCCAGGCCAGGGACGCCCCAGCCCTTAGGTTTTGGGAGCCCCAGGCCTGGTACGACCCAGCCCTTAGGCTTAGGGACCCCAGGCCTGGTACGGCCCAGCCCTTAGGCTTAGGGAGCCCCTGACCAGAAGCGCCCCAGCCCTTAGGCTTTGTGAGCCCCAGGCCTGGGGCCCCCCGCCCTTAATCTTTGGGAGCCCCAGGCCTGGGGCGCCCCAGCCTTAGGCTTTGGGAGCCCCAGGCGTGGAGCGCCCCAGACCTTAGGCTTTGGAAGCCTGAGGCCTGGGGCACCCCAGCCCTTAGGCTTTGGGATTCCCTGGCCTGGGGTGCCCCAGCCCTTAGGCTTTGGGAGCCCCAGGCCTGGTACGTCCCAGCCCTTAGGCTTAGGGAGCCCCTGGCCTGGGGCGTCCCAGGATTTAGGCTTTGGCAGCCCCAGGCCTTGAGCGCCCCAGGCCTTAGGCTTAGGGAGCCCCAGGACTGGGGTGCCCCAGCCCTTAGGCTTTGGGAGCCCCAGGCCTGGTACGGCCCACCCCTTAGGCTTAGGGAGCCCCTGGCTTGGGGCGACCCAGCCCTTAGGCTTTGGGAGCCCCAAACCTGGGGGGCAACTGCCCTTAGGCTTTGTGAGCCCCAGGCCTGGGGTACCCCAGCCCTTAGGCTTTGGGAGCCTCAGACATGGGCACCCCAGCCGTTAGGCTTTGGGAGTCCCAGGCCTGGGGTGCCCCAGTCCTTAGGCTTTGGGATCCCCAGGCCTGGAGCGCCCCAGGCCTTAAGCTTTGTGAGCCCCAGGCCTGGGGCGCCCCAGCCCTTAGGCTTTGAGAGCCCCAGGCCTGGTAGGGCCCAGCCCTTAGGCTTAGGGATCCCCTGGCCTGGGGCGCCCCAGCCCTTAGGCTTTGCAAAGCCCAGGCCAGGGGCACCACAGCCCTTAGGATTTGGGAGCCCCAGGCCAAGGGCGCCCCCGCCCTTAGACTTTGGGAGCCCCAGGCCTGGGGCGCACCAGCCCTTATGCTTTGGAAGCCCCAGGCCTGGGGTGCCCCAGCCCTTAGGCTTTGGGAGCCCCAGGCCTGGGGTGCCCCAGCCCTTAGGATTTGGGAGCCCCAGGCTGGGACGCCCCAGCCCATAGATTTTGGGAGCCCCAGCACTGGGGCGCCCCAGCTTATAGGCTCTGGGAGCCACAGGCCTGGGGCGGCCCAGGCCTTAGGCTTAAGGAGCTCCAGACCTGGGGGGACCCAGTCTTCGGCTTAGGGAGCCCCAGGCCTGGGGCATCCCTGCCCTTAGGCTTAGGGAGTCCCAGGCCTGGGGCGCACCAGCCCTTATGCTTTGGAAGCCCCAGGCCTGGGGTGCCCCAGCCCTTAGGCTTTGGGAGCCCCAGGCCTGGGGTGCCCCAGCCCTTAGGATTTGGGAGCCCCAGGCTGGGACGCCCCAGCCCATAGATTTTGGGAGCCCCAGCACTGGGGCGCCCCAGCTTATAGGCTCTGGGAGCCACAGGCCTGGGGCGGCCCAGGCCTTAGGCTTAAGGAGCTCCAGACCTGGGGGGACCCAGTCTTCGGCTTAGGGAGCCCCAGGCCTGGGGCATCCTTGCCCTTAGGCTTAGGGAGTCCCAGGCCTGGGGCACCCCAGCCCTTAGGTTTGGGAGTTCCATTCCTGGGCGCCCCAGCCCTTAGGCTTTGGAAGCCACAGGCCTGGTAGGCCCCAGCCCTTTGGCTTAGGGAGCCCCTGACCTGGGGCGCCCCAGCACTTAGGCTTTGGGAGCCCCAGGCCTGGGGCGCCCCTGCCCTTGGCTTAGGGAGCCCCAGGCCTGGGTCGCCCCAGCAGTTAGGCTAAGGGAGCCTCTGGCCTGGGGAGCCACAGCCCTTTTTCTTAGGGAGCCCCAGGCCTGGGGCGCCCCAACCCTTAGGTTTTGGGAGCCCCAGGCTGGGGCGCCCCAGCCCTTAGGCTTTGGGAGCTCCAGGCCTGTGGCGCCCCAGCCCTTAGGCTTTGGGAGCCCCAGGCCAGGGGGCACCCAGCCCTTCGGCTTAGGGAGCCCCAGGCCTGGGGCGCCCACGCCCTTAGGTTTAGGGAGCCCCTGGCCTGAGGCGCCCCAGACCTTAGGATTTGGTAGCCCCAGACCGGGGCGCCCCTGCCCTTAGGCTTTGGGAGACCCAGGCCTGGGGCGCCCCAGCGCTTATGCTTTGGGAGCCCCAGGCCTGGTGTCGCCCCATCCAATAGGCTTAGGGAGCCCTAGGCTTGGGGACACCCAGCCCTTCGGCTTAGGGAGCCCCAGGCCTAGGGCGCCGCAGCCCTTAGGCTTAGGGAGCCCCAGGCCTGGTACGTCCCAGCCCTTAGTCTTAGGGAGCCCCAGGCCTTGGGCGCCCCAGCCCTTAGGCTTTTGGAGCCCCAGGCTGGGACGCCCCAGCCCATAGGATTTGGGAGCCCCAGGCCCGGGGCGCCAGCCCTTAGGCTTTGGGAGCCCCAGGCTTGGGGCGCCCCAACTCTTAGGCTTTTGGAGCCACAGGCCTGGGGCGCCCCAGCTCGTAGGCTCTGGGAGCCACAGGCCTGGGGCGCCCCAGCTCATAGGCTCTGGGAGCCACAGGCCTGGGGCGCCCCAGCTCGTAGGCTCTGGGAGCCACAGGCCTGAGGCGCCCCAGACCTTAGGCTTAGGGAGCCCCAGACCTGGTGGGACCCAGGTCTTCGGCTTAGGGAGCCCCGGGCCTGGGGCGTCCCTGCCCTTAGGCTTAGGGAGCCCCAGGCCTGGGGCGTCCTTGCCCTTAGGCTTAGGGATCCCCAGGCCTGGGACGTCCCTGCCCTTAGGCTTAGGTAGTCCCAGGCCTGGGGCACCCCAGGCCTTAGGCTTTGGGAGTCCCATTCCTGGGCGCCCCAGCCCATAGGATTTGGGAGCCCCAGGCCTGGGGCGCCCAGCCCTTAGGCTTTGGGAGCCCCAGGCTTGGGGCGCCCCAACTCTTAGGCTTTTGGAGCCACAGGCCTGGGGCGCCCCAGCCCTTAGGCTTATGGAGCCCCAGGCCTGGGAAGACCCAGCTCTTCGGCTTAGGGAGCCCCAGGCCTGGGGTGTCCCTGCCCTTAGGCTTAGAGAGCCCCAGGCTCGAGGCGCCACTGCCCTTAGGCTTTGGGAGTCCCAGACCTAGGCGCCCCAGACCTTAGGCTTTGGGAGACCCAGGCCTGGTACGCCCCAGCCCTTAGGCTTAGGGAGCACCTGGCCTGGGGCGCCCCAGCCCTTAGGCCTCGGAGCCCCAGGCCTGGGGCGACCCAGCCTTTAGGTTTTGGGAGCCCTAGGCTTGGGGCGCCTCTTCCCTTAGGCTTAGGGAGCCTCTGGCCTGGGGTGCCACAGCCCTTTGTCTTAGGAAGCCCAAGGCCTGGGGCGCCCCAACCCTTAGGCTTTGGGAGCTCCAAGCTTGGGGCGCCCCAGCCCTTAGGCTTTGGGAGCCAGGCCTGGGTCGCCCCAGCCGTTAGGCTTTGGGAGCTCCAGGTCTGTGGCACCCCAGCCCTTATGCTTTGGGAGACCCAGGCCTAGGAGCACCCAGCCCTTCGGCTTAGGGAGCCCCAGACCTGGGCGTCAAAGCCCTTCGGCTTAGGGAGCCCCAGTCCTGGGGCGCCCCGCCCTTCGGCTTAGGGAGCCCCAGACCTAGGGCGCACCAGCCCTTCGGCTTAAGGAGCCCCTGGCCTGGGGCGCCCCAACGCTTAGGCATTGGGAGCCCCAGGCCGGGGGTGCCCCAGCCGTTAGGCTTTGGGAGCTAAAGCCTGGTACGACCCAGCTCTTAGGCTTTGGAAGCCCCAGGCATGGGGCGCCCCAACCCTTAGGATTTGGGAGCCCCAGGCAGGGACGCCCCAGCCCATAGGTTTTGGGAGCCCCAGGCCTGGGGCGCCCAGCCCTTAGGGTTTGAGAGCCCAAGGCTTGGGGCGCCCCAGCTCTTAGGCTTTGGGAGCCACAGACCTGGGGCTCCCCAGAGCTTAGGCTTAGGGAACCCCAGGCCTGGGGGCGCCCAGCCCTTCGGCTTAGGGTGCAACAGACCTAGAGCTCCCCAGCCCTCAGGCTTTGGGAGCCCCAGGCCTGGGGCGCCAAGCCCTTAGGCTTTGGGAGCCCCAGGCCAGGTACGACCCAGCCCTTAGGATTAGGGAACCCCTGGCCTGGGGCGCCCCAGCCCTTTGGCTTTGGGAGCCACAGGCCTGGTACGCCCCATCCCTTAGGCTTAGGGAGCCCCTGACCTGGGGCGCCCTAGCACTTAGGCTTTGGGAGCCCCAGGGCTGAGGTGCCCCAGCCCTTAGGTTTTCTGAGCCCTAGGCCTGGGGCGCCCCTGCCCTCGGCTTTGGGAGCCCCAGGCCTGGGGTGCCCCAGCCCTTAGGCTTAGGGAGCCCCAGGCCTGGGTCGCCCCAACCGTTATGCTTAGGGAGCCTCTGGTCTGGGGCGCCACAGCCCTTTTTCTTAGGGAGCCCCATGCCTGGGGCGCCCCAACCCTTAGGCTTTGAGAGCCCCAGGCCTGGGGCGCCCCAGCTCTTTGGTTTAGGGAGCCTATGGCCTGGGACGCCCCAGCCCTTCGGCTTAGGGCGCGACAGACCTAGGGCACCCCAGCCCTTAGGCTTTGGAAGCCCCAGGCCTGTGGCACGCCAGCCATTAGGCTTTGGGAGTCCCAGGCCTGGGGCGCTCAAACCCTTAGGCTTTGGGAGCCCCAGGCTAGGACGCCCCAGCCCATAGGTTTTGGGAGCCCCAGGCCTGGGGCCCCCAGCCCTTAGGGTTTGAGAGCCCCAGGCTTGGGGCGCCCAAGCTCTTAGGCTTTGGGAGCCACAGGCCTTGGGCACCCCAGCGTTTAGTCTTAGGGAGCCCCAGGCCTGGGGGCACCCAGCAGTTCGGCTTAGGGAGCCCCAGGCCTGGTACGTCCCAGCCCTTAGGCTTAGGGAGCCCCTGGCCTTGGGCGTCCCAGGATTTAGGCTTTGGCAGCCCCAGGCCTGGAGCGCCCCAGGCCTTAGGCTTTGGGAGCCCCAGGACTGGGGTGCCCCAGCCCTTAGGCTTTGGGAGCCCCAGGCCTGGTACGGCCCACCCCTTAGGCTTAGGGAGCCCCTGGCTTGGGGCGACCCAGCCATTAGGCTTTGGGAGCCCCAGACCTGGGTGGCAACTGCCCTTAGGCTTTGTGAGCCCCAGGCCTGGGGTACCCCAGCCCTTAGGCTTTGGGAGCCTCAGGCATGGGCACCCCAGCCGTTAGGCTTTGGGAGTCCCAGGCCTGGGGTGCCCCAGTCCTTAGGCTTTGGGATCCCCAGGCCTGGAGCGCCCCAGGCCTTAAGCTTTGTGAGCCCCAGGCCTGGGGCGCCCCAGCCCTTAGGCTTTGAGAGCCCCAGGCCTGGTAGGGCCCAGCCCTTAGGCTTAGGGAGCCCCTGGCCTGGAGCGCCCCAGCCCTTAGGCTTTGCAAAGCCCAGGCCAGGGGCACCACAGCCCTTAGGATTTGGGAGCCCCAGGCCTAGGGCGCCCCCGCCCTTAGACTTTGGGAGCCCCAGGCCTGGGGCGCACCAGCCCTTATGCTTTGGAAGCCCCAGGCCTGGGGTGCCCCAGCCCTTAGGCTTTGGGAGCCCCAGGCCTGGGGTGCCCCAGCCCTTAGGATTTGGGAGCCCCAGGCTGGGACGCCCCAGCCCATAGATTTTGGGAGCCCCAGCACTGGGGCGCCCCAGCTTATAGGCTCTGGGAGCCACAGGCCTGGGGCGGCCCAGGCCTTAGGCTTAAGGAGCTCCAGACCTGGGGGGACCCAGTCTTCGGCTTAGGGAGCCCCAGGCCTGGGGCATCCCTGCCCTTAGGCTTAGGGAGTCCCAGGCCTGGGGCACCCCAGCCCTTAGGTTTGGGAGTTCCATTCCTGGGCGCCCCAGCCCTTAGGCTTTGGAAGCCACAGGCCTGGTAGTCCCCAGCCCTTTGGCTTAGGGAGCCCCTGACCTGGGGCGCCCCAGCACTTAGGCTTTGGGAGCCCCAGGCCTGGGGCGCCCCTGCCCTTGGCTTAGGGAGCCCCAGGCCTGGGTCGCCCCAGCAGTTAGGCTAAGGGAGCCTCTGGCCTGGGGAGCCACAGCCCTTTTTCTTAGGGAGCCCCAGGCCTGGGGCGCCCCAACCCTTAGGTTTTGGGAGCCCCAGGCTGGGGCGCCCCAGCCCTTAGGCTTGGGAGCTCCAGGCCTGTGGCGCCCCAGCCCTTAGGCTTTGGGAGCCCCAGGCCAGGGGGCACCCAGCCCTTCGGCTTAGGGAGCCCCAGGCCTGGGGCGCCCACGCCCTTAGGTTTAGGGAGCCCCTGGCCTGAGGCGCCCCAGACCTTAGGATTTGGTAGCCCCAGACCGGGGCGCCCCTGCCCTTAGGCTTTGGGAGACCCAGGCCTGGGGCGCCCCAGCGCTTATGCTTTGGGAGCCCCAGGCCTGGTGTCGCCCCATCCAATAGGCTTAGGGAGCCCTAGGCTTGGGGACACCCAGCCCTTCGGCTTAGGGAGCCCCAGGCCTAGGGCGCCGCAGCCCTTAGGCTTAGGGAGCCCCAGGCCTGGTACGTCCCAGCCCTTAGTCTTAGGGAGCCCCAGGCCTTGGGCGCCCCAGCCCTTAGGCTTTTGGAGCCCCAGGCTGGGACGCCCCAGCCCATAGGATTTGGGAGCCCCAGGCCCGGGGCGCCAGCCCTTAGGCTTTGGGAGCCCCAGGCTTGGGGCGCCCCAACTCTTAGGCTTTTGGAGCCACAGGCCTGGGGCGCCCCAGCTCGTAGGCTCTGGGAGCCACAGGCCTGGGGCGCCCCAGCTCGTAGGCTCTGGGAGCCACAGGCCTGGGGCGCCCCAGCTCGTAGGCTCTGGGAGCCACAGGCCTGAGGCGCCCCAGACCTTAGGCTTAGGGAGCCCCAGACCTGGTGGGACCCAGGTCTTTGGCTTAGGGAGCCCCGGGCCTGGGGCGTCCCTGCCCTTAGGCTTAGGGAGCCCCAGGCCTGGGGCGTCCTTGCCCTTAGGCTTAGGGAGCCCCAGGCCTGGGACGTCCCTGCCCTTAGGCTTAGGTAGTCCCAGGCCTGGGGCACCCCAGCCCTTAGGCTTTGGGAGTCCCATTCCTGGGCGCCCCAGCCCATAGGATTTGGGAGCCCCAGGCCTGGGGCGCCCAGCCCTTAGGCTTTGGGAGCCCCAGGCTTGGGGCGCCCCAACTCTTAGGCTTTTGGAGCCACAGGCCTGGGGCGCCCCAGCCCTTAGGCTTATGGAGCCCCAGGCCTGGGAAGACCCAGCTCTTCGGCTTAGGGAGCCCCAGGCCTGGTGCGCCCTAGCCCTTAGGCTTCGGAGCCCCAGGCCTGGGGCGACCCAGCCTTTAGGTTTTGGGAGCCCTAGGCTTGGGGCGCCTCTTCCCTTAGGCTTAGGGAGCCTCTGGCCTGGGGTGCCACAGCCCTTTGTCTTAGGAAGCCCAAGGCCTGGGGCGCCCCAACCCTTAGGCTTTGGGAGCCCCAAGCTTGGGGCGCCCCAGCCCTTAGGCTTTGTGCGCCAGGCCTGGGTCGCCCCAGCCGTTAGGCTTTGGGAGCTCCACGTCTGTGGCACCCCAGCCCTTATGCTTTGGGAGACCCAGGCCTAGGAGCACCCAGCCCTTCGGCTTAGGGAGCCCCAGACCTGGGCGTCAAAGCCCTTCGGCTTAGGGAGCCCCAGTCCTGGGGCGCCCCGCCCTTCGGCTTAGGGAGCCCCAGACCTAGGGCGCACCAGCCCTTCGGCTTAAGGAGCCCCTGGCCTGGGGCGCCCCATCGCTTAGGCATTGGGAGCCCCAGGCCGGGGGTGCCCCAGCCGTTAGGCTTTGGGAGCTAAAGCCTGGTACGACCCAGCTCTTAGGCTTTGGAAGCCCCAGGCATGGGGCGCCCCAACCCTTAGGATTTGGGAGCCCCAGGCAGGGACGCCCCAGCCCATAGGTTTTGGGAGCCCCAGGCCTGGGGCGCCCAGCCCTTAGGGTTTGAGAGCCCAAGGCTTGGGGCGCCCCAGCTCTTAGGCTTTGGGAGCCACAGACCTGGGGCTCCCCAGAGCTTAGGCTTAGGGAACCCCAGGCCTGGGGGCGCCCAGCCCTTCGGCTTAGGGTGCAACAGACCTAGAGCTCCCCAGCCCTCAGGCTTTGGGAGCCCCAGGCCTGGGGCGCCAAGCCCTTAGGCTTTGGGAGCCCCAGGCCAGGTACGACCCAGCCCTTAGGATTAGGGAACCCCTGGCCTGGGGCGCCCCAGCCCTTTGGCTTTGGGAGCCACAGGCCTGGTACGCCCCATCCCTTAGGCTTAGGGAGCCCCTGACCTGGGGCGCCCTAGCACTTAGGCTTTGGGAGCCCCAGGGCTGAGGCGCCCCAGCCCTTAGGTTTTCTGAGCCCTAGGCCTGGGGCGCCCCTGCCCTTGGCTTTGGGAGCCCCAGGCCTGGGGTGCCCCAGCCCTTAGGCTTAGGGAGCCCCAGGCCTGGGTCGCCCCAACCGTTATGCTTAGGGAGCCTCTGGTCTGGGGCGCCACAGCCCTTTTTCTTAGGGAGCCCCATGCCTGGGGCGCCCCAACCCTTAGGCTTTGAGAGCCCCAGGCCTGGGGCGCCCCAGCTCTTTGGTTTAGGGAGCCTATGGCCTGGGACGCCCCAGCCCTTCGGCTTAGGGCGCGACAGACCTAGGGCACCCCAGCCCTTAGGCTTTGGAAGCCCCAGGCCTGTGGCACGCCAGCCATTAGGCTTTGGGAGTCCCAGGCCTGGGGCGCTCAAACCCTTAGGCTTTGGGAGCCCCAGGCTAGGACGCCCCAGCCCATAGGTTTTGGGAGCCCCAGGCCTGGGGCCCCCAGCCCTTAGGGTTTGAGAGCCCCAGGCTTGGGGCGCCCAAGCTCTTAGGCTTTGGGAGCCACAGGCCTTGGGCACCCCAGCGTTTAGCCTTAGGGAGCCCCAGGCCTGGGGGCACCCAGCAGTTCGGCTTAGGGAGCCCCAGGCCTGGGGAGTCCCAGCCCTTAGGCTTAGTGAGCCTATAACCTGGGATGCCCCAGCCCTTCGGCTTAGAGCGCGACAGACCTAGGGCGCCCCAGCCCTCAGGCTTTGGGAGCCCCAGGCCTGAGGCACGCCAGCCCTTAGGCTTTGGGAGTCCCAGGCCTTGGGCGCCCAAGCCCTTAGGATTAGGGAGCTCCTGGCCTGGGGGGGCCCAGCCCTTAGGTTTTGGGGGCCGCAGGCCTGGGGTGCCCCCACCGTTAGGATTTGGGAGCCCCAGGCCTGGGGTACTCCAGCCCTTAGGCTTACGGAGCCCCAGGCCTAGGGCGCCACAGCCCATAGGCTTTGGGCGCCCCAGACCTAGGGCGCCCCAGCCCTTTGCCTTAGGGAGCCCCAGCCTGGGGGCGCCCCAGCCGTTAGGCTTTGGCAGCCCAAGCCTGGTGCGACCCAGCCCTTAGGTTTTGGGAGCCAAAGCCTGGGGCGCCCTAGCCCTTAGGCTTGGGAGCCCCAGGCCTGAGGCGCCCGAGCCCTTAGGCTTTGAGAGCCCCACGCTTGGGGCGCCCCAGCTCTTAGGCTTAGGGAACCCCTGGCCTGGGGCACCCAAGCCCTTAGGCTTCGGGAGCCCCAGGCCTGGGGCGCCCAGCTCTTCGGCTTAAGGAGCCCCAGGCCAGGGGCGTCCCAGCCCTTAGGCTTAGGGAGCCCCAGGCCTGGTGCGCACCAGCCCTTAGGCTTAGGGAGCCCATGGCCAGGGACCACCCAGCCCTTCGGAATAGGGCGCGCCAGGCCTAGGGCGCCCCAACCCTTAGGCTTTGGGAGCTCCAGGCCTGGTATGCCCCAGCCCTTAGGCTTAGGGAGCCCCAGCCTTAGGCTTAGGGAGCCCCTGGCCTGGGGCGCCCCAGCCCTTAGAATTTGGGAGCCCCAGGCTGGGACGCCCCAGCCCTTCGGCTTAGGGCGCGACAGACCTAGGGCGCCCCAGCCCTCAGGTTTTGGGAGCCCCTGGCTTGGGGCGCCCACCCCTGAGACTTAGGGAGCCCCAGGCCAGTGGCGCCCCAGCCCTTAGGCTTTGGGAGCTCCAGGCCTGGGGCGTCCCCGCCCTTAGGCTTTGGGCGCCTCAGGCCTGGGGCGCCCCAGCCCTTAAGATTTGGGAGCCCCAGGCTGGGACGCCCCAGCCCTTCGGCTTAGGGCGCGACAGAACTAGGGCGCCCTATCCCTCAGGTTTGGGAGCCCCAGGCCTGTGGCACGCCAGCCCTTAGACTTTGGGAGTCCCAGTCCTGGGGCGCCCAAGCCCTTAGGCTTTGGGGGCCCCAGGCCAGGTACACCCCAGCCCTTAGGATTAGGGACCCCCTGGCCTGGGGCGCCCCCGCCCTTAGGATTTGGGAGCCCCAGGCCTGGGGCACCCCAGCCCTTAGGATTACGGAGCCCCAGTCCTGGGGCACCATAGCCCTTAGGCTTTGGGCGCCCCAGACCTAGGGCGCCCCAGCCCTTCGGCTTAGGGAGCCCCTGGCCTGGGTAGCCCCAGCCCTTAGACTTTGGGAGCCCCAGGCCGGGGGCGCCCCAGCCGTTAGGCTTTCGTAGCCCAAGCCTGGTGCGACCCAGCCCTTAGGTTTTGGGAGCCAAAGCCTGGGGTGCCCTAGCCCTTAGGTTTTGGAGCCCCAGGCCTGGGGCGCCCCAGCCCTTAGGCTTTGGGAGTCCCAGGCCTGGTATGCCCTAGCCCTTAGGCTTAGGGAGCCCCAGGCCTTAGGCTTACGGAGCCCCTGGCCTGGGGCGCCCCAGCCCTTAGACTTTGGGAGCCCCTGGCCTGGGGCGCCCCACCCCTTAGAATTTGGGAGCCCCAGGCAGGGGCGCCCCAGCCCTTAGGCTTTGGGAGCTCCAGGCCTGGGGCGCCCCAGCGCTTAGGGTTAGGGAGACCCAGGCCTTGGGGCACCCAGCCCTTCGGCTTAGGGAGCCCCAGGCCTGGGGAGTCCCAGCCCTTAAGCTTAGGGAGCCTATAGCATGGGACGCCCCAGCTCTTCGGCTTAGGGCGCGACAGACTTAGGGCGCCCCAGCCCTCAGGCTTTGGGAGCCCCAGGCCTGGGGCACGCCAGCCCTTAGGCTTTGGGAGTCCCAGGCCTGGGGCGCCCACGCTCTTAGGCTTTGGAAGTCCCAGGCCAGGTACGCCCCAGCCCTTAGGATTAGGGAGCCCCTTGCCTGGGGTGCCCCAGCCCTTAGGCTTTGGGAGCTCCAGGCCTGGGGCGCCCCCGCCCTTAGGATTTGGGAGCCCCAGGCCTGGGGTGCCCCAGCCCTTAGGCTTACGGAGCCCTAGACCTGGGGCGCCACAGCCCTTAGGCTTTGGGCGCCCCAGACCTAGGGCGCCCCAGCCCTTTGGCTTAGGGAGCCCCTGGCCTGGGGCCTCCCAGCCCTTATGCTTTGGGAGCACCATCCCGGGGGCGCCCCAGCCATTAAGCTTTGGCAGCCCAAGCCTGGTACGACACAGCCCCTAAGTTTTGGGAGCCAAAGCCTGGGGCGCCCTAGCCCTTAGGCTTTTGGAGCCCCAGGTCTGGGGCGCCCCAACCCTTAGGCTTTGGGAGCCCCAGGCCTGGGGCGCCCCCGCCCTTAGACTTGGGGAGCCCCGGCCTGGGTTGCCCCCTCCCTTAGGCTTTGGGAGCCCCAGGCCTGGGGCGCCCAAGCCTTTAGGCTTTGGCAGCCCCAGGGCTGGGGCGCCCCAGCCCTTAGGGTTTGGGAGCCCCAGGCCTGGGGGGCCCCAGCCCTTAGGATTTGGGAGCCCCAGGCTGGGACACCCCAGCCCATAGGTTATGGGAGCCCCAAGCCTGCGGCGCCCAGCCCTTAGGCTGTGGGAGCCGCAGGCTTGGTATGCCCCAGCCCTTCGGCTTAGGGAGCCCCTGGCCTGGGGCGCCCGAGCCCTTAGGCTTTGGGAGCCCCAGGCATGGGGCGCCCCAACCCATAGGTTTAGGAAGCCCTAGGACTGGGGCGCCACGGCCCTTCTGCTTTGCGAGCCCCAGGCCTGGGGCGCCCCAGCCATTAGGCTTTGGTAGCCCCAGGCCTGGGGCGCCCCAGCCATTAGGCTTTGGGAGCCCCAGGCCTGGGGCGCCCCAACGCTTAGGCTTTGGGAGCTCCAGGCCTGTGGCGCCCCAGTCATTATTCTTTGGGAGCCCCAGGCCTGGGGGCACCCAGGCCTTCGGCTTAGGGAGCCCCAGGCCTGGGCCTCCCAGCCCTTAGGCTTTGGGAGCCCAAATCCTGGGTTGCCCCAGCCCTTAGGTTTTGGGAGCCCCAGGCCTGGGACTCGCCATCCCTTAGGCTTAGGGTGCCCAAGGCCTGCGACGCACCAGCCCTTAGGCTTAGGGAGCCTCAGGTCTGGGGGCACCCAGCCCTTCGACTTAGGGTGCCCCAGGCCTGGGGCGTCCCAGCCCTTAGGCTTAGGGAGCCCCAGGCCGGGGCTCACCAGCCTTAGGCTTTGGGAGCCCCAGGCCTGGGGCGCCCCAGCGCTTAGGTTTGGGAGCCCCAGGCCTGGGGCGCCCCAGCCCTTAGACTTAGGGAGCCCCAGGCCTGGGGGCACCCAGCCCTTCGGCTTAGGGAGCCACAGGCCTGGGGCGTCCCAGCCCTTAGGCTTTGGGAGCCACAGGCCTGGGGCGCCCCAGCCCTTAGGCTTAGGGAGCCTATGGCCTGGGACGCCCCAGCCCTTCGGCTTAGGGCGCGACAGACCTAGGGCGCCCCAGCCCTTAGGCTTTGGAAGCCCCAGGCCTGTGGCACGCCAGCCCTTAGGCTTTGGGAGTCCCAGGCCTGGGGCGCTCAAACCCTTAGGCTTTGGGAACCCCAGGCTGGGACGCCCCAGCCCATAGGTTTTGGGAGCCCCAGGCCTAGGGCCCCCAGCCCTTAGGGTTTGAGAGCCCCAGGCTTGGGGCGCCCCAGCTCTTAGGCTTTGGGAGCCACAGGCCTGGGGCACCCCAGCGCTTAGGCTTAGGGAGCCCCAAGCCTGGGGGCACCCAGCCGTTCGGCTTAGGGAGCCCCAGGCCTGGGGCGTCCCAGCCCTTTGGCTTAGTGAGCCTATAGCCTGGGATGCCCCAGCCCTTCGGCTTAGGGCGCGACAGACCTAGGGCACCCCAGCCCTCAGGCTTTGGGAGCCCCAGGCCTGGTGCACGCCCGCCCTTAGGCTATGGGAGTCCCAGGCCTGGGGCGCCCAAGCCCTTAGTCTTTGGGAGCCCCAGGCTAGGTATGCCCCAGCACTTAGGCTTAGGGAGCCCCAGCCTTAGGCTTAGGGAGCCCCTGGCCTGGGGCGCCCCAGCCCTTAGAATTTGGGAGCCCCAGGCTGGGACGCCCCAGCCCTTCGGCTTAGGGCGCGACAGACCTAGGGCGCCCCAGCCCTCAGGTTTTGGGAGCCCCTGGCTTGGGGCGCCCACCCCTGAGACTTAGGGAGCCCCAGGCCAGTGGCGCCCCAGCCCTTAGGCTTTGGGAGCTCCAGGCCTGGGGCGTCCCCGCCCTTAGGCTTTGGGCGCCTCAGGCCTGGGGCGCCCCAGCCCTTAAGATTTGGGAGCCCCAGGCTGGGACGCCCCAGCCCTTCGGCTTAGGGCGCGACAGAACTAGGGCGCCCTATCCCTCAGGTTTGGGAGCCCCAGGCCTGTGGCACGCCAGCCCTTAGACTTTGGGAGTCCCAGTCCTGGGGCGCCCAAGCCCTTAGGCTTTGGGGGCCCCAGGCCAGGTACACCCCAGCCCTTAGGATTAGGGACCCCCTGGCCTGGGGCGCCCCCGCCCTTAGGATTTGGGAGCCCCAGGCCTGGGGCACCCCAGCCCTTAGGATTACGGAGCCCCAGTCCTGGGGCACCATAGCCCTTAGGCTTTGGGCGCCCCAGACCTAGGGCGCCCCAGCCCTTCGGCTTAGGGAGCCCCTGGCCTGGGTAGCCCCAGCCCTTAGACTTTGGGAGCCCCAGGCCGGGGGCGCCCCAGCCGTTAGGCTTTCGTAGCCCAAGCCTGGTGCGACCCAGCCCTTAGGTTTTGGGAGCCAAAGCCTGGGGTGCCCTAGCCCTTAGGTTTTGGAGCCCCAGGCCTGGGGCGCCCCAGCCCTTAGGCTTTGGGAGTCCCAGGCCTGGTATGCCCTAGCCCTTAGGCTTAGGGAGCCCCAGGCCTTAGGCTTACGGAGCCCCTGGCCTGGGGCGCCCCAGCCCTTAGACTTTGGGAGCCCCTGGCCTGGGGCGCCCCACCCCTTAGAATTTGGGAGCCCCAGGCAGGGGCGCCCCAGCCCTTAGGCTTTGGGAGCTCCAGGCCTGGGGCGCCCCAGCGCTTAGGGTTAGGGAGACCCAGGCCTTGGGGCACCCAGCCCTTCGGCTTAGGGAGCCCCAGGCCTGGGGAGTCCCAGCCCTTAAGCTTAGGGAGCCTATAGCATGGGACGCCCCAGCTCTTCGGCTTAGGGCGCGACAGACTTAGGGCGCCCCAGCCCTCAGGCTTTGGGAGCCCCAGGCCTGGGGCACGCCAGCCCTTAGGCTTTGGGAGTCCCAGGCCTGGGGCGCCCACGCTCTTAGGCTTTGGAAGTCCCAGGCCAGGTACGCCCCAGCCCTTAGGATTAGGGAGCCCCTTGCCTGGGGTGCCCCAGCCCTTAGGCTTTGGGAGCTCCAGGCCTGGGGCGCCCCCGCCCTTAGGATTTGGGAGCCCCAGGCCTGGGGTGCCCCAGCCCTTAGGCTTACGGAGCCCTAGACCTGGGGCGCCACAGCCCTTAGGCTTTGGGCGCCCCAGACCTAGGGCGCCCCAGCCCTTTGGCTTAGGGAGCCCCTGGCCTGGGGCCTCCCAGCCCTTATGCTTTGGGAGCACCATCCCGGGGGCGCCCCAGCCATTAAGCTTTGGCAGCCCAAGCCTGGTACGACACAGCCCCTAAGTTTTGGGAGCCAAAGCCTGGGGCGCCCTAGCCCTTAGGCTTTTGGAGCCCCAGGTCTGGGGCGCCCCAACCCTTAGGCTTTGGGAGCCCCAGGCCTGGGGCGCCCCCGCCCTTAGACTTGGGGAGCCCCGGCCTGGGTTGCCCCCTCCCTTAGGCTTTGGGAGCCCCAGGCCTGGGGCGCCCAAGCCTTTAGGCTTTGGCAGCCCCAGGGCTGGGGCGCCCCAGCCCTTAGGGTTTGGGAGCCCCAGGCCTGGGGGGCCCCAGCCCTTAGGATTTGGGAGCCCCAGGCTGGGACACCCCAGCCCATAGGTTATGGGAGCCCCAAGCCTGCGGCGCCCAGCCCTTAGGCTGTGGGAGCCGCAGGCTTGGTATGCCCCAGCCCTTCGGCTTAGGGAGCCCCTGGCCTGGGGCGCCCGAGCCCTTAGGCTTTGGGAGCCCCAGGCATGGGGCGCCCCAACCCATAGGTTTAGGAAGCCCTAGGACTGGGGCGCCACGGCCCTTCTGCTTTGCGAGCCCCAGGCCTGGGGCGCCCCAGCCATTAGGCTTTGGTAGCCCCAGGCCTGGGGCGCCCCAGCCATTAGGCTTTGGGAGCCCCAGGCCTGGGGCGCCCCAACGCTTAGGCTTTGGGAGCTCCAGGCCTGTGGCGCCCCAGTCATTATTCTTTGGGAGCCCCAGGCCTGGGGGCACCCAGGCCTTCGGCTTAGGGAGCCCCAGGCCTGGGCCTCCCAGCCCTTAGGCTTTGGGAGCCCAAATCCTGGGTTGCCCCAGCCCTTAGGTTTTGGGAGCCCCAGGCCTGGGACTCGCCATCCCTTAGGCTTAGGGTGCCCAAGGCCTGCGACGCACCAGCCCTTAGGCTTAGGGAGCCTCAGGTCTGGGGGCACCCAGCCCTTCGACTTAGGGTGCCCCAGGCCTGGGGCGTCCCAGCCCTTAGGCTTAGGGAGCCCCAGGCCGGGGCTCACCAGCCTTAGGCTTTGGGAGCCCCAGGCCTGGGGCGCCCCAGCGCTTAGGTTTGGGAGCCCCAGGCCTGGGGCGCCCCAGCCCTTAGACTTAGGGAGCCCCAGGCCTGGGGGCACCCAGCCCTTCGGCTTAGGGAGCCACAGGCCTGGGGCGTCCCAGCCCTTAGGCTTTGGGAGCCACAGGCCTGGGGCGCCCCAGCCCTTAGGCTTAGGGAGCCTATGGCCTGGGACGCCCCAGCCCTTCGGCTTAGGGCGCGACAGACCTAGGGCGCCCCAGCCCTTAGGCTTTGGAAGCCCCAGGCCTGTGGCACGCCAGCCCTTAGGCTTTGGGAGTCCCAGGCCTGGGGCGCTCAAACCCTTAGGCTTTGGGAACCCCAGGCTGGGACGCCCCAGCCCATAGGTTTTGGGAGCCCCAGGCCTAGGGCCCCCAGCCCTTAGGGTTTGAGAGCCCCAGGCTTGGGGCGCCCCAGCTCTTAGGCTTTGGGAGCCACAGGCCTGGGGCACCCCAGCGCTTAGGCTTAGGGAGCCCCAAGCCTGGGGGCACCCAGCCGTTCGGCTTAGGGAGCCCCAGGCCTGGGGCGTCCCAGCCCTTTGGCTTAGTGAGCCTATAGCCTGGGATGCCCCAGCCCTTCGGCTTAGGGCGCGACAGACCTAGGGCACCCCAGCCCTCAGGCTTTGGGAGCCCCAGGCCTGGTGCACGCCCGCCCTTAGGCTATGGGAGTCCCAGGCCTGGGGCGCCCAAGCCCTTAGTCTTTGGGAGCCCCAGGCTAGGTATGCCCCAGCACTTAGGATTAGGGAACCCCTGGCCTGGGGGGGCCCAGCCCTTAGGTTTTGGGAGCCGCAGGCCTGGGGAGCCCCCACCCTTAGGATTTGGGAGCCCCAGGCCTGGGGTGCCCCAGCCCTTACGCTTACGGAGCCCCAGGCCTAGGGTGCCACAGCCCTTAGTCTTTGGGCGCCCCAGACCTAGGGCGCCCCAGCCCTTTGGCTTAGGGAGCCCCTGGCCTGGGGCGTCCCAGCCCTTAGGCTTTGGGAGCCCCAGCCCGGGGGCGCCCCAGCCGTTAGGCTTTGGCAGCCCAAACCTGGTGCGACCAGCCCTTAGGTTTTGGGAGCCAAAGCCTGGGGGCCCTAGCCCTTAGGCTTTGGGAGCCCCAGGCCTGAGGCGCCCAAGCCCTTAGGCTTTGAGAGCCCCACGCTTGGGGCGCCCCAGCTCTTACGCTTAGGGAACCCCTGGCCTGGGGCACCCAAGCCCATAGGCTTTGGGAGCCCCAAGCCTGGGGCGCCCAGCTCTTCGGTTTAAGGAGCCCCAAGCCAGGGGTGTCCCAGCCCTTAGGCTTAGGGAGCCCCAGGCCTGGGGCGCACCAGCCCTTAGGCTTAGGTAGCCCCAGCCTTAGGCTTAGGGAGCCCCTGGCCTGGGGCGCCCCAACCCTTAGGCTTTGGGTGCCCCAGGCCTGGGGCGCCCCAGCCCTTAGAATTTGGGAGCCCCAAGCTGGAACGCCCCAGCCCTTCGGCTTAGGGCGCGACAGACCTAGGGTGCCCCAGCCCTCAGGCTTTGGGAGCCCCAGGCCTGTGGCACGCCAGCCCTTAGGCTTTGGGAGTCCAAGGCCTGGGGCGCCTCAGCCCTTAGGCTTTGAGAGCCCCAGGCCTGGTATGCCCCAGCCCTTAGGCTTTGGGAGCCCCAGGCCAGGTACGCCCCAGCCCTTAGGATTAGGGACCCCCTGGCCTGGGGCACCCCCGCCCTTAGGAGTTGCGAGCCCCAGGCCTGGGGCGCACCAGCCCTTAGGCTTACGGAGCCCCAGGCCTGGGGCACCACAGCCCTTAGCCTTTGGGCGCCCCAGACCTAGGGCGCCCCAGCCCTTCGGCTTAGGGAGCCCCTGGCCTGGGGCGCCCCTGCCCTTAGGCTTTGGGAGCCCAGGCCAGGGGTTCCCCATACGTTAGACTTTGGGAGCCCAAGCCTGGTGCGACCCAGCCCTTAGGTTTTAGGAGCCAAAGCCTGGGGCGCCCCAGCACATAGGCTTTATGAGCCCCAGGCCTGGGACGGCCCAGCCCTTAGGCTTTGGAAGCCCCAGACCTGGGGCGCCCCAACCCTTAGGATTGGGGAGCCCCAGGCTGGGACACCACAGCCCTTAGGTTTTGGGAGCCCCAGGCTTGGGGCGCCCAGCCTTTATGGTTTGAGAGCCCAGGTTGGGGCGCCCCAGCTCTTAGGTTTTGGGAGCCACAGGCCTGGGGCGCCCCAGCGCTTAGGCTTAGGGAGGCCCAGGCCTGGGGGCACCAAGCCCTTCGGCTTAGGGAGCCCCAGGCCTGGGGAATCCCAGCCCTTAAGCTTAGGGAGCCTATAGCCTCGGACCCCCCAGCCCTTCGGCTTAAGGCGCGACAGACCTAGGGCGCCCCAGCCCTCAGGTTTGGGAGCCCCAGGCCTGGGACACGCCAGCCCTTAGGCTTTGGGAGTCCCAGGCCTGGGGCGCCCACGCCCTCAGGCTTTGGGAACCCCAGGCCAGGTACGCCCCAGCCCTTAGGATTAGGGAGCCCCTGGCCTGGGGCGCCCCAGCCCTTGGGTTTTGGGGGCTCCAGGCCTGGTGCGCGCCCGCCCTTAGGCTTTGGGCACCCCAGACCTAGGGCGCCCCAGCCCTTCGGCTTAGGGAGCCCCTGGCCTGGGGCGCCCCAGCTCTTAGTCTTTGGGAGCCACAGGCCTGGGGCGCCCCAGCGCTTAGGCTTAGGGAGCCCCAGGCCTGGGGGCACCCAGCCCTTCGGCTTAGGGAGCCCCAGGCCTGGGGGCACCCAGCCCTTCGGCTTAGGGAGCCCCAGGCCTGGGGCGTCCCAGCCCTTAGGCTTAGGGAGCCCCTGACCTGGGGCGCCCCCGCCCTTAGGATTTGGGAGTCCGAGGCCTGGGGTGGCCCAGCCCTTAGGCTTAAAGAGCCCCAGGCCTGGGGCACCACAGCCCTTAGGCTTTGGGCGCCCCAGACCTAGGGCGCCCCAGCCCTTCGGCTTAGTGAGGCCCTGGCCTGGGGCGCCCCAGCTCTTAGTCTTTGGGAGCCACAGGCCTGGGGCGCCCCAGCGCTTAGGCTTAGGGAGCCCCAGGCCTGGGGGCACCCAGCCCTTCGGCTTAGGGAGCCCCAGGCCTGGGGCGTCCCAGCCCTTAGGCTTAGGGAGCCCCTGACCTGGGGCGCCCCAGCCCTTAGGCTTAGGGAGCCTATAGCCTGGGACGCCCCAACCCTTCGGCTTAGGGCGCGACAGACCTAGGGCGCCCCAGCCCTCAGGCTTTGGGAGCCCCTGGCCTGGGGGACGCCAGCCCTTAGGCTTTGGGAGTCCCAGGCCTGGGACGCCACAGCCCTTAGGTTTTGGGAGCCCCAGGCTTGGGGCGCCCAGCCCTTATGGTTTGAGAGCCCAGGTTGGGGCGCCCCAGCTCTTAGGTTTTGGGAGCCACAGGCCTGGGGCGCCCCAGCGCTTAGGCTTAGGGAGGCCCAGGCCTGGGGGCACCAAGCCCTTCGGCTTAGGGAGCCCCAGGCCTGGGGAGTCCCAGCCCTTAAGCTTAGGGAGCCTATAGCCTCGGACCCCCCAGCCCTTCGGCTTAAGGCGCGACAGACCTAGGGCGCCCCAGCCCTCAGGTTTGGGAGCCCCAGGCCTGGGACACGCCAGCCCTTAGGCTTTGGGAGTCCCAGGCCTGGGGCGCCCACGCCCTTAGGCTTTGGGAGCCCCAGGCCAGGTACGCCCCAGCCCTTAGGATTAGGGAGCCCCTGGCCTGGGGCGCCCCAGCCCTTAGGTTTTGGGAGCCCCAGGCCTGGTGCGCGCCCGCCCTTAGGAATTGGGAGCCCCAGGCCTGGGGTGCCCCAGCACTTAGGCTTACGGAGCCCCTGGCCTGGGGCGCCCCAACCCTTAGGGTTTGAGAGCCCCAGGCTTCGGGCGCCCCAGCTCTTAGACTTTGGGAGCCCCATGCCTGTGGTGCCCCCGCCCTTAGGATTTGGGAGTCCGAGGCCTGGGGTGCCCCAGCCCTTAGGCTTAAAGAGCCCCAGGCCTGGGGCACCACAGCCCTTAGGCTTTGGGCGCCCCAGACCTAGGGCGCCCCAGCCCTTCGGCTTAGGGAGCCCCTGGCCTGGGGCGCCCCAGCTCTTAGTCTTTGGGAGCCACAGGCCTGGGGCGCCCCAGCGCTTAGGCTTAGGGAGCCCCAGGCCTGGGGGCACCCAGCCCTTCGGCTTAGGGAGCCCCAGGCCTGGGGCGTCCCAGCCCTTAGGCTTAGGGAGCCCCTGACCTGGGGCGCCCCAGCCCTTAGGCTTAGGGAGCCTATAGCCTGGGACGCCCCAACCCTTTGGCTTAGGGCGCGACAAACCTAGGGCGCCCCAGCCCTCAGGCTTTGGGAGCCCCTGGCCTGGGGCACGCCAGCCCTTAGGCTTTGGGTGTCCCAGGCCTGGGGCGCCCAAGCCCTTAGGCTTTGGGAGCCCCAGGCCAGGTACGCCCCAGCCCTTAGGATTAGGGTGTCCCTGGCCTGGGGCGCCCCAGTCCTTAGACATTGGGAGCCCCATGCCTGGGGCGCCCCCGCCCTTAGGATTAGGGAGTCCCAGGCCTGGGGTGCCCCAGCCCTTATGCTTAAAGAGCCCCAGGCCTGGGGCGCCACAGCCCTTAGGCTTTGGGCGCCCCAGACCTAGGGCGCCCCAGCCCTTCGGCTTAGGGAGCCCCTGGCCTGGGGCGCCCCAGCCCTTAGGCTTTGGGAGCCCCAGGCCGGGGGCTCCCCAGCCGTTAGGCTTTCGCAGCCCAAGCCTGGTGCGACCCAGCCCTTAGGTTTTGGGAGCCAAAGCCTGGGGTGCCCTAGCCCTTAGGCTTTTGGAGCCTCAGGCCTGGGGCGCCCCAGCCCTTAGGCTTTGGAAGCCCCAGGCCTGGGGATCCCCAGCCCTTAGGCTTTGGGATTCCCAGGCCTGGTATGCCCTAGCCCTTAGGCTTAGGGAGCCCCAGGCCTTAGGCTTACGGAGCCCCTGGCCTGGAGCGCCCCAGCCCTTAGACTTTGGGAGCCCCTGGCCTGGGGCGCCCCACCCCTTAGACTTTGGGAGCCCCAGGCCAGGGGCGCCCCAGCCCTTAGGCTTTGGGAGCTCCAGGCCTGGGGCGCCCCCGCCCTTACGATTTGGGAGCCCCAGGCTGGGACGCCCCTGCCCTTCGGCTTAGGGCGCGACAGACCTAGGGCGCCCCATCCCTCAGGTTTTGGGAGCCCCAGGCCTGTGGGACACCAGCCCTTAGCCTTTGGGAGTCCCAGGCCTGGGGCGCCCAAGCCCTTAGGCTTTGGGAGCCCCAGGCCAGGTACACCCCAGCCCTTAGGATTAGGGGCCCCCTGGCCTGGGGCGCCCCCGCCCTTAGGATTTGGGGGCCCCAGGCCTGGGGCACCACAGCCCTTAGGCTTTGGCGCCCCAGAACTAGGGCGCCCAAGCCCTTTGGCTTAGGGAGCCCCAGGCCTGGGGCGCCCCAGCACTTAGGCTTTGGAAGCCCCAGGCCTGGGGCGCCCCAACCCTTAGGATTTGGGAGCCCAAGGCTGGGACGCCCCAGCCCATAGGTTTTGGGAGCCACAGGCCTGGGGCGCCCAGCCCTTAGGGTTTGAAAGCCCCTGGCTTGGGGCGCCCCAGCTCTTAGTCTTTGGGAGCCACAGGCCTGGGGCGCCCCAGTGCTTAGGCTTAGGGAGCCCCAAGCCTGGGGGCACCCAGACCTTCGGCTTAGGGAGCCCCAGGCCTGGGACGTCCCAGTCCTTAGGCTTAGGGAGCCCCAGGCCTGGGGCGCCCCAGCCCTTAGGCTTAGGGAGCCTATAGCCTGGGACGCCCCAACCCTTCGGCTTAGGGCGCGACAGACCTAGGGCGCCCCAGCCCTCAGGCTTTGGGAGCCCCTGGCCTGGGGCACGCCAGCCCTTAGGCTTTGGGAGTCCCAGGCCTGGGGCGCCCAAGCCCTTAGGCTTTGGGAGCCCCAGGCCAGGTACGCCCCAGCCCTTAGGATTAGGGTGTCCCTGGCCTGGGGCGCCCCAGCCCTTAGACTTTGGGAGCCCCATGCCTGGGGCGTCCCCGCCCTTAGGATTTGGGAGTCCCAGGCCTGGGGTGCCCCAGCCCTTATGCTTAAAGAGCCCCAGGCCTGGGGCGCCACAGCCCTTAGGCTTTGGGCCACCCAGACCTAGGGCGCCCCAGCTCTTTGGCTTAGGGAGCCCCTGGCCTGGGGGGTCCCAGCCCTTAGGCTTTGGGAGCCCCAGCACGGGGGCGCCCCAGCCGTTAGGCTTTGGCAGCCCAAGCCTGGTGCGACCCAGCCCTTAGGTTTTGGGAGCCAAAGCCTGGGGCGCCCTAGCCCTTAGGCTTTGGGAGCCCCAGGCCTGGTAAGCCCTAGCCCTTAGGCTTAGGGAGCCCCAGGCCTTAGGCTTACGGAGCCCCTGGCCTGGGGCACCCCAGCCCTTAGACTTTGGGAGCCCCTGGCCTGGGGCGCCACACCCCTTAGACTTTGGGAGCCCCAGGCCAGGGGCGCCCCAGCCCTTAGGCTTTGGGAGCTCCAGGCCTGGGGCGCCCCCGCCCTTATGCTTTGGGCGCCCCAGGCGTGGGGCTCCCCAGCCCTTAAGATTTGGGAGCCCCAGGCTGGGACGCCCCAGCCCTTCGGCTTAGGGCACGACAGACCTAGGGCGCCCCATCCCTCAGGTTTTGGGAGCCCCAGGCCTGTGGCACGCCAGCCCTTAGGCTTTGGGAGTCCCAGGCCTGGGGCGCCCAAGCCCTTAAGCTTTGGGAGCCCCAGGCCAGGTATACCCCATCCCTTAGGATTAGGGACCCCCTGGCCTGGGGCGCCCCCGCCCTTAGGATTTGGGAGCCCCAGGCCTGGGGAGCCCCAGTCCTTAGGCTTACGGAGCCCCAGGCCTGGGGCACCACAGCCCTTAGACTTTGGGCGCCCCAGACCTAGGGCGCCCCAGCCCTTCGGCTTAGGGAGCCCCTGGCCTGGGGCGCCACAACCCTTAGGCTTTGGGAGCCCCAGGCCGGGGGCGCCCCAGCCGTTAGGCTTTGGGAGCCCAAGCCTGGTGCGACCCAGCCCTTAGGTTTTGGGAGCCCCAGGCTTGGGGCTCCCCAGCCCTTAGGCTTTGGGAGGCCCATGCCTGGGGCGCCCCAGCACTTAGGCTTTGGAAGCCCCAGGCCTGGGGCGCCCCAACACTTAGGATTTGGGAGCCCAAGGCTGGGACGCCCCAGTCCATAGGTTTTGGGAGCCCCAGGCCTGGGGCGCCCAGCCCTTAGGGTTTGAGAGCCCCAGGCTTGGGGCGCCCCAGCTCTTAGACTTTGGGAGCCCCATGCCTGTGGCGCCCCCGCCCTTAGGATTTGGGAGTCCGAGGCCTGGGGTGCCCCAGCCCTTAGGCTTAAAGAGCCCCTGGCCTGGGGCGCACCAGCCCTTAGGCTTTGGGAGCCCCAGGCCGGGGGCGCCCCAGCCGTTAGGCTTTCGCAGCCCAAGCCTGGTGCGACCCAGCCCTTAGGTTTTGGGAGCCAAAGCCTGGGGTGCCCTAGCCCTTAGGCTTTTGGAGCCCCAGGCCAGGGGCGCCCCAGCCCTTAGGCTTTGGTAGCCCCAGGCCTGGGGCTCCCCAGCCCTTAGGCTTTGGGAATCCCAGGCCTGGTATGCCCTAGCCCTTAGGCTTAGGGAGCCCCAGGCCTTAGGCTTACGGAGCCCCTGGCCTGGAGCGCCCCAGCCCTTAGACTTTGGGAGCCTCTGGCCTGGGGCGCCCCACCCCTTAGACTTTGGGAGCCCCAGGCCAGGGGCGCCCCAGCCCTTAGGATTTGGGAGCTCCAGGCCTGGGGCGCCCCCGCCCTTACGATTTGGGAGCCCCAGGCTGGGACGCCCCAGCCCTTCGGCTTAGGGCGCGACAGACCTACGGCGCCCCATCCCTCAGGTTTTGGGAGCCCCAGGCCTGTGGCACACCAGCCCTTAGGCTTTGGGAGTCCCAGGCCTGGGGCGCCCAAGCCCTTAGGCTTTGGGAGCCCCAGGCCAGGTACACCCCAGCCCTTAGGATTAGGGACCCCCTGGCCTGGGGCGCCCCCGCCCTTAGGATTTGGGGGCTCCAGGCCTGGGGCGCCCCAGCCCTTAGGCTTACGGAGCCCCAGGCCTGGGGCACCACAGCCCTTAGGCTTTGGGCGCCCCAGACCTAGGGTGCCCAAGCCCTTCGGCTTAGGGAGCCCCTGGCCTGGGGCGCCCTAGCCCTTAGGCTTTGGGAGCCCCAGGTCGGGGGCGCCCCAGCCGTTAGGCTTTGGGAGCCCAAGCCTGGTGCGACCCAGCCCTTAGGTTTTGGGAGCCCCAGGCTTGGGGCGCCCCAGCCCTTAGGCTTTGGGAGCCCCAGGCCTGGGGCGCCCCAGCACTTAGGCTTTGGAAGCCCCAGGCCTGGGGCGCCCCAACCCTTAGGATTTGGGAGCCCAAGGCTGGGACGCCCCAGCCCATAGGTTTTGGGAGCCCCAGGCCTGGGGTGCCCAGCCCTTAGGGTTTGAGAGCCCCAGGCTTGGGGCGCCCCAGCTCTTAGTCTTTGGGAGCCACAGGCCTGGGGCGCCCCAGCGCTTAGGCTTAGGGAGCCCCAGGCCTGGGGGCACCCAGCCCTTCGGCTTAGGGAGCCCCAGGCCTGGGGGCACCCAGCCCTTCGGCTTAGGGAGCCCCAGGCCTGGGGCGCCCCAGCCCTTAGGCTTAGGGAGCCTATAGCCTGAGACGCCCCAACCCTTCGGCTTAGGGCGCGACAGACCAAGGGCGCCCCAGCCCTCAGGCTTTGGGAGCCCCTGGCCTGGGGCACGCCAGCCCTTAGGCTTTGGGAGTCCCAGGCCTGGGGAGCCCAAGCCCTTAGGCTTTGGGAGCCCCAGGCCAGGTACGCCCCAGCCCTTAGGATTAGGGTGTCCCTGGCCTGGGGATCCCCAGCCCTTAGACTTTGGGAGCCCCATGCCTGGGGCGCCCCCGCCCTTAGGATTTTGGAGTCCCAGGCCTGGGGTGCCCCAGCCCTTATGCTTAAAGAGCCCCAGGCCTGGGTCGCCACAGCCCTTAGGCTTTGGGCGCCCCAGACCTAGGGCGCCCCAGCCCTTTGGCTTAGGGAGCCCCTGGCCTGGGGCGTCCCAGCCCTTAGGCTTTGGGAGCCCCAGCACGGGGGCGCCCCAGCCGTTAGGCTTTGGCAGCCAAAGCCTGGTGCGACCCAGCCCTTAGGTTTTGGGAGCCAAAGCCTGGGGCGCCCTAGCCCTTAGGCTTTGGGAGCACCAGGCCTGGGGCGGCCCAGCCCTTAGGCTTTGGAAGCCCCAGGCCTGGGGCGCGCCAACCCTTAGGATTTGGGGGCCCAAGGCTGGGACGCCCCAGCCTATAGGTTTTGGGAGCCCCAGGCCTGGGGCGCCCAGCCCTTAGGGTTTGAGAGTCCCAGGCTTGGGGTGCCCCAGCTCTTAGTCTTTGTGAGCCACAGGCCTGGGGCGTCCCAGCGCTTAGGCTTAGGAAGCCCCAGGCCTGGGGGCACCCAGCCCTTCGGCTTAGGGAGCCCCAGGCCTGGGGCGCCCCAGCCCTTAAGCTTAGGGAGCCTATAGCCTGGGACGCCCCAACCCTTCGGCTTAGGGCGCGACAGACCTAGGGCGCCCCAGCCCTCAGGCTTTGGGAGCCCCTGGCCTGGGCACGCCAGCCCTTAGGCTTTGGGAGTCCCAGGCCTGGGACGCCCAAGCCCTTAGGCTTTGGGAGCCCCAGGCCAGGTACGCCCCAGCCCTTAGGATTAGAGTGTCCCTGGCCTGGGGCGCCCCAGCCCTTAGACTTTGGGAGCCCCATGCCTGGGGCGTCCCCGCCCTTAGGATTTGGGAGTCCCAGGCCTGGGGTGCCCCAGCCCTTATGCTTACAGAGCCCCAGGCCTGGGGCGCCACAGCCCTTAGGCTTTGGGCCACCCAGACCTAGTTCACCCCAGCCCTTTGGCTTAGGGAGCCCCTGGCCTGGGGCGTCCCAGCCCTTAGGCTTTGGGAGCCCCAGCCCGGGGGCGCCCCAGCCGTTAGGCTTTGGCAGCCCAAGCCTGGTGCGACCCAGCCCTTAGGCTTTGGGAGCCCCAGGCCTGGGGCCCCCAGCCCTTAGGCTTTGGAAGCCCCAGGCCTGGGGCGCCCCAGCCCTTAGGATTTGGGAGCCCAAAGCCTGGGGCACCGAGCCCTTAGGCTTTGAGAGCCCCACGCTTGGGGCGCCCCAGCTCTTAGGTTTAGGGAGCCCCGGGCCTGCGGTGCCCAGCTCTTCGGCTTAGGGAGCCCCAGGCCAGGGGCGTCCCAGCCCTTAGGCTTAGGGAGCCCCAGGCCTGGGGCGCACCAGCCCTTATGCTGAGGGAGCCCATGGACAGGGACACCCCAGCCCTTCGGTTTAGGGCGTGCCATGCCTAGGGCGCCCCAACCCTTAGGCTTTGGGAGCCCCAGGCCTGGTATGCCCCAGCCCTTAGGCTTAGGGAGCCCCAGGCCTTAGGCTTAGGGAGTCCCTGGCCTGGGGCGCCCCAGCCCTTAGACTTTGGGAGCTCCTGGCCTGGGGCGCCCCAGCCCTTAGACTTTGGGAACCCCAGGACAGGAGCGCCCCAGCCCTTAGGCTTTGGGAGCTCCAGGCCTGGGGCGCCCCCGCCCTTAGGCTTTGGGAGCCCCTGGTCTGGGGCGCCCCAACCCTTAGACTTTGGGAGCTCCTGGCCTGGGGCGCCCCAGCCCTTAGACTTTGGGAACCCCAGGACAGGAGCGCCCCAGCCCTTAGGCTTTGGGAGCTCCTGGCCTGGGGCGCCCCAGCCCTTAGACTTTGGGAACCCCAGGACAGGAGCGCCCCAGCCCTTAGGCTTTGGGAGCCCCAGGCCTGGGGCGCCCAGCCCTTAGGCTTTGGGAGCCCCTGGTCTGGGGCGCCCCAACCCTTAGGCTTTTGGAGCCCCACTCTTGGGGCGCCCCAGCCCTTAGGTTTTGTGAGCCCTAGGTCTGGGGCGTCCCTGCCCTTAGGCTTTGGGAGCCCCAGGCCTGGGGCGCCGTAGCCCTTAGGCTTAGGGAGCCCCGGCCTGGGTCGCCCCAGCCCTTTGGCTTTGGAAGGTCGAGTCCTGGGGCTCCCCAGCCCTTAGGATTAGGGAGCCCCAGGCCTGGTACGCCCCAGCCCTTTGTCGTAGGGAGCCCCTGGCATGGGGCGCCCCAGCCCTTAGGCTTTGGGAGCCCCAGGCCTGGGGAGCCCCCACCCTTAGACTTGGGGAGCCCCGGCCTGGGGCGCCCCGTCCCTTAGGCTTTGGGAGCCCTAGGCCTGGGGCGCCCCAGCCCTTAGGGTTTGGCAGCCCCAGGCCTGGGGGGCCCCAGCCCTTAGGATTTGGGAGCCCCAAGTTGGGACGCCCCAGCCCATAGGTTATGGGAGCCCCAAGCCTGCGGCGCCCAGCCCTTAAGCTGTGGGAGCCCCAGGCCTGGTACGCCCCAGCCCTTAGGCTTAGGGAGCCCCTGGCCTGGGGCGCCAGATTCCTTAGGCTTTGGGAGCCCCAGGCATGGGGCGCCCCAACCCATAGGTTTAGGGAGCCCTAGGACTGGGGCGCCTCTGCCCTTCGGTTTGCGAGCCCGAGGCCTGGGGCGCCCCAGCCATTAGGCTTTGGGAGCCCCAGGCCTGGGGGCTCCCAGGACTTCGGCTTAGGGAGCCCCAGGCCTGGGCGTCCCAGCCCTTAGGATTTGGGAGCCCCAATCCTGGGTTGCCCCAGCCCTTAGGCTTTGGGAGCCCCAGGCCTGGGACTCCCCAGCCCTTAGGCTTAGGGAGCCCAAGGCCTGCGACGCCCCAGCCCATAGGCTTAGGGAGCCTCAGGCCTGGGGGCACCCAGCCCTTCGACTTAGGGTGCCCCAGGCCTGGGGCGTCCCAGCCCTTAGGATTAGGAAGCCCCAGGTTGGGGCTCCCTAGCCCTTAGGCTTAGGGATCCCATACCCTGGGATGCCCTAGCCCTTAGGATAAGGGAGCCCCAGGCTTGTGGCACCCCAGCCCTTAGGCTTTGGGAGTCCCAAGCCTGGGGCGCCCCAGCCCTTAGGCTTTGGGATCCCAGGGCCAGGTACGCCCCAGCCCTTAGTGTAAGGGAGCCCCTGGCCTGGGGCGCCCCAGCCCTTAGGCTTTGGGTGCCCCAGGCCTGGGGCGCCCCTGCCCTCAGGCTTTGGTAGCCCTAGGCCTGGGGCGTACACGCCTTAGGATTTGGGAACCCCAGGCCTGGGGCGCCCCAGCCCTTAAGCTTAGGGAGCCCAATCCTGCGATGCCAGAGACCTTAGGCTTAGGGAGCCCCAGGCCGGTGCGCCCCAGTCCTTAGGCTTGTGAGACCCAGGCCGGTGCGCCCCAGCCCTGAGGCTTTGGGAGCCACAGGCCTGGGGCGCCCCAGCCATTAGGCTTAGGGAGCCCCAGGCTGGGGGGACGCAGCTCTTCGGCTTAGGGAGCCCCAGGACTGGGGCGTCCCAGCCCTAAGGCTTAGGGAGCCCCAGGCGTGTGGTGCCCCAGCTGTTAGGTATGGGGTTTCCCAGACCTGGGGTGCCCCAACCCTTAAGTTTTGGGAGCCCCAAGCCTGGACGCCCCAGCCCTTAGGCTTAGGGAGCCCCTGGCCTGGGGCGCCCCAGCCCTTAGGCTTTGGGAGCCCCAATCCTGGGTTGCCCCAGCCCTTAGGATTAGGGAGCCCAAGGACTGCGACGCCCCAGCCCTTAGGCTTTGGGAGCCCCAAGCCTCAAGCGCCCTAGCCCTTCGGCTTAGGGAGCCCCAGGCTGGGGCGCCATAGCCCTTAGGCTTTGGGAGCCCAAACCTTGGGGCGCACCAACCCTTAGACTTTGGGAGCCCCAGGCCTGGGGCGCCCCAGCCGTTAGGCTTTGGGAGCCCCAGGCCTGAGGCACCCTAAACCTTTGGCTTTGGGAGCCCCAGGCCTAGGGCTCCCCAGCCCTTTGGCATAGGGAGCCCCAGGCCTGGGGCGCCCTAGCACTTAGGTTTTGGGAGCACCAGGCCTGGGGCACCCCAGGCCTTAGTCTTTGGGATCCCCAGCCTGGGGCGCCCCAGCCCTTAGGCTTAGGGAGCCCCAGGCCTTGGGTGCCCCAACCCTTAGACATAGGGAGCCTCTGGCCTGGGGCGCCACAGCCCTTTGTCTTAGGGAGCCCCAGGCCTGGGGCGCCCCAGCCCTTAGGCTTGCGGAGCCCAAGGTCGGCGACGCCCCAGCCCTTAGGCTTTTGGAGCCCAAGGTCGGCGATGCCCCAGGCCTTAGGCTTTTGGAGCCCCAGGCCTGGGGCGCCCCAGCCCTTAGGCTTACGGAGCCCCAGGCCTGGGGCGCCACAGCCCTTAGGCTTTGGGTGCCCCAGGCCTAGGGCGCCCCAGCCCTTCGGCTTAGGGAGCCCCAGGCCTGGGGCGCCCCAGCCTTTAGGTTTAGGGAGCCCCAGGCCTAGGGTGCCTCAGCCCTTAGGCTTTTGGAGCCCCAGCCGGGGCTCCACAGCCCTTAGGCTTTGGGAGCCCCAGGCCTGGGGCACCCCAGCGCTTAGGCTTTGGGAGCCCCACGCCTGGGGCACCCCAGCCCTTAGCCTTAGGGGGCCCCAGGCCTGGGGCACCCAGCCTTTCAGAGCCCCAGGCCTGGGGCTTCCCAGCCCTTAGTCATAGGGAGCCCCAGGCCTGGGGCGCCCCAGCCCTTAGGCTTAGGGAGTCCATGGCCTGAAACGCCCCAGCCCTTTGGCTAGGGCGCGACAGGCCTAGGGCGCCCCAGCCCTTAGACTTTGGGAGCCCCAGCAATGGGGTACCCCAGCCCTTAGGTTTTGGGAGCCCCAGGCCTGGGGCGCCCCAGCACTTAGGCTTTGGGAGACCCAGGCTTGGGGCGCCCCCGCCCTTAGGATTTGGGAGCCCCAGGCCTGGGGCGCTCCAGCCCTTAGGCTTAGGGAGCTCAAGGCCTGCGACGCCCCAGCCCTTAGGCTTCGGGAGCCCAAGGCCTGCGACGACCCAGCCCTTAGGCTTTGGGAGCCCCAGGCCTGGGGGGACGCAGATCTTCGGCTTAGGGAGCCCCAGGCCTGGGGCGTCCCAGCCCTAAGGCTTAGGGAGCCCCAGGCGTGTGGCGCCCCAGCCGTTAGGTATTGTGTTTCCCAGACCTGGGGCGCCCCAACCCTTAAATTTTGGGAGCCCCAAGTCTGGATGCCCCAGCCCTTAGGCTTAGGGAGCCCCTGGACTGGGGCGCCCCAGCCCTTAGGCTTTGGGAGCCCCAATCCTGGGTTGCCCCAGCCCTTAGGCTTTGGGAGCCCCAGGCCTGGGACTCCCCAGCCCTTAGGCTTAGGGAGCCCAAGGCCTGCGACGACCCAGCCCTTAGGTTTTGGGAGCCCCAAGCCTCAAGCGCCCCAGCCCTTAGGCTTAGGGAGCCCCAGGCTGGGGCGCCATAGCCCTTAAGCATTGGGATCCCTGGCCTGGGGCGCCCCAGCCCTTAGGCTTTTGGAGCCCCTGGCCGGGGCTTCCCAGCCCTTAGACTTTGGGAGCCCCAGGCCTGGGGCTCCCCAGCCCTTAGGCTTTGGGAGCCCGAGCCTGGGGCGCCCCCGCCCTTAGGCTTTGGGAGCCCAAGCCTGGGGCGCCCCAGCCCTTATGCTTTGGGAGCCCAAACCTTGGGGCGCACCAGCCCTTAGACTTTGTGAGCCCCAGTCATGGGGCGCCCCAGCCCTTAGTCTTACAGAGCCCCAGGCCTGGGGCGCCACAGCCCTTAGGCTTTGGGTGCCCCAGGCCTAGGGCGCCCCACCCTTCGGCTTAGGGAGCCCCAGGCCTGGGGCGCCCCAGCCCTTAGGTTTAGGGTGCCCCTGGCATGGGGCGCCTCGGCCCTTAGGCTTTGCGAGCCCCACCGGGGCGACACAGCCCTTAGGCTTTGGGAGCCCCAGGCCTAGGGCGCCCCAGCGCTTAGGCTTTGGGAGCCCCAAGCCTGGGGCGCCCCAGCCCTTAGGCTTAGGGAGCTCCAGGCCTGGGGGCACCCAGCCTTTCGGAGCCTCAGGCCTGGGGCTTCCCAGCCCTTAGGCATAGGGAGCCCCAGGCCTGGAGCGCCCAACCCTTAGGCTTAGGGAACCCATGGCCTGGGACGCCCCATGCCTTCCGCTTAAGGCGCGACAGGCTTAGGTTGCCCCAGCCCTTAGGCTTTGGGAGCCCCAGGAATGGGGCACCCCAGCCCTTAAGTTTGGGAGTCCCAAGCCTGGTATGCCCCAGCCCTTAGGTTTAGGGAGCCCCTGGCCTGGGGCACCCCAGCCCTTAGGCTTTGGGAGCCCCAGGCCTGTGGCGCCCCAGCCCTTAGGCTTTGGGAGTCCCACGCCTGGGGCGCCCTAGCCCTTAGACTTAGGGAGCCCCAGCCTGGGGATACCCAGCACGTCGGCTTAGGAAGCCCCAGGCCTGAGTCGTCCCTACCCTGAGGCTTAGGGAGCCCATGGCCTGGGACGACCCAGCCCTTCGGCTTAGGGCGCGACAGTCCTAGGGTGTCCCAGGCCTTCGGCATAGGGGCCCCAGGCCTGGTACGCCCCAGACCTTAGGCTTAGGGAGCCCCAGGCCTGGGGCGCCCCAGCCCTTAGACTGGGAGCCCTAGCCCTGGGGCACCCCAGCCCTTAGGCTTTGGGAGCCCAAGCCCTGGGCGCCCCAGCACTTAGGCTTTGGAAATCCCAGGTCTGGGACGCCCCAGCCCTTAGGCTTAGGTAGCCCAAGCCCTGGGGCACCCCAGCTCTTAGGCTTTGGAAGGCCCAGGTCTGCGGCCCCCCCAGCCCTTAGGTTTTGGGAGCCCCAGGCCTGGGGTGCCCTGCCCTTAGGCTTAGGAAGCCCCAGGCCTGGGGCGGCCCAACCTTTAGGCTTAGGGAGCCCCAGCCCTGGGCGCCCCAGCTCTTAGGCTTAGGTAACCCCAGGCCTGGGGTACCCCAGCTCTTGGGCTTTGGGAGTTCCAGACCTGGGGCACTCCAGCCTTTTGGCTTAGGGAGCCCCAGGACTGGGAAGCCCCAGCCCTTAGGCTTTGGGAGCCCCAGGCCTGTGGCGCCCCGGCCCTTAGGCTTAGGGAGCCCCAGGTTGGGGCGCTACATCCTTTAGGCTTAAGGAGGCCCAGGCTTGGGGCACCGCAGCCCTTAGGATTTGGGAGCTCCAACCCTGGGACACCCCAGCCATTAGGCTTAGGGAGCCCCACGCCTTGGGCGCCCAGCCCTTAGGCTTAGGGAGCCTCGGCTTGGGGCACCACAGCCCTTAGGATTTGGGAACCCCAGGCCTGGGGCGCCCCAGCCTTAGGATTTAGGTGCCCCAGGCTTGGGGCGCCCCAACCCTTAGGCTTTGGGAGCTTCAGTCCTGTGGCGCCCAAGCCCTTAGGCTTGGGAGCCCCAGGCCTGGGGGCACCCAGCCCTTAGGCTTAGGGAGCCCATGGCCTGGGACGCCCCAGCCCTTCGGCTTAGGGCGCGACTGGCCTAGTGCGCTCCAGGCCTTAGGCTTTGGGAGTCCCAGGCCTGGGGAGCCCCAGCCCTTAGGTTTTGGGAGCCCATTGCCTGGTATACCCCAGCCCTTAGGCTTAGGGAGCCCCTGGCCTGGGGAGCCGCAGCCCTTAGGCTTTGGGAGCCCCAGGCCTGGGACACACCCGCCTTAGGCTTTGGGAGCCCCAGGCCAGGTGCGCCCCAACACTTAGGCTTAGGGAGCCCAAGGCCTGCGACGTCCCAGCCCTTCGGCTTAGGGAGCCCCAGGCCTGGGGCGCCCCAGCTCTTAGGTTTAGGGAGCCCCCAGCCTGGGGCGCCCCAGCCCTTAGGCTTTAGGAACACCAGGCCTGTGGCGCCCCAGCCCTTAGGCTTTGGGAACCCCAGGCCTGGAGCGCTCCAGCCCTTATGCTTTTGGAGCCCCAAGCCTGGGGCGCCACAGCTCTTAGGATTTGGGAGCCCCAGGCTGGGACGCCCCAGCCCATAGGTTTTGGGAGCACCAAGCCTGTGGCGCCCAGCTATTAGACTTTGGGAGCCACAGGCCTGGGGCGCCCCAGCCCTTAGGTTTAGGGAGCCCCAGGCCTGGGGGGACCCAGGTCTTCGGCTTAGGGAGCCCCAGGCCTGGGGTGTCCCAGCCCTTAGGCTTAGGGAGCCCCAGGCCTGGGGTGCCCCAGCCCTTAGGCTTAGGGAGCCACAGGCTGGGGCGCCATAGCCCTTAGGCTTTGGGCGCCCCAGGCCTAGGGCGCCCGAGCCCTTCCGCATAGGGAGTACCAGGCCTGGGGTGCCCCAGCCCTTAGGTTTAGGGATCCCTGGCCTGGGGCGCCCCAGCACTTAGGATTTTGGAGCCCCTGGCCGGGGAGCCCCAGCCCTTAGATTTTGGGAGCCCCAGGCCTGGGGCGCCCCAGCCCTTAGGCTTTGGGAGCCCAAGCCTGGGGCGCCCCAGCCCTTAGGTTTTGGGAGCACCAGGCCTGGGGAACCCCAGCACTTAGGCTTTGGGAGCCCCAGCCTGGGGCGCCCCAGCCCTTAGTCTTAGGGAGCCCCAGGCCTGGGGCACCCCAACCCATAGACTTAGGGAGCCTTTGGCCTGGGGCGCCACAGCCCTTTATTCTTAGGGAGCACCAGGCCTTGGGCGCCCCAGCCCTTAGGCTTTGGGAGCCCCAGGACAGGGGCGCCCCAGCCCTTAGGCTTTGGGTGCCCCAGGCCTGGGGCCCCCAGCCCTTAGGCTGTGGGAGCTCCAGGCCTGTGGCGCCCCAGCCCTGAGGCTTTGGGAGCCCCAGGCCTGGGGGCATCCAGCCCTAAGGCATAGGGAGCCCATGGCCTGTGACCCCCCAGCCCTTAGGCTTCGGGAGCCCAAGGCCTGCGACGCCCCAGCCCTTAGGCTTTGGGAGCCCCAGGCCTGGGGCACCCCAGCCCTTAGGCTTACGGAGCCCCAGGCCTGGGGCGCCACAGCCCTTAGGCTTTGAGTGCCCCAGGCCTAGGGCGCCCCAGCCCTTCGGCTTAGGGAGCCCCAGGCCTGGGGCGCCCCAGCCCTTAGGTTTAGGGACCGCCTGGCCTGGGGCGCCTCAGCCCTTAGGCTTTGGGTGCCCCAGCCGGGGCGCCACAGCCCTTAGGCTTTGGGAGACCCAGGCCTGGGGCGCCCCAGCGCTTAGGCTTTGGGAGCCCCACGCCTGGGGCGCCCCAGCCCTTAGGTATAGGGAGTCCCAGGCCTGGGGCGCCCCAGCCCTTAGGCTTAGGGAGTCCCTGGCCTGAAACGCCCCAGCCCTTTGGCTTAGGGCGCGACAGGCCTAGTGCGCCCCAGCCCTTAGGCTTTGGGAGCCCCAGGAATGGGGCGCCCCAGCCCTTAGGCTTAGGGAGTTCAAGGCCTGCGATGCCCCAGCCCTTAAGCTTCGGGAGCCCAAGGCCTGAGACGCCCCAGCCCTTATGCTTGGGGAGCCCCAGGCCTGGGGCGCCGCAGCCCTTAGGCTTCCAGAGCCCAAGGCCTGGGGCGCCCCAGCGCTTAGGCTTAGGGAGCCCCAGGCCTGGGGGCACCCAGCCTTTCGGAGCCCCAGGCCTGGGGCTTCCCAGCCCTTAGGCATAGGGAGCCCCAGGCTTGTGGTGCCCCAGCCCTTAGGCTTAGGGAGCTCATTGCCTGAAACGCCCCAGCCCTTCGGCTTAGGGCACGACAGGCCTAGGTTACCCCAGCCCTTAAGTTTTGGTAGCCCCAGGCCTGGGTCACCCCAGCCATTAGGTTTGGGAGTCCCAGGCCTGGTACGCCCCAGCTCTTAGGTTTAGGGAGTCCCTGGCCTGTGGCGCCCCAGCCCTTAGGTTTTGGGAGCCCCAGGCCTGGGGCGCCCCAGCCCTTAGGGTTTGGGCGCCCCAGGCCAGGGGCGCCCCAGCCCTTAGGCTTCGGGAGCCCAAGGCCTGCGACGCCCCAGCCCTTAGGCTTTCGGGGCAACAGGGCTGGGGCGCCCCAGCCCTTAGGCTTACGGAGCCCCAGGCCTGGGGCGCCCCAGCCCTTAGACTTTGGGAGCCCTAGGCCAGGGGCGCCCCAGCCCTTAGGCTTAGGGAGCCCCAGGCCTGGGGGCACCCAGCCTTTCGGAGCCCCAGGCCTGGGGCTTCCCAGCCCTTAGCCATAGGGGGCCCCAGGCTTGTGGTGCCCCAGCCCTTAGGCTTAGGGAGCTCATGGTCTGAAACGCCCCAGCCCTTCGGCTTAGGGCACGACAGGCCTAGGTTACCCCAGCCCTTAAGTTTTGGTAGCCCCAGGCCTGGGTCACCCCAGCCATTAGGTTTGGGAGTCCCAGGCCTGGTACGCCCCAGCTCTTAGGTTTAGGGAGCCCCTGGCCTGGGGCGCCCCAGCCCTTAGGTTTTGGGAGCCCCAGGCCTGGGGCGCCCCAGCCCTTAGGCTTTCGGGGCCCCAGGGTTGGGCGCCCCAGCCCTTAGGCTTTCGGGGCCCCAGGCCTGGGGCGCCCCAGCCCTTAGACTTTGGGAGCCCTAGGCCAGGGGCGCCCCAGCCCTTAGGCTTCGGGAGCCCAAGGCCTGCGACGCCCCAGCCCTTCGGCTTAGGGAACCCCAGGCCTGAGGCACCCCAGCCCTTAGGTTTAGGGAGCCCCTGGCCTGGAGCGCCTCAGCCCGTAGGCTTTGGGAGCCCCATCGGGGCGCCCCAGCTCTTAGGCTTTGGGAGCTCCAGGCCTGTGGCGCCCCAGCGCTTAGGCTTTGGGAGCCCCACGCCTGGGGCGCCCCAGCCCTTAGGCTTAGGGAGCCCCAGGCCAGGGGGGACCAGCTCTTAGGCTTAGGGAGCCCCAGACCTGAGTCGTCCCTGCCCGTAGGCTTAGGGAGTCCATGGCCTGGGAAGCCCCAGCCCTTCGGCTTAGGGCGCGACAGTCCTAGGGCGCCCCAGCCCTTCGGCATAGGGAGCCCCAGTTCTGGTACGCCCCAGCAATTAGGCTTAGGGAGCCCCAGGCCTGGGGCGCCCCAGCCCTTAGGCTTTGGGACCCCACGCCTAGGGCGCCCAAGCCCTTAGGCTTTGAGAGGCCCAGGTCTGCGGTGCCCCAGCCCTTAGACTGGGAGTCCTAGCCCTGGGGCACCCCAGCCCTTAGGCTTTGGGAGCCCAAGCCCTGGGCGCCCCGGCACTTAGGCTTTGGAAGTCCCAGGCCTGGGGCGCCCCAGCCCTTAGGCTTAGGTAGCCCCAGCCCTGGGGCACCCCAGCTCTTAGGCTTTCAGAGCCCCAGGCATGGGGCGCCACAGCCCTTAGGCTTTGGGCGCCCCAGTCTTGGGGTGCCCCAGCCCTTATGCTTTGGAAGGCCCAGGTGTGCGGCGCCCCATCCCTTAGGCTTTGGGAGCCCCAGGCCTGGGTTGCCCTGCCTTAGGCTTAGGGAGCCCAAGGCCTGGGGCGGCCCGACCCTTAGGCTTAGGGAGCCCCAGCCCTGGGCACCCCAGCACTTAGGCTTAGGGAACCCCAGGCCTGGGACGCCCCAGCCATTGGGCTTTGGGAGCTCCAGACCTGGTGCACCCCAGCCTTTTGGCTTAGGGAGCCCCAGGACTGGGTAGCACCAGCCCTTAGGCTTTGGGAGCCCCAGGCCTGTGGTGCCCCAGCCCTTAGGCTTAGGGAGCCCCAGGTCTTGGGCGCTCCAGCCCTAGGCTTAGGGAGCCCCAGGTTGGGGCGCTACATCCTTTAGGCTTAAGGAGGCCCAGGCTTGGGGCGCCGCAGCCCTTAGGATTTGGGAGCTCCAACCCTGCGGCACCCCAGCCATTAGGCTTAGGGAGCCCCACGCTTTGGGCGCCCCAGCCCTTAGGCTTAGGGAGCCTCTGGCCTGGGCCGCCACAGCCCTTAGGATGTGGGAGCCCCAGGCCTGGGGCGCCCCAGCCTTTAAGCTTTAGGTGCCCCAGGCTTGGGGCGCCCCAACCCTTAGGCTTTGGGAGCTTCAGGCCTGGGGGCACCCAGCCCTTAGGCTTTGGGAGCCCCAGGCCTGGGGGCACCCAGCCCTTAGGCTTAGGGAGCCCATGGGCTGGGACGCCCCAGCCCTTCGGCTTAGGGCGCGACAGGCCTAGTGCGCCCCAGGCCTTAGGCTTTGGGAGTCCCAGGCCTGGGGAGCCCCAGCCCTTAGGTTTTGGGAGCCCATGGCCTGGTATACCCCAGCCCTTAGGTTTGGGAGCCCCAGGCCTGGGACGCCCCCGCCCTTAAGCTTTGGGAGCCCCAGGCCAGGTGCGCCCCAGCCCTTAGGCTTAGGGAGCCCCTGGCCTGGGGCGCCCCAGCCCTTAGGTTTGGGAGCCCCAGGCCTGGGAAGCCCCCGCCCTTAAGCTTTGGGAGCCCCAGGCCAGGTGCGCCCCAGCCCTTAGGCTTAGGGAGCCCAAGGCCTGCGACGCCCCAGCCCTTCGGCTTAGGGAGCCCCAGACATGGGGCGCCCCAGCTCTTAGGTTAATGGACCCACTGGCCTGGGGCGCCCCAGCCCTTAGGCTTTGGGAGCCCCAGGCCGGGGCGCCCCAACCATTAGGCTTTGGGAGCCCCAGGCCTGGGGCGCCCCAGCCCTTAGGCTTTGGGAACCCCAGGCCTGGTGCGCTCCAGCTCTTAGGCTTTGGGAGCCCGAGGCCTGGGGCGCCACAGCCCTTAGGATTTGGGAGCCCCAAGCTGGGACTCCCCAGGCCATAGGTTTTGGGAGCCCCAGGCCTGTCGCGCCCAGCCCTTACGCTTTGAAAGCCCCAGGCGTGGGGCGCCCCAGGTCTTAGGCTTTGGGAGCCACAGGCCTGGGGCGCCCCAGCCCTTAGGCTTTGGGAGCTCCAGACCTGGGGCGACCCAGCCTTTAGGCTTAGGGAGCCCCAGGCCTGGGAAGCCCCAGCCCTTAGGCTTAGGGAGCCCCAGGCCTGGGCGCCCCAGCCCTTAGGCTTAGGGAGCCCCAGGCCTGTGGCGCCCCAGCCCTTAGGCTTAGGGAGCCCCAGGTTGGGGCGCTACAGCACTTAGGCTTAAGGAGGCCCAGGCTTGGGGCGCCGCAGCCCTTAGGATTTGGGAGCTCCAACACTGGAGCACCCCAGCCCTTATGCTTTGGGAGCCCCAGGCCAGGGGCGCCCCAGCACTTAGGCTTAGGGAACCCCAGGCCTGGGGCGCCCCAGTATTTAGGCTTAGGGAGCACAAGGCCTGGGGCGCCCCAGCACTTAGGCTTAGGGAGCCTCAGGTGGGGCGCCAAAGCCTTTAGGCTTAGGGAGCCTCAGGCCTTGGGCGCCCTAGCCCTTAAGATTAGGGAGCCCCAGGGCTGGGGTGCCCCATCCCTTAGGTTGTGCGAGCCCCAAGCCTGGGGCGCACCAGCACTGAGGCTTTGAGAGCCCCAGGATTGGGGCGCCCCAGCCCTTAGGCTTTGGGACTCCAGGCCTGGTGTGCCCCAGCACTTAGGCTTAGGGAGCCCCAGTCCTTGGGCGCCCCAGCCCTTAGTGTTAGGGAGCCCCAGGCCTAGTGTGCCCCAGCCCTTAGGCTTAGGGAGCCTCATGCCTGGGGGCCCTACCCCTTAGGCTAAGGAGCCCTGGACTGGGGCGCCCCAGGCCTTAGACTTTGGGAGCCCAAGGCCTCGGGCGCCCCAGCCCTTAGGCTTAGGGAGCCCCAGGATTTGGAAGCCCCAGCCATTAGGCTTTGGGAGCCACAGGCCTGGGGCTCCCCAGCCCTTAGGCTTTGGGACCCCAGTGCTGGGGCACCCCAACCCTTAGGCTTAAGGAGCCCCAGGCCTGGGGCGCCCCAATCCTTAGGAAAAGGGAGTCCCAGCCCTTAGGTTTTGGGAGCCCCAAGCCTGGGGCACTCCAGCCCTTAGGCTTTGGGTGCCCCAGAACTGGGGCGCCCCAGCCCTTAGGTTTAGGGAGAACCTGGCCAGGGGCGCCACAGCCATTAGGCTTAGGGACCCCCAGGCTTGGGGTGCCCCTGCCCTTAGGCTAAGAGAGCCCCAGGCCTGGTGCGCCCCAGCCCTTAGGCTTAGGGAGGCCCAGGCCTGTGGTTCCCCAGCCCTTAGGCTTTGGGAGCCCCAGGCCTGGAGTGCCCCAGTCCTTAGGAAAAGGGAGCCCCAGGTCTGGGGCGCCCCAGCCCTTAGGTTTTGGGAGCCGCAGGCTTGGGGCGCTCCAACACTTAGGCTTTGGGTGCCCCAGGACTGGGGGGGCCCCAGCCCTTAGGCTTTGTGAGCCTCAGGCCTTGGTGCCCCTCCCTTAGGCTTTGGGAACCACAGGTTGTGGCGCCCCTGCCCTTAGGCTTAGGGAGCCCCAGGCCTGGTGTGCCCCAGCACTTAGGCTTAGGGAGCCACAGTCCTTGGGCGCCCCAGCCCTTAGAGTTAGGGAGCCCCAGGCCTAGGGCGACCCAGCCCTTAGGCTTAGGGAGCCTCATGCCTGGGGCGCCCCAGCCCTTAGGCTTAAGGAGCCCCAGTCCTGGGACGTCCCAGCCCTTAGGATTTGGGAGCCCCAGGCCTGGCGCGCCCGATCCCTTAGGCTTAGGGACCCCGAGGCCTGGGGCGCCCCAGCCCTTAGCCTTAGGGAGCCCCAGGCCTGGGGAGCCCCAGCCCTTAGGCTTAGGCAGCCCCAGGCCAGGGGCGCACCAGCCCTTAGGCTTAGGGAACCCCAGGCCTGGGGCGCCCCAGCACTTAGGCTTAGGGAACCCCAGGTGGGGCGATAAAGCCTTTAGGCTTAGTGAGCCCCAGGCTTTGGGCGCCCCAGTCCTTAAGCTTAGGGAGCCCCATGGCTGGGGCGCCCCAGCCCTTTGGCTTTGGGAGCACCAGGCCTGGGGCGTCCCTGCCCTTTGGCTTTGGGACCTCCAGGCCTGGGGCGCCCCAGCCCTTAGGCTTTGGGACCCCAGGCCTGGGACGCCCCAGCCCTTAGAATTTGGGACCCCAGGCCTGCGGCGTCCCAGCCCTTAAGTTTTGGGTCCCCGGGCTGGGGCGCCCCAGCCCTTAGGCTTAGGGAGCCCCAGGCCTGAGGAGCCCCAGTCCTTAGGCTTACGGAGCCCCAGGCCTGGGGCGCCTCAGCCCTTAGGCTTTTGGAACCTCAGCCTAGGGAGCCCCAACCCTTAGGCTTAGTGAGCCCCAGGCCTTGGGCGCTCCAGCCCTTAAGCATTGGGACCCCAGGCCTGGGGCGACCCAGCCCTTTGGTTTGGGAGCCCTAGGCCTGGGGCGACCCAGCCATTAGGCCTTGGGAGCCTCAGGCCTGGGGCGCTCCTACCCTTAGGCTAAGGAGCCCCAGGACTGGGGCGCCCCAGCCTTTATGTTTAGGTAGCCCCAGGCCTGGGGCGCCACAGCCCTTAGGCATAGGAAGCCCCAGGCCCGGGGCGCCCCAGCCCTTAGGCTTTGGGAGCCCCAGGCCTGGGGCGCCTCAGCCCTTCGGCTTTGGGAGCCCCAGGCCTGGGGTGCCCCAGTCCTTAGGAAAAGGGAGCCTCAGGGCTGGGGCGCCCCAGCCCTTAGGTTTTGGGAGCCGCAGGCTTGGGGCGATAAAGCCTTTAGGCTTAGGGAGCCCCACCTGGGGCGCCCCAGCCCTTAAGCTTAGGGAGCCCCATGGCTGGGGCCCCCCAGCCCTTTGGTTTTGGGAGCACCAGGCCTGGGACGCCGCAGCACTTTGGTTTTTGGGAGCCCCAGGCCTGGGGTTCCCCAGTCCTTAGGAAAAGGGAGCCCCAGGCGAGGTCGCCCCAGCCCTTAGGCTTTGGGTGCCCTAGGCCTGGGGCGCCCCAGTCCTTAGGCTTAGGGATGCCCAGGCCTGTGGTGCCCCAGGCCTTAGGCTTTGGGAGCCCCAGGCCTGGAGTGCCCCAGTCCTTAGGAAAATGGAGCCCCAGGCCTGGGGCTCCACAGCCCTTAGGTTATGGGAGCCGCAGGCTTGGGGCGCTCCAGCCCTTACGCTTTGGGTGCCCCCGAACTGTGGCGCCCTAATCCTAAGGATTAGGGAGCACCAGGCCTGGTGTGCCCCAGCACTTAGGCTTAGGGAGCCCCAGTCCTTGGGTGCCCCAGCCCTTAGGTTTAGGGAGCCCCAGGTTTTGGGAGCTCCAGCCATTAGGCTTTGGGAGCCACAGGCCTGGGGCGCCCCAGCCCTTAGGCTTTGGGACCCCAGTCCTGGGGCGCCCCAGCCCTTAGGCTGAAGGAGCCCCAGGCCTCGGGGGCCCCAATCCTTAGGAAAAGGGAGCCCCAGCCCTTAGGTTTTGGGAGTCCCAGGCCTGGGGCACTCCAGCCCTTAGGCTTTGGGTGCCCCAGAACTGGGGCGCCCCAGCCCTTAGGCTTAGGGAGCCCTAGGACTGGGGCGCACCAATCCTTAGACTTAGGGAGAACCTGGCCAGGGGCGCACCAGCCATTAGGCTTAGGGACCCCCAGGCTTGGGGCGCCCCTGCCCTTAGGCTTAGGGAGCCCCAGGCCTGTTGCGCCCCACCCTTAGGCTTAGGGAGGCCCAGGCCTGTGGCGCCCCAGCCCTTAGGCTTTGGGAGCCCCAGGCCTGGAGTGCCCCAGTCCTTAGGAAAAGGGAGCCCCAGGTCTGGGGCGCCCCAGCCCTTAGGTTTTGGGAGCCGCAGGCTTGGGGCGCTCCAGCCCTTAGGCTTTGGGTGCCCCAGGACTGGGGTGGCCCAAACCCTTAGGTTTTGTGAGCCTCAGACTTGGTGCCCTTTCCTTAGGCTTTGGGAACCCGAGGTTGGGGCGCCCCTGCCCTTAGGCTTAGGGAGCCCCAGGCCTGGTGTGCCCCAGCACTTAGGCTTAGGAAGCCCCAGTCCTTGGGCGCCCCAGGCCTTTGAGTTAGGAAGCCCCTGGCCTGGGGCGCCCCAGCCCTTAGGATTAGGGAGCCCCAGGCCAGGGGCGCACCAGCCCTTAGGCTTAGGGAACCCCAGGCCTGGGGCGCCCCAGCATTTAGGCTTAGGGAGCACAAGGCCTGGGGCGCCCCAGCACTTAGGCTTAGGGAGCCCCAGGTGGGGCACCAAAGCCTTTAGGCTTAGGGAGCCTCAGGCCTTGGGCGCCCTAGCCCTTAAGATTAGGGAGCCCCAGGGCTGGGGCGCCCCATCCCTTACGCTTTTGGAGCCCCAAGCCTGGGGCGCACCAGCCCTGAGGCTTTGGGAGCCCCAGGATTGGGGCGCCCCAGCCCTTAGGCTTTGGGACTCCAGGCCTGGTGTGCCCCAGCACTTAGGCTTAGGGAGCCCCAGTCCTTGGGCGCCCCAGCCCTTAGAGTTAGGGAGCCCCAGGCCTAGGGCACCCTAGCCCTTAGGCTTAGGGAGCCTCATGCCTGGGGGCCCTACTCCTTAGGCTTAAGGAGCCCCAGTCCTGGGACGCCCCAGCCCTTAGGATTTGGGAGCCCCAGGCCGGGCGCGCCCGATCCCTTAGGCTTAGAGACCCCCAGGCCTGGGGCATCCCAGCCCTTAGGCTTAGGGAGGCCCAGGCCTGGGGCGCCCCAGCCCTTAGGCTTAGGCAGCCCCAGGCCAGGGGCGCACCAGCCCTTAGGTTTAGGGAACCCCAGGCCTGGGAAGCCCCAGCACTTAGGCTTAGGGAGCCCCAGGTGGGGCGATAAAGCCTTTAGGCTTAGGGAACCCCAGGCTTTTGGCGCCCCAGTCCTTAAGCTCAGGGAGCCCCATGGCTGGGGCGCCCCAGCCCTTTGGCTTTGGGAGCACCAGGCCTGTGGCGTCCCAGCCCTTTGGCTTTGGGACCTCCAGGCCTGGGGCGCCCCAGCCCTTAGGCTTTGGGACCCCAGCGCTGGGGCGCCCCAGCCCTTACGCTTGGGGAGCCCCAGGCATGGTGCGCCCCAGCACTTAGGCTTAGGGAGCCCCAGACCTTGGGCGCCCCAGCCCTTATAGTTAGGGAGCCCCAGGCCTAGGGCGCCACAGCCCTTAGGCTTAGGGAACCTCATGCCTTGGGCGCCCCAGCACTTAGGCTTAAGGAGCCCAGGCCTGGGACGCCCCAGCTCTTAGTCTTTGGGAGGCCCAGGCCTGGGGCTCACCAGCCCTTAGGATTAGGGAGCTCCTGGCCAGGGGCGCCCCAGCACTTAGGCTTAGGGAGCCCCAGGCCTGGGGTGCCCCAGCCCTTAGGCGTAGGGACCCCCCAGACTGGGGCGTCCCTGCATTTAGGTTTAAGGAGCCCAAGGCCTGGGGCACCCCAGCACTTAGGCTTAGGGAGCCCCAGGTGGGGTGCCAAAGCCTTTTGGCATAGGGAGCCCCAGGCCTTGGGCGCCTCAGGCCCTAAGCTTACTGAGCCATAGGGCTGGGGCGCCCCAGCACTTTGGCTTTGTGAGCCCCAGGCCTCGGGTCCCCAGCCCTTTGGCTTTGGGAGCCCCAGGCCTGGGGCGCCTCAGCCCTTAGGATTTGGGAGCCTAGGCCTGGGGCGCCCCAGCCCATAGGTTTTGGGACGCCAGGCCTGGGGCGCCCCAGTCCTTAGGCTTGGGGAGCCCCAGGCCTGGCGAGCCCCAGCCCTTAATCTTAGGGAGCCCCAGGCCTGGGGCGCCCCAGCCCTTAGGCATAGGGAGCTCCAGGACTGGGGCGCCCAGCCCTTAGGCTTAGGGAGCCCCAGGCCTGGGGCGCCCCATCCCTTAGGCTTTGGGAGCCCCAGGCCTGGGTGCCCCAGCCATTAGATCTTGGGAGCCCCAGGCCTGGGGCGCCCCAGCCCTTAGTCTAAGGAGCCCCCGGACTGGGGTGTCCCAACCCTTAGGCTTAGGGAGCCCCACGCCTGGGGCGCACCAGCCCTTAGGCTTTGGGAGTCCCAGGCTTGGGGTGCCCCAGCCCTTAGGCTTAGGAAGCCCCAGACCCGGGGCGCCCCAGCCCTTACGCTTAGGGAGCCCCAGGCTTTGGGTGCCACAGCCCTTAGGCTTTGGGAGCTCCAGGCCTGGGGCGCCCCAGGCCTTAGGCTTTGGGACTCCATTCCTAGGGTGCCCCAGCCCTTAGGCTTAGGGAGCCCCAGGTGGGGCGCCCCAGCCCTTAGGCTTTGGGAGCCCCAGGCCTGGGGCACCCCAGCACTTATGCTTAGGGAGCCCCAGGTGGGGCGCCAAAGCCTTTTGGCATAGGGAGCCCCAGGCCTTGGGTGCCCCAGGCCCTAAACTTAGGAAGCCCCAGGCCCTGGGCACCCCAGCCCTTACGCTTAGGGAGCCCCAGGCTTTGGGCGCCACAGCCCTTAGGCTTTGTGAGCTCCAGGCCTGGGGCGCCCCAGCCCTTAGAATTTGGGACCTCAGGCCTGGGGCGCCCCAGCCCTTAGGTTTTGCTACGCCAGGCCTGGGGCGCCCCAGCCCTTAGGCTTAGGGATCCCCAGGCCTTGGGCGCCCCAGCCCTTAGGCTTTGGGAGCCACAGGCCTGGGGTGCCCCAGCCATTAAGTCTTGGGAGCCCCAGGCCTGGGGCGCCCCAGCCCTTAGGTTTTGCTACGCCAGGCCTGGGGCGTCCCAGCCCTTAGGCTTAGGGAGCCCCAGGCCTGGGGTGCCCCAGCCCTTAGGCATAGGGAGCCCCAGCCTTGGGTGCCACAGCCCTTAGGCTTAGGAAGCCCCAGGCCCTGGGCGCCCCAGCCCTTATGCTTAGGGAGCCCCAGGCTTTGGGCGCCACAGCCCTTAGGCTTTGTGAGCTCCAGGCCTGGGGCGCCCCAGCCCTTAGGCTTTGGGAGCCCCAGGCATGGGGCGCCCCAGCTTTAGGATTTGGGCGCACCAGGCCTGGGGCTCCCCTGGCCTTAGGCTTTGGGATCCCCAGGCCTGGGGCGCCCTAGCCCTTAGGCTTTGGGATCTCCGGTCCTGGGGCAGCCCAACCCTTAGTTCTTGGGACTCCATTCCTAGGGCGCCCCATCCCTTAGGCTTTGCGAGCCCCAGGCCTGGCGTGCCCCAATCCTTAGTCTTAGGGAACCCCAGGCCTGGGGCGCCCCAGCATTTAGGCTTAGGGAGCCCCAGGTGGGGCGCCAAAGCCTTTAGGCTTAGCGAGCCTCAGGCCTTGGGCGCCCCATCCCTTAGGCTTAGGGAGCCTCATGCCTGGGTTCCCACCCCTTAGGCTTAAGGAGCCCCAGTCCTGGGATGCCCCAGCCCTTAGGTTTTGGGAGCCCCAGGCCTGGCGCGCCCGATCCCTTAGGCTTAGGAAGCCCCAGGCCTGGGGCGCCCAGCCCTTAGGCTTAGGGAGCCCCAGGCCTGGGGCGCACCAGCCCTTAGGCTTAGGGAGCCCCAGGCCTGGGGCGCCCCAGCCCTTAGGCTTAGGCAGCCCCAGGCCAGGGGCGCACCAGCCCTTAGGTTTAGGGAACCCCAGGCCTGGGGCGCCCCAGCACTTAGGCTTAGGGAGCCCCAGGTGAGGCGATAAAGCCTTTAGGCTTTGGGAACCCCAGGCTTTTGGCGCCCCAGTCCTTAAGCTCAGGGAGCCCCATGGCTGGGGCGCCCCAGCCCGTTGGCTTTGGGAGCACCAGGCCTGGGGCGCCCCAGCCCTTTGACTTTGGAACCTCCAGGCCTGGGGCGCCCCAGCCCTTAGGCTTTGGGACCCCAGGGCTGGGGCGCCCCAGCCCTTACGCTTAGGGAGCCCCAGGCATGGTGCGCCCCAGCACTTAGGCTTAGGGAGCCGAGACCTTGGGCGCCCCAGCCCTTATAGTTAGGGAGCCCCAGGTCTAGGGCGCCACAGCCCTTAGGCTTAGGGAACCTCATGCCTGGGGCGCCCCAGCACTTAGGCTTAAGGAGCCCAGGCCTGGGACGCCCCAGCTCTTAGTCTTTGGGAGGCCCAGGCCTGGGCTCCCCAGCCCATAGGCTTAGGGAGCTCCTGGCCAGGGGCGCCCCAGCACTTAGGCTTAGGGAGCCCCAGGCCTGGGGCGCCCCAGCCCTTAGGCGTAGGGACCCCCCAGACTAGGGCGTCCCTGCACTTAGGCTTAAGGAGCCCAAGGCCTGGGGCAACCCAGCAATTAGGCTTAGGGAGCCCCAGGTGGGGCGCCAATGCCTTTTGGCATAGGGAGCCCCAGGCCTTGGGCACTTCAGGCCCTAAGCTTACTGAGACACAGCGCTGGGGGGCCCCAGCACTTTGGTTTTGTGAGCCCCAGGCCTGGGGCGCCCCAGCCCTTTGGCTTTGGGAGCCCCAGGCCTGGGGCGCCTCAGCCCTTAGGATTTGGGACCCCAGGCCTGGGGCGCCCCAGCCCATAGGTTTTGGGACGCCAGGCCTGGGGCGCCCCAGCCCTTAGGCCTGGGGAGCCACAGGCCTGGCGAGCCCCAGCCCTTAGGCTTAGTGAGCCCCAGGCCTGGGGCGCCCCAGCCCTTAGGCATAGGGAGCTCCAGGACTGGGGCGCCCAGCCCTTAGGCTTAGGGAGCCCCAGGCCTGGGGCGCCCCATACCTTAGGCTTTGGGAGCCCCAGGCCTGGGTGCCCCAGCCATTAGTCTAAGGAGCCCCGGACTGGGGTGCCCCAACCCTTAGGCTTAGGGAGCCCCACGCCTGGGGCGCCCCAGCCCTTAGGCTTTGGGAGTCCCAGGCTTGGGGTGCCTAAGCCATTAGGCTTAGGAAGCCCCAGACCCGGGGCGCCCCAGCCCTTACGCTTAGGGTGCCCCAGGCTTTGGGTGCCACAACCCTTAGGCTTAGGGAGCCCCAGGCCTGGGGCGCCCCAGCCCTTAGGCTTAGGCAGCCCCAGGCCTGGGGCGCCCCAGCACTTAGGCTTAGGGAGCCCCAGGTGGGGCGATAAAGCCTTTAGGCTTAGTGAGCCCCAGGCTCTGGGCGCCCCAGTCCTTAAGATTAGGGAGCCCCATGGCTGGGGCGCCCCAGCCCTTTGGCTTTGGGAGCACCAGGCCTGGGGCGCCCCAGCCCTTTGGCTTTGGGACCTCCAGGCCTGGGGCGCCCCAGCACTTAGGCTTTGGGACCCCAGGCCTGGGGTGCCCCAGCCCTTAGAATTTGGGACCCCAGGCCTGCGGCGTCCCAGCCCTTAGGTTTTGGGTCCCCGGTCTGGGGCGCCCCAGCCCTTAGGCTTAGGAAGCCCCATCCCTGAGGAGTCCCAGCCCTTAGGCTTAGGGAGCCCCAGGCCTGGGGCGCCCCAGCGCTTAGGCTTTTGGAACCCCAGCCTAGGGAGCCCCAACCCTTAGGCTTAGGGAGCCCCAGGCCTGTGGCGACCCAGCCCTTTGGTTTGGGAGCCCTAGGCATGGGGCGACCCAGCCATTAGGCCTTGAGAGCCCCAGGCCTGGGGAGCCCCTACCCTTAGGCTAAGGAGCCCCAGGACTGGGGCGCCCCAGCCTTTATGTTTAGGTAGCCCCAGGCCTGGGGCGCCCCAGCCCTTAGGCATAGGAAGCCCCAGGACGGGGCGCTCCAGCCCTTAGGCTTTGAGAGCCCCAGGCCTGGGGCGCCCCAGCCCTTAGGCTTAGGGAGTCCCTGGCTTGCGGCGCCCCAGACCTTAGTCTTTGGAAGCCCCAGGCCTGGGGCGTTCCAGCCCTTCGGCTTTGGGAGCCCCAGGCCTGGGGTGCCCCAGTCCTTAGGAAATGGGAGCCCCAGGGCTGGGGCGCCCCAGCCCGTAGGCTTTGGGTGCCCCAGGACTGGGGCACCCCAGCGCTTAGGCTTAGGGAGCATCTGGCCTGGGGCGCCCCAGAACTTAGGCTTAGGGAGGCCCATGCCTGGGGGGACCCATCCCATATGCTTAGGGAGCCCCAGTCCTTGGGCGCCCCAGCCCTTAGGCTTAGGGAGCCCCAGGCCAGAGGCACACCAGCCCTTAGGTTTAGGGAACCCCAGGCCTGGGGCGCCCCAGCACTTAGGCTTAGGGAGCCCCAAGTGGGGCGATAAAGCCTTTAGGCTTAGGGAGCCCCACCTGGGGCGCCCCAGCCCTTAAGCTTAGGGAACCCCATGGCTGGGGCACCCCTGCCTTTTGGTTTTGCGAGCACCAGGCCTGTGACGCCGCAGCCCTTTGGTGTTTGTGATCCCAAGGCATGGGGTTCCCCAGTCCTTAGGAAAAGGGAGCCCCAGGCCTGGGGCGCCCCAGCCCTTAGGTTTTGGGAGCCGCAGGCTTGGGGCGCTCCAGCCCTTGGGGTTTGGGTGCCCCCGGACTGGGGGGGCCCCAAACCTTAGGCTTTGTGAGCCTCAGACCTTGGTGCCCTTCCCTTAGGCTTTGGGAACCCGAGGTTGGGGCGCCCGTGCCCTTAGGCTTAGAGAGCCCCAGGCCTGGTGTGCCCCAGCACTTAGGCTTAGGGAACCCCAGGCCTGGGGCGCCCCAGCATTTAGGCTTAGGGAGCACAAGGCCTGGGGCGCCCCAGCACTTAGTCTTAGGGAGCCCCAGGTGGGGGGCCAAAGCCTTTAGGCTTAGGGAGCCTCAGGCCTTGGGCGCCGTAGCCCTTAATATTAGGGAGCCCCAGTGCTGGGGCGCACCAGCCCTTAGGCTTTGGGAGCCCCAAGCATTGGGCGCACCAGCCTTGAGGCTTTGGGAGCCCCAGGATTGGGGCGCCCCAGCCCTTAGTCTTTGGGACTCCAGGCCTGGTGTGCCCCAGCACTTAGGCTTAGGGAGCCCCAGGTGGGGAGATAAAGCCTTTAGGCTTAGGGAATCCCAGGCTTTTGGCGCCCCAGTCCTTAAGCTCAGGGAGCCCCATGGCTGGGTCGCCCCAGCCCTTAGGCTTAGGGAGCCCCAAGCCTGAGGAGCCCCAGCCCTTAGGCTTAGGGAGCCCCAGGCCTGGGGCGCCCCAGCCCTTAGGCTTTTGGAACCCCAGCCTAGGGAGCCCCAACCCTTAGGCTTAGGGAGCCCCAGGCCTTGGGCGCACCAGCCCTTAAGCATTGGGACCCCAGGCCTGTGGCGCCCCAGCCCTTTGGCTTGGGAGCCCCAGGCCTGGGGCGACCCAGCCATTGGGCCTTGGGAGCCCAAGGCCTGGGGCGCCCCTACACTTAGGCTAAGGAGCCCCAGGACTGGGGCACCCCAGCCTTTATGTTTAGGGAGCCCCATGCCTGGGGCGCCCCAGCTCTTAGGCATAGGAAGACCCAGGCCCGGGGCGCCCCAGCCTTTAGGGTTTGAGAGCCCCAAACCTGGGGCGCCCCAGGCCTTAGGCTTAGGGAGCCCCAGGCCTGGGGTGCCCGAGTCCTTAGGAAAAGGGAGCACCAGGCCTGGGGTGCCCCTGCCCTTTGGCTTTGGGTGCCCTAGGCCTGGGGCCCCCCTGCCCTTAGGCTTAGGGAGCCCCAGGCCTGGGGCCCCCCAGCCCTTATGCTTAGGGAGTCCCTGGCCTGTGGCGCCCCAGCCCTTAGGATTTGGGAGCCCCAGGCCTTCAGTGCCCCAGTCCTTAGGAAAAGGGAGCCCCAGGTCTGGGGCGCCCCAGCCCTTAGGTTTTGGGAGCCGAAGGCTTGGGGCGCTCCAACACTTAGGCTTTGGGTGCCCCAGGACTGGGGGGCCCCAGCCCTTAGGCTTTGTGAGCCTCAGGCCTTGGGGCCCCTCCCTTAGGCTTTGGGAACCCCAGGTTGGGGCGCCCCTGCCCTTAGGCTTAGGGAGCCCCAGGCCTGGTGTGCCCCAGCACTTAGGCTTAGGGAGCCACAGTCCTTGGGCGCCCCAGCCCTTAGAGTTAGGGAGCCCCAGGCCTAGGGCGCCCCAGCCCTTAGGCTTAGGGAGCCTCATGCCTGGGGCGCCCCAGCCCTTAGGCTTAAGGAGCCCCAGTACTGGGACGCCCCAGCCCTTAGGATTTGGGATCCCCAGGCCTGGTGCGCCGAATCCCTTAGGCTTAGGAACCCCAGGCCTGGGGCGCCCCAGCCTTTAGACTTAGGGAGCCCCAGGCCTCGGGTGCCCCAGCCCTTAGGCTTAGGCAGCCCCAGGCCTGGGGCGCCCCAACACTTAGGCTTAGGGAGCCCCAGGTGGGGCGATAAAGCTTTTAGGCTTAGTGAGCAACAGGCTTGGGCGCCCCAGTCCTTAAGCTTAGGGAGCCCCATGGCTGGGGCACCACAGCCCTTTGGCTTTGGGAGCACCAGGCCTGGGGCGCCCCAGCCTTTTGGCTTTGGGACCTCCAGGCCTGGGGCGCCCGAGCACTTAGGCTTTGGGACCCCAGGCCTGGGGCGCCCCAGCCCTTAGGATTAGGGAGCCCCAGGCCTGAGGAGCCCCAGCCCTTAGGCTTAGGGAGCCCCAGGCCTGGGGCGCCCCAGCCCTTTGGCTTTGGGACCTCCAGGCCTGGGGCGCCCCAGCACTTAGGCTTTGGGACCCCAGGCCTGGGGCGCCCTAGCCCTTAGAATTTGGGACCCCAGGCCTGCGGCGTCCCAGCCCTTAGGTTTTGGGTCCCCGGGCTGGGGCACCACAGCCCTTAGGCTTAGGGAGCCCCAGGCCTGAGGAGCCCCACCCCTTAGGCTTAGGGAGCCCCAGGCCTGGGACGCCCCAGCCCTTAAGCTTTTGGAACCCCAGCCTAGGGAGCCCCAACCCTTAGGCTTAGGGAGCCCCAGGCCTTGGGCGCACCAGCCCTTAAGCATTGGGACCCCAGGCCTGTGGTGACCCAGCCCTTTGGTTTTGGAGCCCTAGGCCTGGGGCGACCCAGCCATTAGGCCTTGGGAGCCCCAGGCCTGGGGAGCCCCTACCCTTAGGCTAAGGAGCCCCAGGACTGGGGCACCCCAGCCTTTATGTTTAGGTAGCCCCAGGCCTGGGGCGCCCCAGCCCTTAGGCATAGGAAGTCCCAGGACGGGGAGTCCCAGCCCTTAGGCTTTGAGAGCCCCAGGCCTGGGGCGCCCCAGCCCTTAGGCTTAGGTAGTCCCTGGCTTGGGGCGCCCCAGACCTTAGGCTTTGGGAGCCCCAGGCCTGGGGCGGCCCAGCCCTTCGGCTTTGGGAGCCCCAGGCCTGGGGTGCCCCAGTCTTTGGAAAAGGGAGACCCAGGGCTGGGGCGCCCCAGACCTTAGGCTTTGGGTGCCCCAGGACTGGGGCGCCCCAGCGCTTAGGCTTAGGGAGCACCTGGCCTGGGGCGCCCCAGAACTTAGGCTTAGGGAGGCCCAGGCCTGGGGGGACCCATCCCATATGCTTAGGGAGCCCCAGTCCTTGGGCGCCCCAGCCCTTAGGCTTAGGGAGCCCCAGGCCAGAGGCGCACCAGCCCTTAGGTTTAGGGAACCCCATGCCTGGGGCGCCCCAGCACTTAGGCTTAGGGAGCCCCAAGTGGGGCGATAAAGCCTTTAGGCTTAGGGAGCCCCACCTGGGGCGCCCCAGCCCTTAAGCTTAGGGAGCCCCATGGCTGGGGCGCCCCAGCCTTTTGGTTTTGGGAGCACCAGGCCTGGGGCGCCCCAGCCCTTAGGCTTAAGGAGCCCCAGGCTTGGGACGCCCCAATCCTTAGGAAAAGGGAGCCCCAGCCCTTAGGTTTTCGGAGCCCCAGGCCTGGGGCACTCCAGCCCTTAGGCTTAGGGAGCCCTAGGACTGGGGCGCCCCAACCCTTAAGCTTAGGGAGAACTTGGCCAGGGGCGCCCCAGCCATTAGGCTTAGGGACCCCCAGGCTTGGGGCGCCCCTGCCCTTAGGATTAGGGAGCCCCAGGCCTGGGGCGCCCCAGCCCTTAGGCTTAGGGTGGCCCAGGCCTGTGGCGCCCCAGCCCTTAGGCTTTGGGAGCCCCAGGCCTGGAGTGCCCCAGTCCTTAGGAAAAGGCAGCCCCAGGTCTGGGGCGCCCCAGCCCTTAGGTTTTGGGAGCCGCAGACTTGGGGTGCTCCAGCCCTTAGGCTTTGGGTGCCCCAGGACTGGGGGGGCCCCAACCTTTAGGCTTTGTGAGCCTCAGACCTTGGTGCCCTTCCCTTAGGCTTTGGGAACCCGAGGTTGGGGCGCCCGTGCTCTTAGTCTTAGGGAGCCACAGGTTGGTGTGCCCCATCACTTAGGCTTAGGGAGCACAAGGCCTGGGGCGCACCAGCCCTTAGGCTTAGGGAACCCCAGGCTGGGCGCCCCAGCATTTAGGCTTAGGGAGCACAAGGCCTGGGGCGCCCCAGCACTTAGTCTTAGGGAGCCCCAGGTGGGGCGCCAAAGCCTTTAGGTTTAGGGAGCCTCAGGCCTTGGGCGCCCTAGCCCTTAAGATTAGGGAGCCCCAGGGCTGGGGCGCCCCATCCCTTAGGGTTTGGGAACCCCAAGCCTGGGGCGCACCAGCCCTGAGGCTTTGGGAGCCCCAGGATTGGGGCGCCCCAGCCCTTAGGCTTTGGGACTCCAGGCCTGGTGTGCCCCTGCACTTAGGCTTAGGGAGCCCCAGTCTTTGGGCGCCCCAGCCCTTACAGTGAGGGAGCCCCAGGTCTAGGGCGCCCCAGCCCTTTGGCTTAGGGAGCCTCAGGCCTGGGGCGGCCCACCCCTTAGGCTTAAGGAGCCCCAGTCCTGGGATGCCCAAGCCCTTAGGATTTGGGAGCCCCAGGCCTGGCGCGCCCGATCCCTTAGGCTTAGGGACCCCCAGGCCTGGGGCGCCCCAGCCCTTAGGCTTAGGCAGCCCCAGGCCAGGGGCACTACAGCCCTTAGGTTTAGGGAACCCCAGGCCTGGGGCGCCCCAGCACTTAGTCTTAGGGAGCCCCAGGTGGGGCGATAAAGCCTTTAGGCTTAGGGAACCCCAGGCTTTTGGCGCCCCAGTCCTAAAGCTCTGGGAGCCCCAGGCCTAAGGCGCCCCAGCCCTTTGGCTTTGGGAGCACCAGGCCTGGGGCGCCCCAGCCCTTTGGCTTTGGGACCTCCAGGCCTGTGGCGCCCCAGCTCTTAGGCTTTGGGACCCCAGGCCTGGGGAGCCCCAGCACTTAGAATTTGGGACCCCAGGCCTGCCGCGTCCCAGCCCTTAGGTTTTTGGGAACACGGGTTGGGGCGCCCCAGCCCTTAGGCTTAGGGAGCCCCAGGCCTGAGGAGCCCCAGCCATTAGGCTTAGGGAGCCCCAGGCCTGGGGCACCCCAGCGCTTAGGCTTTTGGAACCCCAGCCTAGGGAGCCCCAACCCTTAGGCTTAGGGAGCCCCAGGCCTTGGGCGCACCAGCCCTTAAGCATTGGGACCCCAGGCCTCTGGTGCCCCAGCCCATTGGCTTTGGGAGCCCCAGGCCTGGGGCGACCCAGCCATTAGGCCTTGGGAGCCCAAGGCCTGGGGCGCCCCTACACTTAGGCTAAGGAGCCCCAGTACTGGGGCACCCCAGCCTTTATGTATAGGGAGCCCAGGCCTGGGGCACCCCAGCCCTTAGGCATAGGAAGCCCCAGGCCCGGGGCACCCCAGCCCTTAGGCTTTGAGAGCCCCAGGCCTGGGGCGCCCCAGCCCTTAGGCTTAGGGAGTCCCTGGCTTGGGGCGCCACAGACCTTAGGCTTAGGGAGCCCCAGGCCTGGAGCACCCCAGCCCTTCGGCTTTGGGAGCCCCAGGCCTGGGGTGCCCCAGTCCTTAGGAAAAGGGAGCCCCAGGCCTGTGGCGCCCCTGCCCTTAGGCTTTGGGTGCCCTAGGCCTTGGGCGCCCCTGCCCTTAGGCTTAGGGAGCCCCAGGCCTGGGGCGCCCCAGCCCTTAGGCTTAGGGAGTCCCAGTCCAGTGGCGCCCCATCCTTTAGGCTCTGGGAGCACCAGGCCTTGAGTGCCCCAGTCCTTAGGAAAAGGGAGCCCCAGGCCTGGGGCGCCCCAGCTCTTAGGTTTTGGGAGCCGCAGGCTTGGGGCGCTCCATCCCTTAGGCTTTTGGTGCCCCAGGACTGGGGGGGCCCCAGCCATTAGGCTTTGTGAGCGTTAGTCCTTGGTGCCCCTCCCTTAGGATTTGGGAACCCCAGGTTGGGGCGCCCCTGCCCTTAGGCTTAGGGAGCCCCAGGCCTGGTGTGCCCCAGCACTTAGGTTTAGGGAGCCCCAGTCCTTGGGCGCCCCAGCCCTTAGAGTTAGGGAGCCCCAGGCCTAGGGCGCCCCAGCCCTTAGGCTTAGGGAGCCCCAGTCCTGGGACGCCCCAGCCTTTAGGATTTGGGAGCCCCAGCCCTGGCGCGCCCGATCCCTTAGGCATACGGACCCCCAGGCCTGGGGCGCCCCAGCCCTAAGGCTTAGGGAGCCCCAGGCCTGGGGCTCCCCAGCCCTTCGGCTTAGGCAGCCCCAGACCAGGGGCGCACCAGCCCTTAGGCTTAGGGAACCCCAGGCCTGGGGCGCCCCAGCACTTAGGCTTAGGGAGCCCCAGGTGGGGCCATAAAACTTTTAGACTTAGGAAGCCCCAGGCTTTGGGCGCCCCAGTAGTTAAGCTTAGGGAGCCCCATGGCTGGGCTGCCCCAGCCCTTTGGCTTTGGGAGCACCAGGCATGGGGCGCCCCAGCCCTTTGGCTTTGGGACCTCCAGGCCTGGGGCGCCCCAGCCGTTAGGCTTTGGGACCCCAGGTCTGGGGTTCCCCAGTCCTTAGAATTTGGGACCCCGGGCCTGCCGCGTCCCAGCCCTTAGGTTTTGGGACCCCGGGCTGGGGAGCCCCAGCCCTTAGGCTTAGGGAGCCCCAGGCCTGAGGAGCCCCAGCCCTTAGGCTTAGGGAGCCCAAGGCCTGGGGCGCCCCAGCCCTTAGGCTTTTGGAACCCCAGCCTAGGGAGCCCCAACCCTTAGGCTTAGGGAGCCGCAGGCCTGGGGCGACCCAGCCATTAGGCCTTGGGAGCCCAAGGCCTGGGGCGCCCCTACACTTAGGCTAAGGAGCCCCAGGACTGGGGCACCCCAGCCTTTATGTATAGGGAGCCCCAGGCCTGGGGCGCCCCAGCCCTTAGGCATAGGAAGCCCCAGGCCCGGGGCGCCCCAGGCCTTAGGCTTTGAGAGCCCCAGGCCTGGGGCGCCCAGCCCTTAGGCTTAGGGAGTCCCTGGCTTTGGGCGCCACAGACCTTAGGCTTAGGGAGCCCCAGGCCTGGAGCACCCCAGCCCTTCGGCTTTGGGAGCCCCAGGCCTGGGGTGCCCCAGTCCTTAGGAAAAGGGAGCCCCAGGCCTGGGGCGCCCCTGCCCTTAGGCTTTGGGTGCCCTAGGCCTGGGGCGCCCCTGCCCTTAGGCTTAGGGAGCCCCAGGTCTGGGGCGCCCCAGCCCTTAGGCTTAGGGAGTCTCAGGCCGGTGGCGCCCCAGCCCTTTGGCTTTGGGACCTCCAGGCCTGGGGCGCCCCAGCCTTTAGGCTTTGGGACCCCAGGCTAGGGTTCCCCAGTCCTTAGGAAAAGGGAGCACCAGGCCCGGGGTACCCCAGCCCTTAGGCTTTGTGTGCCCTAGGCCTGGGGCGCCCCTGCCCTTAGGCTTAGGGAGCCCCAGGCCTGTGGCGCCCCAGCCATTAGGTTTTGGGTGCCCTAGGCCTCGGGCGCCCCTGCCCTTAGGCTTAGGGAGCCCCAGACCTGGGGCGCCCAGCCCTTAGGCTTAGGGAGGCCCAGGCCTGTTGCGCCCCAGCCCTTAGGCTTTGGGTGCCCCCGGACTGGGGCGCCCTAGTCCTTAGGATTAGGTAGCCCTAGGCCTGGTGTGCCCCAGCACTTATGCTTAGGGAGGCCCAGGCCTGTGGCGCCCCAGCCCTTAGGCTTTGGGTGCCCTAGGCTTCGGGCGCCCCTGCCCTTAGGCTTAGGGAGCCCCAGGCCTGTGGCTCCCAGCCCTTAGGCTTAGGGAGCCCCTGGCCTGGGGCGCCCGATCCCTTAGGCTTAGGGACCCCCAGGCCTGGCGCGCCCCAGCCCTTAGGCTTAGGCAGCCCTAGGGCTCAGGCGCCCCTGCCCTTAGGCTTAGGGAGCCCCAGGCCTGTGGCTCCCAGCCCTTAGGCTTTGGGTGCCCTAGGCCTCGGGCGCCCCTGCCCTTAGGCTTAGGGAGCCCCAGGCCTGTGGCTCCCAGCCCTTAGGCTTAGGCAGCCCTAGGCCAGGGGCGCACCAGCCCTTAGGCTTAGGGAACCCCAGTTCTGGGGCGCCCCAGCACTTAGGCTTAGGGAGCCCCAGGTGGGACGATAAAGCCTTTAGGCTTAGGGAGCCCGAGGCTTTGGGCGCCCCAGCCCTTAAGCTTAGGGAGCTCCAAGGCTGGGGCACCCCGGTCCTTTGGCTTTGGGAGCACCAGGCCTGGGGCGCCCCAGCCCTTTGGCTTTGGGACCCCCTGGCCTGGGGCGCCCCAGCCCTTAGGCTTTGGGACCCCAGGCCTGGGGCGCCCCAGCCCCTAGAATTTGGGACCCTAGGCCTGCGGCGTCCCAGCCCTTAGGTTTTGGGACCCCGGGCTGGGGCACCCCAGCCCTTAAGCTTAGGGAGCCCCATGGCATGGGCGCCCCAGCCCTTTGGTTTTGGAGCACCAGGCCTGGTACGCCCCAGCCCTTTGGCTTTGGGAACCCCAGGCTTGGGGTTCCCCAGTCCTTAGGAAAAGGGAGCCTCAGGCCTGGGGCGCCCCTGCCCTTAGGCTTTGGGTGCCCTAGGCCTGGGGCGCCCCTGCCCTTAGGCTTAGGGAGCCCCAGGCTTGGGGCGCCCAAGCCCTTATGCTTCGGGAGGCCCAGTCCTGTGGCGCCCCAGCCCTTAGGATTTGGGAGCCCCAGGCCTTGAGTGCCCCAGTCCTTAGGAAAAGGGAGCCCCAGGCCTGGGGCGCCCCAGCTCTTAGGTTTTGTGAGCCGCAGGCTTGGGTCGCTCCAGCCCTTAGGCTTTGGGAGCCCCAGGCCTGGGGGGGCCCCAGCCCTTAGGCTTTGTGTGCCTCAGGCCTTGGCGCCCCATCCTTTAGGCTTTGGGAACCCCAGGCCTGGGGTGCCCCTGCCCTTAGGCTTTGTGTGCCTCAGGCCTTGGCACCCCATACTTTAGTCTTAGGGACCCTCAGGCCTGGGGTGCCCCAGCCCTTAGGCTTAGGGAGCCCCAGGCCTGGGGCGCCCCAGCCCTTAGGCTTAGGCAGCCCCAGGCCAGGGGCGCACCAGGCCTTAGGCTTACGGAACCCCAGGCCTGGGGCGTCCCAGCACTTAGGCTTAGGGAGCACCTGGTGGGGCGATAAAGCCTTTAGGCTTAGGGAGCCCCGGGCTTTGGGCGCCCCAGCCCTTAAGCTTAGGGAGCCCCATGGCTGGGGCGCCACAGCCCTTTGGCTTTGGGAGCACCAGGCCTCGGGCGTCCCAGCCCTTTGGCTTTGGGACCCCCAGGCCTTGGGCGCCCCAGCCCTTAGACTTTGGGAGCCCCACGCCTGGAGCGCCCCAGCCCTTAGGCATAGGAAGCCCCAGGCCCGGGATTCCCCAGCCCTTATGCTTTAGGAGCCCCAGGCCTGGGGCGCCCCAGCCCTTAGGCTTAGGGAGCCCCAGGTCTGGCGCGCCCCAGCACTTATGCTTTGGGAGCCCAAGGCCTGGGGTGCCCCAGCCCTTAGGTTTAGGGAGTCCCAGGCTTGGGGCGCCCCAGCCCTTTGGCTTTGGGAGCCCCAGACCTGGGCGCCCCAGCCCTTAGGCTTTGGGAACCCAAGGCCTGGGGCGCCCCAGCCCTTAGGATTTGGGATGCCAGTCCTGGGGCGCCCCAGCCCTTAGGCTTAGGGAGCCCCAGGTCTGTGGCGCCCCAAACCCTTAGCCTTTGGGACCCCTAGGCATGGGGTGCCCCAGTCCTTAGGAAAAGGGAGCCACAGGCCTAGTGCGCCCCAGCATTAAGGCTTAGGGAGCACCTCACCTGGGGCGCCCCAGAAGTAGGCTCAGGGAGCCCCAGGCCTGGGGCTCCCCTGCACTTAGGTTTAGGGAGCCCCAGGCCTGGGGCACCCCTGCACTTATGTTTGGGAGCCCCAGGCCTGGGACGCCCTAGCCCTTAGGCTTTGGGAGCCCCAGGAATGTGGCGCCCCAGCCCTTAGGCTTAGGGAGCCCGAGGCCTGGGGCGCCCCAGCGCTTAGGCTTAGGGAGTCCGGGCCTGGGGCACACCAGCCCTTAGGCTTAGGGAGCCCCAGGCCTGGGGCACCCCTGCACTTATGCTTAGGGATCCCCAGGCCTTGGGCGCCCCAGCCCTTATAGTTAGGGAGCCCCAGGCCTAGGGAGCCCAGCCCATAGGCTTAGGGAGCCTCATGCCTGGGGCGCCCCAGCCCTTAGGATTAAGGAACCCCAGGCCTAGGACGCCACAGCACTTAGGCTTAGGGAGCATCAAGCCTTGTGCGCCACAGCCCTTAGACTTAGGAAGAAACTGGCCAAGGGCACCCCAGCCCTTAGGCTTTGGGAGTCGCAGGCCTGGGGCGCTCCAGCCATTAGGCTTATGGAGCCCTAGGCCTGTGGCGCCCCAGCCCTTAGGCTTAGGGAGCACATGGCCTGGGGCGCCCCAGGACTTAGGCTTAGGGAGCCCCAGGCCTGGGGCGCCAAGCACTTAAGCTTAGGGAGCCCCAGCCCTGGGGCGCTCTAGGACTTAGGCTTAGGGAGCCCCAGGCCTTGGGCGCCCAAGCCCTTAGAGTTAGGGAGCCCCAGGCCTAGGGCACCCAGCCCTTAGGCTTAGGGAGCCTCATACCTGGGGCGCCCCAGCCCTTAGGCTTAGGGAGAAACTGGCCAGGGGCTACCCAGCACTTAGGCTTAGGGAACCCCAGGCCTGGGGTGCCCCAGCCATTAGGATTAGGGAGCACCAGACCTGGGGCGCCCCAGCCCTTAGGCTTAGGGAGCCCCAGGCCTGGGTCGCCTCAGCCCTTAGGCTTTTGGAGCACCAGCCTAGGGAGCCCCAACCCTTCGGCTTAGGGAGCCCCAGGCCTTGGGCTCACCAGCCCTTAAGCATTGGGACCCCAGGCCTGGGGCGCCCCAGCCCTTTGGCGTTGGGAGCCCCAGGCCTGGGGCGCCCCAGCCATTAGGCCTTGGGAGGCTCAGGCCTGGGGAGCCCCTACCATTAGGCTAATGAGCCCCAGGCCTGGGGCGCCCCAGCCCTTAGGCTTAGGAAGCCCCAGGCCCGGGGCGCCCCAGCCTTTAGGCTTTGGGAGACCCAGGCCTGGGGCGACCCAGCAGTTAAGCTTTGCGACCCCAGGCCTGGGGCGCCCCAGCCCTTAGGCTTTGGGACCCCAGCCCTCGGGCACCCCAGCCTTAGGCTAAGGAGCCCCAGGACTGGGGCGCCCCAGCCCTTACGCTTAGGAAGCCCCACTCCTGGGGCGCCCCAGCCCTTAGGCTTTGGGAGCCCCGGGACTGGGGTGCCCCAGTCCTTAGGAAAAGGGAGCCCCAGGCCTGGGGCGCCCCAGCCCTTAGGCTTTGGATGCCCCAGGATTGGGGTGCCCAAGCTCTTAGGCTTAGGGAGTCCCTGGCTAGGGGCGCCCCAGCCCTTAGGCTTTGGATGCCCCAGGATTGGGGTGCCCAAGCGCTTAGGCTTAGGGAGCACCTGGCCTGGGGCGCCCCAGAACTTAGGCTTAGGGAGCCCCAGGCCTGGGGCAACCCCAGCCCTTAGGTTTTGGGAGCCGCAGGCTTGGGGCGCTCCAACCCTTAGGCTTTGGGTGTCCCAGGACTGTGGCGTCCTAGTCCTGAGGCTTAGGGAGCCCAGGCCTGGGGCGCCCCAGCCCTTTAGGCTTCGGGAGCCCCAGGCCTGGGAGGGCCCCAGCCCTTAGGCTTTGGGAGCCTCAAGCCTTTGCGCCCCATCCCTTAGGCTTTGGGAACCCCAGGCCTGGGGAGCCCCTGGACTTAGGCTTAGGGAGCCCCAGGCCTGGTGTAGCACAGCACTTAGGCTTAGGGAGCCCCAGTCCTTGGGCGCCCCAGCCCTTAGAGTTAGGGAGCCCCAGGCCTAAGGCGCCCCAGCCCTTAGGCTTAGGGAGCCTCATGCCTGGGGCGCCCCAGGCCTTAGGCTTAAGGACCCCCAGTCCTGGGACGCCCCAGCCCTTAGGCTTAGGGAACCCCAGGTCTGGGGCGCCCTAGCACTTAGTCTTAGGGTGCCCCAAGTGGGGCGATAAAGCCTTTAGGCTTAGGGAGCCCCAGGCTTTGGGCGCCCAAGCCCTTAAGCTTAGGGAGCTCCATGGCTGGGGCGCCCCAGCCTTTTGGCTTTGGGACCCCTAGGCCTGGGGCGCCCCAGCCCTTAGGCTTTGGGACCCCAGGCCTGGGGCGCCCCAATCCCGAGAATTTGGGACCCCAGGCCTTGGGCGCACCAGCCCTTTAGCATTAGGACACCAGACCTGGGGCGCCCCAGGCATTAGGCCTTGGGAGCCCCAGGCCTGGGGCACCCCTACCCTTAGGCTAAGGAGCCCCAGGACTGGTGCGCCCCAGTCTTTAGGTTTAGGGAGCCCCAGGCCTGGGGTGCCCCAGCCATTAGGCTTAGGAAGCCCCAAACCCGGGGCATCCCAGCCCTTAGGCTTAGGGAGCCCCAGGCCTGGTGTACCCCAGCACTTAGGCTTAGGGAGCCACAGCTTGGGGCGCCGATCCCTTAGGCTTAGGGACCCCCAGGCCTGGGGTGCCCCAGCCCTTAGACTTAGGGAGCCCCAGGCCTGGGGCACCCCAGCCCTTAGGCTTAGGCAGCCCCAGGCCAGGGGCGCACCAGCCCTTAGGCTTAGGGAACCCCAGGTCTGGGGTGCCCTAGCACTTAGTCTTAGGGTGCCCCAGGTGGGGCGATAAAGCCTTTAAGCTTAGGGAGCCCCATGGCTGGTGCGCCCCAGCCCTATGGCTTTGGGAGCACCAGGCCTTGGGAGCCCCAGCTCTTTGACTTTGGGCCCTACCAGGCCTGGGGCTCCCAAAGCATAAGGGCTGGGGTGCCCCAGGCCTGGGGCTCACAAAGCCTAAGGCCTGCGGCACTCCAGGCCTGGGGCTCCCAAAGCCTAAGGACTGGGGCGCCCCAGGCCTGGGACTCCCAAAGCCTAACGGCTGGGGTGCCCCATGCCTGGGGCTCCCCAAGCCTAAGGGGTGGGGTGCCCAGGCCTGGGGCTCACAAAACCTAAGGGCAGTTGCCCCCCAGGTCTGGGGCTCCCAAAGCCTAAGGGCTGGGGCACCCCAGGCCTGGGGCTCCCAAAGCCTAAATCCTGTGACGCCCCAGGCCAGGGTGTCCCAAAGCCTAAGGGCTGGGGCACCCCTTGTCTGGGGCTCCCAAAGCCTAAATCCTGGGACGCCACAGGCCAGGGGCTCCCAAAGCCTAAGGGATGGGGCATAGCAGGCCTGGGGCTCCCAAAGCCTAAGGGCTGGGGCGCCCCAGGCCAGGGGCTCACAAAGCCAAAGGACTGGGGCGCCCCAGGCCTGGGACTCCCAAAGCCTAACGGCTGGGGTGCCCCAGGCCTGGGGCTCCAAAAGCCTAAGGGTTGGGGTGACCAGGCCTGGGGCTCCCAAAGCCTAAGGGCTGGGGTGACCAGGCCTGGGGCTCACAAAACCTAAGGGCAGTTGCCCCCCAGGCCTGGGACTCCCAAAGCGTAACGGCTGGGGCGCCCCAGGCCAGGGACTCTCAAAGCCTAAGGGCTGGGGCGCCCCAGGCCTCGGGCTTCCAAAGCCTAAGGCCTGGGGCGCTCCACGCCTCGGGCTCCAAAAGCCTAAGGGCTGGGACGCCCCAGGCCTGGGGCTCCCAAAGCCTACGGGCTGGGGCACCCCAGGCCTGGGGCTCCCAAAGCCTAAGGGCTGGTGCGCCCCAGGCCTGGGGCTCCCAAAGCTTAAGGGCGGGGGGCCCCAGGCCTGGGGCTCACAAAGCCTAAGGCGGGGGCGCCCGAGGCCTGGTGCTCCCAAAGCCTAAGGGCTGGGGAGCCCCTGGCCGGGGCCTCCCAAAGCCTAAGGGCTGGGGCGCTCCTGGCCAGGGGCTCCCTAAGCCTAAGGCCTGGGCCGTACCAGGCCTGGGGCTCCCTAAGCCTAAGGGCTGGGGCATACCAGGCCTGGGCCTCCCAAATCCTAAGGGCGGGGGTGCCCCAGACCTGGGGCTCACAACGCTTAAGGGCTGGGGCACCCCAGGCCCGGGGCTCCCAAAACCTAAGGGCTGGGGCGCACCTGGCCTGGGGCTCCCATGTCTAAAGGCTGGGCCATACCAGGACTGGGCCTCCAAAAACCTAAGGGTTGTGGAGCCCCATGCCTGGGGCTCCCAAAGCCTAAGGCCTGGGGCGCCCTAGGCCAGGGACTCCCTAAGCCTGAGGGCTGGGGCGTACCAGGCCTGGGGCTCTCAAAGCCTAAGGGCTGGGGCGCCCCATGCCTAGGACTCCCAAAGCCTAAGGGCAGGGGCACCCCAGGCGTGGGGCTCCCATAGCCTAAGGGCGGGGGCGCCCCAGGCCTGGGGCTCCCAAAGCCTAAGGGCTGGGGCGCCCCAGGCATGGGGCTCCCAAAGTTTAAGGGCGGGGGCGCCCCAGGCCTGGGGCTCCCTAAGCCTAAGGGCTGGGGCACCCCAGGCCTGGGGCTCCCTAAGCCAAGGCAGGGGCGCCCCAGGCCTGGGGCTCCCAAAGCCTAAGTTCTGGGGCGCCCCAGGTCAGGGGCTCCCTAAGCCAAAGGGCTGGGGCGTACCAGGCCTGTGGCTTCCAAAGCCTAAGGGCTGGGGCGCCCAGGAATGGGACTCCCAAAGCCTAAGGGCTGGGGTGCCCCAGGCCTGGGACTCCCTAAGCCTAAGGGCAGGGACGCCCCAGGCCTGGGGCTCCCTAAGCGGAAGACCTGGGTCCCACCAGGTCTGGGGCTCCCTAAGCCTAAGGTCTGGTGCGCCCCAGGCCTGTGGCTACCAGAGCCTACGAGCTGGGGCGCCCCAGGCCTGTGGCTCCCAAAGCCTAAGGACTGGGGCGCCCCAGGCCTGGGACTCCCAAAGCATAACGGCTGGGGTGCCCCTGGCCTGGGGCTCCCAAAGCCTAAGGGCTGGGTGCCCAGGCCTGGGGCTCACAAAACCTAAGGGCAGTTGCCCCCCAGGTCTGGGGCTCCCAAAGCCTAAGGGCTGGGGCACCCCAGGCCTGGGGCTCCCAAAGCCTAAGGGGTGGGCCGTACCAGGCCTGGGGCTCCCAAAGCCTAAGGGCTGGGGCACCCCAGGCCTGGGGCTCCCAAAGCCTAAGGCCTGGGGCGCTCCAGGCCTGGGGCTCCCAAAGCCTAAATCCTGGGACGCCCCAGGCAGGGGCTCCCTAAGCCTAAGGGCTGGGGCGTACCAGGCCTGAGGCTCCCAAAGCCTAAGGACTGGGGCGCCCCAGGCATGGGACTCCCAAAGCCTAAGGGCTGGGGCACCACAGGCCTCGGGCTTCAAAAGCCTAAGCCCTGGGGCGCTCCACGCCTCGGGCTCCCAAAGCCTAAAGGCTGGGACGCCCCAGGACTGGTGCTCCCAAAGCCTAAGGGCTGGGGCGCCCCAGGCCTGGGGCTCCCAAAGCCTAAGGGCTGGTGCGCCCCAGGCCTGGGGCTCCCAAAGCTTAAGGGCGGGGCCCCCAGGCCTGGGGCTCACAAAGCCTAAGGCGGGGGCGCCCGAGGCCTGGGGCTCCCAAAGCCTAAGGGCTGGGGCGCCCCTGGCCGGGGCCTCCCAAAGCCTAAGGGCTGGGACACTCCTGGCCAGGGGCTCCCTAAGCCTAAGGGCTGGGCCGTACCAGGCCTTGGGCAACCTAAGCCTAAGGGCTGGGGCATACCAGGCCTGGGGCTCCCAAATCCTAAGGGCGGGGGCGCCCCAGGCCTGGGGCTCACAACGCCTAAGGGCTGGGGCTCCCCAGGCCTGGGGCTCCCAAAACCTAAAGGCTGGGGCGCCGCTGGCCTGGGGCTCCCAAAGTCTAAAGGCTGCGGCGCCCCAGGCCAGGGGCTCCCTAAGCCTAAGGGCTGGGCCGTACCAGGCCTGGGGTTCCAAAAACCTAAGGGTTGGGGAGCCCCATGCATGGGGCTCCCAAAGCCTAAGGCCTGGGGCGCCCTAGGCCAGGGGCTCCCTAAGCCTTAGGGCTGGGGCGTACCAGGCCTGGGGCTCTCAAAACCTAAGGGCTGGGACGCCACAGCCCTGGCACTCCCAAAGCCTAAGGGCAGGGGCACCCCAGGCCTGGGGCTCCCATAGCCTAAGGGAGGGGGCGCCCCAGGCCTGGGCTCCCAAAGCCTAAGGGCTGGGGCACCCCAGGCCTGGGGCTCCCAAATCCTAAGTGCTGGGGCGCCCCAGGTCAGGGGCTCCCTAAGCCAAAGGGCTGGGGCGTACCAGGCCTGTGGCTTCCAAAGCCTAAGGGCGGGGGCGCCCAGGAATGGGACTCCCAAAACCTAAGGGCTGGGGTGCCCCAGGCCTGGGACTCCCTAAGCCTAAGGGCAGGGAAGCCCCAGGCCTGGGGCTCCCTAAGCCGAAGACCTGGGTCCCACCAGGTCTGGGGCTCCCTAAGCCTAATGTCTGGGGTGCCCCAGGCCTGTGGCTACCAGAGCCTACGATCTGGGGCGCCCCAGGCCTGTGGCTTCCAGATTCTACGAGCTGGGGCGCCCCAGGCCTGTGGCTCCAAAAGCCTAAGAGTTGGGGCGCCCCAAGCCTGGGGCTCCCAAAGCCTAAGGGCTGGCGCCACAGGCCTGGGGCTCCCAAATCCTATGGGCTGGGGCGTCCCAGCCTGGGGTTCCAAAAGCCCAAGGGCTGGGGCGCCCAAGGCCTGGGGCTCCCTAAGGCTAAGGGCTGGGACGTACCAGGCCTGGGGCTCCCTAAGCCTAAGGGCTGCGGCGCCCTAGGCCTGGAGCTCCCTAAGCCGAAGGGCTGGGTGTCCCCAGGCCTAGGGCTCCCTAAGCCTATTGGATGGGGGGACCCCAGGCCTGGGGCTCCCAAAGCATAAGCGCTGGGGCGCCCCCGGCCTGGGTCTCCCAAAGCCTAAGGGCTGACGCGCCCCGGCCTGGGGCTCCCAAAGCCTAAGGTCTGGAGCGCCCCAGGCCAGGGGCTCCCTAAACCTAAGGGAGTGGGCGCCCAAGGCCTGGGGCTCCCAAAGCCTAAGGGCTGGGGCGCCCCAGGCCTGGGGCACCCAAAACCTAGAGGCTGGGGCACCCAAGCCTGGGGCTCCCAAAACCTAAGGGATGGGGCGCCCCAGGCCTGGGGCTCCCTAAGAAAAAGGGCTGCGGCTCCCCAGGCCAGAGGCTCCCTTAGCCTAACGGCTGGGCCGACCCAGACCTGGGGCTCCCAAAGCCTAAGGGCTGGGGCACCCCAGGCCTGGGGCTCCCTAAACCAAAGGGCTGGGGCGTACCAGGCCTGTGGCTTCCAAAGCCTAAGGGCTGGGGCACCCAGGAATGGAACTCCCAAACCTATGGGCTGGGGTGCCCCAGGCCTGGGACTCCCTAAGCCTAAGGGCAGGGATGCCCCAGGCCTGGGGCTCCCTAAGCCGAAGAGCTGGGTCCCCCGAGGTCTGGGGCTCCTTAAGCCTAAGGTCTGGGGCGCCCCAGGCCTGTGGCTCCCAGAGCCTACGAGCTGGGGTGCCCCAGGCCTGGGGCTCCCAAATCCTAAGGGCTGGGGCTCCCCAGGCCTGGGGCTCCCAAAGCCTAAGGGCTGGGGCACCCCAGGCCTGGGGCTTCCAAAGCATAAGGGCTGGTGCGCCCCAGGCCTGGGGCTCCCAAACTCTAAGGGCGGGGGCGCCCCAGGCCTGGGGCTCCCAAATCCTAAGGGCTGGGGTGCCCCTGGCCTGGGCCTCCCAAAGCCTAAGGGCTGGGGCGCCTATGCCCGGGGCTCCCTAAGCCTAAGGGCTAGGCCCTACCAGGCCTGGGGCTCCCAAAGCCTAAGGGCTGGGGCACCCCAGGCCTGGGGCTCACAAAGCCTAAGGCCTACAGCGCTCCAGGCCTGTGGCTCCCAAAGCCTAAGGATTGGGGAGCCCCAGGCCTGGGAGTCCCAAAGCCTAACGGCTGGGGTGCCCCTGGCCTGGGGCTCCCAAAGCCTAAAGGCTGGGATGCCCCAGGCCTGGGCCTCACAAAGCCTATTGGCAGTTGCACCCCAGGTCTGGGGCTCCCAAAGCATAAGGGCTGGGGCGCCCAAGCCAGGGGCTCCCTAAACCTAAGGGGTGGGCCGTACCAGGCCTGGGGCTCCCAAAGCCTAAGGGCTGGGGCACCCCAGGCCTGGGGCTCCCAAAGCCTAAGGCCTGGGGCGCTCCAGGCCTGGGGCTCCCAAAGCCTAAATCCTGGGACGCCCCAGGCCAGGGGCTCCCTAAGCCTAAGGGCTGGGGCGTACCAGGCCTGAGGCTCCCAAAGCCTAAGGGCTGGGGCGCCCCAGGCATGGGACTCCCAAAGCCTAAGGGCTGGTGCGCCCCAGGCCTGGGGCTCCCAAAGCTTAAGGGCGGGGGGCCCCAAGCCTGGGGCTCACAAAGCCTAAGGCGGGGGCGCCCGAGGCCTGGGGCTCCCAAAGCCTAAGGGCTGGGGCGCCCGTGGCCGGGGCCTCCCAAAGCCTAAGGGCTGGGGCGCTCCTGGCCAGGGGCTCCCTAAGCCTAAGGGCTGGTCCGTACCAGGCCTGGGGCAACCTAAACCTAAGGGCTGGGGCATACCTGGCCTGGGGCTCCCAAATCCTAAGGCGGGGGCGCCCCAGGCCTGGGGCTCCCAAAACCTAAGGGCTGGGGCGCCCCTGGCCTGGGGCTCCCAAAGTCTAAAGGCTGCGGCGCCCCAGGCCAGGGGCTCCCTAAGCCTAAGGGCTGGGCCGTACCAGGCCTGGGGCTCCAAAAACCTAAGGGTTGGGGAGCCCCATCCCTGGGGCTCCCAAAGCCTGAGGCCTGGGGCGCCCTAGGCCAGGGGCTCCCTAAGCCTAAGGGCTGGGGCGTACCAGGCCTGGGACTCCCAAAGCCTAAGGGCAGGGGCACCCCAGGCCTGGGGCTCCCATATCCTAAGGGCGGGGGCGCCCCAGGTCTGGGGCTCCCAAAGCTAAAGGGCGTGGGAGCCCCGGCCTGGGGATCCTTAAGCCTAAGGGCTGGGGCACCTCAGGCCTGGGGCTCCCTAAGCCAAGGGCTTTGGCGCCCCAGGCCTGGGGCTCCCAAAGCCTAAGTGCTGGGGCGCCCCAGGTCAGGGGCTCCCTAAGCCAAAGGGCTGGGCGTACCAGGCCTGTGGCTTCCAAAGCCTAAGGGCTGGGGCGCCCAGGAATGGGACTCCCAAACCAAAGGGCTGGGGTGCCCCAGGCCTGGGACTCCCTAAGCCTAAGGGCAGGGATGCCCCAGACCTTGGGCTCCCTAAGCCGAAGAGCTGGGTCCCCCCAGGTCTGGGGCTCCTTAAGCCTAAGGTCTGGGGCGCCCCAGGCCTGTGGCTCCCAGATCCTACGATCTGGGGCGCCCCAGGCCTGGGGCTCCCAAAATCTATGGGCTGGGGCGTCCCAGCCTGGGGCTCCCAAATCCTAAGGGCTGGGGCACCCCAGGCCTGGGGCTCCCAAAGCCTAAGGGCTGGGGTACCCCAGGCCTGGGGCTTCCAAAGCATAAGGGCTGGTGCGCCCCAGGCCTGGGGCTCCCAAAGTCTAAGGGCGGGGGTGTTGCAGGCCTGGGGCTCCCAAATCCTAAGGGCTGGGGTGCCCCTGGCCTGGGCCTCCCAAAGACTAAGGGCTGGGGCGCCCCAGGCCTGGGGCTCACAAAGCCTAAGGCCTGCGGCGCTCCAGGCCTGGGGCTCCCAAAGCCTAAGGACTGGGGCGCCCCAGGCCTGGGACTCCCAAAGCCGAACGGCTGGGGTGCCCCAGGCCTGGGGCTCCCAAAGCCTAAGGGCTGGGGTGCTCCAGGCCTGGGGCTCACAAAGCCTAAGGGCAGTTGCCCCCCAGGTCTGGGGCTCCCAAAGCTTAAGGGCTGGGGTGCCCCAAGGCAGGGGCTCCCTAAGCCTAAGGGGTGGGCCGTACGAGGCTTGGGGCTCCCAAAGCCTAAGGACTGGGGCGCCCCAGGCCTGGGACTCCCAAAGCCTAACGGCTGGGGTGCCCCAGGCCTGGGGCTCCCAAAGCCTAAGGGCTGGGGTGCTCCAGGCCTGGGGCTCACAAAGCCTAAGGGCAGTTGCCCCCCAGGTCTGGGGCTCCCAAAGCCTAAGGGCTGGGGTGCCCCAAGGCAGGGGCTCCCTAAGCCTAAGGGGTGGGCCGTACGAGGCTTGGGGCTCCCAAAGCCTAAGGGCTGGGGCACCCCAGGCCTGGGGCTCCCAAAGCCTAAGGCCTGGGGCGCTCCAGGCCTGGGGCTCCCAAACCCTAAATCCTGGGACGCCCCAGGCCAGGGGCTCCCTAAGCCTAAGGGCTGGTGCGTACCAGCCCTGGGGCTCCCAAAGCCTAAGGGCTTGGGCGCACAAGGCCAGGGACTCCCAAAGCCTAAGGGCTTCGGCGCCCCAGGCCTGGGACTCCCTAAGCCTAAGGGCTGGGGTGCCCCATGCCAGGGGCTCCCTAAGACTTAGGGCTGGGGCACCCCAGGCCTGAGGCTCCCTAAGTCTAAGGGCTGGGGCACCCTAGGCCTGGGGCTAACTATGAATAAGGGCTGGGGCGCCCCAGGACTGGGGCTAACTAAGAATAAGGGCTGGGCGCCCCAGGCCTGGGGCTCCCTAAGGCTAAAGGCTGTGGCACCCCAGGTCTGGGGCTCCCTAAGCCTAAGGGCTGCGGCGTCCCAGGCCTCGGGCTCCCAAAGCCTAAGGGCTGCGGCGCCCCAGGCCTGGGGCTCCTAAAGCGTAAGGGCTGGGGCGCCTCAGGCCTGGGGCTCCCTAAGCCTAATTGCTGGGGCGGCGCATGTCTGGGGCTCTATAAGCCTAAGGGCTGGGGCGACCCAGGCCTAGTGCTCCCTAAGCCTAATTGCTGGGGTGCACCAGGTCTGGGGCTCTCCAAGTCTAAGGGCTGGGGCGACCCAGGCCTGAGGCTCCCAAAGCCTAAGTGCTGGGACGCCTCAGGCCACGGGTTTCCTAAGTCTAAGAGCTGGGGCTCACCAGGCCTGGGGCTCCCAAAGCCTAAATGCAGGGTCGCCCCAGGCCTGGGGCTCCCAATGTACAAGGGATGAGGCGTCCCAGGCCTGGGGCACCCTAAGCCTAAGGGCTGGGACGCCCCAGGCATGGGGCTCCCTAAGCCTAATTTCTAGGGCGCCCCAGGTCTGGGGCTCTCTAAGCCTAAGGGCTGGGGCGCCCCAGACCTGGGGCTCTCAAAGCCTAATGGCTGGGGCGCCTCAGGCCTGGGGCTCCCAAAGCCTAAGGGCTGGCGCGACCCAGGCCTGGGACTCCCTAAGCCTAAGGGTTGGGGGGCCCCAGGCCTCGGGCTCCCTAATCCTAAGGGCTGGGGCGCCCCAGGCCTGGGGCTCCCTAAGCTTAAGGGCTGGGGCGTCCCAGGACTGGGGCTCCCTAAGCATAAGGGCTGGGGCCTCCCAGGCCTGGTTCTCCCTAAGTCTAAGGGCTGGGTGCAAGAGGCCGGGGCCTCCCTAAGCCTAAGGACTGGGGCGTACCAGGCCTGGGGCTCTCAAAACGTAAGGGCTGGGGCGCCCCAGCCCTGGGACTCCCAAAGCCTAAGGGCAGGGGCACCCCAGGCCTGGGGCTCCCATAGCCTAAGGGCGGGGGCACCCCAGGCCTGGGGCTCCCAAAGCCTAAGGGCTGGGGAGCCCCGGGCCTGGGGCTCCCAAAGCTTAAGGGCGGGGGCGCCCCAGGCCTGGGGCTCCCTAAGCCTAAGGCTGGGGCACCCCAGGCCTGGGGCTCCCTAAGCCAAGGGCAGGGGCCCCCCAGGCCTGGGGCTCCCAAAGCCTAAGTGCTGGGGCGCCCCAGGTCAGGGGCTCCCTAAGCCAAAGGGCTGGGGCATACCAGGCCTGTGGCTTCCAAAGCCTAAGGGCTGGGGCGTCCAGGAATGGGACTCCCAAAACCTAAGGGCTGGGGTGCCCCAGGCCTGGGACTCCCTAAGCCTAAGGGCAGGGACGCCCCAGGGCTGGGGCTCCCGAAGCCGAAGACCTGGGTCCCACCAGGTCTGGTGCTCCCTAAGCCTAATGTCTGGGGTGCCCCAGGCTTGTGGCTACCAGAGCCTTCGAGCTGGGGCGCCCCAGGCCTGTGGCTTCCAGATCCTACGAGCTGGGGCGCCCCAGGACTGTGGCTCCAAAAGCCTAAGAGTTGGGGCGCCCCAAGCCTGGGACTCCCAAAGCCTAAGGGCTGGTGCCACAGGCCTGGGGCTCCCAAATCCTATGGGCTGGGGCGTCCCAGCCTGGGGCTCCAAAAGCCCAAGGGCTGGGGCGCCCAAGGCCTGGGGCTCCCTAAGGCTAAGGGCTGGGGCGCCCCAGGCCTGGGGCACCCAAAGCCTAAGGGCTGGGGCATCCCAGCCTGGGGCTCCCAAAACCTAAGGGATGGGGCGCCCCAGGCCTGGGGCTCCCTAAGAAAAAGGGCTGCGGCTCCCCAGGCCAGAGGCTCCCTTAGCCTAACGGCTGGGGCGACCCAGGCCTGGGGCTCCATAAGCCTAAGGGCTGGGGCACCCCAGGCCTGGGGCTCCCTAAGCCAAAGGGCTGGGGCGTACCAGGCCTGTGGCTTCCAAAGCCTAAGGGCTGGGGCACCCAGGAATGGAACTCCCAAACCTATGGGCTGGGGTGCCCCAGGCCTGGGACTCCCTAAGCCTAAGGGCAGCGATGCCCCAGGCCTGGGGCTCCCTAAGCCGAAGAGCTGGGTCCCCCGAGGTCTGGGGCTCCTTAAGCCTAAGGTCTGGGGCGCCCCAGGCCTGTGACTCCCAGAGCCTACGAGCTGGGGCGCCCCAGGCCTGGGGCTCCCAAAATCTATGGGCTGGGGCGTCCCAGCCTGGGGCTCCCAAATCCTAAGGGCTGGGGCTCCCCAGGCCTGGGGCTCCCAAATCCTAAGGGCTGGGGTGCCCCTGGCCTGGGCCTCCCAAAGCCTAAGGGCTGGGGCGCCTAGGCCAGGGGCTCCCTAAGCCTAAGGGCTGGGCCCTACCAGGCCTGGGGCTCCCAAAGCCTAAGGGCTGGGGCGCCCCAGGCCTGGGACTCACAAAGCCTAAGGCCTGCAGCGCTCCAGGCCTGGGGCTCCCAAAGCCTAAGGACTGGGGCGCCCCAGGCCTGGGAATCCCAAAGCCTAAGGGCTGGGGCGCCCGTGGCCGGGGCCTCCCAAAGCCTAAGGGCTGGGGCGCTCCTGGCCAGGGGCTCCCTAAGCCTAAGGGCTGGGCCGTACCAGGCCTGGGGCAACCTAAGCCTAAGGGCTGGGGCATACCAGGCCTGTGGCTCCCAAATCCTAATAGCGGGGGCGCCCCAGGCCTGGGGCTCCCAAAACCTAAGGGCTGGGGCGCCCTTGGCCTGGGGCTCCCAAAGTCTAAAGGCTGCGGCGCCCCAGGCCAGGGGCTCCCTAAGCCTAAGGGCTGTGCCGTACCAGGCCTGGGGCTCCAAAAACCTAAGGGTTGGGGAGCCCCATGCCTGGGGCTCCCAAAGCATAAGGCCTGGGGCGCCCTAGGCCAGGGGCTCCCTAAGCCTAAGGGCTGGGGCGTACCAGGCCTGGGGCTCCTTAAGCCTAAGGGCTGGGGCACCCCAGGCCTGGGGCTCCCTAAGCCAAGGGCAGTGGCGCCCCAGGCCTGGGGCTCCCAAAGCCTAAGTGCTGGGGCGCCCCAGGTCAGGGGCTCCCTAAGCCAAAGGGCTGGGGCGTACCAGGCCTGTGGCTTCCAAAGCCTAAGGGCTGGGGCGCCCAGGAATGGGACTCCCAAACCTAAGGGCTGGGGTGCCCCAGGCCTGGGATTCCCTAAGCCTAAGGGCAGGGATGCCCTAGGCCTTGGGCTCCCTAAGCCGAAGAGCTGGGTCCCCCCAGGTCTGGGGCTCCTTAAGCCTAAAGTCTGGGGCGCCCCAGGCCTGTGGCTCCCAGATCCTACGAGCTGGGGCACCCAGGCCTGGGGCTCCCAAAATCTATGGGCTGGGGCGTCCCAGCCTGTGGCTCCCAAATCCTAAGGGCTGGGGCACCCCAGGCCTGGGGCTCCCAAAGCTTAAGGGCTGGGGTACCCCAGGCCAGGGGCTTCCAAAGCATAAGGGCTGGTGCGCCCCAGGCCTGGGGCTCCCAAAGTCTAAGGGCGGGGGCGCTGCAGGCCTGGGGCTCCCAAATCCTAAGGGCTGGGGTGCCCCTGGCCTGGGCCTCCCAAAGACTAAGGGCTGGGGCGCCCCAGGCCTGGGGCTCACAAAGCCTAAGGCCTGCGGCGCTCCAGGCCTGGGGCTCCCAAAGCCTAAGGACTGGGGCGCCCCAGGCCTGGGACTCCCAAAGCCTAACGGCTGGGGTGCCCCAGGCCTGGGGCTCCCAAAGCCTAAGGGCTGGGGTGCTCCAGGCCTGGGGCTCACAAAGCCTAAGGGCAGTTGCCCCCCAGGTCTGGGGCTCCCAAAGCCTAAGGGCTGGGGTGCCCCAAGGCAGGGGCTCCCTAAGCCTAAGGTGTGGGCCGTACGAGGCCTGGGGCTACCAAAGCCTAAGGGCTGGGGCACCCCAGGCCTGGGGCTCCCAAAGCCTAAGGCCTGGGGCGCTCCAGGCCTGGGGCTCCCAAACCCTAAATCCTGGGACGCCCCAGGCCAGGGGCTCCCTAAGCCTAAGGGCTGGGGCGTACCAGGCCTGGGGCTCCCAAAGCCTAAGGGCTTGGGCGCCCAAGGCCAGGGACTCCCAAAGCCTAAGGGCTTGGGCGCCCCAGGCCTGGGGTTCCCTAAGCCTAAGGGCTGGGGTGCCCCATGCCAGGGGCTCCCTAAGCCTAAGGGCTGCGGCGTCCCAGGCCTCGGGCTCCCAAAGCCTAAGGGCTGCGGCGCCCCAGGCCTGGGGCTCCTAAAGCGTAAGGGCTGGGGCGCCTCAGGCCTGGGGCTCCCTAAGCCTAATTGCTGGGGCGGCGCATGTCTGGGGCTCTATAAGCCTAAGGGCTGGGGCGACCCAGGCCTAGTGCTCCCTAAGCCTAATTGCTGGGGTGCACCAGGTCTGGGGCTCTCCAAGTCTAAGGGCTGGGGCGACCCAGGCCTGGGGCTCCCAAAGCCTAAGTGCTGGGACGCCTCAGGCCACGGGTTCCCTAAGTCTAAGAGCTGGGGCTCACCAGGCCTGGGGCTCCCAAAGCCTAAATGCAGGGGCGCCCCAGGCCTGGGGCTCCCAATGCACAAGGGCTGAGGCGTCCCAGGCCTGGGGCACCCTAAGCCTAAGGGCTGGGACGCCCCAGGCATGGGGCTCCCTAAGCCTAATTTCTAGGGCGCTCCAGGTCTGGGGCTCTCTAAGCCTAAGGGCTGGGGCGCCCCAGACCTGGGGCTCTCAAAGCCTAATGGCTGGGGCGCCTCAGGCCTGGGGCTACCAAAGCCTAAGGACTGGCGCGACCCAGGCCTGGGACTCCCTAAGCCTAAGGGCTGGGGGGCCCCAGGCCTCGGGCTCCCTAATCCTAAGGGCTGGGGCGCCCCAGGCCTGGGGCTCCCTAAGCTTAAGGGCTGGGGCGTCCTAGGACTGGGGCTCCCTAAGCATAAGGGCTGGGGCTTCCCAGGCCTGGTTCTCCCTAAGTCTAAGGGCTGGGTGCAAGAGGCCGGGGCCTCCCAAAGCTTAAGGGCTGGGGCGCCCCATGCCTGGGGTTCCAAAGCCTAAGGGTTGGGGCGCCGCAGGCCTGGGGCTCCCAAAATCTATGGTCAGGGGCGTCCCAGGCCTGGGCCTCCCAAAGCCTAAGGGCTGAGGCACCCCAGGCCTGGGGCTCCCAAAGCCTAAGGGCTGGGGCGCACCAGGTCTGGGGCTCCCAAAGACTAAGGGCTGGGGCGACCTGGCCTCAGGCTCCCAAAATCTAAGGGCTAGGGCGCCCCAGGTCTGGGGCTCCCTTAGCGTTAGGGCTGGGGCGCCCCAGACCTGGGGCTCCCAAAGCCTAAGGGCTGGGGTACCCCAGGCCTGGGGCTAACTAAGACTAAGGGCTGGGACGCCCCAGACCTGGAGCTATCAAAGCCTAAGGACTGGGGCGTCCCAGGCCTTGGGCTTCTTAAGCCTAAGGGCTGGGGCGCCCCAGGCCTGGGTCTCCCTAACTAAGGGCTGGGGTGACCCAGGCCTGGGGCTCCCTAAGACTAATTGCTGGGGCGCCCCAGGTCTGGCCATACCAAATACTGAGGGCTGGGATGCCCCAGGCCTTGGGCTCCCTAAGCCTAATTGCTGGGGGGCCCCAGTTCTGGGGCTCTCTAAGCCTTAGGGCTGGGGCGACCCTGGCCTGGCGCTCCCTAAGCCTAAGGGCTGGGGCCCCCCAGGCCTGGGGCTCCCAAAGCCTAAGGGCTGGGGCACCCCAGGCCTGGGGCTCCCTAAGCCTAAGGGCTGGGTCGTCCCAGGCCTGGGGCTCCCTAAACTTAAGGGCTGGGGCGCCCCTGGCCTGGGGCTCCCAAAGCCTAAAGGCTGGGGCGCCCCATGCCTGGGGTTCCAAAGCCTAAGGCCTGGGGCGCCACAGGCCTGGCGCTCCCAAAGCCTAAGGGCTGTGGCGCCCCAGGTCTGGGGCTCCCAAAGCCTAAGGGCTGGGGCGCCCCATGCCTGGGGTTCCAAAGCCTAAGGGTTGGGGCGCCGCAGGTCTGGGGCTCCCAAAACTTATGGTCAGGGGCGTCCCAGGCCTGGGCCTCCCAAAGCCTAAGGGCTGGGGCGCCCCAGGCCTGGGGCTCCCAAAGCCTAAGGAATGGGGCGCCTCAGGCCTGGGGCTCCCTAAGCTTAAGGTTTGGGGAGCCTCAGGCCGAGGGCTTCCTAAGCCTAAGTGTGGGGGCGCCCCAGGCCTGGCGCTCCCAAAGCCTAAGGGCTGGGGCGCCCCAGGTCTGGGGCTCCCAAAGCCTAAGGGTTGGGGCGCCCCAGGCCTGGGGCTTCCTAAGCCTAAGGGCTGTGTCGTCCCAGGCCTGGGGCTCCCTAAGCTTAAGGGCTGGGGCGCCCCAGGCCTGGGGCTCCCAAACCCTAAGGGCTGGTGCGCCCCATGCCTGGGGTTCCAAAGCCTAAGGGCTGGGGCGCCACAGGCCTGGGGCTCCCAAAACCTATGGGCTGGGGCGTCCCATGCCTGGGGCTCCCAAAGACTAAGGGCTGAGGCGCACCAGGCCTGGGGCTCCCGAAGACTAAGGTCTGGGGCGACCCGGCCTCAGGCTCCCAAAACCTAAGGGTTGGGGCGCCCCAGGCCTGGGGCTCCCAAAACCTATGGGCTGGGGCGTCCCAGTCCTGGTGCTCCAAAAGCCTAAGGGCTTGGGCGCCACGGCATCGGGCTCCCAAAAACTAAGGGCTGGGATGCCCCAGCCCTGGGGCTCCAAAGCGTAACGGCGGCGGCGCCCCAGGCCTGGGGCTCCCTAAGCCTAAAGGCTGGGGCGCCCCAAGCCTTGGGCTCCCCCAGCCTAAGGGCTCTGGTGCCCCATGCCAGGGGCTCACTAAGCCTTAGGGCTGGGGCGCCCCAGCCCTGAGGCTCCCTAAGCCTAAGGGCTGGGGCGCCCTAGGCCTGGGGCTCCCAAAGCCTAAGGGCTGGGGTGCCCCAGGACTGGGGCTAACTTAGCCTAAGGGCTGGGTGCCCCAGGCCTGGGGCTCCCTAATGCTAAGTGCTGGGGCGACCCAGGGCTGGTGCGCCCCAGTTCTGGGGGTCCCTAAGCTTTAGGGCTACGGGGCCCCAGGCCTGGGTCTCTCAAAGCCCAAGGGCTGCGGCGCCCCAGGCCTGGGGCTACCAAAGCCTAAGGGCTGGGGCACCCCAGGCCTGGGACTCTCTAAGCCCAAGGGCTGGGGCGCCCCCGGCCTGGTGCTCCCTAAGCCTAATTGCTTGGGGCCACATGTCTGGGGCTCTCTAAGCCTAAGGGCAGGGGCGACCCAGGCCTGGGGCTCCCTAAGCCTATTTGCTGGGGCGCACCAGGCCTGTGGCTCCCTAAGCCTAAGGGCTGGGGTGCCCCATGATAGGGGCTCCCTAATCTGAGAGCTGGGGCTCACCAGGCCTGGGCCTCCCAAAGCCTAAGGGCTGGGGCGCCCCAGGCCAGGGGCTCCCAAAGCCCAACGGCTGAGGCGTCCCAGACCTGGGGCACCCTAAGCCTAAGGGCTGCGGCGACCCAGGCCTTGGTCTCCCACAGCCTAAGGGATGGGGTACCCCATGCCAGGGGCTCCCTAAGCCTTAGGGCTGGGGCGCCCCATGCCTGAGGCTCCCTAAGCCTAAGGGCTGGGGCACCCTAGGCTTGGGCCTCCCAAAGCCTAAGGGCTGGGGAGCCCCTGGACTGGGGCTCCCAAAGCCTAAGTGTTGTTGCGCCCCTAGCCAGGGGCTCCCTAAGTTAAAGAGCTGGGGCTCAAAAGTCTTGGGGCTTCCTAAGCCAAAGGGCTGGGGCGCCCCAAGCCTGGGGTTCCAAAAGCCTAAGGGATGGGGCGCAACAGGCCTGGGCCTCCCAAGCTGAAGTGCTCGGGCGCCCCAGGCCTGGGGCTCCCTAAGCCTTAGGGCTGGGGCGACGCAGGCCTGAGGCTCCCTAAGCCTAAGGGCTGGGGCGCCCTAGGCCTGGGGCTCCCAAAAGCCTAAGGGCTGTGGCGCCCCAAGACTGGGGCTAGCTAAGCCCAAGGGCTGGGCGCCCCACGCCGGGGCTCCCTAAGCCTAATTGATGGGGCGCACCAGGCCTGGGGCTCCCTAAGCCTAAGTGCTGGGGCGCCTCAGGCCAGGGGCTCCTTAATCTAAGAGCTGGGGCTCACCAGGCCTGGGGCTCCCAAAGCCTAAGTGCTGGGGCCCCCCAGGCCTGGGGCTCCCAAAGCCCACGGGCTGAGGCGTCCCAGGCCTGGGGCACCCTAAGCCTAAGGGCTGGGGCGCCCCCTGCATGGGGCTCCCTAAGCCTAAGGGCTGGGGCGCCCCAGGTCTGGGGCTACTTAAGCCTAAGGGCTGGGGCGCCCCAGGCCTGGGGCTCAAAAAACCTATGGGCTGGGGCGTCCCAGTCCTGGTGCTCCCAAAGCCTAAGGGCTGGGGCGCCCCAGGCTTGGGGCTCCCAAGCTTAAGGGCTGGGGTGCCCCAGGCCTTGGGCTCCCTAAGCCTAAGGGCTGTGGTGCCCCATGCCAGGGGCTCCCGAAACCTTAGGGCTGGGGCGCCCCAGGCCTGAGGCTCCCAAAGCCTAAGGGCTGGGGCGCCCCAGGACTGGGGCTAACTAAGCCTAAGGGCTAGGCGCCCGAGGCCTAGGGCTCCCTAAGGCTAAAGGCTGGGGCGCCCCAGGCCTGGGGCTCCCTAACCCTAAGGGCTGTGGTGCCCCTGGCCTGGGGCTCCCTAAGCCTAAGAGCTTGGGAGCCCCAGACCTGGGGCTCCCTAACCCTAAGAGCTGGGGCGCCCAAGGCCTAGGTCTCCCTAAAGCTAAGGTCTGGGGCTCCCAAAGCCTAAGGGCTTGGGTGCCCCAGGCCTGGGGCTCCCTAAGCCTATGGGCTGGGGCGCCCCATTCCTGGGGCCCCTTAAGCCTAAGGGCTGATGCGTCCCAGGCCTGGGTCTCCCTAAGCCTAAGGGCTGGGGCGCAACAGACCTGAGGCTTCCAAAGACTAAGGGCTGGGGCGCAACAGACCTGAGGCTTCCAAAGACTAAGGGCAGGGGCGCCCCAGGCCTGGGGCTCCCTATGCCTAAGGGCTGGGGCGTCCCAGGCCAGGTGCTCCCTAAGCCTAAGTTATGGAGCGCCCCAGGCCTGGGGTTCCCTAAGCCTCAGGGATGTGGTGCCCTGGGCCTGGGGCTCCCTAAGCCTAAGGGCTGGGGCTCCCCAGGCCTGGGGCTCCCTATGCTTAAGGGTTGGAGGACCCCAGCCTGGGGCTCCCTAAGCCTAAGGGCTGGGGCGCCAAAGGCCTGGGGCACCCTAAGACTAGGGCTGGGGCGCGCCTGGCCTGGGGCTCCCAAAACCTAAGGGCAGGGGCGCCCCACGCCTGGGGCTCCGTAAGCCTAAGGGCTGGGGCACCTCAGGCCAGGAGCTTCCTAAGTTTAAGGGCTGGGGCGCCCCAGGCCTGGGGCTCCCTAAGCGTAAGGGCTGTGGCGCCCCAGGCCAGGGGCTCCCTAAGCCTAAGGGCTGGGGCGCCCCTGGCGTGGGGCTCCCTAAGCCTAAGGGCTGTGGTGCCCCAGGCCAGGGGCTCCCTAAACCTAAGGCTGTGCGGCAAACCAAACTGAGCTCAGGGGGAGCTGGTCTGTGGGTTATGTTAGCCATAAAGTGAGCAGTTTGAACTCACCAGCCACCACTCAAAGGGAGAAAGAGGAGGCTTTCTGCTCCCATGGACTTACAGTCTACGAAGTGGCAGGGAGCATTTCTATGCCTCCTATGATTAGGATCTAGGAGGGTGAGGGTGCAGTTGGTTTGGACCTGTCTTCAGGCCATTTCCCAGATGGGCTGCCAGCAGTGGCTCTGCCTTCAGGAATGTCTGATGACCTTGAGGGCAGCAAAGTCCTAAACAGACTCTGGCAGTGGTTCTCAACCTTCCTAATACAGGTCCTCTTGTTGTGGTGATGCCCCCCTCCCCCAACCATTAAATGTAATTTTGCTACAGTTATGAATTGGGTGAGCCCTGTGAAAGGGTCATATGACTCCCAAAGGGGTCGCAACCCACAAGTTGAGAACCACTGCACTAAGTGTTCCCCTCCCAGGCAGCCCTACCAGTGTCTGGTGTGCATAGTTCTGTGAGGTGAGAGAAATGGACTTAGTGTCTGCTTCTGGTGACAGTTGATGTGGGTGGGCTTTCTCCCTATATCAAATCCCTCTCAGGCCATTTGTCACCACAACAGAGGGAGCCATGCACAAAAAAGCAAGAAGAGGATGCAGCACAGCAGGACAGCAAGCAGAACAAAGATTGAATAAGCACAATTTACTTCAATCATGAATCGGGTGCCCTTGAGATGTGAAGAAGACCCCAGTCTAGTGACATTAGATCAGGTTTAGGGATTGAGTGAAGGGACCCCTCTTGGCTCCCCACAGTCCCTATTTTGCTTTCCCATTGACCCTGACCCTTGCATCGTGATTGGTCCTTATTCCAGCATGATGGTTGGTTTCATAACCACGGCATATGGGAATGTGTTAGTCGATAGATTATACAGGCACAGCCTCTGGAATGGGTAAGTGAGGAGGCGATTTGGGCTCTCTCATGCAGACCTCTAGTTGTCCTTGACATGACTGGTAGAAGGGATCATGTGAAGTGATTTGAGATCGGCGTTGAGATCTGATAGGTCATGCAGACTTCTAGCTGATCCTGGAAGTACCCTATTTTAAGGAAACACAATGTTTGCCGTTTAAGTCTTACTTGAGCTTAAATTTTGAGCAATAGGCTGTGGCTCACAGTGAGAGTCTATGTGGAGACCCTACATCCATTTTGAGGGGCCACAGATTCAGCCGCCATTGAGTTCTTTCCTACTGCTGACTGGCAGTGGAAAGCTTGTCCCTCAGGCAGTGTGCTTGCGTCCACTCCCCGGGCCAGACTCAACGATATACGGTAGTGTGCACATCCCAATGAAGGTCCCGCTCATGCTCTCACAGGCCCTCCTGAAACTCCATGATTTGATCTGTCTTCAGTCACAATTTTGTGACAAAGTTGTTTGTATTCTATGTTTTGTTTAAATTTTCAGGAGCCCAGGTGGTAATGCTGGATAGTGTTGGACTATTAAGAGCAAGGTCGCTGGTTCAAAGCCACTAGTCATTCCACAGGAGAAAGATGAGGTTATTGCTTCCTGGAAAGGTAGCAACTTCAGGATCCCTACACAGAGTCATTATGAGTCAGAGTCAGCAGGGCAGAATGGGTGTCATTTTATTTAAGTCACTGTGGCTGTGGGTCCTTCCGACACCATTTTGGCCTTATGCGGATGCTCTCCTTCATCCAGAACAGCAGTGTGTGCCTTTGTCTTGTGTAAAACTTAGCAAAGTAGTTCCTAATAAAATATAGTTGAATTGGGAGTCTTTTCCCCCTTAAAACAAAGTAATTACATAAATAGAAACGCGACTATGGTGCTAATAACCAGTTGGAGAGTTGATAGAGCTGAACTCTCAATCCTGATAGAAACCCATTGTGACTGAGCACCTGCTCAAGGTCATCCACAGCGTATGAGGTTGAGCCTATGTGTTGGGGAGTAATTGTGTACATAAAGTTAACAATTTATCTTTCTAAAGATTCTGTCTAAAACTTACTTTAAATAATAAGTTTTCCCCTGGGCTAGGTAAAGTTCAGAGAGTTTAACCCCCTAGGATCCACCCCCTCTCAGCATTCATCATGTTAGGCCAGAGGAGGCAAATCACACCCACTACCCAGGGAGCATTGCTTCCAAAAGCACATTGCCTGTGCCGGGGCAGAGGGGAGGTACCCGTACCAGAAATGCTGACAGAGTGGAACCAGAGAGCTCAGCCCCCAGCTTCCCGAGGGAGCAGCTGTGATGGTTCACTTCTGGATGAATATGTTTAAGCAAAGGCCAAGGGCATGACTTGGGCAGCACGAAAAGCAGATGTGCAGAGGTTGTTCACTACATTCCAGAAATTCACACAGTCTCCGGAGGCTCCTTGGCTCAATGGCAGGAAGTCATTGGTGGCTTCCACCTTCAATCCCAAAAGGTCACTGCTGTCCAGTAGATTCCAACCACAGTGACCCTATATGGAGTTTTCAAGACTGTAAATCTTCATGGGAGCCAGTAGTCTCATTGTCCCCCTTGGGACAGGGAGCTAGCAGCCCGTTTTGCAACCAGGGCTCCTTCCTCTCTAATTCTGGATCTAGTCCCTCCGAATATCCTTCCCTGCCCTTGTGTAGGCTTCTTAAATGCGTTCCACGCTGCTTTTGTTAGTCTGGGTGCATTTGAGAAACAAATCCACAGAAACACGTATGTATAAGAGAGTTGCATGTAAAGGGTGATTGCACATCAAGAAAACATGCTCGCATGTGCTTATGCACCCGCTTTGTCTTCAGCGATCATGTTGGGGTAGGCTGGTGTGCTTTTTCTATGTGGGCTTTGTTGTTTCTTAGCTAGATGGTCCCCTGTTTATCTTCCAGTCTTTAAGACCCCAGACGCTATATCCTTTGATAGCGGGGCACCATGGTGCTTAACTACTACACCACCAGGGTTCATTAGCATGTGACTTATCTCCTGTCATTCACACTAGATGCTCAAAATAGCAGGAGAACAGGTTTCTCCTTTGTGGCCACACCAGGTACTGACAGAACCAAGAACAGAGACACAGTTATATATCTTGACTCTCATTTGCATATTATATGCCAGGAATCCCTAGGAAGTGTCTTGGAATTGTTCTACTCTGGTTCAAATTTCACACACCCTCGCAGTTTCCATACTGACTCTGCCAAACCCCTAGTAACTGATTTGCACCTCCTATCAACTTGGAGAAAACACCCTATGCCAGATATAGAAGTGGACATACTTGGTACCCAGAAAACCTGTACAGTGATTTGAGGGCGGCTCAGCAAACACCCTATGTCAGACATAGAAGTGGACATACTTGGTACCCAGAAAACCTGTTCAGTGTTTTGAGGGCGGCTCAGCAAACAAAATGGTCACAGTGATTAAGCATTCAGCTGCTAACACAACGGTCAACTCTGTAGTGGTTCTGCAAGAGAAGGATATGGTAGTTGACCCCCCAAAAGAGTTACAAACTTGGAAACCCTACGGGTATTTGTATAGGGTCGCTATGTGTTCCAATTGAGATGATTGTCATAGGTTGGGTTTGGTTTAACCCGTCTTACTGAGTATATACATACTCCTTCTTTACACGCGATCAGTTACTTTAGAGGAAAAAGACATGCCTGTCCCAGAACAATCCAAGGACTGGTAAAGGCAACACCCACAAAGACACTCCCTCTGCCTGCCTAACTCTAAAATGCTGCCCATAAAACACTCTTCCTGGTAATATGTGGGCAGCACACTGGGGAGGTGCAGCAAATGTGTGTTGAATGTATGAGGCCATTTCATAGTTTGGTTGCACGATCAGGGTGTCTGTCATAAAGCCCATCTCTTTGACTCCACCTCTCAGCAGAGATGAACACAAGCTCCCCGTTTTTTTTCTCGGCAATGTCCTTGTCAAATAAAAGTTCCTTGTAGATCAGTAACTTGCCACAGAGCAAAAGATATGGGAAGAGGCTCATCTTTCTCCTGGCTATGAAATAGAATGGCAAGCCCTTCCCTTCAACACACACACACACACACACACACACACACGCACACACATGCGTGCACACACACCCCTGCCTTACAACTACATTCGGTTGATTAGCAAACAAAGCTCTACAACCCAACTATGTGTTTTTCTTCTCCAGAGGAATGACGGACTTATATACCCTGCATTGTCTTTTTTTAATGGAATTGCCCCAGTTCTTCTCACCTTTTCGTAGATAGTGCAGTGAACTATTAGGTAACTGCAAGTATTGAAAACTAGTATTGACTTCCAGTTTGTGTCACCTTTGGCTTTGAGCACCCTCCACTTCTCTAGTAAGCTTTCCATTGCTTTGGGGAAATTTTCTCTCTCTGAATTTATTATGTGAGGGGGGTAGTGTAATAATCAATGTGCCTATGGAGGACTATCCTTCATGACCTAAACTCATTAAGGGGTAGTGCCTGATGGAGCATCAGGTTGGAGGAAGGCTTATTAACAACCTGCATTATACAGATGACACAATTTTGCTGAAAATGAGAAGGACTTGATTCACTTGCTGTTGAAGATGAAGGATTAAAGCCTTCAGTTTGGATTATGACTCAATGTAAAGAAAGCCCAGACCCTCACAACTGGACCTATTGATAACATCATGATAAATGGAGGAAAGATCGAAATTGTCAAGGATTTTGTCTTGCTTGAATCCACAATCAATTCTCATGGAAGCAGCAGAGAAGAGAACAAATGACACATTTCACTAGTCAAATCTGCTACATGAGACCTCTTTAAAGTGTTGAAAAGCAAGAGATTACTTTGAGGACTGGGGCGGGTTGACCCAGGCTATGGTATTTTCAACTGTCTCATATTCATGTGAAAGTTGAACACTGAATAAGGAAGACCAAAGAAGAATAGATATATTTGATTAGTAGTGATGTAAAAGAGTAATGAATGTACCATGGACTGCCAAAAGAACAAACCCATCTAACTTGGATGAAGTACAGCCAGAATGTTCCTCAGGGCAAGGATAATGAGACTTCGCCTTAACTTTGACATGTTGTCCGGAGAGATCAGTCCCTGGAGCAGGTCATCGTGTTCTGGAAAGTAGAGGGGCAATGAAAAAGAGGAAGGCCCTCAACAAAAGGGATTGACACAGTGGCTGCAACAATGGGCTCAAACTTAAGAACAACTGTGAGAATGGTACAGGACCGGGTAGTGTATGATTATGTTGTATGTATGGTCACAATGAATCCAAACCCTCCCTATGACACTGAACAACAACAACAACCACCACCTGACTGAATCCTCTGGGAGGACTCTTGAATGTGAGAAAAATGGAACGAAGCCAGAGGAAGGATTGGAGGATGTCTTAAGTTCTTGTCTTAATCTCCTTAACCAAAAATTATCCAACAAGTCAGTAGCCTTAAAACACTTTTCCCCCTGCTTTGGAGCTTACAGGTTCAAATTTGGGGTGCGACTCTAGGTCAGGGTCCTTCTTTGTGGATACCAGAAAGTTCCTTGGCATTCCTCGCTATTTTTCTCCCCGTACTGTGTGTTACTGGGTCTATCCTGGCCTTTAACTCAGAAGTGTTTAGGTTTAGGCTCAAGCCTATTCTCATATAGCCTCATTTTTTTTAACATTTTATTAGGGACTCATACAACTCTTTTCACAATCCATACATATACATACACCAATTGTATAAAGCACATCTGTACATTCTTTGCCCTAATCATTTTCTATTTTTTACATTTTATTAGGGGCTCATACAACTCTTATCACAATTCATACATATACATACATCAACTGTATAAAGCACATCCGCACATTCCCTGCCCCAATCCTTCTCAAAGCATTTGCTCTCCACTTAAGCCCTTTGCATCAGTTCTCCTTTTTTTTCCTCTCGCTCCCTGCTTCCCCCTCCCTCATGTACCCTTGGTAATTTATACATTGTTATTTTGTCATATCTTGCCCTATCCCGAGTCTTCCTTCCCCCTCTTTTCTGCTGTCAATCTCCCAGGGAGGAGGTCACATGTGGATCCTCGTAATCAGTTCCCCCTTTCCAACCCACTCACCCTCCACTCTCCCAGCATCGCCCCTCAACCTTTGGTCCTGAAGGTATCATCCACCCTGGATTCCCTGTGCCTCCCGCCCCCGTATGCACCAGTGTACAACCTCTGCCATATCCAGCCCTGCAAGGTAGAATTTGGATCATGGTATTTGGGGGCAGGAAGCATCCAGGATCTGGGGGAAAGCTGTGTTCTTCATCGGTACTACCTCGCACCCTGACTGACCCATCTCCTCTTCTAAACCCCTCTATGAGGGGATCTCCAGTGGCCATAGGGCCTCATTTATATTACAAAAGAACTCCATTCTTTTCAAACAGGATCATGTCCACCAAGGTTCAAATTTCTCACATATTTTGAGGGGGCTACAGATCAATCCATAATGGTTCTTTTGGGTAGCTGTAACAAATGGCTACCAATCGAGTGACTTAAACAGCAGGCATTTGTTCTCTCACTTTTCTGAAGGGCAAAGGGTTAAAATTAAGGTGTGGGCAAGATTCATTCCTTCTGAGAGCTCTGAAGGAGAATGAAAGTAGCCTCTCTCTGCTTCTGGTCACTGCTGCTAATCCTTGATATTTCTTGGCTTGTAGATGCACTGATCCAATCTCTGCCAGTGTCTTCACACGGGGTCTCTGTGTGCCCAGTCCTCTTCTTGTAAGAACACACCAATCAGTGCATGTAGCATCCATCTGAAATCTAAACCCAGAAAGATGGAGCTCTTGAAATCCTTAACTAAGCACATCTGCCAAGACCTCCTCTCCAAGTAAGGCCATAGCCTCAGGTTCCATGTGAACATGAATGGGTGTGTGTGAATGTGATTTAATGTACTACAGAGGGCACGCTTTGGCCTCAGGAGGAGTGTTTCGCCAGTACCTGCTTCACAGCCCTGAGATTGCCCAGGCATTTGCCACATGTTCTTGTCTTCCCACCATTTATCCACCATTAGGCCTTTTCCCCTAAGTCAGTCAAGCGTCAGTTTCTGTCACTTGTGATCATGACCCTCCCTCCCCCCCAGGTCACAAATTTAAACTGATACAGGCAGTTTCTTTAATGGGCACTATGTTATTCTGACTAGCAAGCAATCCTAAGGAGGGAGGATGAATCAGCAAGAACCCGCTTGCTTCATCTAGCTTCAGGGCAGTCCACAGAGGATTGATCCCTGAGCCACTAACGAATTTTGCAACTGTCACAGAACAATGCAAATAAGTAAGATCCACATCTGCTGAACACCATCATGAGGTCAAACTGTGTGTAAATAAATGCCTGTTTCAAGGAGTGAGTAAATCCTTAGGTAAGGAGTGACAGGTGTTTGTTGGCACAAACCCAGCAAGGCATTATGGGTCGGATATTAATGAACTCATGCTCCTGGGCCTCACAGAGCCCCAGCTCAACTGCTTCAGCTTGTTGACAAACTGAACTCAGGGTACCCGGAGAGAGCACTACCATTTTGATGAACAGGGTTGGTTGGGGATGATGCTTCCTAACTTGCATTTTAATATAAATTTGATGCTTCATCTGAGCAATGTGGAAAGAGCATTCAGATAAAAGAGAGGGACAAACATCAAGTGACCAGAGGATGAAACTTCTATCTAATCTGTGCCCACTGGAAATGCTTCGTGGGAAGGTATTTTTTGGGGGTGTGGGGTTGTTCACCTACCCTGCTCCAAGCCTTCCTCCTCATGCCCAACCCCACCCCAGCATACATCCTACTGGGAGAATGTCTCTGAATAATGAAGTTTTAATAAATGAAGCTTTAATGAGCCTGATAGTCTGCCTAAGACCCCTTAAAATTGTAGTCTTTCATTTGTATTCTTCCATCCTTTTTGAAGAAATGAACCTGATGGCAGGTAGTATGTTTCCTTTCCAGGATGAGCTGATAGAGCCTCACGCTGCTGCAGTGGGAGGTAAAACATTAAAAGGCCCTTTGTGGCTATGAGACATGCCCACTCTCCAAGAGACACTGGGCAGGTTTGCTGAAGCTCCTCAGAATTGACTAGTGGCCCTGGTCCAACCATCTCAACCAACCCAGTCTTCATTTGCACTGCATGCCGTCTCTGAGCTCCAACTGCATGCTTCATTTGAGGATGACAAAGCCTCTATTGTCTGAGAAGATGCGCAGACATATAAACTAATCAATGCTCCCCCTGTCCCCGGGGAGTGTGAAATTCTCCCATCATGACTCACCAGCTTCCCTGGAAATTCCTGTCTTAACTCAGGCACTTAATATCAATGGTGTCTCTGCTTCCTTCCTTCTTGCACACCCCCCCAGGCATTAACTGTCAACCTTCCTCTCCCTAAAATATACTTTGAATCTATTCACTTCATGACATCCCTACTGCCCCAAGGTGTGTCTTGCATTGACTATGAAACTAGATTCTGTATCCATTTTCCAGGGCTGTCAAAACAAAGCATCGTAACTCAGGTGGCTTTTAAGAACAGTCCACCACCTGTCTATCAGTTCGTGGTGCAGTGGTAGCTAGAGTGTTGCTGTGAAATTGGAAGCCGTGCCACCGATATGACAAACCCCATAAGGGTCAGCAATGATGGGCAGGCTTCAGTGGAACCTCGAGCCCTGTGGTGCTCAACCTTACTTTAATACAATTCCTCATGTTGTGGTGACCCCCAACCATAAAATCATTTTCCTTGCTACTTCATAACTGTAATTTTGCTACTGCCATGAATCGGGTGACTCGTGTTAAAAGGTCGCTGGACCCCAAAAGGGGTCAAAACCCACAGATTGAGAACCACTGCTCTAGCCTAAGGCAGACTAGGAAGAAAGACCTGGTGATCTACTTCCAAATATTAACAAATGAAAGCCTTATGGGTCACAACAAAATATGGTCCTATAGAGTGCTGGAAGATGAGCCACTGACCTGCACACAACAGCTACAAAAATAGACTCAAACACACCAACAAACGCCTGCTGAACTCCAAAGCCCTAACAAACCCACTGCCTTCAAGTCCATGCCAACTCATAGACGCCCTATAGGACAGGGGCGAACTGTGTATTAGTCTGGGTATGCTAGAGAAAATCGAGGGAGACTCATGTGTATGAGAGAGAGTTGGTGGTTTTTAAAAATCATTTCCCTATTATTTAATCATTATATTAGGGATTCATACAACTCTTATCACAATCCATCCATCCATCCATTATAAAGCACATTTATACATTCATTGCCCTCATCATTGTCAAAACATTTGCTCTCCACATAAGCCCCTGGCACCTGCTCCTCATTTTTCTCCTCCCTCCCCACTCCCCCCTCCTTATGAACCCTTGATAATTTTATTGGGGGCTCATACAGTTCTTATCACAGTCATTCCATCCATCCATCCATCCATCCATCCATCCATCCATCCATCCATCCACCCATTGTGTGTCAAGTGCATTTGTACATGTGTTGCCCTCATCCTTCTCAAAATATTTGCTTTCTACTTGAGCCCTTGGTATCAGCTCCTCATTTCCCCACTTCCATCCTCCTCCCCCTCCCTCATAAATCCTTGATAATATATAAATTATTTTGGCATATCTTACACGTCAAACATCTCACTTCCCCCACTTTTCTGTTGTCCGTCCCCCAGGGCAGAGGTTTTATGTAGATCCTTGTAATTGGTTCACTCTTTCTACCCCACCTTCCCTCCACCCTCCTGGTATTGCCACTCTCACCACTAGTCCTGAAGGGATCATCTGTCGAGGATTCCCTGTGTTTCCAGCTCCTGTCTGTACCAGAGTACATGTTCTGGTCTAATTCTACCTTATAAGTCCAGAGAGAGAGTTTTATATCAATAAGTAATTGTACATTAAGCAAACGTCCCAGCCCAGTGCAGATCAAATCCATAAGTCTGATATTAGCCCATATGTCTGATACCAATCTATAAATTCCTTTTCAGACCCATAAAACCTGTGCAGTGATGCTGAATGCAGGATAATCACAGGCCAATGGGTGGAAAGTCTTGTGGATCCAGTGGCATTGTAAGCATCTCAGTGCTGGCAGCGATCTCTCTGAGGCTTCTTTGGCTTCAGAGGTCTGGTCGCATCCATTTGGCTTGCCTTCTGTGATGTCTCCCAACTAGTAGCACAGAGAGAGAGAGAGAGAGAGAGAGAGAGAGAGAGAGAGAGAGAGAGAGAGAGAGAGAGAGAGAGAGGTGTCTTCCACCTCCAAGGAGGAAGTACCAGATTTCTCAGAGTTCTCAGGAGAAGGCTATGCCCACATAAAAATCTAACTGACTATCTCCAGATTGGCAGCCTACACTCCACGCCTACACTCCTAATCCTTAACTCGACACAAGATTAGGTGACTACCACAGGCTCCTAATCCATAACAAGCCCATTTATTTTTTCCCTGCATACCGACACCAATCCATTACCCAAAGCTTTACCCAATGGGTGGAGATCTACTTCTAAAACATGAATATAGAAAAATCGCCTTTGCTTGAAGGCTCTCAAGGAAATGCTCACTGAAAACTCCATCCTATTATCTCACCTCCCCCAAATTAGTCTTCTTCTGGGCTTTCAGTCACACCAAGATCTCTCCTGCCCCAAGGCCTTTACATGCACTGTCATCTCTTCCAAGCCCTGAAGTGCCAAGTTCACAGTTCCAGTTAATCTCCCTGATGCTGAATTTTAAGAACTGTGTGTGTGGTAGGGAAGGGGTTGGGCTGTTTGTTGAACTGCTGGGTTTTGGAGCCATTTCTTATGCAACCTCATTTTGTCAATAACTGGTTAATTAATGCAGCATTCATTTGCCCTTCTTCCACTCACAGCACATGGCTTGTATCTTTGGGATCACTCTTCCACCATGCTCCATCTCCATGCTTCTGCTGGCATTGTTCCAATCTGCCAGCTCCAGGCCTGCCTAGTCAGGGCATGACTTTCCTCTGTCCAAAGGGACTGGGTCAGACTCAGTATGTGACTCATGCTAGGTTAATGATATCTAACCCTAAAAATGCCCCAGAAACAATTACCCCATTGCCAATGAGTCCATTTTGAATCATAGAAGGCCCCTGTGGGGTTTCTCAGACTGTAAATATTTATATGAGCAGAAAGTTCCATCTTTTTCCCTATGAGGTAGCTGGTAGGGTAGCACTGCCAACCTTGCAGTTAGCAATCCAATGATTACCTGATAGTACCACCAATGATTAGAAAGGAAAAGAGCCTCTCTCTAATAGAATTCCTAAGCTTCTAGATAAAACTACAGCTGTCATCAGGAAGCCTGCGTGAAACTCAAAAGGAAACAGCACTGAAAGGAAAAGGTTCAAACTCTGATGGTATCAACTGAGTGCCAGAATCCAGCTATTCCTGATGCTCTGTCCCCAGACTTACAAATTCCATAAACCTACCCATTCATTCCTTCTCCTGTTCCTTCCCTTCTCACGCCCCAAGGTACTTTGACTTAGCTTTGAAGGCACTCACAACTTCACGGGTTCTGCCTTGCACAGGTGTCTGCTTGCTTCCAGTTCAGTCCTGACATTGTCCCTATCTTTAGCCATGTTAGGCTTGCGTCCTAGAGCTTTCCTTTGCTTGTCTCCCTATTGCTCTTGTCCTATGAAGTCTGTGGCTTTATCTTTAAGTCTAAGTCCTGCCCTTCCGCTTTCATAGAAATCTGTCTCTGTATCTTGGCTCGTGGCAGGTTGTGTCCTTCAAAGATGACTGTCCTAATGTTGCACATCGCACATTCTCTTGTTACAAGATGAGTTTGTGTTCATTTTTCCAGAAACAGGGCCTGCTTTCCCACTTCCTTGCATCTTGGCAGGCCTCTGACTATGGCAGAAGTGTTGCTCTGTGACTTCCACCTGGTCGTATTGGGTTGTTCACCATTGGGACCCTGTCAGGATATTGCAAGGAAGACCAAGCCAAATGAAAATGTCACATATAGGGTTCTTCTTGAGCTCCAACCAATAGAAGTATCAGTCGTGTGAGGGAATGAGTCTTAAGAGAGCTGCAGCCTCTGTCTTTGAGCTACCCCAGCTAATGCTTGATGAAGCCAAAACTAGTGTCCTCACTGAGCTCTGCCCAGATTGCAGATTTGTGAGCAAAATTGATATTATCATTACTTTAAGATCTTAATTGTGGGGATACTTTCTGTTAGCAGCAGATCATCAGAATACTGCCTAATCAGACTGCATTGCCAGTTTTACTCTCTCCCTCCATATATCTATCTATCTATAGATATAGATATAGATATAGATAGATAGAGATAGAGATAGAGATAGAGATAGAGATAGATATAGATATAGATTTAGATTTAGATATAGATTTAGATATAGATTTAGATATAGATTTAGATATAGATTTAGATATAGATATAGATATCCTCCACTCATCTGAAAGTTGGTTGTACTATAATGGTTTGTGTATTGTTATGATGCTGGAAGCTCTGTTCCCAGAATTTCAAATACCAGCAGGATTGCCCATGGTGGACAGGTTTCAGTGAAGCTTCTAGACTAAGACAGACAAGGAAGAGGGGCCTGACCGTCCACTTCCAAAAATTACTGAAAGAAAACCTTATGGATCACAAGAGAACACTGACTGACTAATGTGTTTTGGACACACTATCAGTGGACAATTGCTAGAGGAAGACATCATATTTGATGAAATAGAGGGACAGGGAAGATCCTTGTTGAGGCAGATTGACCTAATCGCTGCAACAATGGACTTCAACATTCAGGAATGTGTGACAATGGTGCCAGATAAGACAGCACTCCATTCCATTTCATATAAGGTCTCCATGGATCACAGTAGACTTGATGGCACTCTCTATATGTTTGTCTTCAGTGACTTCCCATAGGGCTGCTCTGCCTGGCAGCCTCTATTCTTCATGCTTCCAAATGGGGAGCACAACAGGTCCATAGTCACTGATATTCCCCTCACTCACCAGGTAAAGTAAGGAGGCATGAAGCTAACTAGGTTGTTCTCTTTGCCTTGTCTCTCTTCCTTTTCCCCTCCTCCAACAGGGCTAGAGGGGGTAAATACTTACCTTGCAGTCTAGAAGAGAATTTCTTCCACACCAAAATCTTCTCCTTCCTCAAAAGGCACATACATGCCTTTCTCCTTGTTTTGAATTAAAATGGCAGATGGGATGGTAGGAAAGAAAATGAACTAGTCTAACAGAATGGCCAAACAGATTTACCTTCCACATAAGAATGCAAATAACTCCTCAATCTTGTTATAGAGTCATGATATGATGAGCTCCATCAAAGCACAGTAGAACACCACGGAAGTCAGACCAGAAAGACAATATTGAGTTGATTTTGTATGAGAGATTCTAGTTGCTAATTACACTTTTCATAACAGACAGATGGCAGGTATAGAAGCCCAGACTTAAAATGTCTTTATCTAATTGCCTGCCTAAATATATATTTGCAATATGGTCTTCAAAGGGAATAATTTCTTTACCTTAAATTCCATTTCTTTTTCCGCTCTTTTATGTAATTTTATTTAAGTATCATTGGTGTACAATAAACCATAGTGTGTTTTGCTCTTTGAGGTTTTTAAAAAGAATCATTTTATTGGGGGCTCCTACAACTCTTAGTACAATCTATACATAAATCCACTGTGTACATTTGTTGCCATCATCATTCTCAAAACATTTGCTTTCTACTTGAGCCCTTGGTATTAGCTCCTCATTTCCCCTCCTTCCCCCTCCCCCTCCCTCATGGACCCTTGATAATTTATAAATTATTATTCTGTCCTATCTTACACTGTCCGACATCTACCGTCACCCACTTTTTTGTTGTCCCTCCCTCATGGAGGAGGTTATATGTAGATCCTTGTAATCAGATCCCTCTTTCTACCCCACCTTTCCTCCACCCTCCTGTTATTGCTACTCTCAGCACCAGTTCTGAAGGGGTCATCTGTCCTGGTTTCCCTGTGTTTCCAGTTCCTATATGGACCAGTGTATATTCTCTGGTCTAGCCAGGTTTGTAAGGTAGAATTGGGATCATGATAGTGGGCGCGGTAGCATTTAGGAACGAGAGGAAAGTTATATGTTTCATCGTTGCTACACTGCATCCTGACTGGCTCATCTCCTCCCAGCGACCCTTCTGTAAGGGGTTGTCCAGTTGCCTACAGATAGATCTTGGATCCCCTAACTGTACCCCCCCCCATTCACAATGATATGATTCTTTTTGTTCTTTATGCCTGATACCTGATCCCTTCTACATCTTGTGATCACACAGGCTGGTGTGCTTCTTTCATGTGCGCTTTATTGCTTCTGAGTTAGATGGCCACTTGTGAACCTTCTAGTCTTTAAAACTCTAGACTATCTTTTGATAGATAGGCTCCATAAGCTTTCTTCACCTCATTTGTTTATACACCCACTTTTTGTCTTGAGTGATTGTGTCGGGAAGGTGACCATCATGGAATACCAGTTCCTTAAATTCCATATCTATAGGCTTAAGTCTTACCCACAGGAAGCCTATTTTATTTTATCCCTGGAACAAAATCTTACAATAATTTTCTCTTTTTGGGTAAGTCCATCCTGAATCACTTATCCTTTAACATTTACAAGAATTTATCTGTAACCAACCCCATTTACATAGTCTCATTCATGCTATTTCCACAATAATTGCTAATAACCCTATTTTTTAGAATCGGAAGAAAGCATCAGCATCAATATCCCATTGCCACTGAGTTGATTTCAACTCATGGGTACCCTATAGGACAGAATAGTATTGCCTCATAGGTTTCCAAGGCTGAAAAAAAATCTCTTTATTGTGAGATGGGTGAAGCTTTACAGAATACATCCGTTTTCCATGTGACAGTTCACACATATTTTGCTTCATGATATTGACTGCAGTCTGCTCAACGTAATATCACTTATCGCACTTCCTCCTTGTATTTCCTGTTTCCATTTCCCCTTCTTTCCTGACCCTTCTGAACTTTATCTTTGAATAAATTATATCCTTTTGATTCAAATAGTTGATTAGTGTTACTTTTTACTTTATAGATCTACCTATTGTTTGGCTGAAGATTGAGCCAAGGGAGTGAGTTCAGTTCCAGATCTGAAGGTGCCTAAGGACAATAGTCTTGTGGGTTCCAAGAATCTCTCTCTGAGCAATACCCCTGAACTTTTAAAATAAGTTTAAACTTTGTTGCACATATTTCTCCTTTCTATCCCAAAATTCCAAAGCAAACTCATTATCATTGTGTTGAAGCTGACTCATAGAGACCCTACAAGATAGAATAGAACTTCACCCTTTCATTTTCCAAGGCTTAAATCTTTACCAGGGCAGACAAACTCATATTTCTTACATGGAACACCTGATAGGTTAGAACCACTTACTTTGTGGTTAGGAGCTCAATGAGGAGTCCACTCTGCCATTAGAGCTCGTTAAGAATGCTATCCAGGATTCCCTAATGCTATCCCTCTCAGATCAGTTGGTAGTGGTAATAAATGTAAATCTTAAGGGGGTCAGACTGCCACATCGTAACTCTTCCTTGGGGAAGATGGGGGTTTTGAACTGCTGATTGATTAGCCCTTAAGTGCTTAATTACTGCCTCACCAGGGTTCTCCTTAACATCAGAACAGTGGACACTTATTGGTTTATCTTGCTGGTCTCTGTTCCCTAAAAATTGCACTTCATCCACAGGGTTTTCTTCCACAACACACAGCTGCTAGTGTTTTTGGTTTTTTTCTCCACATGACTTCACCTTCCTGGTCAAAGCTGATTTGTCCAGTGCTAAACACACAATGAAAACATAGCCATATTTGCACACTACAAAATTTGAAGTGAGACAGCAAGCTATTTGTTGAGTTTATTTGAATGACAGAAGTCTAAAAGGAAGAGTTATGATGCAGGAAACAGTGAGTTTTGATGTCCAGGATCTATGCTGGGGACCCAGTTGGCACTCCGAATGACTATTCAAAGTGATGGTATGAATCCTCCTCTTCCATGACCTACACATATAATAGATATAACCACTAAGTCCATGATTTGTCAAATGTCTTGTGTGATTGAGTTTTGGTTCCCCATAGGATTAGATCCTGAGACAAAGGTTTTAATTAAGCCATTTTTGGGGGAGATATCAATAAGGAAATGGGAAACAGAAAAGGGAAAGAAGGCAGCCAATGAAAAGTACATTATCAAACAATTTAAAATTGTGAGCAACTGGAGGTTAATCTTACTGGAGACACTCTAGAAAATCCACTAGTTATTCTGCCCAGAATGTGAGGGAGTGTGGCTATTTGTCCAACAACTCCTATGGGTCATTGGTTAAGGGTTACTCCAGGAAGCAAGAATTAACTCCACAACCTCCTAAGCCATGCATGCTCAGGTACAGTGGTCTACAGAAACTAGAGAAAGCAGGAAGAGAGATATGCTGGTCATTCGGAATTAGGCTAGCATGCCAAGTTGTCAGACATGTCAGGTTCTTGCACTATCATAACTTGTGAGATATACCACTGGTATTTCAAACACAAGCATAGTTACCCGTGGTGGAAAATTTTCAGAAAAGCTTACAAGCTAAATAGACTAGAAAGAATAACCTGCCAATCTACATCTGAAAAAAATAGTGGTGTTTGTGGAGCAAATTGATAGCAGTGGAATATTTTTTCATATAGTGCAGGATGATGAACCCTTCAAGTTGGAAGACACTCAAAATATAATTGGGGAAGAGCTGTCTCCTCAAAGTAGAGTTGACCTTAGTGATATAAAGTTTTCAGGACCTATATTTGTTGATGTGGCAATGACTCAAAATGAGAAGAAACAGCAGTACTGCAATAACCACTAACAAGAAGATGGGATGCATGAAATATGGATCTAGAAAAATTGGAAGCCATGAAAAAATGGAACACATAAAGATCAAACACTCTAGGTGTTATTGAACTGAAATAGACTGGTATTGGCCATTTTGAATGTCATAATAATATGGTTTACATACCAGAGTAACAAATTTGAAAGGAATGGATGACTTTCATGTTAAAAAAGAGAATGTTTCAACATCGATTCCAATGTTCACCATTGTTAGGTGTAGGATATATTACACCTACAAGGATGAATAATTAATAAAGTTATTATTCAAATTGACACACCAACCACTAATGCTAACAATAAAGCCATTGAGGATTTTTACCAACCTTTTCAGTCTGAAATTGATGAAACATGCAATCAAGATTACTGATGACTTGAATGCAAAAATTGGAAACTAAGGAGGAGGATCACTAGTTAGAAAATATGGCCATGGGGATGGAAGCCACATGGGAGATCTCATGACAGAATATTCCAATAAGGATGGCTTATTGATTGAACATTTATTTTTCAGTGATGTAAACAGTAACCATAGACATGGATCATGTATATTGGATAGAAATACACAGGAATTAAATCAACTACATCTGTTGAAATAAACTACTATATATACTCGAGTATAACCCAAGGCAACTAATTTTACCCCCCAAAGCTGGGGTGCTTTTTCAGCATAAAAAATGTGCAGAAAAAAACTCGGCTTATACTCAAGTATTTACGGTATAAAGAAGTTCAATATCATCAGTCACGAGACTGGAGACCAACTGTGGAACAAACCATCAATGGCAAATTCAACTCGAATTCAAATAAAATTAAAACAAGTCCCCAAGAGTCAAAGTATGAATTTGAGTATATCTCATCTAAATTAGAGGATACTTCAAGAAGAAAGTTGACACATTGAACACAAATCCCTGAGATGATACGAGTTCTGCAATAATATCAAGAACATCATAAATAAAGAAATTCAAAGATAATTAAAAAGATAGAAACTAAAGAAAAGACAAAATGGATGTCACGTTGAATGTGGAGTAGCTGAAGCCAATGAAAGAAATGATGAAGTACGAAAAAGAGAGAGAGAGAAATATAGAAATAATTGATGACGTAAAGACGCTGAATAAAGAAGCTGAACATAAAATTTCAAAGGGGAATTCAAAAAGATGGAATAAAGAATTATATTAAAAGGTGCAAAGACCTGGAATTAGGACAGCAAAAATGAAAAGCATGTGCATTTCACTAGCTGAAAAAATTGAAGAGATTCAAAATACAGAATTACACAGATAGCATCAAAAGAAGATGAAAGGGATTCACTGACCACATGAAGCCCAGGCTCCACAGCGCTGAGTCCAGAAGACCAAGATAGCATAGGGTTCTCACTGCAGATTGCTCTGAGGGTACTCACAGTAGTAGGCCCTGGATCAACTTGGGAAAATGTAGAACTCAAAATAAGAAGACTAACCTTAGGATATGATAGGCACTAGTGGAATTCCCATTTGACACCTGACCTCACCTCCATGGCTCAACTTTCAGCCCCCAAATAGGAGACCTATACTGTCAACGATGTACAATTCAGAGCCCAGCATTTGTCAGGGAGTTACTCAGAAGGCAGGAAGGAATGGGAACGAAAGACCAATGGAAACGGCAAACAAAGGGAGGGAATAGGAAAAGTAGTATTGCATTGTAGGTATTGCAATCAATATCATAAAACATTGCATGAATTGTAAGGAAAATCAATTTACTCTGTAGATTTTCCCTCACATCACAATCAAAACAGTGTAAAAAGAAAATTAGTCATATGACCGAGTACACTGGTAGATCTTGCTGAAGACCAATTTCCAGTGTTAAAAGATGTCACTTTGAAGAATAAGGCACAGCTGAGCCCTAGTGGTATAGTGGTTACAAATATAATGCGTCAGAACCAACCCAGTTGGGTCGCTCAACACAAGATCAACAGTTCAGCTCCCATACAAAGTTCCAGTATTGGAAACCCACAGGGATATCTCTCCCCTGTCCTATAGAGTTGCTAAGGGTTGGAATCAACTTGATGGCAGTGAACTGGATGTAAGCCAGGCTGACTAGAGACACAAATCAAGTGCCACTCATATATGTGCAATAAATAGTTTTCTATCAAGAAGTCATTATAGTATTTCTATTTCAAGGAAATATCCCAGGCCAGTCCAACTCAAGTCCATAAGTCCAACACTAGCCCATAAGTTCCTTTCCAACTTACGCAGTTACATGCAATGATGCAGAATGCAGGGATGTCAAAGGCCAGTGATTGCAATGTCTTGTGGACCCAAGGTCGATGGAAGCATGGCAAGACTCTGGCAGCTCTAACGTGGGCAGGGAGCAGTCAGGTGAATGCAAAAAGAAGGGGAGGTTCCCAGGGCCCTCCTTATGAGAAGGCCATGGCCACAAAGAGGCACCATCAGGCTATGGTGTGATTGACAGATTGGATACCAACCTTACACTTTTACATATCTTCAAACTGACATAAAATTATATAACTATCATACTATGGCATTTTCAATCACCTCATATGTACTTGAAAATGGACAATAATTATGAAAGGTAAAATAAAAGTTGATGTCTTTGAATTATGATGCTGGTGAAGAATATTGAATATTCCATGGACTTTCAGAAGAAGGAACAAATCTTTCTTGGCGGAAGTAGAGCCAGAATGCTTCCTAGACGTGAGAATGGCAAGACTTCATATCACATACTTTGGGCATGTTAACAGCTGAGCATAGTCCCTAGAGAAGGATATCATACTTGATAAATTGGAGTGGTGAAAAAAAGAAGAAGGTCCTCAATGGGATGAATTGGCATACTGGCTGCAAAAACGGTCTCCAACATTAACTGTGAGGAAACAGGCTGTGGGTGCTATGAGTTAGAGCCAAATTAACAGTGTCTAACAATGACAACTCCCCTCCCCCGCCCCATCTGTCAATTTGCTGCACTGTGGTAGCTTGTGCTTTGTTGTAATGCTGGGAGTTAGTCCACTAGTACTTCAAATACCAGGCAGGATCACCCACGGTGAACAGATTTCAACACAGCTTCCAGACTAAGAACTGACAGGACGACAAAACAATCAGTCCACTTCTGAGGGATTCACCATTGAAAACTTTCTGCATAGCAGTAAAATATTGTCTGATATAATGCCAGAAAATGAGCCCCTCAGATTGCAAAACAATCAAAATATCACCGAGAAAGAGAGCTTCCTCAAAGTAGAGTCCACCTTAATGATAACTCAAAACCTCACAACAGGAGCTGGCGATAACACTATAATAAATGGAGAAAATATTGAAGTTATCAAGAATTTGGTGTTTCTTAGATTCACAACTAATGCTCATGGAAACAACAATCAAGAAACCAAATAACATATTGCATTAGGCAAATCTACTGCACATAACCACTTTAAAGTACGGAAGATCAAGAATTTCACGTAGGATTAAGTTGCGCCTGGCCCAAGGCATGGTATTTTCTGCCACATCTTATGCATGTGAAATTTGAACATTGAATGAGAACGACTGAAGGAGAACTGGTGCATTTGAATTAAGGTACTGACAAAAAAATACTGAAAGTACCATGGGTGGAGAGAAGAACAAACAAATCTGTCTGAGAAGAAGTGCAGCTAAATGTTCCTTGGCAGATAGGATGGCGAGACTTCATCTCCTGTACTTTGCAGATGTTATCAGGACAGACCAGTCCCTGGAGGACATCATACACATTACAGTGGAGGGGTTGCAAAAAGAGGAAGACACCCGATCAAATGGATCGAGACAATTCCTACAACAATGGGCTCAAACATAACAAAATTTTTGAGTATGGAGCAGGACCAGGCAATGTTTCATTCTGTTGTGTAGGTATTATTATGAGACAGAACTGACTTGAAGGCATCTAGCAACAAAGTGTACTAAAGCTTTCTGGCACCTTCATTTGCTGATGGATTATAATTCAAAATGAGAAAAATCATTGCAACCATTCATTAATAATCAGAACATGAAACGTGAAAAATAAGAATCTAGGAAAATTGGAAATCATAAAAAACGGAATCTGACCTATAAAGATCAGTATCCTAGGCATTGGTGAGTTGAAATAGTCCCTTTGAATCTTAAAATGATAAGAATGACTATGCTGACAATGACAAATTCAAAAGAATGTCTCTTTCATCCTCAAAAAGAGCATTTCTAGATCTATCTTGAAATGCAATGCTGCCTGTGACAGAATAATATCTATCTTCACACACAAGGAAGGCCGGTTAATAGAACCATTATTCAAATTTTCTCACAAACCACTAAAGCCAATGAAGAATTGTACCAACTTCTTTAGTCTGAAATTGATCACACATGTACTGAAAATGCATTAATAATTGCTGACAATTGGAATGCACACATGGAAACAAAAAGGAAGGAAGAGTAATTAGAAACTATGGCTTGGGGGATCGAAAAGAAGCTGAAGAATGCATGAAAGAATTCTGCAAGAGCAATAACTTCCTCATTGCAAACATCTTTATTCAACAACAGGAGCGGCATATATACATGTGGAATACACAGGAATGGAACTGATTAAATCTGTGGGAAGACATAATAGAGAAGCTCAATATCATTGAGACAAAATAAGAACAGGGGCCAACTATGTAACAGACTATCAATTACTAATATGCAAGTTCAAGTCATACCTGAAGAAAATTAAAATAAGAACGCAAAAGAGCCCAAATACAGTCTACATTATATCTGTGGTCGGCTGGGGTTTCTAGAGAAACAAACCAGTGATACTGATACATGTAGAAGAAGGAAATTTATATCAATAAAGAATTTTACATTAAGAAGTACACACAACAAGAAACCCCAGTCCAACTCCAGCCCATAAATCAGATGCAAACTAGAGGCCCTTCCAGACTCATGAAGCTGTTGGAGGAATAGCCCAAGAAACAGGAAAACCACAGGTTGGTGGAGGCAGAGTTGGGAGAATCCAAAGTCAACAGGCAGTTGGCAGGCCACAGACAGCTCTTAGGGTCAGCAGGTCTCATGGTGATTGCCATCCCAAGAAGCCAGACGTAGGGTCCAGGGTCTTTTCATCAGGAAGAAAAAGAGTGAGCCCATTCTCCACAGTCTACTTATAGCTATGAAATAGGTCACACCCCCAAGGAGACTGTGACCTGCACCTTCTGAAGATCCTGGTAAAGCTAAATTGACACCAAACCTTACTATCACAATATCTCACCTGAATTTAGAGCCTATCTCAAGAATGGTTCGGACATATTGAACATTAATGATCAACTACCAGAAGACTTGTGAAATAGCATCAAGGTCATCAATCTTTTTTTTTTTTGTCATGTCAACTGGGGCTATTTATTTATTTATCATAAATTATTTTATTGGGGGCTCCTCAAAAAGATCATTAATAATACAGGAAAGAAAGAAAATACTACAGTGGATATCAGAGGAGATTGTGAAACTTGCTCTTGAACCTAAAGCAGCTAAAGCAAATGGAAGAAATGATGAAATAAAAGAGTTGAACAGAAAAATTTGAAAGGCCAGCTTGAGAAGATAAAGTAAAGAATTATATTGTAACGTGTAAAGACCTGGAATTAGGAAAGCAAAAGGAATGAGTACAGTCAGCATATCATAAATTGAAAGAACAGAAGAAAAAATCCAAGCCTTGGATTAAAATGTTGAAGGATTAATTATCAAACTATTGAATGATGCAGGGAGAATCCAAAGAACATGGAAGGAGTATACAGAGTCTCTGTACCCAAGAATTAGTTGAGGTTCTACTAGTTCAAAAGGCCAAGAAGAAGTTGAAGCTGCAATGTAAGCATTAGTGAAAAGCAAGGAAGGGATAGGAATGGAAATATTTCAACACGCTCATGCAGTGATAGTCCATGTCAAGAAATTTGGAAGATAGCTATCTGGCCAACCAACTGGAAGTGATTAATATTTGTGTCCATTCTAAAGAAATATGACGCAACAAAATCTGCAAATTAATTTAAAGTAACATTAATATGACATGCAAGTACAATTTTATTGAAGATAACTTTAAAAGTAGTTATAGCAATATGTCAACAGGAAGCTGCCAGAAATCCAGGCTGTATTAAAAGAGGGCATGAGGCAAGGTATATCAATGCTGATTTCAGATGGACCTTGGCTGAAAACAGAGGATACAAGGAAAATGCTTACTTATGTACTATTGACTATGCAGAGGATTTTACTGTGTATCATAACAAACTTTGGGTAGCATATGAATACATATGAGAACAATGGGAATTCCCATACATTTAATTGTGCTCCTGTGGTACCTGTACATAAACCAACAGGAAGTGGTTCGAATAGAACAAGGGGATACTGCGTGGTTTAAAATCAGGAGAGTGTGTGTTGTGGTTATATCCTTTCACCATATGTGTTAGACAGGGTTCTCTAGAGAAACAAAACCAGGACATTTATGATTTGATAGATAGATAGAACACGAAGGAATATAACAGCTAATTAGTCCACATAGCAGTACAGAGGACTCAGTTTAACTCACTTCCATGCAACAGTAAATATGGCAGTACAGCCAGGCAGCAAACTGCAGAACTAGGTAAGGCAGCCACACACTGGTCTGATCACCAGAGAGCAACTGAGAGATAGGTGTGGCTTGCTGAGCCATTTATCTCTTTGCCCACTAATCGAACTGCGAACTTATTAATCCCACATGTTCTTATTGGCCAGGTTGGCACTATAAACCTACCTATCTATCACACTATACTTATTCAAATAATCTGAGAAGCTGCTCTGTATGAAGAAGTTGAGGCATCTGAATTGGAGGAAGAATCATTAACAACCTGTGTTATGCAGATGACCCAATCTTACTGGCTGAAAGTCAATAGGCCTTGAAGTACTTACTGATAAAGCTCATATAAATTAGTCTTCAACACTAAGAATACAAATGTCTTCTCAACTTGACAAATATAAACACACAACATCATTACAAATAGAGAAATGTAGCTAAACTCTATTTTACTTGGACCCACAATCAATACTCACAGAAGCAGCAGTCAATAAATCAACGTATTTCATTGGAAAAATATGTTGTAAAAGACCTCTTTAAAATGTGAAAGAGCAAATGTTTTACTCTGGGGATTAGCAAGTTATGCCTGCTTTTAGCCTTGATATTTTTAATCACCTTAGATGCATGTGAAAGGAGTCTTAATTTCAGTGTCTGGTATGGGTTGAATGACTCACAGCAAGGTTGGTGGTTCAACCCACTTGCTGCTCCACAGAAGAAAGAGGAAGCTATTTGACCCTGTAAAGATTTACAGCCTTGGAAACCCTATATGGTCACTATGAATAACAATAGACTTGATGGTAATGTTTGACATATGCATGTGAAATATGGACCATAATTAAGGAAGACTGAAGAAAATATGATGCCTTTAAAATATGATGTTGCAAATAATATTGAATATACCACGAATGCCCAGCAGAACAAAGAGGTCTGTCCCAGAAGAAGTACAGCCAGAATGTGTTTTAGAAGTGAGGATGGTACAACTTCATTTCATATACTTTGAACATGGTATCAGGAGAAATTAGTCCCTAGAAAATGACAAAATACTTGGTAGAGCATCATCAAAAAACAGGTAAACCCGGAATGAGATGGACCAACACAGTGGCTGTAACAATAGGCTAAAATATGACCATTGTGAGGATGTCACAGGACTAGAAAGGCTTTTATTCTATTGTGCATAGGGTCACTATAAGTGGCAGTGTGTGAGTTTTTGTTGATTAACAACACTGGGATATGAGCAATGTCCCCATGTCATATGCTAAACTGTCACCATGCTGGACACAGTTGATCTTTGTGGCTTTAGAGGGTAATTATTTAGAGGGTTATGATTCCACTGAATTTTTTTCTGTGTATTCAAACTATTACATCCTAAGATTCTACAGATCTATCCAAACCAAGCTCACTGCCATTGAATCAATGCTAACTCATATCGACCCTACAGGACATGGGTAAAATTGTACCTGTGAGGTTCTGAGACTGTACCTCTTTACAGAGTAGAGTCCCATCTTTCTCCCGAAGAGCAGCCGGTGATTTCAAAATACCGACCGTGCAATTAGCAGCCCAATGTGTAACCAAGAACTATTCAGGGAAGCTAGAGGGAGAGCATGAAAAGAAATGAGTAGTTGAGGTGGTTGGATGCACATCCATCCCTTTGTTCTACTCTCTATGACTTTTTCTGAGTTCATTCAAAATATAAATTAAGACACAAAATAGAATTCTACCCAACCCTGCTATATGCCTAAACAGTATCCATTTTTCTCATTCTTACTACTAATAGAAGCTCAATTTTGTTTAGGGTGATAATGTACCTACTTAAATCGCTCACTCCTAGGCTGCCTTGCAGCTATGCATAAACATTTGACCCAGTTTGGGCCAAATATGTGTAGGTGAAAGATACTGAGTAGGACTCCCAAGAAAGTTTTTGTTGTTGTTTAAGGCAAAACACTTGTCTGGCATAACCCATTTCATTTTTGTCCTTGGCTCTTCTGCTGTCATGCTCCCTAGTCAGAATATTGAAAGATGGGAGAGTCACATAGGCTACATGAGTTTGGCAGACCAAAAAGCATGCATTCTCCTATATCCAAGATGAGTCCCTGAGCAAATACGCCAGACCCAGGCTACCTATTTCAAGACTTACTATTGTATAAGACAAACCCCTGTGTGGTGCAAAGGGTTAACATAATTCACTGCTACGACAAAGATGCCTTGGAAGAAAAACCTGGCAATCTACATTTAAAAATTCAGCCCTTGAAAACTTCATGGAGCACAGTTCTACCCTGAATCATATGGGGTAACTGTAAATCAGAATCAATTCAGTGGCAACTGGTTTGGTATTTTTTCTGTTAATATAAGAAAAATGAAGCTTTTGTGATTAGACCACTAGAGTCGGTTTGTTTTTTTTTCCCATGTAGCCAGATGCAATTTGGACTGATAGAGAAATAATTAAAAGAATGTAGAGTTAAGTAAGCGTAATGATTATGGAACTAATCATTTAGCAATGGGCTGCTAACCACAAGGTCAGTAGTTCAAATGCACCAGTCACTCAGGGGGAGAAAAGTGAAGCTCTCTGCTTCTGTAAAGATTTACAGTCTTGGAAGCCCTATATGGGGTTGCTATAAGTTGTAATCAACTTGATAGCATTGTATTTGTTTGAGTTTGGTGACTAGTATGTAAGCTTTGAGGGGGTAGTAATAGATACTTTGAATACAATTCTTAGCACTATAGGTATTATGTCTTTTGCAAATGGGTAAACGAACAAAAGCGATATTCATTTTGTGTTTTCTGTAGTTTGCCTTATTCTTCCAAGAAGATTGCTCAAGTGTTAAGACCCAGTCTTCTCAGGCATACTTGAATAAAAGAATAACTGATAGACACAGACTTGAACCCTTGCCTGTGTGATCATTGGTGTGTCACTGTTTTTCAATCCATTTCTCATCTGTGAACTGGGGATTACACACGTAGCCCACAGGGTTCTTTTGGAGATTCAGAGTAATATGTGTGTCTTTGATTGAGTGCCCGTGCATGCCGAGCTTATTCCTCAGGCCTGGGTGCAGGGAGTCTATTTGAGATCTGATGGCAGGGAGTGGGAATAGGAAAGCGGACGCAAGACTGAGTTAGGGGGAGAAGCAATCACAATGGGAACGGGGTGTTGAGGCTTTTAATGTAGGATACAGGGGCTTGATTCTCCCAGGACTTCTGAGGAACATGGGTTCTGTCCTAGAATTGTCTACCAGAAACAGGAGGCTGGGCTCTTCTTCGCCTGTAGTGGTGTTGAGCATTCCTCCTAGTAAGGTGACCTCTCCTACCTTCCTGGGTTTGGCTTTCCATGCCTTTGAAAAGGCTTCGAGGCAGAAGGACATGGAGAGCTGCGTGCTGCACAGTTGTGATAAGACACCATTTCAGCAGGAGCCTGCACTTACATAGAGCCGTTCGCCACTGCTATGATGGATATCAGGAGGAGCCCTGGAAGTGCAGTGGTTACAAGTTGGTTTGCTAACTTCAAGGTCAGCAGGTCAAAACTACTAGCTCCAAGGAAGAAAGATGGGGTTTTCTACTCCAATAAAGAGTTGTAGTGTTTGAAACTCGCAGGGGGCAATTGTACACTGCCCCACAGGATCGCTATGAGTCGGTATTGACTGGAAGGCAGTGAGATGGTGTCAGAGATGGGTAAAAGGAATGTGGCATGGCAACCCTAAGAATCTGCTACAGAACCAGAAAGTGCCTGGGATAGATGAGTTTATTGTGCTTGGCCTTTTAAAACCATCAAACGGGCAACAGTTAGAAAGTCAAACATACCAAGTGTCATTGGAGATCTGGGGAAAGCAGAGAAACACTGCTAATGATTCAGGTTTGCTGCACAGCAATCTGGCAGAGCTTAGTGAAAGTCCATTGAATGGACCCTAGGACCTAGTGAGCCCCTCCTGGGCGTACAACCAAAGAAGCGCAGTCACTGAGTTGATTTTCATTCCTCGTGACCATATCAAACAAAGCTGAATGGTCCCATGATATTTTCAAGGCTTCTATTGGGAAGAAGACAGCCGTGCCTTTATCCCACAGTGTGTGGAAGACGGCTTCAAACTACTGACCTTTGGGTTAGCAGCCAAGCACTTAATATGTCCCCCATCAAAGCTCTCTCCTGGATGTAGAAAAACAAACAAAACCCCAGTTGATTCTTCCTCATTAGCAACCCTACAAGCCACAGTAGAATTGCTGCTTTAGGTTTACAAAACTAAATTCTTACGACAGCAGACAGCCTCTCTTTGCTCCATGGAATAGCTGGTGGGTTGGAACTGCTCACCTTGGGGTTAGCAGCCCAACGCATAATTCCTGGGTATATAGGCCAAGCTTTTTATCCAATTCACAGGGCCCTTGAGGCATTTTTACAAGAATGGTCACCACACTGATACCTGCAGTAGAGAAGAGTTGGAGCCGAATTGGATGCCAATCAACAGACAACTGAAGAAGGAAACAAAAGAAAGATGATGATTGCTCATGACCAAGTGGCACGCAGCAGCACATGCAATTGATATGCAGCATGGCAATAACTCTTAATGACATTGCAAGGAGTTGAAAAGGTCAGAAGCTGAATGAGATTTATATTGCAGTACCATTCATGGAAGCTGAAAGCCCGTTCACCAAGCAGCATGGTCTAGTGCACATGGCTGTATGCTTATAAGGACACACACACACCAAGCACCCAGCAGGGGGTATTAGTCTGAAGAGGGGAATGGAAGTGATGTGAATGTGGAAAAGGAGGGACAAAACACAAGCAGGGCCTGACATTGATCAGGGTTCACGGTGTGCTATAAAGTAGGCATGATTAATCACTTCCCTGTACCAGAAGGCTGAGCTAGATTTTTAAAGCAAATCGAGTGCCTGGAACACAATCATTGTTAGCTGCTGTTGAGTCAGCCTCCAGTCCAACTCACTGTGACAACCAGCTCCCAGTGACTCCATGGGCAATATTCTCCCTGGTCCTGCACCATCTCTTTGGTTGTGCATCAGATTGTGATTCACAGGGGTTTTCGTTAACTGGTTTTCAGAAGAAGAAAGCCACGCTCTTCTTCATCGCTCATCTTAGTCTGGACACATCACAGAAACAGGTTCAGTCTCATAGCCGCACCCAACCAAGCTTCCCCATTTCAGTATCACAGCAACACAGAATCAGTTCAGTACCTCAGCAATAACCAAGCATCCCCCTGACAAATGAGTGTTGGATGCACATGAGTTTCATTGTCTTGGACTCAAACCCAGATCTCCCACATGGAAAAGGAGAATTCTACAACTGAACCACCAATTTACCCTCAGAATATAATATGTATCCAGTAAATGGTTATTAAGAATGTGGCTGCCAGGAAAATCCAGCAATTTCCTGCCAATGCTTAACACTAATATCTTCCCCCACACACTAGAAGGCTTCAGAGGAATGACTTTCTCCATGCCAGCCCTGGTATCTAGACAAGGGACCCTAACACTGAGCCACTGAGCCCCAGCAGGCTGGGGAGCAATGTCAAATTGGATGAGGTCAATCCTGGTTGAGTTAGTTTCCCTAAGCTCGCAGGGCAGTTTAGCATGTCCACAGCTGTGTTCTGAATAGCCATGCGATTACCACCGAGAGAAATTCTACATGCTTTCACACCCCATGCTAGTCGTTGCAGCCATCATTGAGTACAGTTCATGCTCATCACTATCTAGAACTCACGGTGACGCTGTGGGTGAGCCATTGGGCAGGTAACCTCAAGGTTGGCAGTTCAAAGACACCAGTTGTTCTCTGAGAGGAAGGTTAGACGATCTGCTCCTGTCAAGATTTAGCCTGAGGAATTTTATATAGGGTCACAGTGAGTCAGGATCAACTCAATGGTGTGGGTTTGGTATATTAGACCCACCATCAGATCATATTTAATGTATTTATTAACATGTATATTTGCCACAAATCCAATGTCTTTTATTTTTATCACTGCATTTCAATACAATTTGTGCCTTTGTGATTCTGTATTTCATTGGAGGTATTTGGAAATATTATTCTGGGGAGTGGACAGGTGTTCCATAGCCTTTCCTAAATGCCAAAAGGATCCATGGGGTTGCAATCGTTAAGACCCTCTAATAGAGTTTATCAAAGAGCCCTGGAGGCACAATGGTTAAGTGCTCAGCTGCTATCCAAAAGGTTGAAGGTTTGAACCCACCAGTGGCTCTGTTCTTGGAAGAAAAACCAGGCAACTCATTCTTGTAAAGATTACAGCATAGAGAAGCCTAGAGCAGTGGTTCTCAAACTTCCTAATGCCACAACCCTTTCATACAGTTCCTCATGTTGTGGTGACCTCCACAACCATAAAAATATTCTCATTGCTGCTTCATAACTGTAATTTTGTTACAGTCACCCTGTGCAAGGGTCCCACAGGTTGAGAACCATTGGTCTAGAGAGCTCTGCACTGATGCATTGAGTCACTATGAGTTGGACTGGACTAGAAGGTTCCTAACAAAAACACCAACAATCCTTTTTTACCATGACCTTGTTAACTCAAAAAGATTAATAAGCAAATTCACAAATGAGGACATCCAGTTGCCCCTCCAAACTGGAGAAGCATAAGTTAAATGGTGACCCTGACCACACGGTGTCCTCCAGCTGGTGCCATGATGCCTTTATTCCTTCTTCCTCTCAGTTCTGTGGAGAAGGGGAAAGGGAGGGAAAGAAAAAGAAAGAAATGAAAAGATAATTTTCCCAGCTTCTTCACATCACTGAATTGAACTTTACTTTTAGTAAAATTATTATGAAATGGAAATGGTGCTTTCACTATTTTGCTTTTAGGTGAATTCAGAGACATGGTACTGGTCATTATTTGAGCCGGGGAGGTTAGTGTGCAGATTTTCTGAATATGGTTGAGCCAGCATGCCCGCTTCCAGGCCTAGCATTTCCCTGGGCTATGAGAAGTTATAGACAGTCTACCCTCTTCTTCCTCTGACTTCGCTGCAAACCATGGACACACTGGTTCTGACTTGACCTGGCTCCAGTACAGAAAAAAAATATCCTCCTTGCATAATTGTAGTGCTTGCATTGGAAGGCACCCAGAGACAAATCTCTCATCTGGTGGCATAATGGGTTATGTGTTGGGCTATTAACTGCAAGGTCAGCAGTTGGAATTCACCAGTCGCTCCTTTGGAGAAAGATGAGGCTTTCCTCTCCCATAAAGAATTATAGCCTTAGATGAGTATAAAAACTCAAAATGCATTGGCAGAGATTCCACAGAGAATAAGCCTCCATTAAATCCCCTGGGACCATTCACCAAGGATGGGATTAAACCCTGCTCACCGTCAGTACATCAGAAAGTGTATTGTTGCAGATATGATTAGGTTAAAAATTAACATCTTATCATTTGTCTTTACTCTTAACACGTTTTTCATTTGTTCTTTTTTAAATTTTCTGCTTTCCTTTTTATTGAAAAAAGTAACTAATGTCACTAAACAAGTAGAGAATTTGTTAAATGAAAATCTAATCGGTTATGTAAACTTTCACTGAAAACATTACACACTTTTATTTTTACAAAGAGTTATAGCCTTGGAAACCCAGGAAGCCGGAGTATTTTCTCTCGATTGGATAGTTATGCACCCAATGGCAATGAGTGTTGTTGGATTTTGTTTCTTTATTGTTTTCTGTAGCTATGGTGGGGTATAGGGTTTATGTGTTGGGCTGCTGAACGCAATGTCTGAAATGGCAAATTTGAAATCCCCAGCCACTCCAAGGGAGAAAGATGAGGCTTTCTACTCCCCTAAAGAGTTCCAGTCTCAGAGCAGCCAGTCCACAAAAAGAACAACATGGCTGGCCCCACTATGAGACATGATGCCCCTCAGTGACCAAGGGTGATACAGGGGACAGCACTGGAGACACAGTGTGCGAATTGCACCGAACCTGATTCCACCACACCGAGGCAAAGTGTGGTGGAGTGCAGTGGAACATCAAGGGAATGGAGTGGCAAGGTCCCCAGGAAATGCTGAAAGTGGACTTTGGGGCCAGGTTGTGGTGCCTCAACAGACTGGATTGGAAAACACTCCTAAGGTCCAACAAATGATCCTTGAACTAACCATAAGCTCTTCTTTCTTGATGTGTTTTGTTTTGTTCTTTGTCAGTGGTTTGTTTTTGTTGTTTTGTTGTCTGGTTGTATACTGTTGCTTTGTTTTCCTCTGTCTTGTTTTTGTGCATGATAGTGGCTCCACAGGTCTCTCTAAATAAGACTGTCTGGATGAACTATCTGGAAGAAAAACAACAGGACCGACAGTTCCGGGGGCACTTGGGATAGGGGGAGGTGCGGGGTGGTAAGGAAGTGGTGTTAACAAACACAGTGACAAGGGAACAACATGGGACTCAAAATGGTAGTGAGGGGAAGTGGCAGGCCTGGTAGGGAATGATCAAGGGTAAGGTTACGTAAAGAAGAGGTATAGCTGTAACCCAGGTGGGGACGGAGCATAGTAGTGGGAGAGGAGGAAAGTCAAGGGAGATGGAGGAAAGAGCTAGGAGTCAAAGTGCATTTATAGAGGTCTAGACAAAGACATGTACATGCAAATATAAATATCATACAGTTTCCTTTGTAGTGGTAGACCCCCAATCATAAATTTATATTCTTTGCTACTTCGTAACTCTCATTTTGTTACAAGTTATGGATAGTGCCACCCTGTAAAGGGTTCGTCTAAGCCCCAAAGGGGTCACGACCCACATGGTGAGAACCGCTGCTCTAAATTTAGAGGAGTTTCTCATAAGGTCTATTTCACCATACTGTTAGAAGCTCAAGTCCATTTGTTGTTGTTGTTGGGTGCCGTCGAGTGGGTATGTCTCATAGCAACTCTTCGCACAATATAATGAAACGCCGCCCTGTCTTGTGACATCCTCACAGTGGTTCTATGCTTGCGCTCATTGTTGCAGCCACTGTGCTAATGCATCTTGTTGGGGACCGCCTCCCTTTTCCTGCCCTTTCATACCAAGATTTGGGACTTCCTCTAGAGCAGTGGTTCTCAACTTTCCTTATGCCATATTTTCATATCGATTCTCATTTAGTGGTGACCCCCCCAACCATAAAAATGATTTCATTGCAGCTTCATAACTGTAATTTTGTTACTGTTATGAGTCACGACACCCCTGTGAAATTTTCATTCCATACCCACAAAGGGGTCGCGACACACAGGTGAAGATCCCCTGCTCTAAACTAAGAGGAGATTCTCTTAAGATAGAATTCAGCATACTGGTAGATGCACAAGTTCTGTTGTTATTGGTGTTAGGTACCATCGAGTGGGTTTTGGCTCATAGTAACTCTATGCACAATATAATGAAATGCTTTCCCATCCTATGCCATCCTCACAGTGGTTCTTTTGCTTGTGCTCATTGTTGCAGCCACTGTGCTAATCCAACTTTTGGGTAGCTGCCTCTTTTTTGTGGCCTTTCAACTGTACCAAGACTTGTGTCTTCCTCTAGGGCAGTGGTTGTCAAATTTCCTAATGCCATGACCCTTTCACACAGTTCCTCATGTAGTGGTGACCCCCATCATAACATTATTGTTACTTCGTAACTGTAATTTTCCTACAGTTATGAATCATTTCACACCTGTGAAAGGGTCATTCGATCGCCAAAAGTGGTCGCAAACCACAGGATAAAAACCGCTGGTCTAAACTAAGAGGAGTTTCTCTTAATATCTACTTCACCCTATTGTCAGAAGCACAAATCCTATAGTTATTGTTAGATTCTGTTGTGTAGCTTTCGACGCCTAGCAACTCTAAGCACAATATGATGGAAAGGTGTCCTCTCCTGCGCCATCCTCCCAGTGGTTCTTTTGCTTGTGCGGATTGTTGCAGCCACTGTTGTATTCCACCGTGCTGTGGGCTGCCTCTTTTTGCTGCCCTTCTACTGTACCTAGATCTATGCCTCCCTCTAGGGCAGTGGTTCTCAACCTTCCTAATGTCATGACTCTTTCACCCCATTTCTCATGTACTAGTGACCCCCCCCAATCATAAAATTATTTTCCTTGTTACACCATAACTATAAATTTGCTATTGTTATGAATCAGGTCACCCATGTGAAATGCTCATTGTTCCCTCCTAAGACGTCGTGACCCACAGTTAGAGAACTGTTACTCTACACTAAGAGTTTCTTTTAAAGTCTTCTTCAGCATATTGTTAGAGGCACAAATCCTGTTGTTTGGTGCCTTCAAATGGGTTTAGGCTCATGCCAACTCTATGCACCATGTAATGAAATGCTTTCCCGTCCTGTGCCTTCCATACAGTGGTTCCTTTGCTCACACTCATTTTTGCAGCCACTGTGCTAATCCATCTTGTTGGGCACTGCCTCTCTTTTCCTGCCCTTCTGTACCGAGATATGTGTCTTCCTCTAGAGCAGTGGTTCTCAACTTTCCAAATGCCACAACCACTTCACACCATTCCTCATGTAGTGGTGACATCCAACCATAAAATATTTGCATTGCTACATCATCATTGTAATTTTGCTTCTGTTATGGATCAGGCCACCCATGTGAAAGGTTCGTTAGTCTCCTCAAAGGCGTCTCGACACACAGTTGGAGAACCAATGGTCTAAACGAATAGGAGTTTCTCGTAAGGTCTACTTCAGAATATTCTTAGAAGCCCAAGTTCTTTTTATTATTGTTTGGTGCCTTTGAGTGTGTGTTGGCTCATAGCAACTGTATGCACAATATAATGAAACTCGGCCCCATCTCGTGCCATCTCACTGTGGTCCTTTGCTTGCGCTCACTGCTGCATCTATTCCATCTTGTAGGGGCTGCCTGACTTTTGCAGCCCTTCTGCTGTACCAACATTTGTGTCTTCCTCTAGGACAATGTTTCTCATACATCCTAATTCTGCGGCCCTTTCGTACAGTTCCCAATGTAGTGGTGGACCCCAAACATAAAATTATAAAATTATATTCATTGATATTTCATAACTGTACTTTTGCTACTGTTATGAATCAGGCCATCACTGTGAAGGGGTGTTTCGAAACACCCCCCACCTGAAAGTGTTCACGACCCAATGTTGAAAACCCTGCTGTAAACTAAAAAGAGTTGCTCTTAAGATTTACTTCAGCATATTGTTAAACACACAAGCCCTGTTGTTATTGTTGTTAAGTTCCGCAGAGGGGGTTTTGGCTCATCGCATCTCTGCACAATATCATGAAATGCTTCCCAGGCCTGTGCCATCCTGACAGTGGTTGTTTGCTAGTGCTCATTGTTGGAGCCATATTGGGGGGGGGGGCTGGCTATTTTTTGTTGCCCTTCTGCTCTACCAAGATTTATGTCTTCCTTTAGGGCAGTGGTTCTCAACCTTCCTAATGCCACAACATTTTCATACCGTTCCTCATATAGTGCTGACTGCCAAATCATAAAATTATTTTCATTGCAACTTTGTAACTCTAATTTTTCTACTGTTATGACTGGGCGACCACTATGAAAGGTTCATTCATCCCCCAACAGGGCTCGTGACCCAAAAGTTGAGAACCGCTGCACTAAACTAATAGAAGTTTCTCTTAAGGTCTACTTCAGCACATTATAAGAAACACAAGTCCTGTTGTTTTGTTGTCAGGTGCAGTCGAGTGGGTTCTGACTCATAGCAACTCTATGCTCCATATAATGTAACGCTGCCCCATCTTATGCCATCCTCACAGTGTTCCCTTAGCTTGAGCTCATTGCTGCAGCCACTATGCTATTCCATCTATTTGGGGGCTGACTCTATATTGTGGCCCTTCAACTGTATCAAGACTTGTGTCTTCCTGTAGGACTGTGGTTTTCAGCAATCCTAATGCCACGACCCTTTCATACAGTGCCTCGTGTAGTAATGACCCCCCACCCAAAAAAATTATACTGTTGCTACTTCATTACTGTAATTTTGCTACTGTTACGTATCGGCCCACGCCTATGGGAGGGTCATTTGAACACCCCCAAAGGATTTACCACTCACAAGTTGAGAACGGCTGCTCTAAACTAAGAGCAGTTTCTCTCAAGGTTTAGTTGAGCATACTGTTAGATGTATGATTCCTCCTGTTATTGATGTTCGGGCCGTGGAGAGGGTTTCGGCTCATAGCAACCCTGTGCACAATATAATACAGGCCTGCCCAGACTTGCATCATCCTCACAGTGGTTCTTTGCTTGCGCTCATTGTTGCAGCCACCGTGCAAATCCGTCTTGTAGGGACTTCCTCTCTTCTGCTGCCCTTCTACTGTATTTGCGTCTTCCTCTAGGACAGTGTTTCTCACCTTTCCTATTTCTATGACCTTTCCATACACTTCCCAATGTGTAGTGGTGGTCCCCAAAGCATTAAGGTTTTTTTCTACTGTTTTTCCATAACTGTAATTTTGCAAGTCTTATGAATCTAGTCACCCTGTGAAAGGGTTGTTAACCAACCAAAGTGGTCACAAATCACAGGTTGAGAACCGCTGTTCTAAATTAAGAGCAGTTTCTCCTGAGGTCTAGCTCAGTATATTATTACACGCACGAGTCCTGTTCTTATTGTTGTTAGGGGCTGTCGAGTGGGTTTGGCTCATAGTTGGCTCATAACAACTCTATGCACAGTATCATGAAACACTGTTCCATCCTCTAATACCCTCACACTTTTCTTTTGCTTTCGCTCATTGTTGCAGTCTCTGTGCTAATCCATCTTTTGGGGGACTGCCTCTCATTTGCTGACCTTCTACTCTACCCAGATTTGTGTCTTCCTCTAGGGCAGTGGTTCTCAAACTTCCTAATGCACGACTCTCTCACACCATTCCTCATGTATTGGTGACCCCCCCCTAATCATAAAATTACTTTCCTTGTTACTTTATAACTAAAATTATGCTACTGTTATGAATCAGGCCACCATGTGATATAGTCATTCTCTCCCCCACCCCCCAAAAGGCATCACGACCCACAGTTTGAGAACTGCTATTCTACACTAAGAGGAGTTTCTTTTTAAGGTATGTTTCAGCATATTGTTAGAAGCACAAATCCTGTTCTTGTTTTTGACTGCCTTCGAGTGGGTTTTGGCTCATACCAACTCTATGCACAATGGAATGAAACGTTGTCCTGCCCTGTGGATCCTCACAGTGGTTCTTCTGTTTGCGCTCATTGTTGCGGCCACTGTGGTAATCCATCTTGTTAGGGACTACCTCTCTTTTCCTGCCCTTCCGTACCAAGATTTGTGTCTTCCTCAAGAATAGTGGTTCTCAACTTTCTGAATGCCACTACTATTTCATACCAGTCATCATGTAGTGGTGACACCCCAACCATAAAATATTTTCATTGCTACATCATAACTGTAATTTCGCTTCTGTTATGGATCAGGCCACCCATGTGAAAGGTTCATTAGTCTTCTAAAGGCACTGTGACACAGTTTGAGAACCACTGGTCTAAACTAAGGGGAGTTTCTCTTAAGGTCTACTTCAGCATATTCATAGAAGCACAGTCCTGTTGTTTTTGTTTGGTGCCTTTGAGTGTGTGCTGGCTCATAGCAACTCTATACACAAGATAATGAAACGTGACCCCGTCTCGGGCCACCCTCACAGTGGTTATTTTGCTTGTTGTCATTGTTGCAGCCATGGGCTAATCCAACTTTTGGGGGGCTCCCTCTCTTTTGCTGCCCCTCTACTGCCCTTTCATTCATTTTCTCAGGTAGTGATGAACCCCCAATCATAAAATTATTTTCATTGCTACTTCGTAACTTTAATTTTGCTACAGTTATGAATCAGGCCTCCACTGTGAAAGGGTCATTTGACCCCCCCAAAGGGCTAGCGACCCACAGGTTGAGAACCACTGCTCTATACTAAGAGGAGTTTCTCTTAGGATCTACAGCACCATATTGTGAAAAGCATGAGTCCTACAGTGATTGTTGTTAGGTGTTGCCCAGTGGGTTTCAACTCTCAGCAACTCTACGCACAAGATAATGAAACGCTGCCCCGTCCTGTGCCATCCTCACAGTGGTTTCTTGTCTGCACTCATTGTTGCAGCCACTGCGCTAATCTATCATCTGGGGGTCTGCCTCTCATTTTCTGCCTTTCTGCTCTGCCAAGATTTCTGTCTTGCTCGAGGACAGTGGCTCTCAACCTTCCTATAATGCCACAGGCCTTTTATACCACTCCTCATGTAATGGGTACAATCCCAGTCATAAATTTATCTTCATTGCTACTTCATAACTGTAATGAAGCTACTGCTATGAATTGGGCGACCCCTGTGCAAGGGTAGTTCATCACCCAAATGGAGTCGTGACCCACAGGTTGAGAATTTCTGCTCCAAACTATGAAGAATGTCTCTTAAGATATATTTCAGCACATTGTTAGAAGCAAAAGTCCTGTGGTTATTGTATTTAGGTGCCTTCAAGTGGGTTTTGGCTCATAGCAACTCTATGCAAAATATAACGAAACGCTCCCCCATCCTGTGCATTCCTCACAGTGGTTCTTTGCTTGCGCTGGTTGTTTCAGCCACTGAGCTATTCCAACTTGGAGGGGCTGCCTCTCCTTTGCTGCCCTTCTACTCTACCAACATTTGTGTCTTCCTCTCGGACAGTGGTTCTCAATCTTCCTAATTCCACGACCCTTTCATGCAGTTCCCAATATAGTGGTGGACCCCCAGTCATACAAAATTTTCGCTGATATTTCATTACTGTAATTTTGCTAATCTTATGAATCAGGCAACCCTTGTGAAAGGGTCATTCAACCCACTCACTCCCCAAAAGGGTTCGTGATTCATAGATTGAGAACCCTGCTCTAAACTAAGAGGATTTCTCTTAAGATCTACATCAGCATATTGTTAGAAGTTCAAGTCCTTTTTGTGTTGCTGTTAGTTGCCATCGAGTGGGTTTTGACTCTCAGCAACTCTATGCACAATATAATGAAACGCTGCCCCGTCCTGTGCCGTCCTCACAGTGGTTTGTTGATGGCACTCATTGTTGCAGCCACTGAGCTATTCCATCTTGTAGGGTCTGCCTCTCACTTGCTGCCCTTCTGCAGTACCACGTTTTGTGTATTCCTCTTGGGCAGTGTTTCTGAACCTTCTTAATGGCATGGCTCCTTTATACAATTCTTAATGTTTTGGTGATCCTCCAACAGTAATTTTTTTTCATTGTTACTCCATTACTGTGATTTTTCTACTGTTATGAATTGGGCAACACCTGTGAGAGGCTCGTCTGAAACCCCATAGGGGTCGCGACCCACAAGTTAAGAACCACTACTCTAAATTTAGAGGATTTTCTCTGAAGATCTAGTTCAGCATATTGTTAGAAGTACACGTCCTGTAGTTATTGTCGTTAAGTTCCGTCGAGTGGGTTTTGACTCTTAGCAACTCTATGCACAATATAATGAAACGCTGCCCTGTCCTGTGCCACCCTCACCGTGCTTGTGTGCTTGGCCTCAGTGTTGCAGCCACTGTGCTAATCCAACTTGTTGGAGACTGCCGCTCTCTTCCTTCCCATCTGTACCAAATTTGTGTCTTGCCCTAGAGAAGTGGTTCTTAACCTTCCTAATGCCACTACCCTTTCATATCGATTCTCATTTAGTGGGGACCAGCAACCATAAAATTATTTTCATTGGTACTTTGTCACTGTAATTGTACTACAGTTATGAATTGGGCCACCCCTGTGAAAGGGTCATTCTACCCTCCCAAGGGGCGCGACCCACAGGTTGAGAACTGCTGCTCTAAAGTTAAAGGACTTTCTCTTAAGTCCTACTTCACCATATTGTTAGAAGCACAAGTCCTGTAGTTATTTTTGTTGAGTGCTGTTGAGTGGGTTTCTGGTCACAAGAACTCTATGCACAATATAATGAAATGCTGCCCAGTCCAATGCCATGCTCATAGTTGTTCATTTGCTTGTGCTCATTGTTGCAGCCACTGGGTTAATCAATCTTGTAGGGGCTGCCTCTCCTTTGCTGCCCTTCTACTCTACCAAGAATTCTGTCTTCCTCTAGGGAAGTGGTTCTCAACCTTCCTAATGCTACGACTCTTTCATACCATTCCTCATGTAGTGGTGACTGCCAAATCATGAAATTATTTTCATTGCTACATCATAACTCTAATTTTTCCACTTTAATGAACGGCCCACTGCCATGAAAGGGTCATTCGTTCCCCAAAAGGGGTCACAACCCTCAGTTTGAGGACCGCTGCGCTAAACTAATAGGAGATTCTCTTAAGGTCTACTTAGGTACATTGTTAGAAAAACAAGTTCTATTTTTTTTCTTGTGGATTTTGACACATAGCAACTCTATGTCAATATAATGAAACACTGTCCCGTCTTGTGCCATCCTTGCAGTGTTTCTTTGGCTTGTGTTTATTGTTGCAGCCACTGTGCTATCCCATCTATATTGGGGCTGACTCTATTTTGTTGCCCTTCAACTGTATCAAGAATTGAGTCTTCCTCTTGGACAGTGGTTTTCAACATTCTTACTCACGACCCTTTCATCCAGTTCCTCATGTAGTCATGACCAACCAACCATAAAATTATTTTTGTTGCTACATCATAGCTGTAATTTTGCTACTGCTATAATTAAGGCCACCCCATGAAAGGGCTGTTTGACCCCCTAAGTAGACACGACCCACAGGTCGAGAGCCGCTGCTCTAAACGAAGGGGAGATTCTCTTAAGGTCTTCTTCAGCATATTGTTAGAAGCACAAGTCCTGTTGTTATTGTTGTTGGGTGCAGTCGAGTGGGTTTGGCTCATAGCCACTCTCTGCACATTATAATGAAACTCTGGGGGTCTTAAAGGCTTGAAGGCAAACAGGCTGAAATCTAGCTCAGAAGCAACAAAGCCCACAGAGAAGAAGCACACAAGCCTAAGTGAACACGAGGTGTTGAAGGGATCAGGTAGCAGACACCAAAGAACAAAAACCATTATTGTGTGATCACCTTCCCCACATAAACGCTGAAGATGAATGTGTGCATAAGTAAGTGTGGTGAAGAAGGCTGATGGTGCCCGGCTATCAAGCGATATAGCGTCCCGGGTCTTAAAGGCTTGAAAGTAAACAAGCAGGCCCAGAAGCAACAAAGCCCACATGGAAGCATCACACCAACATGTGTGATCATGAAGTGCTGAGGGGACCAGTTTTCAAGCAACAAAGGCGGGAGTGGGGATTATATCATCGTGAATGAGGGGAGTGCATGACGGGGGACCAATGCCCACCTGTAGACAACTGGACATCCCTTGCGGAGGGGTAGTGGGAAGGAGATGAGTCACTCAGGGTTCAGTGTAGCAATAATGAAACCCACAACCTTCCTCTAGTTATTAAACACTTCCTCCCCCCACCTCTCATGATCCCAATTCTACCTTGCAAACCTGGTTAGACCAGAAGATACACAGCGGTACAGATGGGAACTGGAAACACAGGGAATCCAGGACAGATGAACCCCCCAGGACCAGCGGTGAGAGTGGCGATACTGGGAGGGAAGTGGGTGTAGAAATGGGAAACCGATCACAAAGATCTACATATAACTTCCCCCCTGGGAGATGGGCAACAGGATATTGGGTGAAGGGAGACGCCGCGCAGTGTAAGATAAGAGGAAATAATAATTTATAAATTATTAAGGGTTCATGAAGGAAGAGGAGCAGGGTGAGAGGGGGAGAGGGGGAAGGGGAAATGAGCTGATTCCAGGAACCCAAGAGGAAAGCAAATTTTGAGAATGATGAAGGCAACGAATGTATAAGTGTGCTTTACACAATTGGTGTATGTATGGATTGTGATGAGTTGTATGAGCCCCAATAAAATGATTTTAAAAAAGAAAAAGAAAGAAATGTCTATAAATGAATGAAGGCAACATATGTACAAAATGCCTGATGCAATCAATATGGATTGCAACAAAAGTTGTAAGAGTCTCCAATAAAAGATTTTTAATAAAAATGTATATATAATAAATATTTTCCTAACTTATATAAATGATTAATAAGAACAAAATTAAGCAGCCTGGGTTTTTTATAGGAAAAAATAATGATAAAAGAACAAATGAGAGATTCAGCAGGAAGCAATGGATAGGAAAATATTATAAGGAAAGTTTTCTCTTATATGGAATGTACATTCTCTTACATGACAACAATCAGAATATGCCGTAAGAACCTCAGACCAAATACTAGAATAAAATAGAGGAAAACATTCCCAACCCTTCAATAAAATGCTATATGCTTTCGATGATTTTCACAAAAGGTCAAATTCTTTAACAAAATATTTTGTTCATTGAAATTTTTAATTATGCATAAATTTATGTCTACTTGCATTACATCTCATAAAAAGGCATAAGAATTGTTTTTTCACTATCTAAAACTAAATAGAAGATAGTGAAGGTGAAAAAATAGCTTTCGTGAATGTTGCTTTGAAATACAAATGGCATTGTCCTTAGAAATTATAATGATTTAATTTTTAAAAATCATTTTATTAGGGGCACATACAACTCTTATCACAATCCATACATACATCAGTTGTGTAAAGCACATCCGTACATTCATTGCCCTCATCATTCTCAAAACATTTGCTCTCCACTTAAGGCCCTGGCATCATGTCCTCATTTTTCTCCGCCCTCCCTGTTCCCCCCTCACTCATGAACCCTTGATAATTTGTCAGATCTTACATATTTTGTCTCCCTTCACCCACTTTTCCGTTGTCCATCCCCCAGGGAGGAAGTTATACGTAGATCCTTGTAACTGAGGTCTCAGAGCAGCTGGGTGTGATGCAGGGGAAGCTCTGGAAGCAGCTGCAGACACTGCGGGAGTTGGCAGCCCAACAGTGAGGGTCACTGCATCCGTGGGTACCAGAAACCTGGCTGGGGTTGCTTATTCCCCTAGATGCTACTCCTGCCTTGAAGAGAACCGTGACAGAGGCCATGTTGACATTGTCAGGAAAAGATGAGTCCTTCACTGTTTCCTCTTCCCACAAACTTTTGAGGAGAGCTTGCAGGGCAGGGGCTCAGCTCCCTGGCTCCAGTCAAATGCCCTTCCCCACAGCCACACCCTCGCCAGCCCCAACTCCCCATGCCCTGGGTTTGCTTCTTGAATCCAGAGGAGCAGCCTGGGCAAAGACCATGAAGAACCTTGTCCTTCAGGCAGCCCCTTTGATTGGGTCCCTTGACCTCCAGAGTGTGGACACATGTACACTAACTGTTGGGGGACTCAGGCTGTCACCACAGGGGCCAGGATCTGAAGAGGATGCTGGCACTGCAGGGCTTCCTGAGGGAAGCCGAGGACTTGCAGAGCTGGCTGAGCAGCCAGCAGCAGGTGGCCAGAGGAGAGAGGACTATGAGCACACCCTAGTGAGGAAGGGGCTAGGGGCAAGGAAGGTGCCCTGGAGCCGAATGAAGACGGGTAGTGGAGGGGGGCTGCATGCACAAGGGGCTGATGTGGAACATCAGTCTGGACTGAGGACAGCTGTGGCTTCCTATTCCCCTCTCTGCGTAGAGGGGCAAATTCTGTGGCTGTTCAGTCCTGCCCTGCCCAGTCACTCACTGAGGTGTCTCACAGCCCACCAGCCAGGGCCCCCTGGGACCCCTCTCCTCTCTTCTCAGCTCCTCTTAACCAAGTTTGCAATGTTTCGGCACCAAGTGAAGATGGGTGGCCACCAGGGGGCAGCCTGCCCCACTAGCGGAGAGCCTGCTGGAGTGGCGGCCCAGCACTGCCCCCAGGGCCCAGCAGTGGTGACAGGACCTACAGTGAGTACCAGCAACCTGGAGCAGGGGTGAGTTTGGGAGGAGGTGCTGGGCATGGGATGAAGAGGCTTCCAGGGAGACCCTTGCTGTGCTGCGGCTCTGCCAAACCACTGTCTCTGGAGAGGGCCCGAGTTCAGGGAACCCAGGGCAGCCCCTGCTGTCTGCGGCCTGTGGAGTAGGCAAAGCTGGGTCGGTGGATCAGGGAGCCTGGTCACAAAGCCCACTTAGCAGGGTCACATTCCCAAGCCACGGGCTCACTGCACCTGCAGGGGCGTTCTGGGAAGAGTTGAGCTGGGCTGAGGATGCCCTGCACAGCCCCAGGCTGACCCAGGTCACAGTACAAGCTACTGCGTTTCCAGCCCAGATGGAGCTTAGGCGAGATCCCGATTTGCCCATGATCCTAGCCCAGAGGCTGGCCCGGAGTTCAGGGGCCCGGCATTTGCTGCATGCAAGAACCATGGAGGGGTGCAGCTTCTACCTTTGAAGGGTGTGCAGTCTCCTCCAAACACACAGCATGCCTGGGTGGCACACAACGTGGCTACCTGCCGTGTGCTGGGCTTTAGAATGACCCTACCTGCTGACTCATGGGGATCCTCCAGAGGGTTTGCAAGTCAGTAAATCTTTCCAGGAGCAGGGAACCTCTTATTTATCCTGAGGAGCAGTTAGTGGGACTGAACCAGGCAACAGCCCAACACTTCCCAAGCAGGCCTCCTAGAGCATCGTTAGAGCAAGGGGTAAACTGCTAGTGATAATGGGCTCCTGGGAGGAGAGTTTGCAGAAAGGCCTAAAGCGCCGAGCAAGATTTCAGGACGGTGGCCCGTTGGGAGCTTAGGACAAATTCTAAACCCAGCCAGGAAACTGAAGGGTTGACCAGACAGAAGCTGAGGGGGAGGAATGAGCATGCTGGGATAACTGCTGACCCCCGCCTGGGGGCAGGGCTGCCTGATTGGAGCTGTGGGAGCTGACTCAGGCCAGACCCTACCTGCTCTGAGACGCTGAGGCCACCCTCAAAGTTCACAGCCAACTGTCTCACGTGCTCGTCCGTATCCAGGTGGGTGCCTGGGGGAGGGGGTGGCTTCTGCAAGTGCTGCCACCCCAGGCCCAGAGTCCCACACTCAATGCTCGGGCCCTTGGCCACCATGCTGTCTCAGGAGAAAGCCACAAGCCTCCCAGATGCTGTGTCCCACTGGGTGGAGGCCCCCCTGAGGAGACATGGATCGCACCAATGAATCACACAATCTGCCTCTGACAACTTGAGGCCTCCTCACCCCCCACTATCATCACCCCAGTGCCGCTTCCCACTCTGGACTAGAGTGAATAGGTATTAGCAAGAGATAAAACTCATGACACATGGAACCCAGGAACAGGAATGGGAATAGAGATACCAAAAGGGTAGGGGGAAGGGAGGTAGAGGATGGGAGGAACGGGAACCGATAGCAATGAATGACATATAACCACACACCCCTCGCAGGGAGAGCAACAGAAACCTGAGGATAAAAGAGACAATGGTCGATGTGAGATATGAAAATAATAACAATCTATAATCTACCAAGGAACCATGATTGGGGGAGGAGGAAAAAAAGAGGAGCTGATCCCAAGGGCTCAATAGAAAGTAAATGTCTAGAAAAGAATGATGGCAATATACGTATGACTATGTCAGATACAATTGGTGTATGGATTGTAACAAGAGTTGTAAGAGCCCCCAATAAAATAAATAAATTTAAATTTTAAAAAAAACCACCAAAAACCTCCATCTGCACAGTGAGGCAGTGAAGGGACAAGAGTCCTGAGTCCCTCGGCTCTCACACAAGGCCACCAAAGGCTACCTCTAAGTGGGGGTCTGGAAAAGTTGTGGATGGGTGGGCAAAGCTATCAAGCGGCCCATGAGGGACTTCATTGGCCCTGGAGAACTGGGTGGGAAGGAGGGGTGGCGGGCAGAGCTGAGGCCGAGTAGACACTTGGTAAGGCTGTGGGATTGAGCGGCAGAGACATGGAGGTTTGGACATGAGTGGTGGTGGAATCAGGCCGGCTGTGACGCTGCCTCGGTACCAGGTCCCCTCACCCCGTGCTCTCCCATGCTCTCCCAGGCTCCAGGTGCAAGACTATGCCTCCTGGGCAGCCAGTGTGCAGTGAGATTTGCAGGTGGTGGAGGAGCCCCAAGACCCCGGCAGTGGAGCCCAAAGCTTCAGTGTCCACCAAGAGCTGCGGGCCAAGCTGGAGGCCCAGAAGGAGCTGCATCAGTGCGCCACCCAGCGGGGACAGCAGGTGCTCCAGGCTACAGGGCCGTCCGCCGTGGAGGTCGGCTCCCCTTTCTGGCCCTCCCCCAGCCCACTGGACCACCGCACCCTGGCCCCACAGGGCCAAGCACCTTTCTTTTCTATTTTTTTAATCATTTTATTGGGGGCTCGTGCAATTCTTATCACAATTCATACATACATGCATTGTGTCAAGAACATATGTATAGGCTCTTCCTCTAACTGTAGCGGCCTGAGGTGACCTGCTAAAATGGTTCGCTACTCATTTGATCCAGAAAACCCTACAAAATCCTGAAAATACAGAGGGTCGAATCTCCGGGTCCACTTCAAAAACACCCGTGAAACTGCCCGGGCCATCAAAGGCATGCACATCTGGAAAGCCACCAAATACTTGAAAGACGTCACTCTGCATAAGCAGTGTGTGCCTTTCCGACGGGACAATGATGGTGTTGGTAGATGTGCCCAGGCCAAACAGTGGGGTGGGACCCAGAGTTGGTAGCCCAAAAAGAGTGCTGAATTTTTGGTTCACATGCTTAAAAATGCAGAAAGTCATGCTGAACTTAAGGGTTTAGATGTGGATTCTCAGGTCATCGAGCACATCCAGGTGAACAAAGCCCCCAAGATGCACCACCGGACTTACAGAGCTCTTGGCTAGATTAATCCACACAGGAGCTCCCCCTGCCACATTGAAATGATCCTGACTGAGAAGGAACAAATCGTTCCCAAGCCAGAAGAGGAGGTTGCACTGAAGAAAAAGATTTCCCAGAAGAAACTGAAGAAGCAAAAACTCATGGCTTGGGAATAAATTAAGCTTAAATAATAAAAGGGTTTTTTTTTAAAAGAACATATGTACATTTGTTGCCACCATCATTCTCAAAACATTTGCCTTCTACTTGAGCCCTTAATATCTGCTGTTCATTTTCCCCCTCCCTCCCCATTCCCCCCTACCTCACGAAACCTTCATCATTCATAAATTAATATTATTTTATCATATGTTGCACTGTCCAAAGTCTCCCCCTTCCTTCTTCTCTGCTGTCCCTCCCCCAGGGAGGAGGCTATTTGTAGATTCTTGTAATCAATTTCCCCTTTCCACCCCACATTCTCTCCACCCTCCAGGCATCGCCACTCTCACCACTGGTCCTGAAGGAGTCATCTGTCCTGCGTTCCCTGTGTTTCCAGTTCCTATCTGTACCTATGTACACCCTCTTATCTAGCCAGATTTGTAAGGTAGAATTGGGATCATGAGAGTGGGGGGAAGAAGCATTTTAGAACTAGAGGAAAGTTATATGTTTCATCGTTGCTACTCTGCACCCTGACTGGCTCATCTCCTCCCTACAACCCTTCAGTAAAGGGTGTCCGGTTGGCTACCAATGGGCTTTGAGTCTCCACTCTGCACTCACCCACATTTTCAATGATATGATTTTTTGTTCTTTGATTCTTGATACCTCATGATCCCTTCGACAGCTCGTGGTCACACAGGCTGGTGTGTTTCTTCCATGTGGGCTTTGTTGCTTCTGAACTAGGTGGCCACTTGTTTATCTTTGAGCCTTAAAGATCCCAGATGCTATATCTTTTGACAGCCAGGCACCATCAGCTTTCTTCACCACATTTGCTTATGCACACGTTTGTCTTCACTGATCGTATCAGGAAGGTGGGCACCCACTGATACGATTTTTAGTTCTTTGATGTCTGATAACTGGTCCCTTCTACACCTCGTGGTCAGCCAGGCTGGTGGTCTTCTTCCATGTGGGCTTTGATACTTCTCAGCTAGATGGCCGCTTATTTATCTTCAAGCCTTTAACACCCCAGACGCTATATCTTTTGATAGCCGGGCACCGTCAACTTCCTTCACCACATTTGCTTATGCACACATTTTTCTTCAGCAATCGTGTCGGGAAGGTGTGAATCCTGGAATGCCAATTTAATAGAACAACGTGCTCTTGCATTGAGTAAGTGCTTGAGTGGAGGCCCAATGTCCATCTGCTGCCTTAGTACTAAACCTATAAATATATGCACATAGATCTGTTTTCCTACACTCATATAAATATATTTACATATGTACATTACAGTCTTTGGACCTCTATAAATACCCTTTGTCACCTAGTTCTCTCCTCTATTTCCTTTTACTTTCCTCTTGTCCCACTATCATGCTCAGCCTTCATTTGGGTTTCAGTAATTTCTCTCGGTTACCTTGCCCTTGCTGAATCCCTACCAGACCACTCACACCCTCCTTGCTACTGATTTTGGATAACTTATTGCTCCCCTGTCCCTGGGTTGGTCAGCACTACCCCTTTGCCCCCTTCTCTCCCACTCCCCTATTCCCCCGGAACTATTGGTCCCCTTGTTTTCTCCTCCAAACTATTCATGCAGTCTATCGTATCTAGATAGGTCTGTAGAGATAATAATATGCACCAAAAATCAAGTCATTGCAAGATAGGCAATGAGTGAGAACACAGCAATGACAACAAAAAGGAAACCAATTACCCATAGAAGAATAAATTAATTTTGGAAGGCAAATGCTTTGAAAATGATGAGGGCAAGGAATGTACAGATGTTCTTTATACAACTGATGTAAGTATGGATTGTGATAAGAGTTTTATGAGTCCCTAATAAAATGCTTTTTTAAGAATAAAATAAAAGAAAAAAATTTTAAAGAAAGAAAAACCTATTCATAGATGAAGGTCTGATTTTTAATCTCTAGGTGTGTCCTTCAGTCAGGTCCAATGGGGTACCATGCTTTGGCCCCAGAGTCTGTCCTTTGTACTACCTCAGGGGCTCCCTGCTCTGCTCCCACGGTTGCTCTGCCACACACTTTTAGAGGTTTGCCTCAGTGTCATAGGATCAGTCTGGGCCAGTTCTAACCCTGAGTCTCCAGTGTTGTCCCACTTAGGGCCCTGGGCCATCAATGGACGGTGTGTCTCATAGTGGGATCAGCCACATTGTCCACTCTGTCCATTGGCTGTTCAGAGCCGGGATATCGTCCTCCAGGCTTGATGGGCCAGGATGTGCTCCACTCTCTCTTCCTCCCCCTTCTTTGCTCCCATTTGCTCTGATCAAACATGCCCCTCTCTCCTAGATGCAGCTTCAGTGCTGTCCTCTGAAGTAAATTCTTCTTGGGGCAGGGGCAGTTGTCCACATAGCTGGTATGGGAGTCCAGCCCTCAGGCCCCTCCACTGGCTCCCCACTCCGTGCGGGCACACTGCATTCATCTGGCACTGGCTTTATATCTGGTCCCTCTTTCCCTGTGGAAACACAAACAATACCCTCCCCTTGGGTGGAACAGCCAGGCACCTTTTCTCTGGAGCTTCCCTCAGCACCACCTTCGGTTGTGTCCATGCCCATGCCCAGGTCCAGGAAAGGCTATGCGCCATGCAGGATGCTTGGGAGCAGGTCTTTCAGGCCTGGGAATGGAAGCAAGGGAGACGGCAGGCCATGCACCGCAAGCAGCTCTTCCTCAGACATTGTGGCATCTGGACAAGATCCTGCAGGCCCAGGAGACAGCTCCCCTCACCACACACAGACACACTGACCCCAGGACCTCCAGTCCTCCTGTAGTACCACCCCAATCCCCCTTGCTTCCTGGATCACTGGCTGCTATTCTGATACGGAGCTAGATAGTGTGTCTTCCCAAGTGGCCAAGGGGACACCTGAGCCTCAGGTCACTCAGGGCCATCTCCTCCCCACACCTGGCCCCGGCCAGCCAATCCCTACACGGTTTGGTTGGAAATTGATGGGGCTCCTCCCCACCTCGTCAGAAGTTGGCATGTTCCTAATGGCCCCCAGGTTGGAGTGCTCTTCTTCCTCAGGTTCCTTCCGCTCCTGCTCAGCACCCACCTCCCCACCCCCAGCCGCAGGCCCCTTGATGCACCCCCAGAGAGCCCAGGCTGTAAACCAAGGTTCTGGCAGATGTTGCTGTCTAGGGTTCCCTTTGAACCACCATCTGTGCCCCCGATCCCCCCCCACACCTCTGTGTCACCTCCATGGCTGCCCCAGGTCTCCCAGGAAGCCAGTGCCCTGGAGGGCTCTGTGGAAGAGGTGGAGCGGCTGATCCAGAAGCATGGCACCTTCCAGAGGTGCTGAGCACACAGGACAGGGAGGTGATGGCCGGGACAGTCATGGGCGTGACCCTGATAAGGCCAGGGTATCCAGACTGTTGGGGGCACACGGGTGAGGTGTGTATGCACACCGAACCTGTGCTGGTGGGTGAGGGATTACCAAGGAGCCAGGGGCTCCAATCCAGGGCTGGTGACCAAGCCGAGGTTCCCATGCACCCAGAAGTGCATGGGGATGGGTTAGGCCACACTCTGGGGACCACAGAGGGCATTTGGATCTGCCCATATCACATGGCCCCTGCTTCCTTCTGCCCAGGAGCCTGGCCAACCCTCAACTGCAGAGCTGTTAGTGAGAGTTAGAGACTTATAGTGAGGGCTATGGGCTGTGAGCCAGCCCCAGCAGGGGTACACTCGGTACTCAGGGCTGGGTCCACCTCCCACCTCCCACCTCCCACTACGCAGGAGGCTGCGCTGAGAGAGCAGGCCAGGGTGCTGCCAGGCCCCTGGGTTCAGGGCCTGCTGGACACGATACGAGAGCGGCCGGCTTGAGTGGAAGCCCTGGGAGAAGGTCAGCGACACAAGCTTCACACCTCTCTGATTACTGCTGGCTTTCTCATGGCTGCTAGCCATGTCAGAGGGCACCCCACCTGAACCCCATTTTACCTTTACAAGTGACCTTCAGCCCCACTAGGGGCCAAGGGGCGGCCTGCGGTGGAACAGGATGTGGAGAGTTTAATGGCTTTTCCAGGGGCAAAGCTAGGACTGATTCTCAGACCCGTGTGGACACCTGTCATCCTGATGGGCAGAGTAGACAGTGCCCCAGGGTTGGGTGAGGGGCACCCTCCACATGAGAACCCACCCATGGCCCCTGCCCAGCCACTTCCTAGATCTGAATACTAATGGGCCTGGGCCCTGTCATCTTGGGTGAAAGAAAAATTATTGTGCTGTCCCTGAGCCTGGTCAGCATTTCACTCCTTGGCACAGCCCGAGGGGTAGACGGGGTCACCGCTTGGGGCGAAGGCAGTATGAACATCAGGGCACTCATGTCCCCACCATCACACAGGACGGCGACTGGATCCAGGGGTGGGGCCAGCAGCTGGAATAGCCTGTCCCTCTTGGGGACCACAAAGAGAAGCTGATGCGGTTTCAGAAACACCTGGCCTATGAGACAGAGACCCCATGGAAGGGAGGCAGGAAGGGAATTGACAGGAAGACCTGGGACCCCTGCTAGGTACTGGTTTTCCATCCAGCAGCCTTGTCCCCAACACCCGCAGTGTCACTGTGCAGACACTAATCAGACTCTGTCACCTGCCCGAGGCCAAGGCCAAGACCAGCCAGGAAGAAAGGATCGAAGAGAACCCTGGGCAGAAGGGCAGAGGCCAAGCCTGTAATGTGCCCGTCCTCCACAGGGTGCCCTTGCTAGAGTCCTGGACCTTGGGAAGGATCTGGAGAGCATGGAGAGGCTGCTGCACAGACACGAGGCCTTGGAGCAGGAGATGGGCCTCCTCCAAGTTCAGGGGCAGGTATGCCACTGGGTCTAGCATCGGGGCCAGGCCAGGGGACCTCTTCTGTGGGACCCTGCAGAGGAAGAGCTGAGCCAGTATACTCCCATGCCAGGGGCCTCTTGAGCACAACCTGATCCCCTTCCTCAGCCTCCGGACATCCCCCATATCCCGGAGCAGAAGGCAGCCCTCCTCTGCCAGAGAAGCCTGGGGTCAGCCCGCAGCCTCGGCCACAGGTGCCAACAGTTTATGGACAGCTGGCAACAGCTCCAGAGCAGAGCCCAGAAGTGGTATGGACACCCTTTGGGTCCATTTCTTCACTCCTGCCCCCCTTCAGCAATCAAGTCCCATGCATCTCCTTGACTCCTTGTTTTAGGGTACAAAAGAGACCTTCAGGACAAACAATGTAAAGAAAACATCGATCAAGTTTTAAAAGAGACCACGACCACACAATGACACAGACACATCATACGTGAAACAAATCCAGGGAGACTCATATGTGTGTAAGAAAGAGGTCTACTGGCGATATCTAAAACAGATGGAAATAGAGTTACCATATGACCCAGCAACCCCCCCCCCCACCACCTTACTGGGCAAGAAACAAACCAAGGTCAGACATCTGTGCTCCAAAGTTCATTGGCACAGTTCACAATTGCAAGGAATTGGAAACAACCCAAATTTCCATCACCTGACAATTGGATTAAAAAGCTGGGGTACCTCTACCAGCGGGGATCAACGATGTAATGTCACACCGGAAGTTCTCGGCGCCCCAGCATGGGTCTCTGGGCTTCCTGCCTCGGAAGCGCCGCAGCTGGCACGGCGGGAAGGTGAAGAGCTTCCCCAAGGATGACGCCTCCAAGCCGGTCCACCTGACGGCCTTCCTGGGCTACAAGGCCGGCATGACCCACATTGTGCGCGAGGTCGACAGGCCAGGCTCCAAGGTGAACAAGAAGGAAGTGGTGGAGGCCGTGACCATCATGGAGACCCCTCCCATGGTGGTGGTGGGCATCGTGGGCTATGTGGAGACACCTCGCGGCCTCCGGACCTTCAAGACGGTCTTTGCGGAACACATCAGTGACGACGAGTGCAAGCGGTGGTTCTACAAGAACTGGCACTAGTCGAAGAAGAAGGCTTTCACCAAGTACTGCAAGAAGTGGCAGGATGACAAGGGTAAGAAGCAGCTCGAGAAAGACTTTAGCAGCATGAAGAAGTCCTGCCCGGTCATGCGCGCCATCACCCACACCCAGACGCGCCTGCTCCCCCTGCGCCAGGAGAAGGCGCACCTGACGGAGATGCAGGTGAACGGGGGCTCCGTGGCTGAGAAGCTGGACTGGGCCCAAGAGAAGCTGGTGCCAGTGAACCAGGTGTTTGGCCAGGATGAAATGATCGACATCACGGGGGTGACCAAGGGCAAAGGCTACAAAGGGGTCACCAGTCGTTGGTACACCAAGAAGCTGCCCCGAAAGATCCACCGAGGGTTGCGCAAGGTGGCTTGTATCGGGGCCTGGCATCCCTCCCGTGTGGCCTTCTCGATGGCCCGCGCTGGGCAGAAAGGCTACCACCACTGCACAGAGATCAACAAGAAGATCTATAAGATTGGCCAGGGCTACCTCGTCAAGGACGGCAAGCTTATCAAGAACAACGCCTCCACCGACTACGATCTCTCTGACAAGAGCATCAACCCCCTGGGCGACTTTGTCCACTATGGGGAAGTGATCAATGATTTTGTATGCTGAAGGGCGGCATGGTGGGCACCAAGAAGCGAGTGCTGACTCTGCACAAGTCCCTGCTGTTGCAGACCAAGCGCCGTGCCCTGGAGAAGATCGACCTCAAGTTCATCGACACCACCTCCAAGTTGGGCCATGGCCGTTTCCAGACCGTGGAAGAGAAAAAAGCTTTCATGGGACCACTCAAGAAAGACCGGATTGCCAAGGAGGAAGGCGCATAACAGATGGTACAGCTGGTGGGATCAGAATAATGACTTCTTTTTCAGTGGGGGGAAAAAAACTGTGGTACATACATACAATGGAGTACTACGCATCGCTAAAAAGTAGTGATGAAAGTTTGAAGCACATCACTGCATGGGAAGAACTGGAGGAAAGCATGCTAAGCGAAGTAAACCAAGCACAAAAGGACAAGTACACATTGAGTCCACGGAGGTAAGCTTTAAAAAAATGCAAAAGAGACATAGGGGAAAAGCTACTGTATGAACATTCCTGGGGTGAGGACCAGGTAATATGGCAGGGACCAGACCAAATTCAGGGATACACATGGTAGACAGATAAAAAAGAGGCGGGGAAAGGAAAAGTAATAATAATAATAAATAAATGGGTAGCGGGGTCACAAGGCACTAACCCGCCCAAGGGTGCCACCGTGAACCCGTATATCTCCGATCTGCCTGCCTCTGTGCCTTTGCCTGTGCTCACCCTTTCTCTACTTGGCTCGGTCCTACACCTGTTCTTTTGTGTCTGGCTTATGTCATTACCAGCAGCCCTGCTGGCGTAGTGGTTACGAATTGGACTGTGATCTGCAAGACCGGCAGTGCAAGTCCACCAGCTGCGCCTTGCGAGAAAGATGAAGCTTTCTATGTCTGTAAAAGAGTTACCATCCCCGGAACCCGTGGGGGCAGTTCCACTCTGCCCATTAGGGTTACCATGAGTCAGAGTTGACTGGATGGCAGTGAGTTGGGAATTTTATTTATTTCATTCCCAGCATGTCTTTTCAAGGTTCATTTGTGACCTGACATTTATCCCCCTATTTTAATGAAAGGACACCACTCCGTTCTAGAACTCGAACTCACTGACTTGGTCCATCCATCTGTCCACGGACTCAAAGGCAGCTTCCACCTTTGGCTGTCGTAACTATAATGCAGTGATGTCCATAATTTAAAAGAAAACGTTTTGACATGATGTTTTTAGGGGACACAGTGAGACCAGAGCATTTGTCCCTGCCGGTGAAGTGACTGGAGGTCAATCCTTTTTTTTTCCCTTCTTTTTTAAGTGTCTCTATTCCCATCTACAAAAGATGGACCCCACTCAGGACTGTATATGGTTTCTCTCCTTGAAATAAAAAAATCCATTGTTGTGCCCATTACATAGAGGGGGAACGAAGCTTACAAGCTAGTGCCAAAACCAACACCCACAAGACTGGTGGCTGGAGGAGGTCTGTGTGCCCACTGTGGCTGGAGGAGGGACAGAGGGGCCTACAGGGGGGCCACTGGGCCTCAGAGACCTTCTAGGCGAGGCTACAGGAACTGCAGCAGCTCTGGGGCGAGCTGAGGGCCAACTGTAGGAGGAAAGAGACCACGCTCCAGGAGGCCTGCAAGGTGGGACTGTGCACGCCCTGGGCCAGGTTGGATGGGACCCCAGGTTGCCCAGTGCCCACTGCTCACCCCACGTCCTGCCCCAGGCCCTGCATACGGGGGAGCATCTGGGAGCTGGAGAGCTGGCTGCATACTGTGGAGGGGGAGCTGCGAGTCCCTGGCAGTGGATAGGACCGTCCTGGGGTGGATGAGCTCCAACTGGGGGCAAACAAGACTCGTTTCAAACACCAGCTCTGTCTCCTCTAAGGGCCCGTGTACAACTGCGACAACACAACAGTGGGTCCATTAGCATCTGGGAGGAAGGCTATTTATTACAGGGAATCCTACCTTTGTCCCTTGGTGTTAATTGCAGACTCACTGGGTGACGGATTGTATCTGACACTGACACGCACCACATTTGCCGCAGCAAACACCAACACTTTGTCAAACTCCGTTTGGTATTGCTCCATCCCTCCATTATTCTCCCTAATGACAAAAATAATTAACACATTCATATAAAAGCACAGGATGAGGAAAGCTTTAATTTATGCATCTAGTTCAGGGTCATCCCTCTTATCAATATATGACAATCTAATGAGGCTTAATAAAAAAGTAGCAGTGAAGCAATTTAGGAAACTGAGGGATTGTCACGAGTCCTGGTTGTGACAGCATGTTTTGTGCACCATGGAAGATAACAGATTTGTCTTCTGTGGTATCTCATATCCATCATCCCCAAACTACCTGCTCTTAAGGGTAGAGAGAGCGAGCTTGTCTTTGAAAAAAGTGCCTGGGTTTGGTAGCTGCTCACAGGATGGCAGGTGTAATGTATTATGAGAATTTAACAAGGCTCTGAGAAGATGGCTATTGGAATGTCTGGCTGGAGGGCAAGGTCATGGCCCTGAAGGATTCAGGATCCAGAAGTCAAGTCAGAACTGGATGCCAGAGACTTTCTCAATCCAGCCCTCTTTGCCCCTCCCCTAAGGCCAATACATTTCTAAGGGTTATGGATTCTACTTCAGAATCTTTCTCAAACCCAGGGCCCTCTTCACCATTATTGTCTACCTGGTCACCTCTTGCCTTATAAATAAAAATATGGGTTTATTGTAAGTCTGGGTCTGTTAGGTTTCTCGGGTGGGAAATGTCTCGGTCCTTGGCTACACACTGGAAAGAAATTCACACCAAAGCCTGGTTGGTAATCCGAGTGGGTTTATATACATGAGAGAAGAAGGTTCCGGCGTTACACTAAACTGAACACGGGCACCCTCATCACACTGCACACCCAGCCCTGCTGAGTGGAAGGCAGAGAAGCAGCTGAAGGGAAGGGGCGGTGGTCTCCAGATTCCAGCCTTTTAAGGGCTTTCAGCTGGGAGGCGTCAATTAAGCTCTCCTGGCTTGGGTTTAGCCCGCATTGGCTTCCAACCTCCCGTAGGGGGCCCCCTAAGCATGGAGAGGAACAACCCCTCCTCTTGCTACCTAACCGGTCTACATTCCTGCATGGCTACATTGAGATGGAACTAGCCCCTTTAGACAGCCTGTGTGGTTCACCAGGAGACACGGGCCCCAGTGTTCCCTGTGACCACCTTAAACCTTAAACTACTGTTGGAGTTTATATTACCTGTGTGGGTCTGTGGGCATGGGACGTTTCCATGCCAGAGACCTGAAGTTACACAAATAGGCATCCAGAACAGAACTCATACAGGCTTTAATAAGATGCTCAGATGCTTCTCGCTAGGATGAGAATTTAACGAAGTGTATGAGCAGTTCAGATCTTGTAAGGGAGAACAGGTCAGTAGGGTATCCAGAGAAGAGAGCAAAGGTCAGGGGAAAGGGAGGGGGCCCACAGTCATCTGTGCTCTGTGTTTGGCCACATGACAAGAAACCGGGTCTCCTTGCAAAAGAAAGCAGAACAGCAAGTCCCTCAGAACTACGACATTTTTAAACATGACCTATACAACACTCGGCTCTGGGAGGCGCCTTGGAAAACCATAAAAGCCCTAAAAGAGGGGCAAGGAGGAAGCCCAAGTCTTTGATTTTCCCTGCTGTGCTTTCAGTGTTGAAATGTCTGTGCACGGAGCCTTTGAAATTTCAGAATCAGAGAGTGGATTCACAAGCCAAGCTCCTGCTTTATTCTTCAATGCATTTTGGCCCAGCTTCTCCTTGGTGAGACATGTAACAGAAATTCTGGACTTAGGAGCCACTTGGTCCTTGGACACTAGGAGATTTCAGTGGAATCTGAAACAGGGCTCTAACCACCAGCTGGACTGGCCTAGGAAGCCCAAGTATTCAGTCTCCCAAACACCAACCTCCCGTTGCTCTTCATTTGCCTCCACCTTGTTCAGCTTTAGTTGTCCGTGGAAGCGTTTGGCACCCATCTGATGCTTCGGAACCCAGAAAGGAGGAAAGGTAAAACTGGGATTCAAATGAAACAGACTTAAGCAGGACCATAGCCAAGATGTGTCCAGGGCTCCTCGCAGCATTTGTCACCTTCATTTCCCTCTTCGGACTCAGACGTGGCAAGGTTCAGAAACAAGCTTTACCAGAAAGAACAGCTGTGAACCCAGCCTGCTTCCAAGTGAGAAAAAGCCCTTTACCCATGAGTTCCTGAGGTCAGCCCAGCCCTGTGCGTCCCCACCCCTCCCAGAGTCCCTGGCTCTCTGGCGAAGCATTAAAGCAAGTGGAAGCAGAGATTTGCTCAGAATAAAAAAAATCGTTTTTCACAACAGCACGGCACGTTCTGGATGGCAATCACGGCTGCACAAACCATATCCGTCCTCCAGTCATAATGTTGGTGCCAAATGACCACACACATACATTGTGTGGCGAGACTCAGAGCCTATTCCATTTGTGGTCAATTGTTTCCTCCCTCTCCTTACTTTGCACTTAGGAGACATGCTCTCTGGAGGTGGTTGAGGCTTGTCTTGTCACCAATAATCATCTCCTACACCTTCCTTTACAGTCACTAATTTGATGTGTTCACTCAAAGAAATGCCAATAATATGAGGTTTCAGAGGAGAGCTCTTAGAGCTCCCCCAGACAACAAGGAGGCCGAGTGTCACCATCATTATCCTGAGCTGGGAGGGGGCACAAGTGTTCCGGAAGCTGGGGATCCGTCACTGCCTGCCCACCGCACAGACAGAGCAGGTGCTGGTTATAATTGCTTCTAGACGTCCTGCCATGCTGAGTTGAAAGTCAAACCCGTAAACGCTGCCTGACTACAATAAAACTGGAGTACACAGACATTTCTGCATCATTGCTGGGTGAAAATATACTGAGTGGAGTTGGATGAGATGGCAGCAAGTGCCTAAGGAGGGGATGCTGTGGGAACACCAACAAGATGACTGTCAGTCGCCGTTTTCTCTTCTCGTCTGCTTCCCCCTCCCTATATTTCAGGACCAAAAGACATGACAAATATGTAAGGAAACAAATTTGTTCATTTTTAGAGGAGTCTCCCACCCCACCCCATCCCACCCCCATCCCTTCTGGCCTCCTTTGAGCAAGTCAGTAGAACTTTTTTTTTTTTTAAACCTGGCTTCTACTATGGCACTTTCCGGAGTTGCTATGTGGCTGTGTTTAAAAGTCGCCTTTGGGATCCAGAGCACAATCCTTGTCACAAAGGCATTCTCCCAGTCCCAAATAGCAATGCGACCTCATTTCAGAAGGTTGTTCTTGTTTCTGTAGACCCAGAAAGGAGTTCAAGCTGTTGTACTTGACCGTGGTTGTCGAGTCAGCCTCTCATGGGCACCTCATGGGAAGCGGAGCAAACTATGCCAGTCTGTGCTATCACCAGGGCTGGGAGGGGAAGCCAACCGTGGCGGGCCATAGGTCAATGTGTGGATGGAGATAATCAGGTCTTTCGTCCTTATTCTATTTCAGTCTGGAAACATCACTGAAGCCTGCTCAGTGTCATAGCAACACACAAACTTTCACTGACAGTCTGGGGCACATTGGCTGCAAATCGAACCCGGGTCTTCCCGGTGAAAGACAATGAGAGATCTACCACTGAAGCACCATGGCCCTCACCTCAAACCAGGGCAGTCATTTCCCACAGATCTACCAGAGTTCAAACCAGACCACAATGCAGGAAGACTGAGATTGCCACCAGAATCTGATACTGATGCAGAAAAAAACCTAACTACCATTTTATTGACTCCCACTCATACCGGCCCAATAGGACAAAGAACTGCCCCTTTGGGGTTTTGAGACTTTAAATCCTTACAGTAGCGGTTCTCAACCTGTGGGTCGCGACCCCTCTGGGGATCAAATAACCCTTTCACAGGGGTCAACCAATTCATAATAATACCAAAATTACAGTTATGAAGTAGCAATGAAAATAATTTTATGGTTGCAGGTGTCCACAACATGAAATGTATTAAAGGGTGGGGGCATTATGAAGGTTGAGAACCACTGCCTTACAGAAATAGACAACCTCATATTTCTCCCACGGACGGGCTAGTCAGTTCAAACCCCCGACCTTGCGATTAGCAGCTTAGCGCGAGAAAGAATTCACTTCGAAGCCTGGATTGTGATCCAAGTGAGTTTTTTGAGAGAAGAAGTTTCAGGCTTACACAGGCACCTCAGGGCCCCTCACGGGGCACAGCCTACCTAGAAGCTGCTGGAGAGAAAGTCACTCAGTGGGCTCCGGGATCCTGCCTTTTTTCTTTTTAAAAAAATCGTTTTATTAGGGGCTCATACAACTCTTATCACAATCCATATATACATCAATTATGTAAAGCACATTTGTACATTTATTGCCCTCGTTATTCTCAAAACATTTGCTCTCCACTTAAGCCCCTGGCATCAAGTCCTCATTTTTCCCCTCCCTCCCCGCTACCCCATCCATCAAGAAACCTTGATAATTTGTGAGTGGTGATACTGAGAGGGTTGTGGGAGGGTGGATTGGAAAGAGGGAACTGATTACAAGTATCTACATGTGACCTCCTCCCTGGGGGACGGACAACAGAAAAGTGGGCGAAGGGAGACATCGGAGCGGTCAAGATCCTGCCTTTTCAATTCCTCCATAGGGAGGCATGGTTGACGGTCATGGTCAACCCCAATGGCTGGATTGAATTCACCTGGCCCAGATGGGCCAATCCAGGTGAAATGCCCACCTAGGTGTACCACCCCTTCCTGGCCGGAAGTTTGAACCTGAGCATATGTAATGGATGACCCAGTCCCTATGCTAAACCACCTAATAGTATTTGCAAGATGCCAAGCACCATTCTAAGCTTTTTGTGTATAATAATTCAATTATTCCACTTAACAAGCCTATGTGTGGACTCTATTCTGGCCTCATTTTACAAATGAAAAATCAGTGGCACAGGATGATAAAGTCATGAGCCTAGGACCACACAGTGAGGAAGTGGGAAGGAGATATTTGGACCCAGGCTGCAGAGCCCATGCCTTGGGTGCCTACAGCTGCCATGTAGGACACAGAAAAGCATGGAGCAGACTCGGCGTAAGACATTAGGGAGTTGGGAGGACTGTAGCATGAATGTATGTGCTATGACTTCATGAGAGTAGCTGCTACTCAGATCCAGAAGAGAATGCAAGCCTTTTGCAAAAATTATTTTTTCCAAGAGAGGGTGGAAAACTGCATCTTGTGCGAAATCCCCCCAACCTGCACATGTGCATAGCTATTTCAGAAGGTTCCAAACAATGTGTGCTGTGCGGCAAACCAAACTGAGCTCAGGGGGAGCTGGTCTGTGGGTTATGTTAGCCAGAAAGTGAGCAGTTTGAACTCACCAGCCACCACTCCAAGGGAGAAAGAGGAGGCTTTCTGCTCCCATGGACTTACAGTCTTCGAAGTGGCAGGGAGCATTTCCATGCCTCCTATGATTAGGATCTCGAAGGGTGAGGGTTGAGTTGGTTGAGACCTGTCTTCAGGGCATTTCCCAGAAGGGCTTCCTGCAGTGGCTCTGCCTTCAGGAATGTCTGATGACCTTGAGGGCAGCAAAGTCCTAAACACACTCAGGCAGTGGTTCTCAACCTTCCTAATACAGGTCCTCTTGTTGTGGTGATGCCCCCCTCCCCCAACCATTAAATGATTTTCTTGCTACTTCATCACTGTAATTTTGCTACAGTTATGAATTGGGTGAGCCCTGTGAAAGGGTCATATGACTCCCAAAGGGGTCGCAACCCACAGGTTGAGAACCACTGCACTAAGGGTTCCCCTCCCAGGAAGCCCTACCAGTGTCTGGTGTGCATAGTTCTGTGAGGTGAGAGAAATGGACTTAGTGTCTGCTTCTGGTGACAGTTGATGCGGGTGGGCTTTCTCCCTATGTCAAATCCCTCTCGAGCCATTTGTCACCACAACAGAGGGAGCCATGCACAAAAAAGCAAGAAGAGGATGCAGCACAGCAGGACAGCAAGCGGAACAATGATTGAATAAGCACAATTCACTTCAATCATGAATCGGGTGCCCTTGAGATGTGAGGAAGACCCCAGTCTAGTGACATTAGATCAGGTTTAGGGATTGAGTGAAGGGACCCCTCTTAGCTCCCCTCAGCCCCTAATTTGCTTTCCCATTGACCCTGACCCTTGCATCGTGATTGGTCCTTATTTCAGCATGATGGTTGGTTTCATAACCACGGCATATGGAAATGTGTTAGTCGATAGGTTATACAGGCACAGCCTCTGGAATGGGTAAGTGAGGAGGCGATTTGGGCTCGCTCATGCAGACCTCTAGTTGTCCTTGACATGACTGGTCGAATGGATCATGTGAAGTGATTTGAGATCGGCGTTGAGATCTGATAGGTCATGCAGACTTCTAGCTGATCCTGGCAGTACCCTATTTTAAGGAAACAGAATGTTTGGCGTTTAAGTCGTATTTGAGCTTAAATTTTGAGCAATAGGCTGTGGCTCACAGTTAGAGTCTATGTGGAGACCCTACATCCATTTTGAGGGGCCACAGATTCAGCCACCATTGAGTTCTTTCCTACTGCTGACTGGCAGTGGAAAGTTTGTCCCTCAGGCAGTGTGCTTGCGTCCACTCCCCGGGCCAGACTCAACGATATACGGTAGTGTGCACATCGTAATGAAGGTCCCGCTCATGCTCTCACAGGCCCTCCTGAATCCATGAATTGATCTGTCTTCAGTCACAATTTTGTGACAAAGTTGTTTGTTTTCTATGTCTTATTTAAGTTTTCAGGAGCCCAGGTGGTAATGCTGGATAGTGTTGGACTATTAAGAGCAAGGTCGCTGGTTTAAAGCCACTAGTCATTCCACAGGAAAAAAGATGAGGTTATTGCTCCCTGTAAAGGTAGCAACTTCAGGATCCCTACACAGAGTCACTATGAGTCAGAGTCAGCAGGAAAGAATGGGTGTCATTTTATTTAAGTAACTGTGGCTGTGGGTCCTTCTGACACCATTGTGGCCTCATGAGGATGCTCTCCTTCATCCAGAACAGCGGTTTGGGCCTTTTTCTTGTGTAAAACTTAGCAAAGGAGTTCCTAATAAAATATAGTTGAATTGGGAGTCTTTTCCCTCTAAAAACAAAGTAAATACATAAATAGAAACGAGACTATGGTACTAATAACCAGTTGGAGAGTTGAGAGAGCTGAACTCTCAATCCTGATAGAAACCCATTGTGACTGAGCACCTGCTCAAGGTCATACACAGCCTATGAGGTTGAGCCTGTGTGTTGGGGAGTGATTGTGTACATAAAGTTAACAATTTATCTTTCTAAAGATTTTGTCTAAAACTTACTTTAAATAATAAGTTTTCCCCTGGGCTAGGTAAAGTTCAGGGAGTTTAACCCCCTAGTATCCACCCCCTCTCAGCATTCATCATGTTAGGCCAGAGGAGGCAAATCACACCCACTACACAGGGAGCACTGCTTCCAAAACACAATGCCTGTGCCGGGGCAGAGGGGAGGTACCCGGACCAGAAATGCTGACAGAGTGTAACCAGAGAGCTCAGCCCCCAGCTTCCCAAGGGAGCAGATGTGATGGTTCACTTCTGGATGAACATGTTTAAGCAAAGGCCAAGGGCATGACTTGGGCAGCACAAAAAGCAGATGTGCAGAGGTTGTTTACTGCATTCCAGAAGTTCACACACTCTCCGGAGGCTCCTTGGCTGAATGGCAGGAAGTCATTGGTGGCTTCCACCTTCAATCTCAAAAGGTCACTGCCGTCCAGTAGATTCCAACCACAGTGACCCTATAAGGAGTTTTCAAGACTGTAAATCTTCATGGGAGCCAGCAGTCTCATTGTCCCCCTTGGGACAGGGAGCTAGCAGCCCGTTTTGCCACCAGGGCTCCTTCCTCTCTAATTCTGGATCCAGTCCCTCCGAATATCCTGCCCTGCCCTTGTCTAGGCTTCTTAAATGCGTTCCACGCAGCTTATGTTACTCTGGGTGCATTCGAGAAACAAATCCACAGAAACACATATGTATAAGAGAGTTGTATGTAAAGGGTGAGTGCACATCAAGAAAACATGCTCGTATGTGCTTATGCACCCGCTTTGTCGGGGTAGGCTGGTGTGCTTTTTCCATGTGGGCTTTGTTGTTTCTTAGCTAGATGGCCCCCTGTTTATCTTCCAGCCTTTAAGACCCCAGACGCTATATCCTTTGATAGCCGGGAACCATGGTGCTTAACTACTACACCACCAGGGTTCATTAGCATGTGACTTATCTCCTGTCATTCACACTAGATGCTCAAAATAGCAGGAGAACAGGTTTCTCCTTTGTGGCCACACCAGGTACTGACAGAACCAAGAACAGAGACACAGTTATATATCTTGACTATCATTTGCATATTATATGCCAGGAATCCCTAGGAAGTGTCTTGGAATTGTTCTACTCTGGTTCAAATTTCACACACCCTCCCAGTTTCCATACTGACTCTGCCAAAACCCTAGTAACTGATTTGCACCTCCTATCAACTTGGGGAAAAGACCCTATGCCAGATATAGAAGTGGACATACTTGGTACCCAGAAAACCTGTTCTGTGTTTTGAGGGTGGCACAGCAAACACCCTATGTCAGACATAGAAGTGGACACACTTGGTACCCAGAAAACCTGTTCAGTGTTTTGAGGGCGGCTCAGCAAACAAAATGGGCACAGTGATTAAGCATTCAGCTGCTAACACAACGGTCAACTCTGTAGTGGTTCTGAAAGAGAAGGACATGGTAGTTGGCCCCCCAAAAGAGTTACAAACTTGGAAACCCTACGGGTATTTGTATAGGGTCGCTATGTGTTCCAATTGAGATGATTGTCATAGGTTGGGTTTGGTTTAACCCGTCTTACTGAGGAGACTCCTTCTTTACACGCGATCAGTTACTTTAGAGGAAAAAGACATGCCTGTCCCAGAACAATCCAAGGACTGGTAAAGGCAACACCCACAAAGACACTCCCTCTGCCTGCCTAACTCTAAAATGCTGCCCATAAAACACTCTGCCTGGTAATATGTGGGCAGCACACTGGGGAGGTGCAGCAAATGTGTGTTGAATGTATGAGGCCATTTCATAGTTTGGTTGCACGATCAGGGTGTCTGTCATAAAGCCCATCTCTTTGACTCCACCTCTCAGCAGAGACGAACATAAGCTTCCCATTTTTTTCTCGGCAATGTCCTTGTCAAATAAAAGTTCCTTGTAGATCAGTAACTTGCCACAGAGCAAAAGATATGGGAAGAAGCTCATCTTTCTCCTGGCTATGAAATAGAATGGCAAGCCCCTCCCTTCAACACACGCACGCACGCACACACACGCGTGCACACACACCCCTGCCTTACAACTACATTCGGTTGATTAGCAAACAAAGCTCTACAACCCAACTATGTGTTTTTCTTCTCCAGAGGAATGACGGACTTACATACCCTGCACTGTCTTTTTTTAATGGAATTGCCCCAGTTCTCCTCACCTTTCCTTAGATAGTGCAGTGAACTATTAGATGACTGCAGGTATTTAAAACTAGTACTGATTTCCAGTTTGTGTCACCTTTGGCTTTGAGCACCCTCCACTTCTCTAGTAAGCTTTCTATTGCTTTGGGGAAATGTTCTCTCTCTGAATTTATTATGTGAGGGGGGTAGGTAATAATCAATGTGCCTATGGAGGACTACCCTTCATGACCTAAACTCATTAAGGGGCAGTACCTGATGGAGCATCAGGTTGGAGGAAGGCTTATTAACAACCTGCATTATACAGATGACACAATTTTGCTGAAAATGAGAAGGACTTGATTCACTTGCTGATGAAGATGAAGGATTAAAGCCTTCAGTTTGGATTATGACTCAATGTAAAGAAAGCCCAGACCCTCACAACTGGACCTATTGACAACATCATGATAAATGGAGGAAAGATCGAAATTGTCAAGGATTTTGTCTTGCTTGAATCCACAATCAATTCTCATGGAAGCAGCAGAGAAGAGAACAAATTATACATTTCACTAGTCAAATCTGCTACACGAGACCTCTTTAAAGTGTTGAAAAGCAAGACATTACTTTGAGGACTGGGGCGGGTTGACCCCCTTGCTCATGTACCCTTGGTAATTTATACATTGTTATTTTGTCATATCTTGCCCTATCCCGAGTCTCCCTTCCCCCCCTTCTCTGCTGTCCACCTCCCAGGGAGGAGGTCACATGTGGATCCTCATAATCAGTTCCCCCTTTCCAACCCACTCACCCTCCACTCTCCCAGCATCGCCTCTCTGACTCACCCATCTCCTCTTCTAAACCCCTCTATGAGGGGATCTCCAGTGGCCATACAACTTCATTTATATTACAAAAGAACTCCCTTCTTTTCAAACAGGATCATGTCCACCAAGGTTCAAATTTCTCACATATTTTGAGGGGGCTACAGATCAATCCATAATGGTTCTTTTGGGTAGCTGTAACACATGGCTACCAATCGAGTGACTTAAACAGCAGGCATTTGTTCTCTCACTTTTCTGAAGGGCAAAGGGTTAAAATTAAGGTGTGGGCAAGATTCATTCCTTCTGAGAGCTCTGAAGGAGAATCAAAGTAGCCTCTCTCTGCTTCTGGTCACTGCTGCTAATCCTTGATATTTCTTGGCTTATAGATGCACTGATCCAATCTCTGCCAGTGTCTTCACACGGGGTCTCTTTGTGCCCAGTCCTCTTCTTATAAGAACACACCAATCAGTGCATGTAGCATCCATCTGAAATCTAAACCCAGAAAGATGGAGCTCTTGAAATCCTTAACTAAGCACATCTGCCAAGACCTCCTCTCCAAGTAAGGCCATAGCCTCAGGTTCCATGTGAACATGAATGGGTGTGTGTGAATGTGATTTAATGTACTACAGAGGGCACGCTTTGGCCTCAGGAGGAGTGTTTCGCCAGTACCTGCTTCACAGCCCTGAGATTGCCCAGGCATTTGCCACATTTTCTTGTCTTCCCACCATTTATCCACCATTAGGCCTTTTCCCCTAAGTTAGTCAAGTGTCAGTTTCTGTCACTTGTGATCATGACACTCCCTCCCGCCCAGGTCACAAATTTAAACTGATACAGGCAGTTTCTTTAATGAGCACTATGTTATCCTGACTAGCAAGCATTGCTAAGGAGGGAGGATGAATCAGCGAGAACCCGCTTGCTTCATCTAGCTTCGGGGAAGTCCACAGAGGATTGATCCCTGAGCCACTAACGAATTTTGCAACTGTCACAGAACAATGCAAATAAGTAAGATCCACATCTGCTGAACACCATCATGAGGTCAAACTGTGTGTAAATAAATGCCTGTTTCAAAGAGTGAGTAAATCCTAAGGTAAGGAGTGACAGGGCTTTGTTGGCATAAACCCAGCAAGGCATTATGGGTCGGATATTAATGAACTCATGCTCCTGGGCCTCACAGAGCCCCAGCTCAACTGCTTCAGCTTGTTGACAAACTGAACTCAGGGTACCCGGAGAGAGCACTACCATTTTGATGAACAAGGTTGGGTGGGGATGATGCTTCCTAACTTGCATTTTAATATAAATTTGATGCTTCATCTGAGCAATGTGGAAAGAGCATTCAGATAAAAGAGAGGGACAAACATCAAGTGACCAGAGGATGAAACTTCTATCTAATCTGTGCCCACTGGAATTGCTTCGTGGGAAGGTATTTTTTGGTGGTGTGGGTTGATCCCCTACCCTGCTCCAAGCCTTCCTCCTCATGCCCACCCCCACCCCAGCATACATCCTACTGGGAGAATGTCTCTGAATAATGAAGTTTTAATAAATGAAGCTTTAATGAGCCTGATAGTCTGCCTAAGACCCCTTCAAACTGTAGTCTTTCATTTGTATTCTTCCATCCTTTTGGAAGAAAAGAACCTGATGGCAGGTAGTATGTTTCCTTTCCAGGATGAGCTGATAGAGCCTCTCGCTGCTGCAGTGGGAGGTGAAACATTAAAAGGCCCTCTGTGGCCATGAGACATGCCCACTCTCCAAGAGACACTGGGCAGGTTTGCTGAAGCTCCTCAGAATAGACTAGTAGCCCTGGTCCACCCATCTCAACCAACCCAGTCCTCATTTGCACTGCATTCCCTCTCTGAGCTCCAACTGCATGCTTCATTTGAGGATGACAAAGCCTCTATTGTCTGAGAAGATGCGTAGACATATGAACTAATCAATGCTCCCCCTGTCCCCGGGGAGTGTGAAATTCTCCCGTTATGACCCACCAGCTTCCCTGGAAATTCCTGTCTTAACTCAGGCACTTAATATCATTGGCGTCTCTGCTTCCTTCCTTCTTGCACAGCCCCCAGGCATTAACTGTCATCCTTCCTCTCCCTAAAATATACTTTGAATCTATTCACTTCATGCCATCCCTACTGCCCCAAGGTGTGTCTTGCATTGACTATGAAACTAGATTCTGTATCCATTTTCCAGGGCTGTCAAAACAAAGCATCGTAAATCAGGTGGCTTTTAAGAACAGTCCACCACCTGTCTATCAGTTCGTGGTGCAGTGGTAGCAAGAGTGTTGCTGTGAAATTGGAAGCCGTGCCGCCAATATGACAATCCCCAGAAGGGTCAGCAATGATGGGCAGTCTTCAGTGGAACCTCGAACCCTGTGGTGCTCAACCTTCCTTTAATATAATTCCTCATGTTGTGGTGACCCCCAACCATAAAATCATTTTCCTTGCTACTTCATAACTGTAATTTTGCTACTGCCATGAATCGGGAGACTCGTGTTAAAAGGTCACTGGACCCCAAAAGGGGTCACAACCCACAGATTGAGAACCACTGCTCTAGCCTAAGGCAGACTAGGAAGAAAGACCTGGTGATCTACTTCCAAATATTAACAAATGAAAGCCTTATGGGTCACAACAAAATATGGTCCTATAGAGTGCTGGAAGATGAGCCACTGACCTGCACACAACAGCTACAAAAATGGACTCAAACACACCAACAAAGGCCTGCTGAACTCCAAAGTCCTAACAAACCCACTGCCCTCAAGTCCATGCCAACTCATAGCGGCCCTATAGGACAGGGGCGATCTGTGTATTAGTCTGGGTATGCTAGAGAAAACTCGAGGGAGACTCATGTGTATGACAGAGAGTTGGTGGTTTTTAAAAATCATTTCCCTATTATTTAATCATTATATTAGGGATTCATACAACTCTTATCACAATCCACCAATTCATCCATTATAAAGCACATTTATACATTCATTGCCCTCATCATTGTCAAACATTTGCTCTCCACATAAGCCCCTGGCACCTGCTCCTCATTTTTCTCCTCCCTCCCCACACCCCCCTCCTTATGAACCCTTGATAATTTTATTGGGGGCTCATACAACTCTTATCACAGTCATTCCATCCATCCATCCATCCATCCATCCATCCATCCATCCATCCATCCACCCATTGTGTGTCAAGTACATTTGTACATGTGTTGCCCTCATCATTCTCAAAACATTTGCTTTCTACTTGAGCCCTTGGTATCACCTCCTCATTTCCCCACTTCCATCCTCCCCCTCCCTCCCTCATAATTCCTTGATAATATACAAATTATTTTGTCATCTCTTACATGTCAAACATCTCACTTCCCCCACTTTTCTGTTGTCCATCCCCCAGGGCAGAGGTTTTATGTAGATTCTTGTAATCGGTTCACCCTTTCTACCCCACCTTCCCTCCACCCTCCTGGTATTGCCACTCTCACCACTGGTCCTGAAGGGATCATCTGTCGTGGATTCCCTGTGTTTCCAGCTCCTGTCTGTACCAGAGTACATGTTCTGGTCTAATTCTACCTTATAAATCCAGAGAGATAGTTTTATATCAAACAGTAATTGTACATTAAGCAAACATCCCAGCCCAGTGCAGATCAAATCCATAAGTCTGATATTAGCCCATATGTCTGATACCAATCTATAAATTCCTTTTCAGACCCATAAAACCTGTGCAGTGATGCTGAATGCAGGATAATCACAGGCCAATGGGTGGAAAGTCTTGTGGATCCAGTGGCATTGTAAGCATCTCAGTGCTGGCAGCGATCTCTCTGAGGCTTCTTTGGCTTCAGAGGTCTGGTCGCATCCATTTGGCTTGCCTTCTGCAATGTCTCCCAAGGAGTAGCAGAGAGAGAGAGAGAGAGAGAGAGGTGTCTTCCACCTCCAAGGAGGAAGTACCAGATTTCTCAGAGTTCTCAGGAGAAGGCTATGCCCACATAAAAATCTCACTGACTATCTCCAGATTGGCAGCCTACACTCCACGCCTACACTCCTAATCCTTAACTTGACACAAGATTAGGTGACTACCACAGGCTCCTAATCCATAACAAGCCCATTTATTTTTTCCCTGCATACCGACACCAATCCAATACCCAAAGCTTTATCCAATGGGTAGAGATCTACTTCTAAAACATGAATATAGAAAAATCGCTTTTGCTTGAAGGCTCTCAAGAAATGCTCAATGAAAACTCCATTCCTATTATCTCACCTCCCCCAAATTAGGCTTCTTCTGGGCTTTCAGTCACACCAAGATCTCTACTGCTCCAAAGTGCCAAGTTCAAAGTTCCAGTTAATCTCCCTGATCCTGAATTTTAAGAACTGTGTGTGTGGGAGGGAAGGGGTTGGGCTGTTTGTTGAACTGCTGGGTTTTGGAGCCATTTGTTATGCAACCTCATTTTGTCAATGACTGGTTAATTAATGCAGCATTCATTTGCCCTTCTTCCACGCACAGCACATGGCTTGTATCTTTGGGATCACTCTTCCACCATGCCCCATCTCCATGCTTCTGCTGGCATTGACCCAATCTGCCAGCTCCAGGCCTGGCTAGTCAGGGCATGACTTTCCTCTGTCCAAAGGGACTGTGTCAGACTCAGTATGTGACTCATGCTAGGTTAATGATATCTAACCCTAAAAAATGCCCCAGAAACAATGGCCCCATTGCCAATGAGTCCATTTTGAATCATAAAAGGTCCCTGTGGGGTTTCTCAGACTGTAAATATTTATGTGAGCAGAAAGTTCCATCTTTTTCCCTATGAGGTAGCTGGTAGGGTAGCACTGCCAACCTTGCAGTTAGCAATCCAATGCTTACCTGATAGTACCACCAATGATTAGAAAGGGAATGAGCCTCTCTCTAATAGAATTCCTGAGCTTCTAGATAAAACTACAGCTGTCATCAGGAAGCCTGCGTGAAACTCAAAAGGAAACAGCACTGAAAGGAAAAGGTTCAAACTCTGATGGTATCAACTGAGTGCCAGAACCCAGCTATTCCTGATGCTCTGTCCCCAGACTTAAAAATTCCATGAACCTACCCATTAATTTCTTCTCCTGTTCCTTGCCTTCTCACGCCCCAAGGTACTTTGACTTAGCTTTGAAGGCACTCACAACTTCATGGGTTCTGCCTTGCACAGGTGTCTGCTTGCTTCCAGTTCAGTCCTGACATTGTCCCTATCTTTAGCCATGTTAGGCTTGCGTTCTAGAGCTTTCCTTTGCTTGTCTCCCCATTGCTCTTGTCCTATGAAGTCTGTGGCTTTATCTTTAAGTCTAAGTCCTGCCCTTTCGCTTTCGTAGAAATCTGTATCTTGGCTCGTGGCAGGTTGTGTCCTTCAAAGATGACTGTCCTAATGTTGCACATCGCACATTCTCTTGTTACAAGATGAGTTTGTGTTCCCTTTTCCAGAAACAGGGCCTGCTTTCCCTCTTCCTTGCATCTTGGCAGGCCTTTGACTATGGCAGAAGTGTTGCTCTGTGACTTCCACCTGGTCGTATTGGGTTGTTCACCATTGGGACCCTGTCAGGATGTTGCAAGGAAGACCAGGCCAAATGAAAATGTCACATATAGGGTTCTTCTTGAGCTCCAACAAATAGAAGTATCAGTCGTGTGAGGGAGTGAGTCTTAAGAGAGCTGCAGCCTCTGTCCTTTGAGCTACCCCAGCTAATGCTTGATGAAGTCAAAACTAGTGTCCTCACTGAGCTCTGCCCAGATTGCAGATTTGTGAGCAAAATTGATATTATCATTACTTTAAGATGTTATTTGTGGGGATGCTTTCTGTTAGCAGCAGATCATCAGAATATTGCCTAATCAGACTGCATTGCCAGTTTTTCTCTATCTCTCCATATATAGATAGATAGATAGATAGATAGATAGATAGATAGATAGATAGATATCCTCCACTCATCTGTCAGTTGGTTGTACTATAATGGTTTGTGTATTGTTATGATGTTGGAAGCTCTGTTCCCAGGATTTCAAATACCAGCAGGATTGCCCATGGTGGACAGGTTTCAGTGAAGCTTCTAGACTAAGACAGACAAGGAAGAGGGGCCTGACAGTACACTTCCAAAAATTACTGAAAGAAAACCTTATGGATCACAAGAGAACACTGACTGACTAATGTGTTTTGGACACACTATCAGTGGACAATTGCTAGAGGAAGACATCATATTTGATGAAATAGAGGGACATGGAAGATCCATATTGAGGCAGATTGACCTAATCGCTGCAACAATGGACTTCAACATTCAGGAATGTGTGACAATGGTGCAAGATCAGACAGCACTCCATTCCATTTCATATAAGGTCTCCATGGATCACAGTAGACTTGATGGTACTCTCTATATGTTTGTCTTCAGTGACTTCCCATAGGGCTGCTCTGCCTGGCAGCCTCTATTCTTCATGCTTCCAAATGGGGAGCACAACAGGTCCATAGTCACTGATATTCCCCTCAATCCCCAGGTCAAGTAAGGAGGCATGAAAATAACTATGTTGTTCTCTTTGCCTTGTCTCTCTTCGTTTTACCCTCCTCCAACAGGGCTAGAGGGGTAAATACTTACCTTGCAGTCTAGAAGAGAATTTCTTCCACACCAAAATCTTCTCCTTCCTCAAAAGGCACATACATGCTTTTCTCCTTGTTTTGAATTAAAATGGCAGATGGGATGGTAGGAAAGAAAATGAACTAGTCTAACAGAATGGCCAAACAGATTTAACTTCCACATAAGAATGCAAATAACTGCTCAATCTTGTTATAGAGTCATGATATGATGAGCTCCATCAAAGCAGAGTAGAACACCATGGAGGTCAGACCAGAAAGACCATATTGAGTTGATTTTGTATGAGAGATTCTAGTTGTTAATTATACTTTTCATAACAGACAGATGGCAGGTATAGAAGCCCAGACTTAGAATATATTTATCTAATTGCCTGCCTAAATATATATTTGCAATATGGTCTTCAAAGGGAATACTTTCTTTACCTTAAATACCATTTCTTTTTCCCCTCTTTTATGTAATTTTATTGAAGTATCATTGATGTACAATAAACCATAGTGTGTTTTGCTCTTTGAGGTTTTTAAAAAGAATCATTTTATTGGGGGCTCCAACAACTCTTATCACAATCTATACATACATCCACTGTGTACATTTGTTGCCATCATCATTCTCAAAACATTTGCTTTCTACTTGAGTCCTTGGTATTAGCTCCTCATTTCCCCTCCTTCCCCCTTCCCCCTCATGGACCCTTGATAATTTATAAATTATTATTCTGTCCTATCTTACACTGTCTGACATCTACCTTCACCCACTTTTTTGTTGTCACTCCCTCATGGAGGAGGTTATATGTAGATCCTTGTAATCAGATCCCTCTTTCTACCCCACCTTTCCTCCATCCTCCTGTTATTGCTACTCTCAGCACTGGTCCTGAAGGGGTCATCTGTCCTGGTTTCCCTGTGTTTCCAGTTCCTATATGGACCAGTGTATATTCTCTGGTCTAGCCAGGTTTGTAAGGTAGAATTGGGATCATGATAGTGGGCGCGGTAGAATTTAGGAACGAGAGGAAAGTTATATGTTTCATCGTTGCTACACTGCATCCTGACTGGCTCATCTCCTCCCAGCGACCCTTCTGTAAGGGGTTGTCCAGTTGACTACAGATAGATCTTGGATCCCCTAACTGTACCCCCCACCCTCATTCACAATTATATGATTTTTTTGTTCTTTGATGCCTGAAACCTGATCCCTTCTACATCTTGTGATCACACAGGCTGGTGTGCATCTTTCATGTGCACTTTATTGGTTCTGAGTTAGATGGCCACTTGTTAACCTTCTAGTCTTTAAAACCCTAGACTCTTTATCTTTTGATAGCTAGGCTCCATAAGCTTTCTTCACCTCATTTGTTTATACACCCACCTTTTGTCTTGAGTGATTGTGTCGGGAAGGTGACCATCATGGAATACCAGTTCCTTAAATTCCATATCTATAGGCTTAAGTCTTATCCACAGGAAGCCTATTTTTATTTTATCCCTTGAACAAAATCTTGCAATAATTTTCTCTTTTTGGGTAAGTCCATCCTCAATCACTTATCCTTTAACATTTACAAGAATTTATCTGTAACCAACCACATTTACATATTCTCATTCATGCTATTTCCACAATAATTGCTAATAACCCTATTTTTTAGAATCGGCAGAAAGCATCAGCTTCAATATCCCATTGCCACTGAGTTGATTTAAACTCATGAGTACCCTATAGGACAGAATAGTATTGCCTCATGGGTTTCCAAGGCTGAAAAAAAATCTCTTTATTGTGAGTTGGGTGAAGGTTTACAGAATACATCCGTTTTCCATTTGACAGTTCACACATATTTTGCTTCATGATAATGACTGCAATCTGCTCAACGTAATATCACTTATCGCACTTCCTCCTTGTATTTCCTGTTTCCATTCCACCTTCTTTCCTGACCCTTCTGAACTTTATCTTTGAATAAATTATATCCTTTTGATTCAAATAGTTGATTAGTGTTACTTTTTACCTTATAGATCTACCTATTGTTTGGCTGAAGATTGAGCCAAGGGAGTGAGTTCAGTTCCAGATCTGAAGGTGCCTAAGGACAACAGTCTTGTGGGTTCCAAGAACCTCTCTCTGAGCAATACCCCTGAACTTTTAAAATAAGTTTAAACTTTGCTGCACATATTTCTCCTATTCTATCCCAAAATTCCAAAGCAAACTCATTATCATTGTGTTGAAGCTGACACATAGAGACCCTACAATATAGAATAGAACTTCACCCTTTGATTTTCCAAGGCTTAAATCTTTACCAGAGCAGACAAACTCATATTTCTCACATGGAGCAACTGATAGGGTAGTACCACTTACTTTGTGGTTAGGAGCTCAATGAGGAGTCCACTCTGCAATTAGAGCTCGTTTGGAATGCTATCCAGGATTCCCTAATGCTATCCCTCTCAGATCAGTTGGTAGTGGTAATAAATGTAAATCTTAAGGGGGTCAGACTTCCACATCGTAACTCTTCCTTGGGGAAGATGGTGGGTTTGAACTGCTGATTGATTAGCCCTTAAGTGCTTAATTACTGCCTCACCAGCGTTCTCCTTAACATCAGAACAGTGGGCACTTATTGGTTTATCTTGCTGGTCTCTGTTCCCTAAAAATTGCACTTCATCCACAGCGTTTTCTTCCACAACACACAGCTGCTAGTGTTTTTGGTTTGTTTTTCCACATGACTTCACCTTCCTGGTCAAAGCTGATTTGTCCAGGGCTAAACACACAATGAAAACATAGCCATATTTGCACACTACAAAATTTGAAGTGAGACAGCAAGCTATTGGTTGAGTTTTTTGAATGACAGAAGTCTAAAAGGAAGTGTTGTGATACAGGAAACACTGAGTTTTGATGTCCAGGATTTATGCTGGGGACCCAGTTGGCACTCCGAATGACTATTCAAAGTGATGGTATGAATCCTCCTCTTCCATGACCTACACATATAATAGATATAACCACTAAGTCCATGATTTGACAAATGTCTTGTGTGATTGAGTTTTGGTTCCCCATAGGATTAGATCCTGAGACAAAGGTTTTAATTAAGCCATTTTTGGGGGAGATATCAATAAGGAAATGGGAAATAGAAAAGGGAAAGAAGGCAGCCAATGAAAAGTACATTATGAAACAATTTAAAATTGTGAGCAACTGGAGGTTAATCTTACTGGAGACACTGTAGACAATCTACTAGTTATTCTGCCCAGAATGTGAGGGAGTGTGGCTATTTGTCCAACAACTCCTATGGGTTATTGGTTAAGGGTTACTCCAGGAAGCAAGAATTAACTCCACAACCTCCTAAGCCATGCATGCTTAGGTACAGTGGTCTACAGAAACTAGAGAAAGCAAGAAGAGAGATGTGCTTGCCATTCGGAATTAGGCTAGCATGCCAAGTTGTCAGACATGTCAGGTTCTTGAACTATCATAACTTGAAAGTCACCATGATCCTGTGAGATATACCACTGGTATTTCAAACACAAGCATAGTTACCCGTGGTGGAAAATTTTCAGAAAAGCTTACAAGCTAAATAGACTAGAAAGAATAAGCTGCCAATCTACATATGAAAAAAATAGTGGTGTTTGTGGAGCACATTGATAGCAGTGGAATATTGTTTGATATAGTGCAGGATGATGAACCCCTCAAGTTGGAAGACACTCAAAATATAATTGGGGAAGAGCTGTCTCCTCAAAGTAGAGTTGACCTTAGTGATATAAAGTTTTCAGGACCTATATTTGTTGATGTGGCAATGACTCAAAATGAGAAGAAACAGCAGTACTGCAATAACCACTAACAAGAAGATGGGATGCATGAAATATGGATCTAGAAAAATTGGAAGCCATGAAAAAATGGAACACATAAAGCTCAAACACTCTAGGTGTTATTGAACTGAAATAGACTGGTATTGGCCATTTTGAATGTCACAATAATATGGTTTACCTACCAGAGTAACAAATTTGAAAGGAATGGATGACTTTCATGTTAAAAAAGAGAATGTTTCAACATCGATTCCAATGTTCACCATTGTTAGGTGTAGGATATATTACACCTACAAGGATGAATAATTAATAAAGTTATTATTCAAATTGACACACCAACCACTAATGCTAACAATAAAGCCATTGAGGATTTTTACCGACCTTTTCAGTCTGAAATTGATGAAACATGCAATCAAGATTACTGATGACTTGAATGCAAAATTTGGAAACTAAGGAGGAGGATCACTAGTTAGAAAATATGGCCATGGGGATGGAAGCCACATGGGAGATCTCATGATAGAATTTTCCAATAAGGGTGGCTTATTGATTGAAGATTTATTTTTCAGGGATGTAAACAGTAACCATAGACATGGATCATGTATATTGGATAGAAATACACAAGAATTAAATCAACTATATCTGTTGAAATAAACTACTATACATACTCGAGTATAACCCAAGGCAACTAATTTTACCCCCCAAAGCTGGGGTGCTTTTTCAGCATAAAAAATGTGCTGAAAAAAACTAGGCTTATACTCAAGTATTTACGGTATAAAGAAGTTTAATATCATCAGTCACGAGACTGGAGACCAACTGTGGAAAAAACCATCAATGGCAAATTCAACTCGAATTCAAATAAAATTAAAACAAGTCCCCAAGAGTCAAAGTATGAATTTGAGTACATCTCATCTAAATTAGAGGATACTTCAAGAAGAAAGTTGACACATTGAACACAAATCACCTGAGATGACACGAGTTCTGCAATAATATCAAGAACATCATAAATAAAGAAATTCAAAGATAATTAAAAAGATAGAAACTAAAGAAAAGACAAAACGGATGTCACCTTGAATGTGGAGTAGCTGAAGCCAATGAAAGAAATGATGAAGTACGAAAAAGAGAGAGAGAAATATAGAAATAGTTGATGAAGTAAAGACGCTGAATAAAGAAGCTGAACATAAAATTTCAAAGGGGAATTCAAAAAGATGGAATAAAGAATTATATTAAAAGGTGCAAAGACCTGGAATTAGGACAGCAAAAATGAAAAGCATGTGCATTTCACTAGCTGAAAAAATGGAAGAGAAATTCAAAATACAGGATTACACAGATAGCATCAAAAGAAGATGAAAGGGATTCACTGACCACATGAAGCCCAGGCTCCACAGGGCTGAGTCCAGAAGACCAAGATAGCATAGGGTTCTCACTGCAGATTGCTCTGAGGGTACTCACAGTAGTAGGCCCTGGATCAACTTGGGAAAATGTAGAACTCAAAATAAGAAGACTAACCTTAGGATATGATAGGCACTAGTGCAATTCCCATTTGACACCTGACCTCACCTCCATGGCTCAACTTTCAGCCCCCAAATAGGAGACCTATACTGTCAACGATGTACAATTCAGAGCCCAGCATTTGTCAGGGAGTTACTCAGAAGGCAGGAAGGAATGGGAACGAAAGACCAATGGAAACGGCAAAAAAAGGGAGGGAATAGAAAAAGTAGTATTGCATTGTAGGTATTGCAATCAATATCATAAACCATTGCATGAATTGTAAGGAAAATCAATATACTCTGTAGATTTTCCCTCACATCACAATCAAAACAGTGTAAAAAGAAAATAAGTCATATGACCGAGTACACTGGTAGATCTTGCTGAAGACCAATTTCCAGTGTTAAAAGATGTCACTTTGAGGAATAAGGCACAGCTGAGCCCTAGTGGTATAGTGGTTACAAACATAATGCGTCAGAACCAACCCAGTTGGGTTGCTCAACACAAGATCAACAGTTCTGCTCCCATACAAAGTTCCAGTACTGGAAACCCACAGGGATATCTCTCCCCTGTCCTATAGAGTTGCTAAGGGTTGGAATCAGCTTGATGGCAGTGAACTGGATGTAAGCCAGGCTGACTAGAGACACAAATCAAGTGCCACTCATATATGTGCAATAAATAGTTTTCTATCAAGAAGTCACTGTAGTATTTCTATTTCAAGGAAATATCCCAGGCCAGTCCAACTCAAGTCCATAAGTCCAACACTAGCCCATAAGTTCCTTTCAAACTTACACAGTTACATGCAATGATGCAGAATGCAGGGATGTCAAAGGCCAGTGATTGCAATGTCGTGTGGACCCAAGGTCGATGGAAGCATGGCAAGACTCTGGCAGCTCTCAACGTGGGCAGGAAGCAGTCAGGTGAATGCAAAAAGAAGGGGAGGTTCCCAGGGCCCTCCTTATGAGAAGGCCATGGCCACAAAGAGGCACCATCAGGCTATGGTGTGATTGACAGATTGGATACCAACCTTACACTTTTACATATCTTCAAACTGACATAAAATTATATAACTATCATACTATGGCATTTTCAATCACCTCATATGTACTTGAAAATGGACAATAATTATGAAAGATAAAACAAAAGTTGATGTCTTTGAATTATGATGCTGGTGAAGAATACTGAATATTCCATGGACTTTCAGAAGAAGGAACAAATCTTTCTTGGCGGAAGTAGAGCCAGAATGCTTCCTAGACGTGAGAATGGCAAGACTCCATATCACATACTTTGGACATGTTAACAGCTGAGCATAGTCCCTAGAGAAGGATATCACACTTGGTAAAGTGGAGTGGTGAAAAAAAGAAGAAGGTCCTCAATGGGATGAATTGAAATACTGGCTGCAAAAACGGTCTCCAACATTAACTGTGAGGAAACAGGCTGTGGGTGCTATGAGTTAGAGCCAAATTAACAGTGTCTAACAATGACAACTCCCCTCCCGCGCCCCATCTGTCAATTTGCTGCACTGTGGTAGCTTGTGCTTTGCTGTGATGCTGGGAGTTAGTCCACTAGTACTTCAAATACCAGGCAGGATCACCCACGGTGAACAGATTTCAACACAGCTTCCAGACTAAGAACTGACAGGACGACAAAACAATCAGTCCACTTCTGAGGGATTCACCATTGAAAACTTTATGCATAGCAGTAAAATATTGTCTGATATAATGCCAGAAAATGAGCCCCTCAGATTGCAAAACAATCAAAATATCACCGAGAAAGAGAGCTTCCTCAAAGTAGAGTCCACCTTAATGATAACTCAAAACCTCACAACAGGAGCTGGAGATAACATCATAATAAATGGAGAAAATATTGAAGTTATCAAGGATTTCGTCTTGCTTAGATTCACAACTAATGCTCATGGAAACAACAATCAAGAAACCAAATAACATATTGCATTAGGCAAATCTACTGCACATAACCACTTTAAAGTACTGAAGATCAAGAATTTCACGTAGGATTAAGTTGCGCCTGGCCCAAGGCATGGTATTTTCTGCCACATCTTATGCATGTGAAATTTGAACATTGAATGAGAACGACTGAAGGAGAACTGGTGCATTTGAATTAAGGTACTGACAAAAAAATACTGAAAGTACCATGGGTGGAGAGAAGAACAAACAAATCTGTCTGAGAAGAAATGCAGCTAAATGTTCCTTGGCAGATAGGGTGGCGAGACTTCATCTCCTGTACTTTGCAGATATTATCAGGACAGACCAGTCCCTGGAGGACATCATACAGATTACAGTGGAGGGGTTGCAAAAAGAGGAAGACACCCGATCAAATGGATCGAGACAATTCCTACAACAATGGGCTCAAACATAACAAAAAAATTGAGTATGGGGCAGGACCAGGCAATGTTTCATTCTGTTGTGTAGGCATTATTATGAGACAGAACTGACATGAAGGCATCTAGCAACAAAGTGTACTAAAGCTTCTGGCACCTTCATTTGCTGATGGATTATAATTCAAAATGAGAAAAATCATTGCACCCATTCATTAATAATCAGAACATGAAACGTGCAAAATAAGAATCTAGGAAAATTGGAAATCATAAAAAACGGAATCTGACCTTAAAGATCAATATCCTAGGCATTGGTGAGTTGAAATAGTACCTTTGAATCTTAAAATGATAAGAATGACTACGCTGACAATGACAAATTCAAAAGAATGTCTCTTTCATCCTCAAAAAGAGCATTTCTAGATCTATCTTGAAGTGCAATGCTGCCTGTGACAGAATAATATCTATCTTCATACACAAGGAAGGCCAGTTAATAGAACCATTATTCAAATTTTCTTACAAACCACTAAAGCCAATGAAGAATTGTACCAACTTCTTTAGTCTGAAATTGATCACACATGTACTGAAAATGCATTAATAATTGTTGACAATTGGAATGCACACATGGAAACAAAAAGGAAGGAAGAGTAATTAGAAACTATGGCTTTGGGGATCGAAATGAAGCTGAAGACTGCATGAAAGAATTCTGCTAGAGCAACAACTTCCTCATTGCAAACACCTTTATTCAACAACAGGAGCGGCATATATACATGTGGAACACACAGGAATGGAATTGACTAAATCTGTGGGAAGACATGATAGAGAAGCTCAATATCATTGAGACAAAATAAGACCAGGGGTTAACTATGTAACAGACTATCAATTACTAATATGCAAGTTCAAGTCAAACCTGAAGAAAATTAAAGTAAGAACGCAAAAGAGCCCAAATACAGCCTATATTATATCTGTGGTCGGCTGGGGTTTCTAGAGAAACAAACCAGTGATATTGATACATGTAGAAGAAGGAAATTCATATCAATAAAGAATTTTACATTAAGAAGTCCACACAACAAGAAACCCCAGTCCAACTCCAGCCCATAAATCAGATGCAAACTAGAGGCCCTTCCAGACTCATGAAGCTGTTGGAGGAATACCCCAAGAAACAGGAAAACCACAGGTTGGTGGAGGCAGAGTTGGGAGAATCCAAAGTGAACAGGCAGTTGGCAGGCCACAGACAGCTCTTAGGGTCAGCAGGTCTCATGGTGATTGCCATCCCTAGAAGCCAGACGTAGGGTCCAGGGTCTTTTCATCAGGAAGAAAAAGAGTGAGCCCATTCTCCACAGTCTACTTATAGCTATGAAATAGGTCACAACCCCAAGGAGACTGTGACCTGCACCTTCTGAAGATCCTGGTCAAGCTATATTGACACCAAACCTTACTATCACAATATCTCACCTGAATTTAGAGCCTATCTCAAGAATGGTTTGGACATATTGAACATTAATGATCAGCTACCAGAAGACTTGTGAAATAGCATCAAGGTCATCAATCTTTTTTTTTTTGTCATGTCAACTGGGGCTATTTATTTATTTATCATAAATTATTTTATTGGGGGCTCCTCAAAAAGATCATTATAATACAGTAAAGAAAGAAAAGACTACAGTGGATATCAGAGGAGACTGTGAAACTTGCTCTTGAACCTAAAGCAGCTAAAGCAAATGGAAGAAATGATGAAATAAAAGAGTTGAACAGAAAAATTTGAAAGGCCAGCTTGAGAAGATAAAGTAAAGAATTATATTGTAACGTGTAAAGACCTGGAATTAGGAAAGCAAAAGGAATGAGTACAGTCAGCATATCATAAATTGAAAGAACAGAAGAAAAAAATCCAATTCTTTGATTAAAATGTTCAAGGATTATTTATCAAACTATTGAATGATGCAGGGAGAATCCAAAGAATATGGAAGGAGTATACAAAGTCTCTGTACCCAAGAATTAGTTGAGGTTCTACTAGTTCAAAAGGCCAAGAGGAAGTTGAAGCTGCAATGTAAGCATTAGTGCAAAGCAAGAAAGGGATAGGAATGGAAATATTTCAACACGCTCATGCAGTGATAGTCCATGTCAAGAAATTTGGAAGATAGCTATCTGGCCAACCAACTGGAAGTGATTAATATTTGTGTCCATTATAAAGAAATATGACGCAACAAAATCTGCAAATTAATTTAAAATAACATTAATATGACATGCAAGTACAATTTTATTGACGATAACTTTAAAAGTAGTTATAGCAATATGTCAACAGGAAGCTGCCAGAAATCCAGGCTGTATTAAAAGAGGGCATGAGACAAGGTATATCAATGCTGATTTCAGATGGACCTTGGCTGAAAACAGAGGATACAAGGAAAATGCTTACTTATGTACTATTGACTATGCAGAGGATTTTACTGTGTATCATAACAAACTTTGGGTAGCATATGAATACATATGAGAACAATGGGAATTCCCATACATTTAATTGTGCTCCTGTGGTACCTGTACATAAACCAACAGGAAGTGGTTCGAATAGAACAAGGGGATAGTGCGTGGTTTAAAATCAGGAGAGTGTGTGTTGTGGTTATATCCTTTCACCATATGTGTTAGACAGGGTTCTCTAGAGAAACAAAACCAGGACATTTATGATTTGATAGATAGATAGAACACGAAGGAATATAACAGCTAATTAGTCCACATAGCAGTACAGAGGACTCAGTTTAACTCACTTCCATGCAACAGTAAATATGGCAGTACAGCCAGGCAGCAAACTGCAGAACTAGGTAAGGCAGCCACACACTGGTCTGGTCACCAGAGAGCAACTGAGAGATAGGTGTGGCTTGCTGAGCCATTTATCTCTTTGCCCACTAATCAAACTGCAAACTTATTAATCCCACATGTGCTTATTGGCCAGGTTGGCACTATAAACCTACCTATCTATCACAATATACTTATTTAAATAATCTGAGAAGCTGCTCTGTATGAAGAAGTTGAGACATCTGGATTGGAGGAAGAATCATTAACAACCTGTGTTATGCAGATGACCCAATCTTGCTGGCTGAAAGTCAATAGGCCTTGAAGTACTTACTGATAAAGCTCATATAGTACACCTTCAGTATATATTAGTCTTCAACACTAAGAATACAAATGTCTTCTCAACTTGACAAATATAAACCCACAACATCATTACAAATAGAGAAATGTAGCTAAACTCTATTTTACTTGGACCCACAATCAATACTCACAGAAGCAGCAGTCAATAAATCAACGTATTTCATTTGAAAAATCTGTTGTAAAAGACCTCTTTAAAATGTGAAAGAGCAAATGTTTTACTCTGGGGATTAGCAAGTTATGCCTGCTTTTAGCCTTGATATTTTTAATCACCTTAGATGCATGTGAAAGGAGTCTTAATTTCAGTGTCTGGTATGGGTTGAATGACTCACAGCAAGTTTGGTGGTTCAACCCACTTGCTGCTCCACAGAAGAAAGAGGAAGCTATTTGACCCTGTAAAGATTTACAGCCTTGGAATCCCTATATGGTCACTATGAATAAGAATAGACTTGATGGTAATGTGTGACATATGCATGTGAAAGATGGACCATAAATAAGGAAGACTGAAGAAAATATGATGCCTTTAAAATATGATGTTGCAAATAATATTGAATTTACCATGAATGCCCAGCAGAACAAAGAGGTCTGTCCCGGAAGAAGTACAGCCAGAATGTATTTTAGAAGTGAGGATGGTAAAACTCCATTTCATATACTTTGAACATGGTATCTGGAGAAATTAGTCCCTAGAAAATGACAAAATACTTGGTAGAGCATCATCAAAAAACAGGTAAACCCTGAATGAGATGGATCAACACAGTGGCTGTAACAATAGGCTAAAATATGACCATTGTGAGGATGTCACAGGACTAGAAAGGCTTTTATTCTATTGTGCATAGGGTCACTATAAGAGGCAGTGCGTGAGATTTTGTTGATTAACAACACTGGGATATGAGCAATGTCCCCATGGCAAATGCTAAACTGTCACCATGCTGGACACAGTTGATCTTTGTGGCTTTAGAGGGTAATTATTTAGAGGGTTATGATAACACTGAATTTTTTTCTGTGTATTCAAACTATTCCATCCTAAGTTTCCACAGATCTATCCAAACCAAGCTCACTGCCATTGAATCAATGCTAACTCATATCGACCCTACAGGACATGGGTAAAATTGTACCTGTGAGGTTCTGAGACTGTACCTCTTTACAGAGTAGAGTCCCATCTTTCTCCCGAAGAGCAGCCGGTGATTTCAAAATACCGACCGTGCAATTAGCAGCCCAATGTGTAACCAAGAACTATTCAGGGAAGCTAGAGGGAGAGCATGAAAAGAAATGAGTAGTTGAGGTGGCTGGATGCACATCCATCCCTTTGTTCTACTCTCTATGACTTTTTCTGAGTTCATTCAAAATGTAAATTAAGACACAAAATAGAATTCTACCCAACCCTGCTATATGCCTAAACAGTATCCATTTTTCTCATTCTTACTACTAATAGAAGCTCAATTTTGTTTAGGGTGATAATGTACCTACTTAAATCGCTCACTCCTAGGCTCCCTTGCAGCTATGCATGAGCATTTGACCCAGTTTGGGCTAAATATGTGTAGGTGAAAGATACTGAGTAGGACTCCCAAGAAAGTTTTTGTTGTTGTTTAAGGCAAAACACTTGTCTGGCATAACCCATTTCATTTTTGTCCTTGGCTCTTCTGCTGTCATGCTCCCTAGTCAGAATATTGAAAGATGGGAGAGTCACATAGGTTACATAAGTTTGGCAGACCAAAAAGCATGCATTTTCCTATATCCAAGATGAGTCCCTGAGCAAATACGCCAGACCTAGGCTACCTATTTCAAGACTTACTATTGTATAAGACAAAACCCCTGTGTGGTGCAAAGGGTTAACACAATTCACTGCTAAGCCAAAGATGCCTTGGAAGAAAAACCTGGCAATCTACATTTAAAAATTCAGCCCTTGAAAACCTCATGGAGCACAGTTCTACCTGAATCATATGGGGTAACTGTAAATCAGAATCAATTCAGTGGCAACTGGTTTGGTATTTTTGGTGTTAATATAAGAAAAATGAAGCTTTTGTGATTAGACCACTAGTGTCGGTTTGTTTTTTCCCATGTAGCCAGATGCAATTTGGACTGATAGAGAAATAATTAAAAGAATATAGAGTTAAGTAAGCGTAATGATTATGGAACTAATCATTTAGCAATGGGCTGCTCAGTAGTTCAAATGCACCAGTCACTCAGGGGGAGAAAAGTGAAGCTCTCTGCTTCTGTAAAGATTTACAGTCTTGGAAGCCCTATATGGGGTTGCTATAAGTTGTAATCACCTTGATAGCATTGTATTTGAATTTGGTGACTAGTATGTAAGCTTTGAGGGGGTAGTAATAGATACTTTGAATACTATTCTTAGCACTATAGGTATTATGTCCTTTGCAAATGGGTAAACGAACAAAAGCGATATTCATTTTGTGTTTTCTGTAGTTTGCCTTATTCTTCCAAGAAGATTCCTCAAGTGTTAAGACCCAGTCTTCTCTGGCATACTTGAATAAAGAATAACTGATAGACACAGACTTGAAACCTGGCCTGTGTGATCTTGGGTGTGTCACTGTTTTTCAATCCATTTCTCATCTGTGAACTGGGGATTACACACGTAGCCCACATGGTTGTTTTGGAGATTCAGAGTAATGTGTGTGTCTTGGATTGAGTGTCCTTGCATGCCGAGCTTATTCCTCAGGCCTGGGTGCAGGGAGTCTATTTGAGATCTGATGGCAGGGAGTGGGAATAGGAAAGCGGACGCAAGACTGAGTTAGGGGGAGAAGCAATCACAATGGGAACGGGGTGTTGAGGCTTTTAATGTAGGATACAGGGGCTTGATTCTCCCAGGACTTCTGAGGAACATGGGTTCTGTCCTAGAATTGCTTACCAGAAACAGGAGGCTGGGTTCTTCTTCGCCTGTAGTGGTGTTGAGCATTCCTCCTAGTACGGTGACCTCTCCTACCTTCCTGGGTTTGGCTTTCCATGCCTTTGAAAAGGCTTCGAGGCAGAAGGACATGGAGAGCTGCCTGCTGCACAGTTGTGATAAGACACCATTTCAGCAGGAGCCTGCACTTACATAGAGCCGTTCGCCACTGCTATGATGGATATCAGGAGGAGCCCTGGAAGTGCAGTGGTTACAAGTTGGTTTGCTAACTTCAAGGTCAGCAGTTCAAAACTACTAGCTCCAAGGAAGAAAGATGGGGTTTTCTACTCCAATAAAGAGTTGTAGTGTTTGAAACTCGCAGGGTCCAATTGTACACTGCCCCACAGGATCGCTATGAGTCGGTATTGACTGGAAGGCAGTGAGATGGTGTCAGAGATGGGTCAAAGAATGTGGCATGGCAACCCTAAGAATCTGCTACAGAACCAGAAAGTTCCTGGGATAGATGAGTTTATTGTGCTTGGCCTTTTAAAACCATCAAACGGGCAACAGTTAGAAAGACAAACATACCAAGTGTCATTGGAGATCCGGGGAAAGCAGAGAAACACTGCTAATAATGCAGGTTTGCTGCACATCAATCTAGCAGAGCTTAGTGAAAGCCCATTGAATGGACCCTAGGACCTAGTGAGCCCCTCCTGGGCGTACAACCAAAGAAGCGCAGTCACTGAGTTGACTTTCATTCCTCGTGACCCTATCAAACAAAGCTGAATGGTCCCATGATGTTTTCAAGGCTTCTATTGGGAAGAAGACAGCCGTGCCTTTATCCCACAGTGTGTGGAAGACGGCTTCAAACTACTGACCTTTGGGTTAGCAGCCAAGCACTTAATATCTCCCCCATCAAAGCTCTCTCCTGGATGTAGAAAAACAAACAAAACCCCAGTTGATTCTTCCTCATTAGCAACCCTACAAGGCACAGTAGAATTAATGCTTTAGGTTTACAAAACTAAATTCTTACGACAGCAGACAGCCTCTCTTTGCTCCATGGAATAGCTGGTGGGTTGGAACTGCTCACCTTGGGGTTAGCAGCCCAACGCATAATTCCTGGGTATATAGGCCAAGCTTTTTATCCAATTCACAGGGCCCCTGGGGCATTTTTACAAGAATGGTCACCACACTGATACCTGCAGTAGAGAAGAGTTGGAGCCGAATTGGATGCCAATCAACAGACAACTGAAGAAGGAAACAAAAGAAAGATGATGATTGCTCATGACCAAGTGGCACGCAGCAGCACATGCAATTGATATGCAGCATGGGAATAACTCTTAATGACATTGCAAGGAGTTGAAAAGGTCAGAAACTGAATGAGATTTATATTGCAGTACCATTCATGGAAGCTGAAAGCCCATTCACCAAGCAGCATGGTCTAGTGCACATGGCTGTATGCCTATAAGGACACACACACACCAAGCACCCAGCAGGGGGTATTAGTCTGAAGAGGGGAATGGATGTGATGTGAATGTGGAAAAGGAGGGACAAAACACAAGCAGGGCCTGACATTGATCAGGGTTCACGGTGTGCTATAAAGTAGGCATGATTAATCACTTCCTTGTACCAGAAGGCTGAGCTAGATTTTTAAAGCAAATCAAGTGCCTGGAACACAATGGTTGTTAGCTGCTGTTGAGTCAGCCTCCATTCCAACTCACTGTGACAACCAGCTCCCAGTGACTCCATGAGCAATATTCTCCCTGGTCCTGCACCATCTCTTTGGTTGTGCATCACATTGTGATTCAGAGGGGTTTTCATTAACTGGTTTTCAGAAGTAGAATGCCAGGCTCTTCTTCATCGCTCATCTTAGTCTGGACACATCACAGAAACAGGTTCAGTCTCATGGCCGCACCCAACCAAGCTTCCCAATTTCAGTATCATAGAAACACAGAAATCAGTCCAGTACCACAGCAATAACCAAGCATCCCCCTGACAAATGAGTGTTGGATGCACCTGAGTTGCATTGTCTTGGACTCAAACCCAGATCTCCCACATGGAAAAGGAGAATTCTACAACTGAACCACCAATTTACCCTCAGAATATAATAAGTATCCAGTAAATGTTTATTAAGAATGTGGCTGCCAGGAAAATCCAGCAATTTCCTGCCAAGGCTTAACACTAATATCTTCCCACACACACTAGAAGGCTGCAGAGGAATGACTTTCTCCATGCCAGCCCTGGTATCTAGACAAGGGACCCTAACACTGAGCCCCAGCAGGCTGGGGAGCAATGTCAAATTGGATGAGGGACAATCCTGGTTGAGTTAGTTTCCCTAAGCTTGCAGGGCAGTTTAGCATGTCCACAGCTGTGTTCAGAATAGCCATGCGATTACCACCGAGAGAAATTCTACATGCTTTCACACCCCATGCTAGTCGTTGCAGCCATCGTTGAGTACAGTTCATGCTCATCACTATCTAGAACTCACGGTGACGCTGTGGGTGAGCCATTGGGCAGGTAACCTCAAGGTTGGCAGTTCAAAGACATCAGTTGTTCTCTGAGAGGAAGGTGAGATGATCTGCTCCTGTAAAGATTTAGCCTGAGGAATTTTATATAGGGTCACAGTGAGTCAGGATCAACTCAATGGTGTGGGTTTGGTTTAGTAGACCCGCCATCAGATCATATTTAATGTATTTATTAACATGTATATTTGCCACAAATCCAATGTCTTTTATTTTTATCACTGCATTTCAATACAATTTGTGCCTTTGTGATTCTGTATTTCATTGGAGGTATTTGGAAATATTATTCTGGGGAGTGGGCAGGTGTTCCATAGCCTTTCCTAAATGCCAAAAGGATCCATGGGGTTGCAATCGTTAAGACCCTCTAATAGAGTTTATCAAAGAGCCCTGGAGGCACAATGGTTAAGTGCTCAGCTGCTATCCAAAAGGTTGAAGGTTTGAACTCACCAGTGGCTCTGTTCTTGGAAGAAAAACCAGGCAACTCATTCTTGTAAAGATTACAGCATAGAGAAGCCTAGAGCAGTGGTTCTCAAACTTCCTAATGCCACAACCCTTTCATACAGTTCCTCATGTTGTGGTGACCTCCACAACCATAAAAATATTCTCATTGCTGCTTCATAACTGTAATTTTGTTACAGTCACCCTGTGCAAGGGTCCCACAGGTTGAGAACCATTGGTCTAGAGAGCTCTGCACTGATGCATTGAGTCACTATGAGTTGGACTGGACTAGAAGGTTCCTAACAAAAACACCAACAATCCTTTTTTACCATGACCTTGTTAACTCAAAAAGATTAATAAGCAAATTCACAAATGAGGACATCCAGTTGCCCCTCCAAACTGGAGAAGCATGAGTTAAATGGTGACCCTGACCCCACGGTGTCCTCCAGCTGGTGCCATGCTGCCTTTATTCCTTCTGCCTCTCAGGTTTGTGGAGAATAAGGGGAAAGGGAGGGAAAGAAAAAGAAAGAAATGAAAAGATAATTTTCCCAGCTTCTTCACATCACTGAATTGAACTTTACTTTTAATAAAAGTATTATGAAATGAAAATGGTGCTTTCACTATTTTGCTTTCAGGTGATATTCAGAGACATGGTGCTGGTCATTATTTGAGCCGGGGAGGTTAGTGTGCAGATTTTCTGAATATGGTTGAGCCAGCATGCCCGCTTCCAGGCCTAGCATTTCCCTGGGCTATGAGAAGTTATAGACAGTCTACCCTCTTCTTCCTCTGACTTCGCTGCAAACCATGGACACACTGGTTCTGACTTGACCTGGCTCCAGTACAGAAAAAAATATGCTCCTTGAATAATTGTAGTGCTTGCATTGGAAGGCACCCAGAGACAAATCTCTCTTCTGGTGGCATAATGGGTTATGTGTTGGGCTATTAACTGCAAGGTCAGCAGTTAGAATTCACCAGTCGCTCCTTTGGAGAAAGATGAGGCTTTCTTCTCCCATAAAGAGTTATAGCCTTAGATGAGTATAAAAACTCAAAATGCATTGGCAGAGATTCCACAGAGAATAAGCCTCCATTAAATCCCCTGGGACCATTCACCAGGGATGGGATTAAACCCTGCTCACCGTCAGTACATCAGAAAGTGTATTGTTGCAGATATGATTAGGTTAAAAATTAACATCTTATCATTTGTCTTTACTCTTAACACGTTTTTCATTTGTTATTTTTTTAATTTTCTGCTTTCCTTTTTATTGAAAGAAGTAACTAATGTCACTAAACAAGTAGAGAATTTGTTAAATGAAAATCTAATCGGTTATGTAAACTTTCACTGAAAACATAACACACTTTTATTTTTACAAAGAGTTACAGCCTTAGAAACCCAGGAAGCCGGAGTATTTTCTCTCGATAGGATTGTTATGCACCCAATGGCAATGAGTGTTGTTGGATTTTGTTTCTTTATTGTTTTCTGTAGCTATGGAGGGGTATAGGGGTTATGTGTTGGGCTGCTAAACGCAATGTCTGAAATGGCAAATTTGAAATCCCCAGCCACTCCAAGGGAGAAAGATGAGGCTTTCTACTCCCCTAAAGAGTTCCAGTCTCAGAGCAGCCAGTCCACAAAAAGAACAACATGGCTGGCCCCACTATGAGGCATGATGCCCCTCAGTGACCAAGGGTGATACAGGGGACAGCACTGGAGACACAGTGTGCGAATTGCACCTAACCTGATTCCACCACACCGAGGCAAAGTGTGGTGGGGTGCAGTGGAACATCAAGGGAATGGAGTGTCAAGGTCCCCAGGGAATGCTGAAAGTGGACTTTGGGACCAGGTTGTGGTGCCTCAACAGACTGGATTGGAAAACACTCCTAAGGTCCAACAAATGATCCTCGAACTAACTACAAGCTCTTCTTTCTTGATGTGTTTTGTTTTGTTCTTTGTCAGTGTTTTTGTTGTTTTGTTGTCTGGTTCTATACTGTTGCTTTGTTTTCCTCTGTCTTGTTTTCATGCATGTTAGTGTCTCCACAGGTCTATCTAAATAAGAAAGGCTGGATGAACTATCTGCAGGAAAAACAACAGGACCGACAGTTCTGGGGGCACTTGGGACAGGTGGAGGTGCAGGGGGGTAAGGAAGTGGTGTTAACAAACACAGGGACAAGGGAACAACATGGGACTCAAAATGGTAGTGAGGGCGAAGTGGCAGGCCTGGTAGGGAATGATCAAGGGTAAGGTTACGTAAAGAAGAGGTATAGCTGTAACCCAGGTGGGGATAGAGCATGGTAGTGGGAGAGGAGGAAAGTCAAGGGAGATGGAGGAAAGAGCTAGGAGTCAAAGTGCATTTATAGAGGTCTAGACAAAGACATGTGCATGCAAATATATATATATATATATATATATATATATATATATATATATATATATATATATATATATATATATGGAAATAGATCTATGTGTCTATATTTATAGGTTTAGTATTAAGGTGGTGGCAGGACCTTGGACCTTTACTCAAGCACTCCCTCAATGCATGAATACTTTCTTTTATTAAATTGACACTCTACAATGCTCATCCTTCCGACACAACTGCTGAAGCCAAAGCTGGTGAACAAGTAAATGTGGTGAAGAAAGCTGGTGGTGCCTGGTTATCAAAAGAGATACTGTCTGGGATCTTAAAGACTTGAAGATAAACAAGCGGCCATCTAGCTCAGAAGCAACAAAGCCCACATGGAAGAGCACACCAGCCTGTGTGATCACGAGGTCCCAAAGGGATCAGTTATCAGGCATCAAAGAACAAAAAATCACAGCATTGGCTGCACACCTCCATGATATGATTGCCGAAGACAAACGGGTGCATAAACAAATGTGGCGAAGAAAACTGATGGTGCCCGGCTATCAAAAGAGATAGTGTCTGGGGTCTTAAAGGCTTGAAGGTGAACAAGCGGCCATCTAGCTCAGAAGCAAAAAAGCCCACATGGAAGAAGCACACCAGCCTGTGCAATCACAAGGTGCCAAAGGGACCAGTATAAGGCATTATGCAAAAAATATATATATACCATATATATGGTATATATATATATATATATATATACATAATAGTGAATGAAGGGGGAAGTGCAGAGTGGCGACCCAAAGCCCATTTGCTGGCCACTGGAGATCCCCTCACAGAGGGGTTTAGGAGAGGAGATGGGTCAGTCAGGGGGGTGAGATGTAGTACCGATGAAAAACACAGCTTTCCCCCAGATCCTGGATGCTTCCTCCCACCAACTACCATGATCCGTATTCTACCTTGCAGGACTGGATAGGGCAGAGGTTGTACACTGGTACATTTAGGAGCTGGAGGCACAGGGAATCCACGGTGGATGATACCTTCAGGACCAGGAGTGTGAGGGGCGATACTGAGAGAGTGGAGGGTGAGTGGGTTGGAAACAGGGAACAGATTACAAGGATCCACATGTAACCTCCTCCCTGGGAGACAGACGGCAGAGAAGGGGGGGAGGGAGACTCCGGATAGGGCAAGATATGACAAAATAACAATCTGTGGATTATCAAGGGCTCATGAGGGAGTGGAGAGCGGAGGGAGGGTAAAAAAAAAGAGGACCTAATGCAAAGGGTTTAAGTGGAGAGCAAATGCTTTGAGAGTGATTAGGGCAAAGAATGTACAGATATGCTTTATACAATTGATGTATGTATATGTATGGATTGTAATAAGAGTTGTATGAGCCCCTAATAAAATGTTTTAAAAAAAAGAGTTCCAGTCTCAGAAACTCACAGGTGCAGTTCTACCTATCCTATAGAGTCGCCATGAGTCGGCATCAACTGGATGGCAGGAAGGACACATAACGATTCAGACCTGGGCTTAGTTTGGGTTCTCACTGAAGCAGACCCTGGCCAAAGACTTAAAGGCAATGAGCTTATTTAGGAAACTCTGAGCATGCAGGTAATGATGTGGGGTTGTGAGCCAGTGGAGGGAAGGCCACTGATAACAAATAGATTTTGAATCCAATTACAAACCTGGGAACCTGCTGCTTAATCACTTAGGAAGTCTCCAGGGGTAGGTGTAGCACACGCCTCTCAGAGTTTTGCCATCCAAGGAGTGAGGGGCCTGGTCAGGGCTGTTCCCAGGGGCATATGTTCCTCAGCACATTCAGCCAGCACCAGCAAAGGGACCTTCAGAGCTGGCCCTTGGTGACTGAGGCGAGTACACGGAATCAGGCATTTGGGAGTGAAGAGAAGGAGCACCGGGAGTGTCTGCTACAGATTGGAGACTGGAAGGTCAACTCGGTGTTCCTCAAGGGGACAGGCACTCCCTTCTCTGGATCTCACTTTTAACATCGATACACAAAGGTCGATTCTGTGAGGGTCAAAGACTGGGGACTCCCATGTCCAAATGAGGACCTGTGTGGACTCTGGTTGGCCTGCTTATTCACTGCCATCTAGAAGATTCCAATTCACAGTGACTCTGTAAGACCGAGCAGAACTGCCCCTGTGGGTTTTCGAGGCTGAAATTCTATATGGACTAGAAAGTCTCATCTCTGCACAGCCCCCCATATTATCCCCCACCCCCCGCTCCCCCAGTGTGACTGGTGGTTTCAAATTACTGACCTTCTAGTTAGCTGCCCAACACATAACCCACTGTGCCATCAAGGCTCTTTGGCCTACCTGGCTTCTATCCAATGTTATTGAATCGCCTTTGAAAAAATCAGGAGGTTTTTCAGAAAACAGGAATTTTGACTTTCTCTTGAAAAATCGATCTGGCATCACTGGAACCTAAACTAGAGGATCCACAATTCCACGTGGCTCTGGGAATCTCAACATTTCTTCCTCCTGCTCAAAGTAAAATGGTTTAAGGGGACCTTTCACAGCTGGTGGGCTGTTCTCCTTTCTAGAAAGTTGCCTCTGTAAAGAAAATGCATCTTTCTTCCCTTTTACCTAGTTGGGGGTGGTGAGGGTAGCAGGAGCCATTGGGTTAAGAAAAAACAGTCCAGGTAGCTTCAGTCTGCCCTGCCAGGGCTTTAGAGTCCAAGCCTTTTTTGCTCCAGCTGACTGGCCTGCTGTTTCCAGGGCAGACCCACCATCTGTTCCCAGATGCAGGGAGGGAGTTGACTTTCCTTCATCACACCTGCCCCAAACTCCGGCCCAGAACTACTGTCTGAACACAGAACAACTTTTGTCTGTGGCCAAATGTGGGACCCCAAATTTCTTCCCTCTTTCCTGATACTCCTTCAGTGACTTGATGACCTGGGCCAGGCTGAGATGAATTAGCTTGCTCCTCACAGCTGGCTGCTGGGTTCCAGTCAACTCCCAGAGGCCACTGGCTGTGCCCATCAGTAGAAGTGGGAGTTGAGAACCCTCAGATCTTGGCTGAGCAGCTCTGTCAGTCTATAGCTGTTGACTATAGCTGGTTCTGACAGCCAGTCTAGCTGGTGCTTTAAGTCATTTCAGTCGCTCCACCTCAGCTGTGATTAATCTAGTCTCTGTAGCCTCAGAGGGAGGGGAAAACAAAACACCTCAATGACTTTGAATCAGAGTGGGTTATCCTTTTTTAAAAGGCAGAAAGTCTGAATTGGAGGATATTTTGGGGGGTCTCTTTTATGCATTTCACATTTATGAAATAAGAACTAACAGTATTTGTTCCAGTAAGTGGATCAGAACCACCTAAGGGCCCACTCCTCCCACCAGGCCACGCCTCACTAAGAATAGAGGTCCATCACTTGTCTGGCATTTTGTGGTACTGTGGTGACTTTTGTTTTGTGTGATACTGCGAGCTATGTGATTGGCATTTCATATACCAGCAGGGTCACCCAAAGAGCTTCCAGACAAAGAACAGACAATGAAGAAGGAATTGGCTGCCCGCATGGGAAGAATGAGCCATTGAAAACCCTATGGATAGCAGCAACACTGTCAGTTACTAGACCCCCCATGAACAACAGAAGAACATTGTCAGAACGTGTGCCAGAAGATGAGCTCTTCAACTTGGAAAGTACTCAAAATACGGCTGAGGAAGAGGAAGAGCTGACTTTTCATAGGCAAGTCGACCATAATGATGCAAATCGAGAATAGCCATCAGGACCTTCATTTGCTGATGGGGCACAACTCAAAATGAGGAGAAACAGTTCATATCGTCATTAATAATTGAAACTTGGGATGTATGAAATATGAATCTAGGGACATTGGAAGTCATTAAAAATGAAATGGAATACATAAAGATTGATATTGTAAGCATTAGTTAGCTGAAATGGACTGATATTGACCATTTTGAAACAGAAAATCTTATGGTTTACTCTGCTGGAAATGACACAATCAAGAGAAACAACATTGCATTCATCATCAAAAGGACATTTTCAGATCTATTTTAATGTACAATGCTATCTTTGATAGGATGCTATGTAGCCCCCTTCAAGGAGAACCAATCAATACAACTATTGTTCAAATTTATGCACCAAACACCCAAAGCTGGTGATGCAGAAATTGAATAATTCTACCACCATATTCAGTCCCAAATTGTCAGACTTGCTATCAAAATGCTATTGGAATGCAAAAGTTGAAAACAAAGAGGAAAGATCAGTAGTTGAAAAATATGGTCTTGGTGATAGAAACCAAGCTGGAGATCGCATGACAGAGTATGCAAGACCAATAAATTGCTGATAGCATATACTATATTTTCCAACTTCTGTTCTTTCCTCTTTGATTCCAACATTTGCACTCCAATCACCAATAATTAACAATTTATCTTGATTGTATGTTAGAATTTTGCATGATTAATGATTTCTTCAAACATGTGATCAACAACAAAAAAGGTGACCATAAATGTGGACTTCTCCAGATGGAATACACAGAATTTACATTGACTACACCTGTGGGAAGAGACAATAAAAGAAGCTCAATATCAGCAACTGAAACCAGTCCAGGGGCTGATTGTGGAACAGATCAGCAATTGTTCATATGTGAGCTCAAGTTGAAGTTCAAGAAAATGCAAACAAGTACACGAGAGTCAATATACAACCTTCATAATAACCCACCAAATTTTGAGAACATCTCTGAATAAAGCACAGTGTCATTTTTTAAAAAAAGGAAATAAAGAAAAGATACAAGTGCTTGTCAGAAGAGACTCTGAAACTTACTCTTAATCAGAGAGTAGCTAAGGCAAATGGAAGAAATGATGAAGTAAAGAGCTAAAAAGAAAATTTCAAAGGACAACTCGAGAATACAAAGTAAAATATTATCACAAAATGTGCAAAGGCCTAGAGTTAGAAAACCAGAACAGATCATATTCAGCATATCTTAAACTGAAAGAACTGAAGAAAAATGTCAAGTCTCGAAGTGCAATATTAAAAAATTCTATGGGAAAAATATTGAATGATGAAGGAAACATCTGAGGAAGATGGAAACAATATGGGGTCACTGTATCAAAAATAATAGACCAACATTCAACCATTTCAGGAGGTAACATATGAGCAAGAACCAATGGTCAGGAAAGAAGAAATTCAAGATGCATGGAAAGCACTAGCCCAAAACAAGATGCCAGGAATTGCTGGAATATCTAGTGAAATGTTTCCACAAGCTGATAATGCACTGGCAGCACTCACTCATCTATGTCAGGAAATTTGGAATGCAGCTACTTGGCTAACGGACTGGAAGAGATCCATATGTGTATACATACCAAAGAAGGGAGACCAACGGAATGGTCAAATTATGTAACACTATCATTGGCATCACATGTGAGTCAAATTGTACTGAAGTTAATACAACAACAGTTGCATTAATTCATTGACAGAAAGTTACCATATTCAGCATTCAAGAGCCATCGTGGCACAGTGGTTACAGGTTGGATTGCAAACCCCAAGGTCAGCAGTTCAAAAGCACCAGTCACTCCGTGGGAGAAAGGCAAGGTTTTCTACTCCCGTAATGAGTTACAGTCTCAGAAACTCACAGGGGCAGTTAGTTCTACCCTATACTATAGGGTCAGGATGAGTTGTCATCAACTACAAGGCAGTGTGTTTGGTTTCCCAGAGATTTAAGCCAGATTCAGAAGAGGATGTGGAACAAAGCATATCAGATATCAGATGGATCTTGCCTGAAAGCAGTGAATACCCAAAAGATGTTTACTTATGTTTTATTAACACCCAAGGTATCTGACTGTGTGGATCATAACAAAACATGGATAGTTTTGAGAAGGGAATTCCAGAACACTTTGTCTTGCTCATGTGAAACTTGTACATGGATTAAGAAGCAGCAGCACAAATAGAACAAGGGTACATTGCAAGGTTTAAGAATCAAGAAAGGTGTGCATCCAGGTTGCACCCACTTATTATACTTTTTCAATCTGTATGGTGAGCAAATAATCAGAGAAGCCAAATTATATGAAGAAGAACACAGAATCAGATTTGGAGGAAATATTATTAACAACCTGCTATATGCAGACAACACTGTTTGGCTTGCTGACAAGGATGGGGGACTTGAAGCACTTGCTGGTGAAGATCAAGGATTGCAGCCTTCAATGTGGGATACAACTCAACACAAAGAAAACCAAAATCCTCACAACTGAACCAATAGGTAACATGATGATAAATCGAGAAAAATTTGAAGTTGTCAAGAATTTTGTCTTCTCTGGATCCACAAGCAATGCTCCTGGAAGCAGCAGTCAAGAGATGAAAAGATACATTGCATTGGGTAGATCTGCTGCATAAGACCTCTTTAGAATGTTGAAAAGTTAGGATGTAACTTTAAGCAGGAAGTGCACATGATCCAAACCATGGTATTTTCATTTGCCTCATCTGCATGTGAAAAGCTTGCCATTGAGTGAAGAAGACCCAGGTAAACTGTATGAATTTGAACCATGGTACTGGCAAAGAATATTGACAGTACCATGGACTGCCAAAAGAACAAACAAAATCTGTCTTGGAAGTACGGCCAGAATTCCCATTAGAAGTAAGGATGGTGAGATTTTGGACATGTTGTCAGTGGAGACCAGTCCCTGGAGAGGCATCATGCTTAGAAAAATGGAAGGGCTGTGAAAAAAGGTTGAAGGCCCTTGAAGAGCTGGATTGACACAGTGACTACAACAAGAGGACTGAGCATAGGAATACGGGTGGATGGAGGAGGAGCTGTTATTGTTAATATTCTGCTGTGAATAGGTTTTCCATGGACCAGAACCAACTGGATGGCAAACTAACAACAACAACAGGGAGAGACATTAAAAAAGCGTGATTCAAAGCAACCCTGGAGGACAGTGTAGAACTGGCACTCGTGAGTTTCCCGAGAGAGTAACTTTTCACAGGAGGGGAAAGCCTGTTTAACCTACTACTTGGAAGCCCAGCCCATCACCAGGGCTCCACAAGGATAGAGAGAAGCACTGTTAGGTCTGGATATGGCAGAGGCTGTATACTGGTACATATGAGGGCTGGAGGTACAGGGAATCCAGGGTGGACGATACCTTCAGGACCAAGGGTGTGAGGGACGATGCTGGGAGAGAGGAGGGTGAGTGGGTTGGAAAGGGGGAACTGATTACAAGGATCCACATGTGACCTCTTCCCTGGGAGAGGGACAGCAGAGAACCGGGGAAGGGAGACTCTGGATAGGGCAAGATATGACAAAATAACGATGTATAAATTACCAAGGGCACATGAGGGAGTGGGGAATGGGAGGGAGGGGAAAAGAAAAAAGAGGACCTGATGCAAAGGGCTTAAGTGGAGAGCAAATGCTTTGAGAATGATTGGGGTAGGGAATGTATGGATGTGCTTTATACAATTGATGTATATATATGTAAGAACTGTGATAAGGGTTGTATGAGCCCCTAATAAATTGTTTAAAAAAATGATCCTCAATTCTATCTGAATCCTTGCCAGAGCTGCAAGTTGCCTTAATAAACACGAGCAAAAAAAGTACCTCTGGCAGCAGACCGCTCAGGTTCAAATCCAGGCTCTCTAACGTATTGACTATGTGACCTTGTGCAAACCTGGACCTCTCTGTGCTTCCAAAGACTCACTTTCCAAAAGGGAAGTCATAAGCCAACTTTTCTTATTCCTCACTGGGTTGGTTTGAAGATGAAATGAGACATCAGTCTAAAAATGCTAACTTATTGACTATGTGACCTTGGGAAAACCTGGACCTCTCTGTGCTTCCAAAGACTCGCTTTCCAAAAGGGAAGTCATAAGCCAACTTTTCTTATTCCTCACTGGGTTGCTTTGAAGATGAAATGAGACATCTGTCTAAAATTGCTTCTGACCATCCCTTGGTTCTCAGAGCTGCACAAATGCTATGGATTATTGTTATAAGATTATGAATGATTTTTTCCATGGTAGTGCAAAGATTAACATCAGTGCTACTTCTCTCTGACAAAATATAAATCCAAATTTCTAAATAGTAGGGTCTCAACGGATGCGCTGTTAACAGCATCTTGCTTTTCTCCGATCACTTGTCACAGTAAATCTGATAAGAAATGCTTGGCTAGGGCCTGCAGCCAAGCCCCTCACTAGCAGCGTGCAGAACCTTAGGTTGTTGGCAGGCCAAGGGGCATCACAATGGCAAGAGGACACTCCACAAAGGGCCCCTGCTTCCTCCCCCACACCCCCCTTCCCCACGTTCAGGGTGAAACGTCAAAATACAATTTTTTTGTCACCTGGTGAAATAATGAGCACCCATTCCCGTTGCCTTGGTATCATCAGAGCGCAACAGCCACGTGGGGTAATCACTGTTTCCGTGTTAAAGCTGCTCAGTTCAAACATTTTCTCAGGCCCTGGCGAAATGAAACCCGTGCTTTCTGCCTAGGTGGAGTTTGAGGCGATTCAGCCCATTTGCTTCTGCTGAAGAGGCTACCTCAGAAAAACAGGAAATAAAAACATAGAGGGTGCCATTGACATTAGGTTTCTCGTTTTCTTCCTTTCTTCCCTACCTTCCTTTTTTCTTCTTGCCCTTCTCTTCCTCTTTTCTTCCTTACCTCCCTTTGCTCCCGTCTTCCTGTCTGTTTAAAAAACAAGAGCAAATAGATGAATGCTTGTTTGACCCAAAAACTGGGCACCATAGCCTCGCCACATTGATATGCAAAAGGAGCCATCACAGGGAGCTCTGTAACTGGGACCTGGCCAAGTGGTGACCAGTAGCCTGGGACTTTGTAGCCTAATACGTTGCAGCGAATTGCTTACTAGTTCTCCTCTAGCTATAGTCTTTTTTTTTTAACAATTTATTGGGGCTGATACAATTCTTTTTACAGTTCATACCTATACATACATCAATTGTATAAAGCACATCTGTACAGTCTTTGCCCTAATCATTTTTTTTCTCTTTTCTTCTTTTACATTTTATTAGGGACTCAAACAACTCTTACCACAATCCATACATATACATACATCAATTGTATAAAGCACATCCATACATTCCCTGCCCCAATCATTCTCAAGGCATTTGCTCTCCACTTAAGCCCCTTGCATCAGGTCCTTTTTTTTTCTCCCCCTCCCTCCCCTTTCCCCTCTCCCTCATATGCCCTTGGTAATTTATACCTCGTTATTTTGTCATATCTTGCCCTATCCGGGGTCTCCCTTCCCCCCTTCTCTGCTGTCCCTCTCCCAGGGAAGAGGTCACATGTGGATCCTTGTAATCAGTTCCCCCTTTCCAACCCACTCACCCTCCACTCTCCCAGCATCGTCCCTCACACCCTTGGTCCTGAAGGTATCATCCACCCTGGATTCCCTGTACCTCCAGCCCTCATATGTACCAGTGTACAACCTCTGTCCTATCCAGCCCTGCAAGGTAGAATTCGGATCATGGTAGTTGGGGGGTGGAAGCATCCAGGATCTGGGGGAAAGCTGTGTTCTTCATCGATACTACCTCACACCCTAATTAACCCATCTCCTCTCCTAAGCCCCTCTATGAGGGGATCTCCATTGGCAGACACTTGGGCCTTGGGTCTCCACTCTGCACTTCCCCCTTCCTTTAATATAATATATATATACACATACATATATACTTACACACATATATACACATACATACACACACTTATATCTTTTTTTTTTTTTGCATGATGCCTTATATCTGGTCCCTTGGGCACCTCGTGATCGCACTGGCCGGTGTGCTTCTTCCATGTGGGCTTATTTGCTTCTGAGCGAGATGGCCGCTTGTTCACCTTCAAGCCTTTAAGACCCCAGACACTATCTCTTTTGATAGCTATAGTCTTTGTAACTCCTACCAATGACAGGGTGGAACTATGCCACCGAGGGAAGTAGACAGCATGCTAATAATATCACTAAGGTGCATGGCATCCTCGAAGAGGTGAGACCATTCAAGTAAGACCTATAGAGCCCTAATGTAGGGATTGGTCGGTTTGGTCATCCTGGGTGAGTTTACTCAGAAACAGAAAGTGGAGTTTCAAGAGCACCGAGAAAGACGAGCCAGCAGTGGAGTGTGCTCTTTGGACCCAGGATCATTACTCTGAGCACCACCTCTGTCCAGGAGACAGAGATCCCTGACACTGGATGCACCAGGAGACAATGAAAAACAGTGGCAGATAAATAGCTCATGGAAGCAGAGGCAGCAGCACCAAGACCCCAGAACAGGGAGCTGACCAGCACACAGAATGAGAAAGCTGAGTGTCTTTGGGCCAAGGCTTCCAGACAAAGCGGGCTGCCTCAACGCACTTATCAGCAGAGCTGAAAGAACTTTGTACATGGTCCCAAGCAGAGCAGAGGTCAAGGAGCTGCAGGGCAGAGGCCAAGGACCAGAAAAAGTTCTGCCTCTGGGCACCACTGGGAAGAGACTGTCCTGACTGAAGAACTATATCCCCAGTCATTTCTGATCCTGAATTGTCACCTGCTAGGTCCCCAATTAACCCCAGAAACATAAGTATTGTTTGCGAGTTCTGTGTGGCCATTGCCACTTAAGGATTATCAAACCCAGCAGAGAAGAAGAGAGTGTCATGGTAGGGATGGTTGGTGTCAGAAACTGTGAAAAGAAACGAGGGTGGAGGCATTTTGATCTCTGTCTCATAGGAATCAGCCTTGGGCTGTTTATCTTGATTTTCCTCCATTGCCTTTTGTGAAGTTACAGGGGGGTCAAATGCCTCCACTATGCCATTTATACCCCTACATTGACAAGTCGTTGGATGAAGGTTAGTCTGGGGAAGGAGCAGACCTTGGATGAGCTCTCATCAGCTGAGGCAATCCTAAAAGGGGCCAGACAGCTGGGACCTTTTCTATCAGTGGCTCTCTCAGCAGCTGGGGAAATCAATCTCTTCGCCCTGAGAGGAATCTGGGTGACACACTCATCTATGACAATACCCTGAAGAACAAGCTCCCACAAAAACCTGGCTGAGAACTCTCGCCTAGAAAACAGGAGTGCATGCCTAGCTAATAATAGCCATTTACTGAAGGCCCTATGATTGGAACTGTGCCTCATTTACAGATGGAAAACTAGAGGAAGGGATTTAAGGTGGCTAAGTTAATAAGTGACAGAGACAAGATTCAAACACAAGTTTGAAGCTGGTACTGTTAGCCTTTTTTCCAGGGCTGGGTTTTAGATGAGGCAAATGAGACACTTGTCAGGCACACAAGGTAAAGAGGCCTTCCCTCTCCTGTGTGACTTTCCCCATAAGTCTGAATCATGGGCCTGGTGTGTCTTATTTGCCTTCCTTGAGTCTCAGAACCTGGTCTAGTCTGATTTGCTATTTGAAGGAATAAGCCAGAATGCTCAAGTACTCGGAGTCAAGACCCATTCTCCACTGGAATTGTTCAGTGGGACTTACCAGCCTCTTCCTTCGTGTTTCACTTTTCTAGAAACCTCCATGGAGGACTAGCTCTCATGAAGAGAGCTTCAAAAAGCTCATGGCAAAATTCCATTATTTTTTCGTATCACTTTTCCACACGCTTTTGAAAGCTCCCTCCTCATCCCTTTCCACAGTCTTTCTCAAGGAAAGAGACTGTTGCTGGTTGATGTCAGATGCCCCTGAGTGTTTTCTACTCAGAATGCTCTGCACAAACTCTATCAACAAATGACGTAGAGTCAAACGTGCTGTGTGTCTTTAAGTTGATATCAGCTCATAGTGACCCTACAGGACAGAGTAGAACTGCCCCCCAAAGGTGTCCTAGGCTGAGATCGTTATGGGACCAGCTCGTCAGGTCTTTTCCCCTTTAGAGCCCATGAGTAGGTTCAAACTACCAGCCTTTTGTTTAGCCACCCAGTCCTTAGCTATTGTACCACCAGGGCTCTTTAAAACAGGGATTAGGTTGATTAATTGTATAATCTCCAGGCACATTTGAAAGCTGATTCCCAGAACACCCTTCCCCAGATTGTTGATTAAGACGGGCATTTGGGGACTCATTTCTTTCTCATTTGTGTAAGTGCACTCTATGAGAGGGGTTTCCCTTCATAGATAGGTGATCACATACTATTTTTCCAAATTGAACCACTCTTGGTGGTATATTGGGTTAAGAGTTGGGCTGCTGCTAATGGCAAAGTTAATGGTTCAAACCCACCAGCTACTCCTTGGGAGAAAGATGAGGGTTTTCTGCTCCCGTAAAGATGTGCAGTTCTGAAAATCAGCAGAGCCAGTCTATTGTGCCATATATGAGGTCAACCCCATGGCAGTGGATTTGGTTTTGGTTTGGGTCTGTGGGGGAAGTCCTTAAGTCATTCTTTAGTCACATGGAGGAGTCCCTGGGTGGTGCAGTTGGTTAACATACTGGGCTACTAACTCATAGGTTGGAGCTTCAAGCCCAGCCAGAAGTGTCTCTGAAGAAAGGCCTGGTGCTGCATTTCAAACAACAACAACAAAATCAGTTATAGAAAAAAAACAACAGAATGTCATTCTACTCTGGCCCAAAGGAGTCCCTATGAATCAGAGTTAACTTCATGGCAACTGGCATGGGTTTGGTCCATGGGAAAAAAGAACCCTTCATAATTGCCTCCATGCCCAATAGTTCCTTTCCTGTATCCCTAGACCACCCCAGCACCCTCAGCATCTTGCCTTATAATTGCCATGGGTCCGTCTCTCTTCCAAATGGGCCAGGCCGTGATGCAGCCGTGCTGATACAGAGGGATTGTGCAGTCCCTGCATGATCTACAGTCCTCATGACATATATCTTGAATGAAGATTAAGTGATCCTCTCTAGAGCTTAGCTCAGGGGAATCCACTACCTCAGCTGGAACCGAAGTGGTGCCAGACCAATATCTGTTTTGAAAAGATAGAAGGGCATTCCTAATCTTTGTGGAGAAACAGAGGATTTAGTGAAATGTTTCTGCAGTTGAGGTTACAGATGATCTGTTGACATGGTCTAAAAGGTTGTAGGTGGTTTAATGTCTCTCGGTACCATCAATTTTGCATTTTGTCCTGACTTAGCAAATTGGTTGGGATTTCGGCTTACTGCCAAGGACCTTCAGAAAGAATGTGGTTGCAGGAGCAAGTTTAAGAAAGGAAGGAGCTTTGAAGCAGCCCTCACTGAGTGCCAATCCAAAGCTCTGTAACCCAGCACCTCAGAGGGCTTGATCTGGGATGGACTATGGCAGCATCACCATGAGCCACTTCCTCCAGTGGCCCTGACTGAAGGCTCAGAACCTGCCTCTGATTGGCAGCTGAGAGATACTAGGACCGTCACCTGCCACATCGCCTGTATTTCTCCTGGCAGTAAAAATCCCCAAAGTACACTATGTTCGGGCAATCTTTCCAGCCTACAAGCAGTTGTTGCTTATCTCTGTCAGCTTTTTGCAGGGGAACAATCAGGTTTTGAAATTGAAAGACTTGCATGTGTGTGACTCATGAGGTTAAGAGACAACGCATAACAACTATATTACCAGGTTTCCTTCCTCTTGAAGGATAGGTAAGCAACAAAAGGACCATTTCTCTTAAAACCTCTGATCGAGCGTGGCACACAACTCCTTCCACTTTTATTCTATTGGCCAAGCCCTTCGCTGGCAGGGCAGGGAAGTTTACTCTTTCCTTGGATGACTAGGAAGTGAGTGAAATTTTGTCATCTCATACAAAGGGAAAAGGAAAACATGCTCTATGATCAAATAAGTTTTAAAAAAAAGTCAAAATATTCATAGAATCTGCCGAGTGTGGCAAAAGCATGAGCACTCCCATTGTAGAAGAAACACTGCTCTCAGAAACCACACTGTGCCTGGCAAGGGAGGCTAGAAGGATTTATGCTTGCTCACTTTGGCCAAGTCATTAAGCATGGCTGATCAGTAGAAAAGGAAATCGGGTTTGGTGCGGGGATGTGTCATTGGATATGCAGGCGATTCTCCTTGAGATGTATTGGCCCACAACTTTGGACTCACATACAGCAGTGACCATGAAGATGGCATCGGACCTGGCAACATTTCATTTTTGTATATAGAAAGTTGACACAAGCATCTCCTGGTGGTGTAGTGGGTTACACATTGTGTCCCTAACCTTAAACTCAGCAGTTCGAAAACAGCAGCACTCAGTGAGGGAAAGATGAGGCTTTCTACTCCTGTCAAGAGTTACAGGCTCAGAAACCCATGGGGGCAATTCTCCCCTGTCCTACAAGGTCGCTATGCATCAGCAGTGACTCGATGGCAGGGAGATTAAGTTGATATTACCTATTTTAGAAAACGGTTCTGGTTATTCAATTAAGTAAGGCAGGTGCAGCCCTGTCACACAGGGTTTGTTTAGATAGCACAATAGTGTCCACTCACTCATTAGCTCAGTGTGTCTGGAAACCCAATGTGTATTTCCACATGGGACAAGTCAGGTTGAAGACACTGGGGATTCGTGCTTTGTTGAGCAAGCCCTGGAATTGCAAGAGTTCTAAAAAGAGGTCAAAGTTCCTGTTTTTATAGCTCTCTCTCACACACACAGACACACACACACACACACGGAGAAAGTGGTGAACTTCACAGAACGTAGTGGGGACTTCACAGAAAGGGGGGTTAATAGCTGTGAACAGGGTTGGGATGGGTCTTGTTCTATCCATTTGAAAGTCTCTAGGCTAAACAGAAATGTCCTGGTGGTATAGTAGGTTCGGTGTTGGCCTGCGAACCACCAGGTCAGCAGTTCTGAATCCACCAGTTCCTCCATGGAAAAAAGATGAGGCTTTCTATTTGAGTAAAGAATTATAGTCTCAGAGACTCATTGGGGCATGTTTATTCTTCCCTATAGGGGCGCTGCCAGTCAGAATGAACTCAGTACAGTATGCAAATAACAAGCTGTGCTAATACCATTCCAGAGAGACAGTGGTGTTCCAGGGACTTTGGTTTCGCCTGGCCCCTGACCCTGAGGAAACATGAGGTCTTCAGGTCCTCTCCTGCTGCTCTTCTTTACCATCCTCCCATATCCTCCTCTGCACTCCCAAGTGGTGGGCATGATTTATAAACACAGAAATCCACTTACTCCTTTGGAAAAGTGGTTTACTTCACCCAAAAATTCGGAGAACTGTGTCGTCTCCCTTTCAAAGTAAATTATACGATGAACATACAATATTGATTGCAGGCATGTGGATTCTTAATCCTCAAGTTCCCATGAAACCCTGCTTTCCATGGCAAATCAGCCCGCCATTTCAGCACACCAGTATTGCCAGGAGAAAGGAGCCTCAGCAGCCACCACTGCTCCACAGCCTGCTTTTCACGGTCACACGGGGATGTCAGAGTGCCCCACACCTCGTGCACTTGACTCAGTGCTTGCTTGCAGGGGTTGCATTTCGTTAGAGCTCAACAACTTCCGAGCATTGGCAAATTCCCTCAACCAAAGGTGGGCAGCGGCCTCAAAATGTCACCAGTCATTAACCACCAGCAGGGTTGCGTTATGCTCGTCAGTGCCGTCATGTGCAAGGGGAAAGACAATTCCCACAGGCTGCCCGCTGTGTTTGGGGAGGGAATGCCAAGTGGGGAAGCTGGGGGTCCTCACCCCAGCAGCCACAGTTCCTGGCTCCAGGCCCTGCCCCAGGCTGTGCCAGGACGAAGAGCCTGGACTCTCAGAGACTCCATAGCTCGATTTCCACTCAGGTTGTGTTGTGTTGATCATTCCTTCCCTAGGCTGCCACCCATCTGTCAGTTTGTCATCATGTTGTCATTTGTCTATAGCTTTGATTGCTGTAAGTGGTGGCACCAGCTACAATTATAACCAGAGCAAGCCACTCTGGACACGCTTCACCAGAGCATCCAAGCTAGGACACACTGGGAAGAAAGACCTGATGATGTACTACTGAAAATGAGTCCATGGAACCCTATGGATCAAAAGAGAATACCGTCCAAACAAGTACTGGAAGAGGAGCACCCTAGGTGGGAATACACTCACACTATTCAGTGGGAGGACTCCCTGGGTATTGTTTGACTAGCACCCAGGAGGTCGGCAGTTAAATCTCACCCAGAATCCAAGAGGTGCCTAAGGAAGGTAGGCCTGAAAATCTGCTTCCAAAAGGTCACAGCCTTAAAAACCCTATGGAACAGTTCTACTCTGAAATGTATGGGAGTCGCTATGAGTCAAAATGGACAGAAAAGCAGCTAATAACAACAACACTGTATAAAGAACAACACTGCAAGACCTTAGGACAAAATACAGAGCAGGCACAATAGCCTCGACCCCACAGGATAGGGCAAGTTATTTTCCTTTGTACCAGAGACCGGAACTGTACAACGGAATGAAACCCTGCCTGCTCTTGTGTCATCACCACAGTCGTTGGTCCATGTTGAGTCCATTGCTGTAGCCACTGTGGACATCCATCTTATCAAGGGTCTTCTTCCCTCTTGCTGCCCCTGTACTTTAACAAGCATTATGTCCTTTCTTAAGAACCAGTCTCTCCTGATAGCATGTCCAATGGATGTGAGATGAAGACTTGCCATCCTCACTTCTAAGGGGCATTCTGGCCGTGCTTTCTCCAAGAGGGATTTGCTTGTTCTTCTGACAGCCCAGACGACTTTCGGTATTGTTTGCACATCATTCACATGCATTGATTCTTCTTCAGTTTTCCTTACTCACTGTCCAGCTCTCACATGCAATTGACCATTGAAACTACTTACCTTGAATTCAGAGCTTAGGGTACACTACCCAAAGCCACATACCTTGTGAGCGGCTGAAACATGTCTGCTGCCAGGATCTGTCCAATTCATTTTATTGAAACATCATACTCAAAAGGTGCTTTAGGCAAACATATTTTGTCTTTTGACTACATGTCCCAATAATATAACCAGGCTCAGACCCTCACATTGTAATGATTCAACTATATGTCTGAGAGGAAAAAGACTGCCAACCATAAAACTGATGGGAGAATAGGTACTGACTGTCACCTGCAATGCCATTCCTTCAACAAATATTTATTGAGTGTTATTCAAATGACAACATTTTGCAAAGCTTTAAGAAGACCCAGATGTAGAGAACACAGTCCCTGCTCACAGGAGACTCACAGATACTGCATCAGGGCATTCAGATCAGGGACACCACAGATAGATGCTGAAAGAAAAATCATTAAAAAAATATAGCAACCACGCACGGAATCCAGGACAGATAAAATCCTCAGGAACAGCAATGGGAGTAGCGATACAGTGGTAGCTTTTTAATCTCCCATCATCTTGCATAGGGGTGGAGTCCAGTCTGTTACTCAGGCCATAGCCAGTGAGGTCTCAATGTGGGCATGGCCTTCTCTTGAGGATTCTGGCAACTTCTGTATTCTTTCCTGGGGGTGAGAGACACCCATGACTTGATATTCCTGCTGACAAGATACATGGATCTACATTGACGGCAGCCAGAGCCTTGAACGGGGAGGAGTCATGTGGAGAGCCATGCCACTTTCCACCTCCACTGGGTCCATAAGACATTCCACCGACTGCCCTGTGATCTTCCAGCACTTGGTGTCATTGCATGTGTTGCATAAGTCTGAAAAAAATTTACACAATGTTATTTGATATATGGGTTAATTTCGTACTTATGGACGTGGTCTGGACTGGGCTGGGATGTTTTCTTAATATACAATTATTCTCCTATATAAAGCTTTTTTAGGACACATGAGTGTTTATGAATGTGCTTCTCTGGTCAACTCGAACTGACTCAGATACCATGAGGGCACAGGGTGGCTGTGTAGGGAAGGGGAGGAAAAGGGAACTGATAACAATGATGGATTTAGAACACACACACACACAGCCTAGGGGCCGAATAACATTAATATGGGTAGAGGGACACAGAAGACAGTGTGTATAAAGATATTAATTTATATATAATTTAGTACGGGTGTGAGGGTTGAGGAGAGAGGGAAAAAACAGGAGCTGATATCAAAGGGGTCAAGTAGAATGATAGTGTTTAGAAAATGATGGTGGCAGCATATGTACAAACTCGCTTGATCTAATTGATTTATGGATTGTTATATTACCTGTCAGAGCCCCCATTAAAATGTGTTCTTTTTTCGATAACAACATAAACTCACTGCCATGGAGTCAATTTTGACTCAGTATAGAACACCCCCTGTGGTTTCCTCGCTTGCTATTCTTTAAGGAAACAGAAAGCCTTTGCTTTCCCCTGCAGAGTGGCTGGTGGTTTCAACTATTGACTTTGAGGTTAGCAGGCACCATAGCACCATGATTCCTAAGGATGCTGGTAGAAAGGGAGAACCTTGTGGAACATAATTTAAAATTCTTTAATTATCTAGACTTACTTAACTGGAAGAGTCCCAGAGACTATGACCCTGAGTTACTCTTCAAACCTTGAATTGAAACTGTCCCCTGAAGTCATCTTTAAACTAAATAACAATTTAGCTCTTAAAGGATTGCATCCTTGAGTATTGCAGTCTTTAAAAAATCAGCACAAAACTAAATGGGCTACAGATAAGTCAAAATATATGTGAGAGGGTTGTGGCAGAGAGATTAAGTAAAAAGAAACACCTAGAATAGAAAGAAAAAGAATGTTAATTCAATATGAAGAGTGTGACCAATGTCACTGAACATTGTGTCCAGAAAGGGTTGAAATGGAACAGATTTTTCTTTGTATGTTTTCACATATCAAAATTAAATATTAGTAGAAAAAGAGAGAGACTCGCATCTGTTTGAGGCAGACTACCAAATACTGGGTTATATATAATGCTAAGTATTGAAATATTATCCCATTTTCATATGGCAAGTATGGAAAGCCAAGGATGGAGTGAGGCATTCACAGGGGAGATGGCATTTGAATGATCCAGGAATATGGCTAAAGAAGATGCTCATTCCCGGGTGTTTCCACTGGGTTCGCAAACACATCAGCAAATGAATGTCAAATAACGCGTCTCACCCTCTAACTCAGAGCTGTGCAACCGAACTCTCTTCTATGATGAAAATGTTCCAGAGCAGTGATTCTCAACCTGTGGGTCGCGACCCCCATGGGGAGGGGGGTCGAACAATGCTTTCACAGGGGTCATCCGATTCATCACAGTAGCAATATTATAGTTATGAAGTAGCAACAAAAATAATTTTATAGTTGGGGGGAGCACCACATATGAGGAACTATATGAAAGTGTCACAACATTAGGAAGGTTGAGAACCACTGTTCTAAAGGCATGACATCCAACCTGGTAGCTACTACATTTTATCAGGAAAGACCAGTCCATGGAAAGGGACATCATGCTTGGTAAAACTGAAGGTCCACAAGAAAAGAGACTGACCATCAAGGAGATGGGCTGACACCATGGCTGCAACAATGGACTCCAACCTAACAACCAAGGCGAGATTTGGCACAAGATCAGGCAGTGTCCTCAAAGTAACATCCTTGATCTTCAGTCTTTTTAAAAGATCTGGTGTAGCATATTTAGCCAATGCAACGTGTCATTTGATGTCTTGACTGATGCTTCCTTGAGCATTGATCTGGCTTAGGGTTTAAAAATTCCCCTTGGCTTCTCAATCATACAGGAGGCCCACACAGTGATCATCTTTCCTCACTACACAGAGTGTCATGCCCCACTCACATTGGTCTCCTTGCTGTTCCAGGAAGAAGCTTGGAGAACCCAATCACAAGGCCTTTTGCACTGACTGTCTCCTACCTGGAACACTTTCCCCACCGCCACATGGCCACTCCTGTGTCTTCCTGCCTTATTCAAGTACTGCACTATCAATGAGATCTTCCTTGGCTGTGATGCACTACTTGCCCCAAGTTTCCCATCCAGCGCAGTTTAGTGAGAAAAATCTCACTGCTACCTGCAGGGGGGGAGCCTCGGCACTGGCATCTCAGAAAATGGAGCATAATCAGAACAGAAATGTGACCCTACCTCTCATGCTAAAAGGCTGCTAACTGCAAGATCTAAACCACCACACAACCAGCCACTTCTCAGGAGAAAGGCTGAAAGTTAGTCTCAGAAACCTACAGGGGAAGTTCTACCCTGTCTTATAGGGTCATTATGAGTCAGTATCAACTCTATGGCAGTAAATTTGCATTTAGGGGGGGGCGCGTTCTAAGGAGCTCTGGGTCACATACCCTGATCAATCCAACTGGCAGCTGCATCAGCTGGCTAAGGCTTCAAAAGACTGAGTAGGTAACCCAGAGCTCAGTGCTGTTGGCAGAAACTTGTGGGGGTTCAGAAGGACTTGAGGTGATGGTGTCCTTCTCAGTGGCCTCAGATAATCTTCTCCCCAGTCTGGGCATCAGCATCTTCTTTGCAAAATGGGATGATTGCATTAGAGAACCACTAAACTCCTACATACCTGAGCAACCAGGAAGCAATTGTGAATCCTGGAGAGGAGCAAAGACTATGCTGGTGGCTCTGCAAATCTTGGGAAGCCTGGATCCGATGCGGCTGGAACTGTCCACAGCGAGACACCAAGAATCCCGAGAGCTGTAGTTCAGGTCTCCCCCTTGCCTGTGTACCATGGAAGATTTAATAAATGTTCTCCTCATGCTAGGATCCTTGGTGGCAAAGTGGCAAAATCCCTTCACATTGGCCTGTTAACTGCAGGGTTGGCAGTTCAAACGCACCTGCTGCATTCCTGTAGGAAGGGCAGCTTTCAACTCCCACAAAGAATTGTTGTTTCAGAAATCCACAAGGACAGTTGTATCCTGTAACTATGAGTCAGAACTGGCACAATAGCAGTGCGTGAGTGAGCTTTAAACTACATTTGAGACTGTGGTCTAATTTGAATTCCCCTACCTGTCCATTGGGTGTCATGGGAAGAGAGTAGATAGGAGAAAAAAGGGTAGGAGGCAGTGAGGGAGGAGGGTAGAATGTACTGGAGTAACACATTCTGGCAGAAAATTGTGTGTATGTGTGTGTGTGCGTGTTCTACTGTAATTCACACAGATTATGGGTGGGGGAGGGAACTGAAAAAGTAAATATCCATGAAAAAGAAAATTTTTTTTCTTTGGTGATTTTCCTTTTGTTGAGCTAAGGGATGGAGAATGTACTGCATGGGCGTGACCAGCCACTGGACCGGTGTGCTGGTAACACACCCTCCTGCCTTTGCATGCTGGGGGCCTCTCTGTAAACAGAAGTGACTTGTGACTTCTGATTTCCTGGGGCTCTAATGAGAACCCGAGAATAGAAGTTCTAAATCATGAACAAAGGAGATACAAAGGGTTAATGAGAGGACAGAAGTTTGAAGTTTCATTGGATGAACACAGCGCCAGCATCCAACAAACATGCCAAAGGCTGAACTCTGCCCGGAAGTAATGAATGAGCACTGCCTTTAGCCCGTGTCCTCACTCTCCCCGTTTCCTGCACTCCAAGCCAGCCTCACTAAGAGTAGTCAAAGGTGACATGGTGGTCCTTTCATCTCTCTCTGACCCCTCACGCTGCCTTCACCTCTATCCAAGTTGCTTCATCCTTCCCCCTTCTCCCTAATCTTCCTCGTGGAAAGATCTAATTCATACTAACTGGTAAAAGTCAGTTAGCACACAAGAAAGAAGACATCTCCTTCCTCAGCCTATGCTGCAGAAAAGGAAACTCGGGCTTGAGCTCATTTGCCCAACTGTCAAAGGTCCCATCACGGGCAGGGCCATGATGTGAAAATTCAAGCAAGCAGCCCCAGAGCCAGAGCTCCCAACCCTCATCCACTACAGTTCACGTTCATGGGGTGAAGTGGTGAAAAGGTAACCAGAAACTGAGAGTCAATGTAGATACCCAAGGCTTACTTGCCAGGGCACTCACTCACTGCCATTGAGTCAATGCTGACTCATAACAACCCTATAGGACAGGGTAGAATTCCCCTGTGAGTTACTGAGGATGTATCTCTTTATAGGAATAGAAAGCCCCATCTTTCCCTTGTGGAGTGGCTAGTGGTTTTAAACTGTTGCACAAAGCATAACCATGACACCATCAGGACTCCAAAACATGCCAAGGCAATCAATGGTTCTGTGAGATCTCTCAGGATAGAGATATACCTTGCTCCTTGGCTACACACGAGAAAGCATTCACCTCCAAGCCTAATTTGTGATCCAAGTGAGTTTTATGAGAATTAGAAGAAGTTTCAGGTTTATAAAGGCACCTGCAGGGCTCTTCAGAAATGTGCATCTCCTTAGAAGCTTCCCTGAAAGTCACGAGGTTTGATCTGTGCTCCTGCCTTTTAAATCACTCCCAGAGGTGGGGCGTGCTGGTGACCCTGGTTGAACTCATTGGCTGAACTGAATTCACCTGGCCTTGTTGGGCCAATTCAGGTGCAGAACACAGCCAGGTGTACCTCCCCTTCCTGGCTGGGAACCTGAGCCTTTGAGCATGCGCAGTGTACCACTCGTTCATGGGACAAAGGCTCAGACTGCTGACCATGCGTAATGGATGCCTCAGTCCCTAAGGTAAACTACCTAGCAGTTCCAAAACCCCACTGCTGTGTAGTGTTCGTGAACTTTGGCAGGAACACATCCTTACCACGAAGAATCCTGGTGGCCCAATGGCTAAGCACTTGGGCTTTAGACCGCGGTCAGTAGCAACACATGAGAAAAAGGTCTTGCCATTGTAAACATTCCACCCCACTGCCATCAAACGCAAAGGACCTCTGGTGACATAGCGGGCTACTCACAGAGCTACTAAATGCAAAGTCAACAGTTCTAACCCACCAGCTTCACTGTGGGAGAAAGATGAAGCTATCTATTCCTATAGAGACATAATATCTCAGAAACCTATAGGGAAAATTCTACCCTGCCATGGACTACTAAACGAACAACCTAATCTGACTTGGAAGAAGTCAGGCCAGAGTGCCCTTGACAGCATATATGGCAAGATTTTGCCTCCCAAATATGTTGGACATATTGCCTGGAGAAGGACATCCTGCTTGGTAAAGTGGAGGGGCAGCACAAAAGAGGAAGGCCCTCAATGAGCTGGATTGACACCGTGGCTGCATCAATGGACTCAGGCAGAGAACAAATGTGATGATGGTGCAGGACCTGGAAGTGTTTGGTTCTGTTGTGCATAGGGTCACTTTGGGTCAGAAACCACTCAATGGCACCCGACAGCAACAACAGTATATAAGATCACCATGAGTTGGAATCAACTCGATAGAAAGTGGGCTTTGGGTCTGTCATGGAACCAACCCTGGCTCATAGCGACCAAATCATGGGATTCTGAGGCTGTAAATCTTCATGGGAGCAGAGGGCCTCATCTGTCTCCTGCGGAGCAGCTGGTAGGTGTGAACCCCTGACTTTGCAGTTGACAGTCTAACACTTCCCTTAAAGTATCCCCCGGGGCTCCTTTGGTAACGATGACAGACTACGAAACCCAATAGGGACATTTCTACTCTGTCACATGAAGGCATCCTGTGCAGAATGGGCTCAACGGGAACTAACACCAAACCCACCACTTTTAACACCATCCCAACCTTACAGACTGTGCTAGGCTCTTGAAGGAATTGACTTTTTGCACTCCCACTGAGCGAGCTATGAGCATGCATGCCAACACGTAACTTCCGGTCCTGAACTAGGGATCAGCTGCACATGTAAGGTTGTGCTTCTAATGTGGAAGGAAGTAAAGAGAGGGGATCTGGAAGCAGGAAAAGCCAGGAAGCAGGAGTCACTTAGGCAGACCCCTTTCCTAAATCAACTTAATTAGCATATCACAGATCCTGGCTCAGAGGTGATGTTCAAAGAAGAATTGTTGACTGAATATACAAGGGAAGGAACAGAATAAGTGAACACAGAAATGTGCTAATGACCAAATTGACTCACAGTTCCGACCCTGCTCTTCTTCTTCCAGGTTCTTCTCTAGTTACTAATGGTATTTGCTTGACCTCTCACAAGCACAAAAGGAGCCCTGGTGGCCTAGCGGTTAGGCAGTGGGCTGCTAACCACCAAACTAGCAGTTCTAAATTAGCAGGCATTCTGAAGGAGAACAACAAGCTGTCTGCTCCTTTAAAGAATTACAGTCTTGGGAATGCACAGTGGTAGCTCTACCCTGGCCCATAGGGCTGCTCTGAGTCTGACTCGACTGGACAGCAGTGAGTATGGGTTTGGTTTGGTTTTCACAGGTACCCCGATCCATTGGTGGTCTTGGTAAATTGCAAACGCTGGTTCAGTGGACTTTGTGTAGGGCTTGAGAATTTGCACTTCTAACAAGCTCCTGATGTTGCTAGTCTGTGACCATATTTAGGGTGGCAAGGCTCTGGACTCCCGGGGTCTTCCTGGTGGCTGCTGTCACAGCACAAGTTCCCAAGAGTGCACCGCTACTCATTTCTTTGGAATGATTTGGACTGAGTTTTCCCAGCCATTTCATCAAGGTTTTTGGCTATTTGTTCCATGACACTGAAAAGTTTGGACCTGACATATGCAGCTCAGGCTGTATTATCTATCTTCTCTGCCCTCTTGGATTGGAGATGGATCACCTATGAAGCGATGAGGGTAAGAAGGGTTGGGTGTCCCCGGGTAATGTGAACAGTTAGCGCGCTCAACCACTGCTGATTAAAAGGTTTGCGGTTCAAATCCAAGGCCCCTCAGGAGAAAGGCCTGCTGATTGACTTCTGAACGACCAGCCTTTGAAAGCTCTGTGGGGTCCCGTGGTGCTGACCCACACGGCGTCACCGTGAGTTGGAATGGACTCCTCAGAAACGGGTTTAGTAAGCAGCACAAAGAGGAAACTCCTTGGTGAACTGGAGGACACGGTAGCTGAAACCATGGGCTCCAACATACTACTCCTGAGGCTGGCAAAGGACCGGACAGTGCTGCCTTGTGTTGCAAAGAAGGTCCCTGTGATGTCAGAATGACTGGACAGCACTAACAACAACAAAGGATGTCAGGGCCCTTCACTTCCCCAGACCACTGACCAGGTTCAAAGACCCGCATGCGAGTATAGTTTCACAGTTAGACGTGTTTAGAAAAAATAATGTTTGCAAAAGTAAAATCTTGGTTTACATTTTACAGAGCATGCACAATGAGTAGAACTCTTAAGGTCCACCGGAACCTGTTTAGGGTCCCCTCCACTTGCTCACCACCGATAAGTCGATTCTGACTCATATTGATCCTACAGGAGAGGTTAAAATTTCCCCTGTGGGTATTTCAGAAACTGTAGCTCCTTATGGGAATAGAAAGCCTCCTCTTTCTCTGCAGCTGGTGGGTTCAAACTGCCAACCTTGTCTTTAGCAGCTCAGGACTGACTTGTATCTCTATGAAACCAAAATCTACCTCACTGCCAGGGAGGTGATGCTGACTCATAGTGACCCTGTGAGGCAGAGTAGATCTGTCCCTGTGAGTTTCTGAGACTGTAACTCTTTATAGGAGTAGACAGACTCTTCTTCCCACGGAGTGGCTGGTGGTTTCAAAGTGCTGACTTTGGTGTTAGCAGCCCAACATGCAAACACTATGCCACCAAAGCTCCTTTTGTACTCCTATAAGTAGATAAATATTTCTCTTATATCTGTGTTTCAACCAAAGGCATGGCTATAAAGGAAAAAAGGCCATGAGTGTCAAGAATGATTTGAAAATGTGGAGTTCTTTTGGGAAAGGATATATATATATATATATATATACTTGTGTATATAAATAGAATTCTGACGGCGGCAAGAGTGGTCAGGAGTTGGACTGTTAATCTCAAGGTCAGCAGTTTGAATGACCAACCGCTCCTCTGGAGAAAGAGGAGATTTTCTACTCCTCTAAAGAATCACAGTCTCAGAAACCCACGGGGGCCATTTTACTCAGTCCCATGGGCCTGTGAGTTGGAATGGACTTGATGGCAGTGAGGGCATGTAAATATGCAAACACCCACCTCGGACTTAGGATTTGACCTGCTCCCTCAGCCCCGTGAGCATCTGCATCCGAAGCCATGGACTTGGCCTTCTGTGAAGAACCCATTAGTGCACCGCCACAAAGAGAATGAGTTTCCTCTGTGTCAGTCCATTACCCTGCCAACGTTCAGGATGGAGCCAACACCCTTGGTTTCCCAGAGAAATTGGCTCAACATCCCCGATGTGGTTGCATGACATAGGCCACTCATGCAATGCACTGCATGTGCTCTATTTAATGCACTATCACCAACAAGTCTACATGGGTGGTAACTCTGAAAACCTTGCCCAAACAGCTGGCTTCACCAAAGTATATGGAACCATGTGGAGTCGTCGACCATTTCAACTCTGCACTGGCTGTACGTTGGCATTGCCAAGGGGGCTTTCTCACTGACCGTGACCTGAATCCTGCTTCCACTAAGCCTTGCTTCATTGGTCTGGGATGGGGCCAGGCCAATGGGAGGCTTGAAAGCTCCTAAGGGATTCTAAAGTATGACCAAGGGTGAACACTACTGTTTTTGGCCATCACATCCGGGAAGGCCCTTGGGACTTTGCCACTCAAAGTATGATAGGTCAAGGAAACAGCAACATCAGCATTAGCTTCTCCCATGCTAATGCCATCGAGTTGATGCTGACTCATATAGACCCTACAGGACAGGGCAGAACTGCCCTTGTGGGTTTCCCAGACTGTCACTCTTGCCCGGAGTCTACAGCCTCATATTTCTCCCAAGGAGTGGCTGGTGGTTTAGGACTACTCTCCTTGTGGTTAACAGCCCAAGAGTACCAGGGCCTCTAGAACTGCTGGATCCTAGACCCCACCCTGAACCCACAAAATCAGAATCTGCCCCCCAGCCCGATTTCCAGGAACCTGGGTAAGTGCATGCATGTGAAAGTTTAAGAAATACTTCCTTAGAAACCATTACTTTCCAGAACAAACTCCTCCTGCCAGAGGTGCAGAAATGGAAGCCCATTAGGCCATGCTCGCCTAGAAGCAATTTGAGGTCTCAGTGCTCCTATATCCTGGCTGTCATCCAGATTTCCTTATTCTCACCTGGACTGTTGTCACTGCAGCAGGTATTGGTGAGTCCTCAGCACGAACAGCCCCAAATTCGGTCTAGAGACACAGCTCCCATTTCAGAGTAGTACAATCCACAGTTTCCTGTAGAGTTTCTGGCTTTTACTGGCTTGGGGTAGGGTCTAGTGGGAAACGCATCTTAGCAAGAGCCATTATGTATTCTTGATGTGCACAATGAGTTTGTCTTGAGGCATATTTATGTCTGATGTTGTTATGTATTCTCTTTCTATCCCATGCAATGTTATTTTTTTTTGAAAATTTATATTTGCTTTTAATTACCCAGACATATAAGTGATTTATAACTAGGTCTGATCGATTGGAATCAGATGACCACGCCTGGATTAACCATGGGTCCTGGTGACCATTAGGCACTTCTTTCCATGAATGATATTTTCACCTGAGTGAATGCATTCACGACTTTTCTTCTCTTAAGATAAATAAGCAGGTGGGTATCATTTTGCTCTGCTGGCACTTCCTTGTGCTGTTTTAAGTTCACCCAGCAATTTTTAAAAAGAGAAACATATTACAACTGTCACACACTTTATAATTCATGTGGAAAAATTTGGGGGAGAGCTAAATAGAGGTGACCCGTGGTGCAGTCTTACTTACTGCTTGTTAGAAGGTACTGAAATCTTATATACATAAACACTAGAAACCAGGAGAGAGGAAATGGTGGTTCCATGGCAGAATTCTCACTAGCCATGCAGGAAATTTGGGTTTGATTCTTGGCCAGTGCGCCTCCTGTTACAGCTACCACCTAACTGCTTGTGGAGGCTGGCATATTGCTATGATGCTGAACAGATTTTAGCGATGTTTTCTGCCTACAGACAGACTAGGAGGAAAGGCCTGGTGAACTCCTTCAAGCCATCAGCCACTGAAAACCCCCCAGCTGACAAGGGGTCAAATCTACAACCCATTGAAGGAATGGGGTAGGACCAGTGGGCATTGAGTTCTGTAGCGCATGGAGTCCGCATGAGTCAGCTGGCTGACTTGAAGGCAATTGTCCACAGCACTCTCTAGGAAGGCAGTGGTTGGAGCACATAGGCGTCCTTCATGTGGCCCCATGATCATCAGGCCTTAAGTCATGCAACCAACTCTGGGAAATGAGAGATGCCCGGGGTACCAGGAATATTTGAAAGACCTGGTGTAAATTGGTTCAGCCCAGGGGAGTTCTGGAAACCACCGAGGTAAGCTTCCTGCTGAAACCACTAACTTAGCTCCAGTGCGAGTGGATGGGTGTCTGCACATGTACCCAGCCACCATTAGTGCGTTTGTTGTTGTTGTTGTTGCCGTTCACGTCCGTAGAGTCGATGCCGATTCACAGTGACCCTATATGACAGGGTAGAATTCCCCCTGTGACTTTCTGACACTGTGACTCTTTACAGGAGTAAAAAAGCCTCATCTTTCTCTTGAGGAGTGGCTGGTGGTTTTGAATGGTTGATCTTGCCATTAGTCCATTGCGTAACCAGGTGCTGTCAATTTGGTTCCAATTCATGGCCACTCTATGTACAGCAGAACAAAACAACACGCTGCCCTGCGCATTTCTCACAGCCATTCCTACATTTGAGCCACTGTGTCAACTCATCTTGTGGAGGTTTGTCCTCCTTTTGTCTTGACCAAGCATGCTGTCCAACTCCAGGGACTGGTCCCTCCTGATAACACCCAAAGTACATGAAGCCAAATGTCACCATCCTCACTTCTAAGAATCAATCTGGCTGTAGTTCTTTCAACATGGATTTGTTTGTTCTCCTAGAAGTTCCTTGGTGTATTCAATATTCCTCACCAGGACCATATTTCAAATGCATCAATTCTTCTCATGGGACTTCCTTATGCATTTTCCAGCTTCCACATGAAAATAATCATGCCTTGGGATAGGATACTCCTGAGTTTTTAAGGTGACAAAGTCACCTTGGTTCAAAAAAAATGTTTAAAAGGCCTTTTGCAGCAAATTCACTGAAAGCAATTTATCCAGTGATTTCTTTACAGATATTTCTATGAGCGTTGGTTGTGGATGGGTCCAAGTAAGATGAAATGCTTCATCATTTAAATCTTTTCTCTGTTTATCATGTTGCTTATTGGTTCAGTGGTGAGGATTCTTGTTCTTTTAACCTCGAGTTGTAATCCATACTGAAGACTATCATCTTTGAACTTCATCAGTAAGTGCTTCAACTCCTCTTCCCTTGCAGCAAGCAAGGCTGGTCGCCTGCATATCTCAGGCTGTTCTCAAATCTTCCTGCAATCCTGAAGTCTCCAATTCAGCCATTCAAAACTCAAAACAGCTCAATGCCATGGAAGTCAAGTCAATTCTGACTCGAGCAACCCTGTAGGCCAGGAAAGAACCTCCCGGAAGGTTTCCAAGGCTGTAATCTTTGTGGCAGCACATGGTCACATCTTTCTCACTCGGGATAGCTGGTGAATTCCAAGTGTTGCTCTTTCGGTTAACAGTGAAGTGCTTAAACATTGCCCTACCTGGATTCCAAGTGTGAGCTAGCAGCCACAATTTTCTTCTGAGACCAAAGGGGTTGTTAGCTGTGAATTCTCGACCAAGGGTGGTCCAGCAGACCTGCTCAGTATTTGCCCAGGTGCAAAATCCATCAAGAGGATGCATTGTCATTATTTTTAATCACATAACACACCCAGGTGTAGCAGCAACCCAGCTTTGTAATATCACCCTGGTTTTGATAAATATGTACCATTCCTTGATAACGCTTCCAAATCCTTTAATATCCTGCAGCTCAGTCCCTGATGTCTGGCTGTAACAAAAGGTGTGAAGGGAGACCATATGTCAATAAACTCTCCCCGTCTGCCACAACTCAGCGCATAATCAGCTCCACGGTAAAATGCATGGTAAGTCAGTTATGCGCTGGCGGGGAGGGCAAGGGGCCCCTTTCAGGTTTGTCTTCTGATGAAGTTGACCAAAATGACTTCTTATTTCAGCCTATTAGGAGAGTGAGAGTTGCCCCCCCTCCCTCGCCATTTTTCTTTTCCCTTTTTGTCCCTTTCCCCTTGGAGGGACAGCCTGCTCTGCTATTCTGAAAGGGTTGTCTGTTTTATGCTGCGCTCTCCACTCCATTAAATCACCTTTCCTCACATTAAATACAGGTCTTCAGGGTGGTCAGAGAGCTTTGCTGTGAGGGATAATGATATAATTAGGATGACATGCATGAAAAATCATTTTTCAGCTCAATCCCAGGCAGACCACGGGGAAGCATGAAATGGGAAGGGGGAGAGGTGTACCTCACTTTAGACAAGAGCCAGGCTTCTGAGGGGGCCAGTCTCGACCTGGAAGGCTGCTGAAGGCTTCTTTACCTCACTCACTCATTCACTCATTCATTCAACCAGCTTGCTACTTACTTATTAAATGCCAGACCTTGGGGCTCTCTCACTGAACAAAAGAGATAAAAATCCCCCTTCTGTCAAGAAGCTTCCATAAACAGAGGCATTCAAACACTTCCTAGAGAATGTGTTTAAAGTCCAATTTACACAAAAGCAGAAGAAGAGACTGATGCGAGGGGTTTCACACACACACATGTTCATATATGACTCCCATTGCAGCGACAAAGTGTAGGACTCTTCCAGGAGACACTCTTCATTGGAGTTAAATTGCTCCCCCCAACCCCCTGAGCTCTCTCTCTCTCTCTCTTTTTTTTCTTTCTTTCTGAGAGCAATTGCCCTTGGAAGGGATTAGCTGTTATCACTCTCTAGCACCTTAGTGTGAACTTATTTATTGGCTCCTTTTCCTGCCTAGATAGGAGGGGCCTCCAGGGCTGCTAAAAGCCAGAAAAATCCCAAAAAAGGCAGTAGCAAGAGAGGCAGAGGACAATTGGCGCCAGTGTTTCTCATTTGAGTGGGGGGGGGGCATTTGTTAAAGATGCAGATTACACACGCATACAGCACACACACACTTCCCTGCCGCCCCACCCAATATGGCCCTACTAAATAAGGATCCTACCCCACCATCTGTCCGGGAGCCCCTGAACTGGCCCTTCCCATGAAACAAGCCAGGGCCATTGAAAGTGACTCTTTAGGCAAAAGACCAGTGACTTAGGTTTTCCAAACCACGATAAAGCCCATTTGTTAAGCACTTGCATATTAACCAAAAGGTTGATGCTTCAAACCCACCCACAGGTTCCTAGGAAAGCAGGCCTGGTGATCTGTTTCTGAAAGGGAACAGTCTTGAAAAGGATCCCTGGTAACATATTGTCCTGCTAGCCATAAGGTCAGCAGTTCAATACTACCAGCTGCTCTGAGAGAGAAAGCTGAAGCTTTCTACTGTACAGATGTATAGTCTCAGAAACCTACCAGGGCAAGTATACTCTGCTGCCATGAGTCAGAATTGACTCAATGGCAGCAAGTGAGTGGATGGGCTGGGATTGATTGGGCACCAACTAACACTAAGAGCAACTATTTTAGGTGGCAGTGACATTCTTCTGCTTTATCTAGAATCTGAACTCTCAGCGTCATTAACAATGGAGGCAACAGACAAATAATTATAAACTACAGAAGGGTAAAGAAAAGCTAAAGAAGTTACTTCTGTTTGGGGTTTAGTTGTGTGCTTTTTTTAGCAGAAAATATGAACTGTGAAGGAGCAGGGACTTGCTGGACTTAAATATGAACTGTAAGATCTCTCTCCGGGCTAGAGTTACATCTCAGTTCTTGGCTCTGCATGAGAAAGAATTCACGCCAAAGCCTGGCTCGTGATCCAAGTGAGTTTAATGAAAGTTAAAAGAAGTTTCAGGTTTTACGCGCCACCCCTAGGATTGCTCCCCACCATGCAGCCTGGCAGAGACTGCTCGAGGTCACGCAAAGATCTCTCTCCTAAGTTTCCCTCCAAAAAAAGACCTGTCTCATGTTCTTTCTCAAGTTCTCTCTCCAGTTCCTGTCCCCAGTTTTTCCTTTCTCCCCCTCGCTCCTGCCTTTTCAAGGATTCCCGGGGGGGAGGCATGGTGAATGACCCCAGGTCGATCCCATTGGCTGAATTGCAATCACCTGGCCCAGGTGGGCTGATCCAGGTTTAACGCCCATCCGTACCCACCAGCTGAAAACCTAGGCTTTTGTTCTATGCTTGGTTCTCCTGGGCATGCGTCAATGGACATCTCATTCCTGCCTATCTGCCTAACAAAACCTATTTTTCAACCCCAAGTCGTTCTTGCCAAAAAATAATGTCCCATAATAGGAATGGCATGAGCAGGGCTTCTGCGTTGGATCAGATCAAGAAGATAGCTTTCATGCCCTGTACTAAGATCACAAAAGAATGTAATCCAGTGCCTTGTAGACAGTCTCGTGTACACAAAAGTTTTTCTAAGAGTCTCCAGAAGGCTGTGCTACAGCCTAAATAGGCTGAATTGCAACCTAAAACAGAGAGGGACCCATTTCAAAGAGATGTGGGGACATGGCTTTCATAAAATTGAATGCATCATGTAATCCAGTGCAAGGGAAACCCAGTAACTTTGGGAAGGAACTGCATTGGCTTGGACTAAACAGCCAGAGATAGTGCTACATAAAAAGAAAGAAGATGATTGATAAAGCAACCCAGACATTATTGTGGAAAAGGAAAAGGGACTTAGAAGACAATCAAAAGCTACAAGGAACCTCTCTTAGGGAGAAGTCTTGTGGTTTCAACTTGTGTGCTCTGGGGGATATTTGGCAGTCACGTATTAAATTATGCATTCAATTTAATCCCTTTAAGGGATTTTGTCACTGGGCCTACAGCCCAACTATCCTGACAAAAAAATCTATCTTGAAAATCACCCTGCTGTGAGGAAGCTAAAGGCAAGCACATGATACGATCACATGGAGGGAAATTGGGGAGCCAATGCAACAGCAAGAACCCAGGCCCTAGACCTATGAACCAAAGCAAACCCATCTTGCCGGGTCTCGCTGCTTGAGCTGGTTTGGCCAATGCCACGTGGAGTGGAGATGTGCTGCCCCAGCCAAACCTTCCTCAAATTACAAAATTATGAGCAAATAATACACTGAGTGGGATTGAAAGTCACTATGCAGCAATAGGTAAGTAAAACATATGGGCCTACCATTACCTATCTGTAAAGAGTCTTTGGCAATGGTTTATGGAAGACGCAGGCCCTGATTACCTCCCATAACATGTATTCTTTATCATAGCCACGGACACTCATGGAAACATTAAAGTTGTGCTTGAGAGAGGAAAAGGTGAGTTAAGAACTGAGAAAGATGGTCATGTGGCCTGGATATTGCTCAAACACTCCATTCTCCTTGGTCTCTTGGAAGAAGGAGAGGGATGAGATCCCAAAGCTGTAAACATTGTGTGGATTAGAAACGTGTTAAGTTTGGCGTGAGGGCTGAAGGCCCAGGTTGGTAAAATTATTTCTGTGGGATTTTCTAGAACCAGAGCTGCTCTGAGGCCCACACTGGAGAGAATGCCATTGTCATTACCCTTGTATGTTTTATTTTGGCTGAGTCCCTCCACCACCATGTGTCAGGGCTTACTCAGTGCCCCTTCTCAGCCCTGATACACGGTGTTGCCAAAAGGGCTCAGAGATGTTAAGCAATCTGATCAAGGTCATGAGGCTTAAGGTCAGGTACAGAGCCAGACACTGAAATGCAAGAAGACTGACTCCTATGCCCAGACCTGGGACAAATCTCTCTGACAGAGCTGGGTAGATGCCCCTAAACATCTGTCTTGTGTGTGTGTATTTGTGTGTGTGTGTGTATGTGTGTATCCACATATATATGTTTGGTTTATTTGTCATCAACATAATTAGAGTATTTCTATCCAATTAAAAAATGAATTAAGCCAAGGTTGGTGGTTTACAATTTACACAAGTGCCTTTATGAACTATCATGGTTTACTTTCTTTCATTGGGAGGCAGCTCCAAGCTTCAGACCTCTTCACTCCCCAGGTGAGGTGCTACATTCAGACCAGAGTCAGAGGAAAGGATTGACCAGAAAGAGTCAGTTCACTGAATGAGGTTCCTTTTAAAAGGAAGCCAAAATTGCCCTCTAAACTCATGGCCATCAAGTCAATACTAGCTCATACTGAGGTACCCTGTTGAACAGGATCCTATGGTACAGGGTAGCTCTGTCCCTGTGACTCTCCAAGACTAACTCCATGGAAGCAGAAAGCACCAGGTTTCTGCCACAGGGCTGATGGTGGTATCAAATTACTGGCCTTTGTGATGTCAGCTCAACTTGTAACCACTATGCAAAAGGGCACTTAGTCAATCTAACAGGTCTGGCAAAATGTAGAGCCAGACATTATATACTGAAAAGGGCTCACCACCACCACCACCACCAAAGGCTGGCTTTCTGGTGGGGTCTTCTGAAGGGTAAGGGTAAGGGTAAGGGTAAGGGTAAGGGTAAGGGTTAGGGTTAGGGTTAGGGTTAGGGTTAGGGTTAGGGTTAGGGTTAGGGTTAGATAAAATTGATGTGTGACTTGATAGGGCCACTAGTAAGCCAGCATATATAAATGACTTACTCCCTCCCCCAACAGAATGGGTTCTTTTCTCCAAGATTTCACGAAACATGGCATGACCAGGAAAGACAACCGGTCCAAATTCCTAAAGCCACCAAAGTGGAGGCCGTCCCTCTCCTCCCCTCCCCATCCCCGTCCTCTTTATCCCACTTTGCAGGACGACTCAGGAGCGGGAGAGCTGGCTTAAGACCCATTGTGACCGCTGCCTGCCTATCAGTTCATGGGGGCAAAAGGAAGAGAAATACCACTTCTTTTAAAGTCACCCCCCAACACGTGCACTAGGGCTGGCATGTCCTCTCCACCCCCCAAGGAGGATCACTGGTCAGCAGCATTCTCTGCTTAAGGCAAGCAGCCCAAACACCTGGGGAAACCCCAAGAGTCCCTCTTTGGGTCTATGTCCCATTTTTTCCCCCAGGATTGCATAATTGGAATAAACAAAACCCCCTGTCTGAGAAACCACAAGGTCTGATTTCTTTGCTAGACTACCTTTTCCACATGCAGCAGCCCACCTCAGACAAGTGCCAGCCACTTCTGCAGGTGCTGTTCACAGCAGAGGAAGGGGAGCCCTTCCAGAGAGAGGCCCAGAAAGCAGTCAATAGAACTGATGGTCAGCCAGCGGGCACTCCCCAGTGGAGAGAAACTCTTTTTACCACTCCACGAATAATGTGGGACCCAAACTCCCAGTAAGGCCCCGAGGGCTTAGCCAGGTATCACCAGTCTCTCTTGCAGGGCCTCCGCGGGACAACTAGGAAACCTATGAATTTATCTAAGGTCAGTGAGAATTTTCAGGCGCCTACAAGCGAATGTCTGTCTGCCTGCCTGCCTGCCTTTTTAGAGTGGCTGATGGAAGCCTGCGTTCTTTGTACCCCCAATGACCCAGAGGCCCCCGAAAACAAGAGGGAAATAAGTATTGCCTTTATTACTCAGCCCGCCTCAGACATGAAAAAGAAATGGGAAGCATTTGAAGGGAACAATCTTCGTGATTTGGTAGAAGTGTCTTATTGGGTGTATCACAACACAGATGACCCTACCACGACAGAGACAAAGAAATAGCTAAAATACTAGGAATTGCCATGAGACACAACAGAGACTCAGAAAAAGAGATCATGGCCCACTCATGGAGAGACTGACCTGTGGCACCGCCAAGCCCTGAGGAAGGAAGGATCCAGGTGCCTACTACAGAAGAGACAGACATTGGAAAAAACATTGCATTGAAAACTCCAGGAGAGACGGACAAACCTCCACTAGAGAGGACGGGCCTCGTCCTCGCCTAGAAAAACCCAAGTGAGAGACAATAACGCTTGAGGAAGCTGAAGGAATGTCTCAGGGCTCTGTTTCACTGGCCCCCAGGTTCTCGTGCTAACTGTCCAAGTTGGGGGCCAGCCAGGAAATATCTTGGAGGACACAGGGGCCATCTTCTCAGGTTCAAAAAAGAGAACGGACACATGGTCAAAGGAAAGATTGGAATTACTGTCAGCCTATGATTGCTTCCAAAGTATTCACACCAGAAGGTTTGCATGGAGATTGGGGGGGCTTCCCAAGCCATCAAGGTAAAAAATGTCTCTCTGCCCTATGTCCCAGTTAGCCACATGGTTTTCATGGCACTGGCTCCCGGCTCGGCTGTTGAGCCAGTGAAACTCTTTTAGCAGGAGTTGAAGTGGCCATCAGCGGAAGGACAAAATCTCCACAGTGGGCTTCCCGTTTCAATACAAAGCCACCTATATCACCTCTTGGACATTATCATTGTCCTGGATTCTGAATCGTCACCCCAGATCTAGAATGCGCCTGACATGTCCACATGGTTTGAATCAGGTTCGGGTTAACCCCTCTCGATCACTTAGTGACATGGGACACTAGACCCTGGAATACCTTTACTTTCCAGATGAGAAAACTCACTCAAAAAGACACAGGTACTGACCAACAGGAACACAACTGGTTAACAACAAAGCCACATTCCCAACCAGTGTCTGGAGCCAGAGCTCAGAGCCCCATATGCCTGTGCCCAGCTGAGCAGTCACCCTCTCCTGGACCCTCGAAAGATCTGAGCAGATCCTCCCCCACCAGGCCCCCCTCCCACGCCCAAATATGTTTTTTCATAGGATGGCACTGAATCTGCAGCTCTGGGAGAGGGACATATCTGATGGAGAATACGGAGCAGACAAAGGGGGAGGAGGGGAGAGTGGAGCACATCCTGGCTCACAAGGCCTTGAGGATGATGATCCCACTAAGAGAAGACAGTCCACACAGAAGACCACATGGCCAGCCCAAGATGAGACACGACGTCCCTCAAAGACCCATAGCCCTAGAAGGGACAACACTGGAGAGACAATGCAGGAACGGATCCCGCCACACCGAGGCATAGCACTAAGGGGGTGCAGCAGAAGAGCAAGGAGGTGGAGCAACAAGGTGCCCAGGGAATACCAAAGGAGGACTTTGGGGGCAGGACTTGGTGCCCACAGAGACTGGACTGGAACACACTGCTAAGGGCCAACAAACAGTCCGTGAACTAACTACGAGCTTTCCTTTCTTGAGAAGTTGTGTTTTCTTTGATGGTCATTGGATTTTGGCTGTTTTCTTTCTTTTGGTGCTTGCTTTCGCTCTGTCTTGTGTTTGTGCATGTTATTACCTCTACTGTATGTCTAAAAAGAGATGCTGGATGCACAATCTGCAGGAGAGAAAAAGGGGACCAACGCTTCGCGGGAGGGCCACAGGAAAGAGGGAGTTGCGGGGAAAGGGAGTGATGTCAAGAAACCCAGAGACAAGGGAAAAACAAGTGGATGCAAATCCGTGGTGAGGGTGATGTAGGAATCCTGGTAGGGCGTGATCAAGGGTGAAGAAACCAAGAGGATTTACTGAAACCCAAATGAAGACTGAGCATGGCAGTGGGCACAAGAGGGAAATGAAAGGGAATAGCAGAGCGACCTAGGAAGCACGGGCCAGTTATAGAGGTCTAAAGAAAGGCACGCACAGATGTAAATATATTTATCTGTGAGCATGGGGAAATACATCTATGTCCATATCTTTATAGGTGTCCTATTAAGGTAGCAGATGGCCTTTGGGCCTCCACTCAAGGACTCTCTCATTGCAAGAATACCTTGTTCTATTACATTGGCATTCTATGATGCTCACCTTCCCGACACGTTCCCTGAAGTCTAAGCGGTTGCATAAGCAAATGTGGTCAAGAAAGCTGATGGTGCCCTACTATCAAAAGATATGGCGTCTGAGGTCTTAAAGGCCTGAAGGGTAAGCCAGCGGCCATGTAGCTCAGAAACAACAGAGCCCACATGGAATAAGCCTACCAGCCTGTGCGATCACGAGGTATCAAAGGGATCAGGCATCATCAGCACAAAAAAATCTCATTGCGAATGAGCAGGGAATACTGGGTAGAGGGCCAAAGCCCATTTGCAGTACACTGGACATTCCCTTAAGTAAGGTCTTGGGGAAGAGACAAGCCTACACAGGGTACTAGACAGCAACGGTGAAACACAACTAGCTCCTCAATGCTTCCTCTAGCTCCTCAATGCTTCTTCTCCCCTCATTTTCAAGATCCAAATTATAACTTACAGTTCTGACTAGACCAGAGAATGTACACTTGGACAGATAGGAACTAGAAACACAGGGAATTCAAGGTGGATGAGCCCTTTAGGACCAGTGTTATGAATGGGGATGCTGGGAGGATGGAGGGAGGGTAGGCTGGCACCAGGGAACCGATGACAAGGATCTACATAACCTCAAAAGAAAAGGGGGTGAAGGGGGACATCAGACAGTGCAAGTTATGACCAAATAATAATTAGTAAATGATGAAGGATTTATGAGGAGGGGTAGTGAGAATGGGGGAGGGGGAATGAGGAGCTGAGGCCAAGGGCTTGGGTGGAGAGAAGATATTTTGAGAATCATGAGGGCAATGAATTTAGAAATATGCCTTATATCAGTGATGTTTGCACGTATTGTGGTTATTGTTGTACGAGCCACTATAAAAGGAGAGAAAAAAAAGACCCTGGCAGAGACATGATGCTAGGATGATCTCAGGCTGGATTAGACCAGCAAAAGCAGGTGCGGCAGTCGCCTCACCCTGTGTCTATTCCTATGTGAGGCATGAAGCTTAGGGTCCACAGCCCCGGCAGCTGGACAGTGAGAGAGGTGGGGCTCTGAGGTCATTCCACAGGGGGAATGGCCCTCCGGTTCCTGCAGGGCCCACCCTCCTGGGTAGTCCTGCTGTCTGGGGCACCTCTTTCACGGAGCCCACACCAGGGGAGCTCTTCAACTCATGGGGGATTGGCAGGAAGCCTCTGCTCATGCACACACACCACCACCTAGCTGGAGGACCTCGGTGAACAAAGCCTGAGGCAGACAACAAGCCCACTACCTGATCCTGTGAGAGATATAATCAGGATCCAGAAACCGGCAACTGGGAGCAAGGGGCAGCATACCTGGGTCCCAGCCCCTCCCACTGCCCTCTGCAAGGGGTGACATTCCAAAGCACAGTGTTTTCCAAAAGCACTGTCAGGACTTTAGAATGGGCAGCTCATTTGTGGACATGGATACTATGTGATCCAGACATACTACCTCCTCTGATCCTGTCAGCCGAAACTAAAAACCCTTCCAAGCAGAAAGCCATGCATCTGAACAGTATCCACCAGCCACTCACATCCACTCCTGCTGCCTCCAGAGAGCTTTCCTGGGTTGGTCAGATCTCTCTGGGTACAGATATCCCTCGGTCCTTGGTTCTGCGTGAGAAAGAATTCACGCCAAGGCCTGGTTTGTGATCTAAGTGAGGTTTAGGAGAGTTAGGGAGGTGTGGTGGGCAACCCTGGTCGATCCTAGTGGCTGAATTGAATATACTTGGCCTAGGTTGGTCGATGCAGGTGCAGCGCCCACCCAGGTGGACCTGCCCTTCCTGGCCGGAAACCTGGACCTCTGAGCACGCAGTGTGCCACTCCTTCCTGGGCCGTTAACTGGGCCCTCTGAGCATGTGTAATGTACACCCCAAGCCCTATGCTAGCTTCCTAACATTTCCACCCTGAAGAGATGTGGACCCAAATCTTTGGGGTAATGGGCGATGACATCTCTAGCTACTTCCTGCTGGCATAAGGGGCGAGGTGGGGCTTTGGGTCCACACCCTTCCTGCTCTGCTGGGAGGGGTTGTCCATTCAGCGCTAGGATGGATAAGGTTGAAGTGGTCCAGGAGATGGTGGTCCTGGAGCTGGCACACTTGGATTAGGGGCTTTGGTAACTTGAGAACTTCTGAAAAAACCAACAAACGCACAAATGGGTGAACAGTTTAACTGAGACAAGGCTAGGATTGTGAGGTGGGAGTGCCCTTGAAAGTAGATGAGTATCACAGGAAGTAAGTAAAAATCTTAGGATTATCATGCGTGTGTGTTTGTTCATTCTAAGTACCGGCACGGGGGTAAAAGCATTCACAATTTCCCCTAGGGGAGTCCAGGGTTTGGGCACTACTGGGTGCAGTGGGATCACCGCTTCACTTATGATCCTAAGGCATTGGCCCCTCTGATAAGAACCATCCTTCTTTTTAACCCTATAACGCCTCACTTTTAAATTTTGGGGCAAAAAAAATTTCGTTTTGATTCATTACTTTCATAGTTATCAATATATATACATTTATATACATTTCATTAAATGTTAGGGAAAGGTCATGCTCGGCGTTATAGGGTTAAATTGTAATATTGGGATGCTACAGGCGGAATCAACAGGGATCAAAAGTAGAGTAACTGCCTGTGTCATTTCTAATTTTCTCGGGTTCCATTTGAGTAAAAGGCTTGTAAGTTACCCGCGGACCAAATGCCCCTGGTGCCTCTATTAGGGGTAGAATGTTCAGGGAGGGTTCAGGGCTGGGACAATAGTGACCTGAAGTCCAGGATCCCTTAGGGCAGGGGTCCTCAATTTGTTTACACAGGGGGCCAGTTCATTGTCTCTCCGACCGTTGGAGGGCCAGACTATGGTTTTCAAAAAACCTACGGACCAATTCCTATGCACACTGCACGAGTCGGCTGCTAAGCATGACAGGCAGTGGCAGCAAAAACACCCCGAGGGTGGGATAAATGGCATTGCGCCACATGTGCCCCATGGACCACAGTTTGAGGACGCCTGCCTTAGGGGTTCCTGGGTGCACTGGGGATGAAGGTCTCCTACTGCTCCTCGAGAGGAGAAATGCTCTAAGTTCTGGCATCTCCGCCCACTTTCCTGGCACTCTACCGAACTGTTCCCGGTGAATCACGGTTGGAAGGGAAAGCGTACCATTCTCTGCCCATCATTCTCCTTTCTCAAAACGATACTGTGGCCAAATAGATTTGCAACGTGAATCTATCAGCTTTTCTTTGCACAGCCTCTCTGTATCAACTCTATCCCAATTGGACACGATTCATGCAAGGGGGCAATTCCTGAGCATCAAGATGCTAAGTCCCATCTAGAAAGCACAAAACAAGGAGGCGATTGACAGCTTGCTGCCTCCAGGTCAATAACCCCCACTTGAGAGCGCACCCCTGGGTTGCCCTGAATCTCATGCCTCAGCCCAAGGGAAGGGGTCAAGGACTAGTCGCCAAGGGCGACCATTAGGTCCTACCATTTTCTGGATAACAGGCTAGGAGGACCACTGCTTAGGATGGCGCCAAGGTCCTCCAAGGTGCCTGCTGGCGGGGCTGATGCTCAAATCTCTGAAGGGAACCTTAAGGGAAATTGGAATTTCTGGCTGGAACATCATGGCAGAGGAGCTGTGTATTAAGTAAGAGCTGTCCCCAAAAGTGCCTGAAGCAGCATCGCTGAAAGCCTAAAGGTAACAGTGACCCCGCCTAGGCTTACGAACGCCATTGGCCTAAGCCTGGGCCACGGAAAACCAGCCTGTAAGAAGGAACAAACCAAATCTGGAAGAACACTAGCCCTATAACGCCTCAAGTTTTAAATTTAGGAAATATTTTTGGGGGGTTTTATTCTTTACTTTCATAGTTATCAATATATATGACATTCAAAATATATTTTAAAAGCATAAAATTTTCAGTGTTTTTGAAATGTGACCAAATTGTCACATTTATAATTTGGGTACCAGATACGTTTTCATTAAGAATTATGACAATTTTGTGCTTGGCGTTATAGGGCTAGAGCAGCTTGTTTGAAAAACCAGGAGAAAGGCAAAGGGAATAGAGGGGAAAAGGGAAACTTTTGGCTCCCGGGACCAGGCAGGGCTAACTCCCAGGCCTCTTCACCCAGCTCCCTAGGCAGCGCCCTTCCACATGTTTGGACTGGTGGGTGCCATCTTGGCCATGGTCACAGATCCTGTTACCTCTCGGCTACAATGGAGACTGTGTAGGATCTCTGGGAAAAGCTGAAACAGCTTTGACAAGAGTGAAGCCATTTGGGGCTGACAGAAGCCACCATGAAAAGAAAATAAAGTAGCTAGGAAGTGTAAATGAACTAGCTGATATTGGGGAGGTAGGCTGTGCAGACGTCGCCCAAGGGAATGTCATGAAGGAAATGGGTGTTCAGAAGGCTTGCGAGAACGACCAGAGCAGTTTTGGTTCAACTAAGAATGGCTAACCCTAATACCCCGCTTCTCACTCGCCTAGTCCTGAGGAAGTATCCATGTACCTACTATAGAAAACAGTGACATTGGAAAAATCAGTGCCTTGAAAAGCCCAGGAGAGGCGGATGAGCCACCACTAGACAGAACGGGCCTAGTCCTCGCCTAGAAAAATCGAGGCTACAGACAATAATGCTCAAAGCTGAATAAAGGTGTCCAGGCTCTGTTTCACTTGACCCAAAGAGCCCATGCTCACTCTCCATGTAGGGAGCCAGCCAGTAAATTTCTAGGTGGACAAAGGGGTCACCTTCTTGGTTTCAGAAAAGACTACAGGTGCCTTGTCAAAAGGAAAGGCTTTCATTACAGGGGCCCCAGGGCAGACACAAGCACACCCATTGACAACGGCCAGAATAATAGATTTAGCACAAGAGACAGTTACACGCTCCTTCCTGGTAATGCCTCAATGTCCCTTTCCCCTAATTGATCGTGACTTATTATGAAAAATGGCAGCCATAATTACTTTCTCATCTGCTACAACCACCTTAACCCTTGAACGTGAAAAGCCAAAAGTTTTGCTCACCGCTCCAATGTCAGAGTGATATGTGTTTTATCAAGGAGCAGAAGAGACCTCCTCAAAGGAACTTCTTGATAAATCGCTAAAAGATATTCCTTTTGTTTGGGCAGAGAACAACCTGCCAGACCTTTCTGAACTTCAGGTGCCTGGGGTCGTACAACTTCTGAGCTCAGCTACACTGGTGTGTCAAGCTAACCCTACTCCCTGGATAGCAAAGGTGGGTATTTCTGTTCCCACTTGCAGACTAAAGAGGACAGGCATTTGGGTCCTCTGCAAGTCCACATGGAATGCTCCCCTGCTGCCCATGCAGAAGCCGGGAACTGAGGACTTCCAACCGGTGCAGGATCTCAGAGAGGCAAATGAGAGGATAGAAACTGGCCACCCCACGTGCCAAACCCTGAGACCCTCCGGAGTACAATCCCGTCAAACTGAATTTGTTATACTGTTTTGGACTTAAAGGATGCTTTGTTTTCCATACCCGTGTCCCCTGCACATCAACCCAGTGAAGACTTAGAGGGATACAAGGAGGAACACCCCCAAACCACCTTGCTCCAATATGCAGATGACCTCCTCCTGGCCTCCGAAACCCTGGAGGAATGCCAACGGACTACCAAGGACCTGATAATAGTCCTTGGCCCATTGGGGTACAGGGTATCTGCAAGAAAGGCTCAACTGTGTGTCCATAAAGCTGTATACCTAGGCTACCAACTGGAGGAGGGAAAACGGACCTTGTCCCCCAGCCGCACTGAGGCGATCCTCAAAATCCCAGTCCCTGAGACTAAGAGGCAGTTGCAAGAGTTTCTAGGAGCTGTGGGGTACTGTCCCTTGTGGAATTTGGGATTTGCAAAAACAATGAAACCCCTATATGCCAGTACTGGGGAAAGGAAAAAGAACTTAAATGGTCTGAAGTAGAACAACAAGCGTTTGAATCCTTTAAAAATTCGCTCATATGGGCAACCTCTCTTGCCCTACTAGACATAGTAAAGCCCTTCCAATTGTCTATGTGAGGCCAGAGGCACAGCAAAAGAAGTGCTAACTGAGAACTTGCGGCCATGGAAGAGACCTGTGGCCTATCTTTCAAAGAAACTGGACTCTGTAGCTGCAGGATGGCTGAGCTGCATGCGAGCTGAGGCTGCCACGGCCATCCTAGTCATAGAAGCTAGGAAGCTTACACTGGGACAGGATATTGCTGTGGTAGGGGGACCTATGGTTGAACCACTCCTAACCAGTCCGCCGGACCGGTGGATCTCGAATGCCAGGACTATACCACAAATCCCCAAGGTAGTGGCTGTGACCATGCCATCCCCAGTGTTACAGACACAACCTACATACTCAGAAAATGATCTAAAGATAAGGCAAGAGCTGGCCTGCCAAAGAGACTGGGAGCATCCAGGGTGGCTGCTCCATCCTGATGGAAGAAGATTCATGCCAGAAGCTCTGGGAGAGATCTGATTCAAGGACTACATGAAGGTATGCATTTGGGATCCTCTCTAAACTGTCTCAGTTGCTTCTCAGGCACTTTTACATACCCAGGCTTGGACACTGGGTGGCAGATGTCACCCACCGTTGATTGCACTGTGCTCGGGTAAACAACCCCAGAAAGAAAAGGAGCAACCCCAACCACGAGCTCGAGGTAGCAGTCCTGGAGAGTTCTGGGAGGTGGACTTTATGGATATCAAACTTAGAAAGTATGGCTACCGATATTTGCTGGTGTTCGTAGACACCTGTTCTGGATGGGTGGAAGCCTTCCCAACAAAGAAGGAAACTGCTGTCACTGTGTGTAAATTATTAGTAACTAAAATTGTCCCTAGATTTGGCCTTCCCACCACCTTGGGGTCCAACAATGGCCCAACATTTATTGCTCAAATTACTAAAGTCTTAGAAATGCTTATAAATATTAACTGGAAGCTCTTCAGGGCAAGTAGAAAAAATAAACAGAACCCTAAAGGAATTGTTCGTTAAGTTGCATTTAGGACCTGGCGAGAACTGGGTTGATCCTTACTTTACCTTTTGCCCTACTTCAAGTCCGATGCACTCCCTATGTGAAAAGCATGACCCCATTTGAATTTATGTTTGGCAGACCTTCCCCAAATCCTCCCAAGATTGAAGGAAGTAGAAATAATGGAAGTCACTAATCGTTCCCTCATCGAGTGCCTGCAGGCTGTGCAACAGGTGAGAGACAAATCATCTGCTCTGACACCTTCATTTTGGGCCTAACCAAGGGAAAGGGAACAGTCAGCCAACAACGTGCAACAAGGAAACTGGACATGGGTAAAGAAGCACCAACCTTACACCTTAGAACCTAGGTGAACTGGCCCATACCAAGTTATACTTACAACACCAACTGCTGTTAAAATAGTGGGGAGGGGGCCGTGGATTCATCAGTCATAAGGTAAAAAAAAAAGCCCTCCCTGAGCATATCCTGAAAAAATGGACACCCAGAAAGACGGAAAATCCCTCAAAATTAAGGCTTTACAGAACTTAATTGTTTTTCTCCGAGTATTGCTGACAGCACCCACTGTTTCCCCCAAGCACAAACACACCTGTGGACTGTTATTCTAACATCCAGCAGTCTCAGGTTTACACAGGCCCCTCAGGGCCCCTCTTGGGGCACAGCCTACCTAGAAGCTGCTGGAGAGAAAGTCACTCAGTTTCCTCCGGGATCCTGCCTTGAGGATGATGTTCCCACTCAGAGAAGACAGTCCACACAGAAGACCACATGGCCAGCCCAAGATGAGACACGACGTCCCTCAAAGACCCATAGCCCTAGAAGGGACAACACTGGAGACACAGTGCGGGAACGGATCCCGCCATACCGAGGCATAGCACTAAGGGGGTGCAGCAGAAGAGCAAGGAAGTGGAGCAACAAGGTCCCCAGGGAATGCCAAAGGAGGACTTTGGGGGCAGGACTTGGTGCTGGCACAGACTGGACTGAAAAACACTGCTAAGGGCCAACAAACAGTCCCTGAACTAAATATGAGCTTTCCTTTCTTGAGGAGTTGTGTTTTCTTTGATGGTCATTGGATTTTGGCTGTTTCCTTTCATTTGGTGCTTGCTTTTGCTCTGTCTTGTGTTTGTGCATGTTATTACCTCTACTGTATGTCTAAAAAGAGATGCTGGATGCACAATCTGCAGGAGAGAAAAAGGGGACCAACGCTTCGGGGGAGGGCCACGGGAAAGAGGGAGTTGGGGGGAAAGGGAGTGATGTCAAGAAACCCAGAGACAAGGGAACAACAAGTGGATGCAAATCCGTGGTGAGGGCGATGTAGGAATCCTGGTAGGGCGTGATCAAGGGTGAAGGAACCAAGAGGATTTACTGAAACCCAAATGAAGACTGAGCATGGCAGTGGGCACAAGAGGGAAATGAAAGGGAATAGCAGAGCGACCTAGGAAGCACGGGACAGTTATAGAGGTCTAAAGAAAGGCACGCACAGATGTAAATATATTTATCTGTGAGCATGGGGGAATACACCTATGTCCATATCTTTATAGGTGTCCTATTAAGGTAGCAGATGGCCTTTGGGCCTCCACTCAAGGACTCTCTCATTGCAAGAATACCTTGTTCTATTACATTGGCATCCTATGATGCTCACCTTCCCGACACGTTCCCTGAAGTCTAAGCGGATGCCTAAGCAAATGTGGTCAAGAAAGCTGATGGTGCCCTGCTATCAAAAGATATGGCGTCTGAGGTCTTAAAGGCCTGAAGGGTAAGCAAGCGGCCATGTAGCTCAGAAACAACAGAGCCCACATGGAATAAGCCTACCAGCCTGTGCGATCACGAGGTATCAAAGGGATCAGGCATCATCAGCACAAAAAAATCTCATTGCGAATGAGCAGGGAATGCTGGGTAGAGAGCCAAAGCCCATTTGCAGTACACTGGACATTCCCTTAAGTAAGGTCTTGGGGAAGAGACAAGTCTACACAGGGTACTAGACAGCAATGGTGAAACACAACTTTCCTCTAGCTCCTCAATGCTTCCTCTCCCCTCACTATCAAGATCCCAATTATAACCTTCAAATCTGACTAGGTCAGAGAATGTACACTTGGACAGATAGGAACTAGAAACACAGGGAATTCAAGGTGGATGAGCCCTTTAGGACCAGTTTTATGAATGGGGATGCTGGGAGGATGGAGGGAGGGTAGGCTGGCACCAGGGAACCGATGACAAGGATCTACATAAAATCTCAAAAGAAAAGGGGGTGAAGGGGGACATCAGACACTGCAAGATATGACAAAATAATAATTAGTAAATGATGAAGGATTTATGAGGAGGGGTAGTGAGAATGGGGGCGGGGGGAATGAGGAGCTGAGGCCAGGGGCTTGGGTGGGAGAAGATATTTTGAGAATAATGAGGGCAATGAATGTACAAATGTGCCTTATATCAGTGATGTTTGCACGTATTATGGTTATTGTTGAATGAGCCCCTATAAAAGGAGAGAAAAAAAAAAGACCCTGGCAGAGGACTGATGCTAGGAATATCTCAGGCTGGATTAGACCAGCAAAAGCAGGTGCTGCAGTCGCCTCACCCTGTGTCTATTCCTATGTGAGGCATGAAGCTTAGGGTCCACAGCCCCGGCAGCTGGACAGTGAGAGAGGCGGGGCTCTGAGGTCATTCCACAGGGGGAAAGGCCCTCCGGTTCCTGCAGGGTCCACCCTCCTGGGTAGTCCTGCTGTCTGGGGCACCTCTTTCACGGAGCCCACACCAGGGGAGCTCTTCAACTCATGGGGGATTGGCAGGAAGCCTCTGCTCATGCACACACACCACCACCTAGCTGGAGGACCTCGGTGAACAAAGCCTGAGGCAGACAACAAGCCCACTAACTGATCCTGTGAGAGATATAATCAGGATCCAGAAACCGGCAATTGGGAGCAAGGGGCAGCAGACCTGGGTCCCAGGCCCACCCAATGCCCTCTGCAAGGAGTGACATTCCAAAGCACAGTGTTTTCCAAAGGCACTGTCAGGACTTTGGAATGGGCAGCTCATTTGTGGACATGGATACTATGTGATCCAGACATACTACCTCCTCTGATCCTGTCAGCCGAGACTAAAAACCCTTCCAAGCAGAAAGCCATGCATCTGAACAGTATCCACCAGCCACTCACGTCCACTCCTGCTGCCTCCAAAGAGCTTTCCTGGGTTGGTCAGATCTCTCAGGGGACAGATATCCCTCGGTCCTTGGTTCTGCGTGCGAAAGAATTCACGCCAAGCCTGGTTTGTGATCCAAGTGAGGTTTAGGAGAGTTAGAGAGGTGTGGTGGGCAACCCTGGTCGATCCTAGTGGCTGAATTGAATATACTTGGCCTAGGTGGGTCGATGCAGGTGCAGCGCCCACCCAGGTGGACCTGCCCTTCCTGGCCGGAAACCTGGACCTCTGAGCATGCACAGTGTGCCTCTCCTTCCTGGGCCGCTAACTGGGCCCTCTGAGCATGTGTAATGGACGCCCCAGTCCCTATGCTAGCTACCTAACATTTCCACCCTGAAGAGATGTGGACCCAAATCTTTGGGGTACTGGGCGACGACATCTCTAGCTACTTCCTGCTGGCATAAGGGGCGAGGTGGGGCTTTGGGTCCACACCCTTCCTACTCTGCTGGGAGGGGTTGTCCATTCAGCGCTAGGATGGATAAGGTTGAAGTGGTCCAGTAGATGGTGGTCTTGGAGCTGGCACACTTGGATTAGGCACTTTGGTAACTTGAGAACTTCTGGAAAAACCAAGAAACGCACAAAAGGGTGAACAGTTTAACTGAGACAAGGCTAGGATTGTGAGGTGGGAGTGCCCTTGAAAGTAAATGAGTATCACAGGAAGTAAGTAAAAATCTTAGGATTATCAGGCGTGTGTGTTTGTTCATTCTAAGTACCGGCACGTGGAAAAGCATTCACGATTTCCCCTAGGGGGGTCCAGGGTTTGGGCACTACTGGGTGCAGTGGGATCACCGCTTCACTTATGATCCTAAGGCATTGGCCCCTCTGATAAGAACCATCCTTCTTTTTAACCCTATAATGCCTCACTTTTAAATTTTGGGGCAAAAAAAAATTCGTTTTGATTCATTACTTTCATAGTTATCAATATACATACATTTATATTCATTTCATTAAATGTTAGGGAAAGGTCATGCTCGGCGTTATAGGTTTAAATTGTAATTTTGGGATGCTACAGGCGGATTCAACAGGGATCAGAAGTAGAGTAACGGCCTGTGTCATTTTTAATTTTCTCGGGTTCCATTTGAGTAAAAGGCTTGTAAGTTACCCGCGGACCAAATGCCCCTGTTGCCTCTACTAGGGGTAGAATGTTCAGGGAGGGTTCAGGGCTGGGACAAGAGTGACCTGAAGTCCAGGATCCCTTAGGGCAGGGTCCTCAAATTGTTTACACAGGTGGCCTGTTCATTGTCTCTCCGACCGTTGGAGGGCCAGACTATGGTTTTCAAAAAACCTATGGACAAATTCCTATGCACACTGCACGAGTCGGCTGCTAAGAAGGACAGGCAGTGGCAGCAAAAACACCCCGACGGTGGGATAAATGGCATCGCGCCACATGTGCCCCATGGACCACAGTTTGAGGACGCCTGCCTTAGGGCTTCCTGGGTGCACTGGGGATGAAGGTCTCCTACTGCTCCTCGAGAGGAGAAATGCTCTAAGTTCTGGCATCTCCACCCACTTTCCCGGCACTCTACCGAACTGTTCCCGGTGAATCACGGTTGGAAGGGAAAGCGTACCATTCTCTGCCCATCATTCTCCTTTCTCAAAACGATACTGTGGCCAAATAGAGTTGCAAAGAGAATCTATCAGCTTTTGTTTGCCCAGCCTCTCTGTATCAACTCTATCCCAATGGACACGATTCATGCAAGGGGGCAATTCCTGAGCATCAAGCTGCTAAGTCCCATCTAGAAAGCACAAAACGAGGAGGCGATTGACAGCTTGCTGCCTCCAGGTCAATAACCCCCACTTGAGAGCGCACCCCTGGGTTGCCCTGAATCTCATGACTCAGCCCGAGGGAAGGGGTCAAGGACTAGTCGCCGAGGGCGACCTTTAGGTCCAACCATTTTTCTCGACAACAGGCTAGGAGGACCACTGCTTGGGGTCGCCCCAAGGCCCTCCAAGATGCCTGCTGGCGGGGCTGATGCTCAAATCTCTGAAGGGAAGGGACACGTGGCAGCTGAGGGAACCTTAAGGGAAATTGGAATTTCTGGCTGGAACATCATGGCAGAGGAGCTGTGTTTTAAATAAGAGCTGTCCCCAAAAGTGCCTGAAGCAGAATCGCTGAAAGCTTAAAGATAACAGTGACTCCGCCTAGGCTTCCGAACGCCATTGGCCTATGCCTGGGCCACGGAAAATCAGCCTGTAAGAAGGAACAAACCAAATCTGGAAGAACACTAGCCCTATAACCCCTCAAGTTTGAAATTTAGAAAATATTTTTTTTGGTTTTTATTCTTTACTTTCATAGTTATCAATATATATGGAATTCAAAATATATTTTAAAAGCATAAAATTTTCAGTGTTTTTGAAATGTGACCAAATTGTCACATTTATAATTTGGGTACAGATACGTTTTCATTAAGAATTATGACAATTTTGTGCTTGGCGTTATAGGGCTAGAGCAGCTTGTTTGAAAAACCAGGAGAAAGGCAAAGGGAATGGAAGGGAAAAGGGAAACTTTTGGCTCCCGGGACCAGGCAGGGCTAACTCCCAGGCCTCTTCACCCAGCTCCCTAGGCAGCGCCCTTCCACATGTTTGGACTGGTGGGTGCCATCTTGGCCATGGTCACAGATGCTGTTACCTCTCGGCTACAATGGCGACTGTGTAGGATCTCTGGGAAAAGCTGAAACAGCTTTGACAAGAGTGAAGCCATTTGGGGCTGACAGAAGCCACCATGAAAAGAAAATAAAGTAGCTAGGAAGTGTAAATGAACTAGCTGATATTGGGGAGGTAGGCTGTGCAGACGTCGCCCAAGGGAATGTCATGAAGGAAATGGGTGTTCAGAAGGCTTGCGAGAACGACCAGAGCAGTTTTGGTTCAACTAAGAATGGCTAACCCTAATACCCTGCTTCTCACTCGCCTAGTCCTGAGGAAATATCCATGTACCTACTATAGAAAACAGTGACATTGGAAAAATCAGTGCCTTGAAAAGCCCAGGAGAGGCGGACGAGCCACCACTAGAGAGAACGGGCCTAATCCTCGCCTAGAAAAATCGAAGCTACAGACAATAATGCTCGAAGCTGAATAAAGGTGTCCAGGCTCTGTTTCACTTGACCCCAAAGAGCCCATGCTCACTCTCCATGTAGGGAGCCAGCCAGTAAATTTCTAGGTGGACAAAGGGGTCACCTTCTTAGTTTCAGAAAAGACTACAGGTGCCTTGTCAAAAGGAAAGGCTTTCATTACAGGGGCCCCAGGGCAGACCCAAGCACACACATGGACAACGGTCAGAATAACAGATTTAGCACAAGAGACAGTTACACACACTCTCCTTCCTGGTAATGCCTCAATGCCCCTTTCCCCTAATTGATCGTGACTTATTATGAAAATAGCAGCCATAATTACTTTCTCATCTGCTACAACCACCTTAACCCTTGAACTTGAAAAGCCAAAAGTTTTGCTCACTGCTCCAATGTCAGAGTGATATGTGTTTTATCAAGGAGCAGAAAAGAACTCCTCAAAGGAACTTCTTGATACATCGCTAAATGATATTCCTTTTGTTTGGGCAGAGAACAACCTGCCAGACCTTTCTAAACTTCAGGTGCCTGGGGTCGTACAACTTCTGAGCTCAGCTACACTGGTGTGTCAAGCTAACCCTACTCCCTGGATAGCAAAAGTGGGTATTTCTGTTCCCATTTGCAGACTAAAGAGGACAGGCATTTGGGTCCTCTGCAAGTCCACATGGAAAGCTCCCCTGCTGCCCATGCAGAAGCCGGGAACTGAGGACTTCCAACCGGTGCAGGATCTCAGAGAGGCAAATGAGAGGATAGAAACTGGCCACCCCACGTGCCAAACCCCGAGACCCTCCTGAGTACAATCCCGTCAAATGAATTTGTTATACTGTTTTGGACTTAAAGGATGCTTTGTTCTCCATACCCGTGTCCCCTGCACATCAACCCAGTGAAGACTTACAGGGGCACAAGGAGTAACACCCCCAAACCACCTTGCTCCAGTATGCAGATGACCTCCTCATGGCCTCCGAAACACTGGAGGAATGCCAACGGGCTACCTAGGACCTGATAATAGTCCTTGGCCCATTGGGGTACAAGGTATCTGCAAGAAAGGCTCAACTGTGTGTCCATAAAGCCGTATACCTAGGCTACCAACTGGAGGAGGGAAAACGGACCTTGTCCCCCAGCCGCACTGAGGCGATCCTCAAAATCCCAGTCCCTGAGACTAAGAGGCAGTTGCAAGAGTTTCTAGGAGCTGTGGGGTACTGTCCATTGTGGAATTTGGGATTTGCAAAAACAACAAAACCCCTATATGCAAGTACTGGGGAAAGGAAAAAGAACTTAAATGGACTGAAGTAGAACAACAAGCGTTTGAATCCTTTAAAAAGTCGCTCATATGGGCAACCTCTCTTGCCCTACTAGACATAGTAAAGCCCTTCCAATTGTCTATGTGAGGCCAGAGGCACAGCAAAAGAAGTGCTAACTGAGAACTTGCGGCCATGGAAGAGACCTGTGGCCTATCTTTCAAAGAAACTGGACTCTGTAGCTGCAGGATGGCTGAGCTGCATGCGAGCTGAGGCTGCCACGGCCATCCTAGTCATAGAAGCTAGGAAGCTTACACTGGGACAGGATATTGCTGTGGTAGGGGGACCTATGGTTGAACCACTCCTAACCAGTCCGCCGGACCGGTGGATCTCGAATGCCAGGACTATACCAAAAATCCCCAAGGTAGTGGCTGTGACCATGCCATCCCCAGTGTTACAGCCACAACCTACATACTCAGAAAATGATCTAAAGATAAGGCAAGAGCTGGCCTGCCAAAAAGACTGGGAGCATCCAGGGTGGCTGCTCCATCCTGATGGAAGAAGATTCATGCCAGAAGCTCTGGGAGAGATCTGATTCAAGGACTACATGAAGGTATGCATTTGGGATCCTCTCTAAACTGTCTCAGTTGCTTCTCAGGCACTTTTACATACCCAGGCTTGGACACTGGGTGGCAGATGTCACCCACCGTTGATTGCACTGTGCTCGGGTAAACAACCCCAGAAAGAAAAGGAGCAACCCCAACCACGAGCTCGAGGTAGTAGTCCTGGAGAATTCTGGGAGGTGGACTTTATGGATATCAAACTTAGAAAGTATGGCTACCGATATTTGCTGGTGTTCGTAGACACCTGTTCTGGATGGGTGGAAGCCTTCCCAACAAAGAAAGAAACTGCTGTCACTGTGTGTAAATTATTAGTAACTAAAATTGTCCCTAGATTTGGCCTTCCCACCACCTTGGGGTCCAACAATGGCCCAACATTTATTGCTCAAATTACTAAAGTCTTAGAAATGCTTATAAATATTAACTGGAAGCTCTTCAGGGCAAGTAGAAAAAATAAACAGAACCCTAAAGGAATTGTTCGTTAAGTTGCATTTAGGACCTGGCGAGAACTGGGTTGATCCTTACTTTACCTTTTGCCCTACTTCAAGTCCGATGCACTCCCTATGTGAAAAGCATGACCCCATTTGAATTTATGTTTGGCAGACCTTCCCCAAATCCTCCCAAGATTGAAGGAAGTAGAAATAATGGAAGTCACTAATCGTTCCCTCATCGAGTGCCTGCAGGCTGTGCAACAGGTGAGAGACAAATCATCTGCTCTGACACCTTCATTTTGGGCCTAACCAAGGGAAAGGGAACAGTCAGCCAACAACGTGCAACAAGGAAACTGGACATGGGTAAAGAAGCACCAACCTTACACCTTAGAACCTAGGTGAACTGGCCCATACCAAGTTATACTTACAACACCAACTGCTGTTAAAATAGTGGGGAGGGGGCCGTGGATTCATCAGTCATAAGGTAAAAAAAAAAAAGCCCTCCCTGAGCATATCCTGAAAAAATGGACACCCAGAAAGACGGAAAATCCCTCAAAATTAAGGCTTTACAGAACTTAATTGTTTTTCTCCGAGTATTGCTGACAGCACCCACTGTTTCCCCCAAGCACAAACACACCTGTGGACTGTTATTCTAACATCCAGCAGTCTCAGGTTTACACAGGCCCCTCAGGGCCCCTCTTGGGGCACAGCCTACCTAGAAGCTGCTGGAGAGAAAGTCACTCAGTTTCCTCCGGGATCCTGCCTTGAGGATGATGTTCCCACTCAGAGAAGACAGTCCACACAGAAGACCACATGGCCAGCCCAAGATGAGACACGACGTCCCTCAAAGACCCATAGCCCTAGAAGGGACAACACTGGAGACACAGTGCGGGAACGGATCCCGCCATACCGAGGCATAGCACTAAGGGGGTGCAGCAGAAGAGCAAGGAAGTGGAGCAACAAGGTCCCCAGGGAATGCCAAAGGAGGACTTTGGGGGCAGGACTTGGTGCTGGCACAGACTGGACTGGAAAACACTGCTAAGGGCCAACAAACAGTCCGTGAACTAAATATGAGCTTTCCTTTCTTGAGGAGTTGTGTTTTCTTTGATGGTCATTGGATTTTGGCTGTTTCCTTTCATTTGGTGCTTGCTTTTGCTCTGTCTTGTGTTTGTGCATGTTATTACCTCTACTGTATGTCTAAAAAGAGATGCTGGATGCACAATCTGCAGGAGAGAAAAAGGGGACCAACGCTTCGGGGGAGGGCCACGGGAAAGAGGGAGTTGGGGGGAAAGGGAGTGATGTCAAGAAACCCAGAGACAAGGGAACAACAAGTGGATGCAAATCCGTGGTGAGGGCGATGTAGGAATCCTGGTAGGGCGTGATCAAGGGTGAAGGAACCAAGAGGATTTACTGAAACCCAAATGAAGAATGAGCATGGCAGTGGGCACAAGAGGGAAATGAAAGGGAATAGCAGAGCGACCTAGGAAGCACGGGACAGTTATAGAGGTCTAAAGAAAGGCACGCACAGATGTAAATATATTTATCTGTGAGCATGGGGGAATACACCTATGTCCATATCTTTATAGGTGTCCTATTAAGGTAGCAGATGGCCTTTGGGCCTCCACTCAAGGACTCTCTCATTGCAAGAATACCTTGTTCTATTACATTGGCATTCTATGATGCTCACCTTCCCGACACGTTCCCTGAAGTCTAAGCGGTTGCAAAAGTAAATGTGGTCAAGAAAGCTGATGGTGCCCTGCTATCAAAAGATATGGCGTCTGAGGTCTTAAAGGCCTGAAGGGTAAGCAAGCGGCCATGTAGCTCAGAAACAACAGAGCCCACATGGAATAAGCCTACCAGCCTGTGCGATCACGAGGTATCAAAGGGATCAGGCATCATCAGCACAAAAAAATCTCATTGCGAATGAGCAGGGAATGCTGGGTAGAGAGCCAAAGCCCATTTGCAGTACACTGGACATTCCCTTAAGTAAGGTCTTGGGGAAGAGACAAGTCTACACAGGGTACTAGACAGCAATGGTGAAACACAACTTTCCTCTAGCTCCTCAATGCTTCCTCTCCCCTCACTATCAAGATCCCAATTATAACCTTCAAATCTGACTAGATCAGAGAATGTACACTTGGACAGATAGGAACTAGAAACACAGGGAATTCAAGGTGGATGAGCCCTTTAGGACCAGTTTTATGAATGGGGATGCTGGGAGGATGGAGGGAGGGTAGGCTGGCACCAGGGAACCGATGACAAGGATCTACATAAAATCTCAAAAGAAAAGGGGGTGAAGGGGGACATCAGACAGTGCAAGATATGACAAAATAATAATTAGTAAATGATGAAGGATTTATGAGGAGGGGTAGTGAGAATGGGGGCGGGGGGAATGAGGAGCTGAGGCCAGGGGCTTGGGTGGGAGAAGATATTTTGAGAATAATGAGGGCAATGAATGTACAAATGTGCCTTATATCAGTGATGTTTGCACGTATTATGGTTATTGTTGTATGAGCCCCTATAAAAGGAGAGAAAAAAAAAAGACCCTGGCAGAGGACTGATGCTAGGAATATCTCAGGCTGGATTAGACCAGCAAAAGCAGGTGCTGCAGTCGCCTCACCCTGTGTCTATTCCTATGTGAGGCATGAAGCTTAGGGTCCACTGCCCAGGCAGCTGGACAGTGAGAAAGGCGGGGCTCTGAGGTCATTCCACAGGGGGAAAGGCCCTCCGGTTCCTGCAGGGTCCACCCTCCTGGGTAGTCCTGCTGTCTGGGGCACCTCTTTCACGGAGCCAACACCAGGGGAGCTCTTCAACTCATGGGGGACTGGCAGGAAGCCTCTGCTCATGCACACACACCACCACCTAGCTGGAGGACCTCGGTGAACAAAGCCTGAGGCAGACAACAAGCCCACTAACTGATCCTGTGAGAGATATAATCAGGATCCAGAAACCGGCAAATGGGAGCAAGGGGCAGCAGACCTGGGTCCCAGGCCCACCCAATGCCCTCTGCAAGGAGTGACATTCCAAAGCACAGTGTTTTCCAAAGGCACTGTCAGGACTTTGGAATGGGCAGCTCATTTGTGGACATGGATACTATGTGATCCAGACATACTACCTCCTCTGATCCTGTCAGCCGAGACTAAAAACCCTTCCAAGCAGTAAGCCATGCATCTGAACAGTATCCACCAGCCACTCACGTCCACTCCTGCTGCCTCCAAAGAGCTTTCCTGGGTTGGTCAAATCTCTCTGGGGACAGATATCCCTCGGTCCTTGGTTCTGCGTGCGAAAGAATTCTCGCCAAGCCTGGTTTGTGATCCAAGTGAGGTTTAGGAGAGTTAGGGAGGTGTGGTGGGCAACCCTGGTCGATCCTAGTGGCTGAATTGAATATACTTGGCCTAGGTTGGTCGATGCAGGTGCAGCGCCCACCCAGGTGGACCTGCCCTTCCTGGCCGGAAACCTGGACCTCTGAGCAAGCACAGTGTGCCTCTCTTTCCTGGGCCGCTCACTGGGCCCTCTGAGCATGTGTAATGGACGCCCCAGTCCCTATGCTAGCTACGTAACATTTCCACCCTGAAGAGAAGTGAACCCAAATCTTTGGGGTACTGGGCGACGACATCTCTAGCTACTTCCTACTGGCAAAAGGGGCGATGTGGGGCTTTCGGTCCACACCCTTCCTACTCTGCTGGGAGGGGTTGTCCATTCAGCGTTAGGATGGATAAGGTTGAAGTGGTCCAGGAGATGGTGGTCCTGGAGCTGGCACACTTGGATTAGGCGCTTTGGTAACTTGAGAACTTCTGGAAAAACCAACAAACGCACAAAAGGGTGAACAGTTTAACTGAGACAAGGCTAGGATTGTGAGGTGGGAGTGCCCTTGAAAGTAGATGAGTATCACAGGAAGTAAGTAAAAATCTTAGGATTATCAGGCGTGTGTGTTTGTTCATTCTAAGTACCGGCACGGGGGTAAAAGCATTCACGATTTCCCCTAGGGGGGTCCAGGGTTTGGGCACTACTGGGTGCAGTGGGATCACCGCTTCACTTATGATCCTACGGCATTGGCCCCTCTGATAAGAACCATCCTTCTTTTTAACCCTATAATGCCTCACTTTTAAATTTTGGGGCAAAAAAAATTTCGTTTTGATTCATTACTTTCATAGTTATCAATATACATACATTTATATTCATTTCATTAAATGTTAGGGAAAGGTCATGCTCGGCGTTATAGGGTTAAATTGTAATTTTGGGATGCTACAGGCGGATTCAACAGGGATCAAAAGTAGAGTAACGGCCTGTATCATTTTTAATTTTCTCGTGTTCCATTTGAGTAAAAGGCTTGTAAGTTACCCGCGGACCAAATGCCCCTGTTGCCTCTACTAGGGGTAGAATGTTCAGGGAGGGTTCAGGGCTGGGACAGTAGTGACCTGAAGTCCAGGATCCCTTAGGGCAGGGGTCCTCAATTTGTTTACACAGGTGGCCAGTTCATTGTCTCTCCGACCGTTGGAGGGCCAGACTATGGTTTTCAAAAAACCTATGGACAAATTCCTATGCACACTGCACGAGTCGGCTGCTAAGCAGGACAGGCAGTGGCAGCAAAAACACCCCGAGGGTGGGATAAATGGCATCGCGCCACATGTGCCCCATGGACCACAGTTTGAGGACGCCTGCCTTAGGGGTTCCTGGGTGCACTGGGGATGAAGGTCTCCTACTGCTCCTCGAGAGGAGAAATGCTCTAAGTTCTGGCATCTCCACCCACTTTCCGGCACTCAACCGAACTGTTCCCGGTGAATCACGGTTGGAAGGGAAAGCGTACCATTCTCTGCCCATCATTCTCCTTTCTCAAAACGATACTGTGGCCAAATAGAGTTGCAAAGTGAATCTATCAGCTTTTGTTTGCCCAGCCTCTCTGTATCAACTCTATCCCAATTGGACACGATTCATGCAAGGGGGCATTTCCTGAGCATCAAGCTGCTAAGTCCCATCTAGAAAGCACAAAACGAGGAGGCGATTGACCGCTTGCTGCCTCCAGGTCAATAACCCCCACTTGAGAGCGCACCCCTGGGTTACCCTGAATCTCATGCCTCAGCCCGAGGGAAGGGGTCAAGGACTAGTCGCCGAGGGCGACCTTTAGGTCCAACCATTTTTCTCGACAACAGGCTAGGAGGACCACTGCTTGGGATCGCCCCAAGGCCCTCCAAGATGACTGCTGGCGGGGCTGACGCTCAAATCTCTGAAGGGAAGGGACACGTGGCAGCTGAGGGAACCTTAAGAGAAATTGGAATTTCTGGCTGGAACATCATGGCAGAGGAGCTGTGTTTTAAGTAAGAGCTGTCCCCAAAAGTGCCTGAAGCAGCATCGCTGAAAGCCTAAAGGTAACAGTGACTCCGCCTAGGCTTCCGAACGCCATTGGCCTAAGCCTGGGCCACGGAAAATCAGCCTGTAAGAAGGAACAAACCAAATCTGGAAGAACACTAGCCCTATAACCCCTCAAGTTTGAAATTTAGAAAATATTTTTTTGGGTTTTTATTCTTTACTTTCATAGTTATCAATATATATGGAATTCAAAATATATTTTAAAAGCATAAAATTTTCAGTGTTTTTGAAATGTGACCAAATTGTCACATTTATAATTTGGGTACCAGATACGTTTTCATTAAGAATTATGACAATTTTGTGCTTGGCGTTATAGGGCTAGAGCAGCTTGTTTGAAAAACCAGGAGAAAGGCAAAGGGAATGGAAGGGAAAAGGGAAACTTTTGGCTCCCGGGACCAGGCAGGGCTAACTCCCAGGCCTCTTCACCCTGCTCCCTAAGCAGCGCCCTTCCACATGTTTGGACTGGTGGGTGCCATCTTGGCCATGGTCACAGATCCTGTTACCTCTCGGCTACAATGGCGACTGTGTAGGATCTCTGGGAAAAGCTGAAACAGCTTTGACAAGAGTGAAGCCATTTGGGGCTGACAGAAGCCACCATGAAAAGAAAATAAAGTAGCTAGGAAGTGTAAATGAACTAGCTGATATTGGGGAGGTAGGCTGTGCAGACGTCGCCCAAGGGAATGTCATGAAGGAAATGGGTGTTCAGAAGGCTTGCGAGAACGACCAGAGCAGTTTTGGTTCAACTAAGAATGGCTAACCCTAATACCCTGCTTCTCACTCGCCTAGTCCCGAGGAAATATCCATGTACCTACTATAGAAAACAGTGACATTGGAAAAATCAGTGCCTTGAAAAGCCCAGGAGAGGCGGACGAGCCACCACTAGAGAGAACGGGCCTAATCCTCGCCTAGAAAAATCGAAGCTACAGACAATAATGCTCGAAGCTGAATAAAGGTGTCCAGGCTCTGTTTCACTTGACCCCAAAGAGCCCATGCTCACTCTCCATGTAGGGAGCCAGCCAGTAAATTTCTAGGTGGACAAAGGGGTCACCTTCTTAGTTTCAGAAAAGACTACAGGTGCCTTGTCAAAAGGAAAGGCTTTCATTACAGGGGCCCCAGGGCAGACCCAAGCACACACATGGACAACGGCGAGAATAACAGATTTAGCACAAGAGACAGTTAAACACACTCTCCTTCCTGGTAATGCCTCAATGCCCCTTTCCCCTAATTGATCATGACTTATTATGAAAATGGCAGCCATAATTACTTTCTCATCTGCTACAACCACCTTAACCGTTGAACTTGAAAAGCCAAAAGTTTTGCTCACTGCTCCAATGTCAGAGTGATATGTGTTTTATCAAGGAGCAGAAAAGAACTCCTCAAAGGAACTTCTTGATAAATTGCTAAATGATATTCCTTTTGTTTGGGCAGAGAACAACCTGCCAGACCTTTCTGAACTTCAGGTGCCTGAGGTCGTACAACTTCTGAGCTCAGCTACACTGGTGTGTCAAGCTAACCCTACTCCCTGGATAGCAAAAGTGGGTATTTCTGTTACCATTTGCAGACTAAAGAGGACAGGCATTTGGGTCCTCTGCAAGTCCACATGGAAAGCTCCACTGCTGCCCATGCAGAAGCCGGGAACTGAGGACTTCCAACCGGTGCAGGATCTCAGAGAGGCAAATGAGAGGATAGAAACTAGCCACCCCACGTGCCAAACCCCGAGACCCTCCTGAGTACAATCCCGTCAAACTTAATTTGTTATACTGTTTTGGACTTAAAGGATGCTTTGTTCTCCATACCCGTGTCCCCTGCACATCAACCCAGTGAAGACTTACAGGGACACAAGGAGTAACACCCCCAAACCACCTTGCTCCAGTATGCAGATGATCTCCTCCTGGCCTCTGAAACACTGCAGGAATGCCAACGGGCTACCTAGGACCTGATAATAGTCCTTGGCCCATTGGGGTACAAGGTATCTGCAAGAAAGTCTCAACTGTGTGTCCATAAAGCTGTATACCTAGGCTACCAACTGGAGGAGGGAAAACGGACCTTGTCCCCCAGCCGCACTGAGGCGATCCTCAAAATCCCAGTCCCTGAGACTAAGAGGCAGTTGCAAGAGTTTCTAGGAGCTGTGGGGTACTGTCCATTGTGGAATTTGGGATTTGCAAAAACAACAAAACCCCTATATGCAAGTACTGGGGAAAGGAAAAAGAACTTAAATGGACTGAAGTAGAACAACAAGCGTTTGAATCCTTTAAAAAGTCGCTCATATGGGCAACCTTTCTTGCCCTACTAGACATAGTAAAGCCCTTCCAATTGTCTATGTGAGGCCAGAGGCACAGCAAAAGAAGTGCTAACTGAGAACTTGCGGCCATGGAAGAGACCTGTGGCCTATCTTTCAAAGAAACTGGACTCTGTAGCTGCAGGATGGCTGAGCTGCATGCGAGCTGAGGCTGCCACGGCCATCCTAGTCATAGAAGCTAGGAAGCTTACACTGGGACAGGATATTGCTGTGGTAGGGGGACCTATGGTTGAACCACTCCTAACCAGTCCGCCGGACCGGTGGATCTCGAATGCCAGGACTATACCACAAATCCCCAAGGTAGTGGCTGTGACCATGCCATCCCCAGTGTTACAGCCACAACCTACATACTCAGAAAATGATCTAAAGATAAGGCAAGAGCTGGCCTGCCAAAAAGACTGGGAGCATCCAGGGTGGCTGCTCCATCCTGATGGAAGAAGATTCATGCCAGAAGCTCTGGGAGAGATCTGATTCAAGGACTACATGAAGGTATGCATTTGGGATCCTCTCTAAACTGTCTCAGTTGCTTCTCAGGCACTTTTACATACCCAGGCTTGGACACTGGGTGGCAGATGTCACCCACCGTTGATTGCACTGTGCTCGGGTAAACAACCCCAGAAAGAAAAGGAGCAACCCCAACCACGAGCTCGAGGTAGTAGTCCTGGAGAATTCTGGGAGGTGGACTTTATGGATATCAAACTTAGAAAGTATGGCTACCGATATTTGCTGGTGTTCGTAGACACCTGTTCTGGATGGGTGGAAGCCTTCCCAACAAAGAAGGAAACTGCTGTCACTGTGTGTAAATTATTAGTAACTAAAATTGTCCCTAGATTTGGCCTTCCCACCACCTTGGGGTCCAACAATGGCCCAACATTTATTGCTCAAATTACTAAAGTCTTAGAAATGCTTATAAATATTAACTGGAAGCTCTTCAGGGCAAGTAGAAAAAATAAACAGAACCCTAAAGGAATTGTTCGTTAAGTTGCATTTAGGACCTGGCGAGAACTGGGTTGATCCTTACTTTACCTTTTGCCCTACTTCAAGTCCGATGCACTCCCTATGTGAAAAGCATGACCCCATTTGAATTTATGTTTGCCAGACCTTCCCCAAATCCTCCCAAGATTGAAGGAAGTAGAAATAATGGAAGTCACTAATCGTTCCCTCATCGAGTGCCTGCAGGCTGTGCAACAGGTGAGAGACAAATCATCTGCTCTGACACCTTCATTTTGGGCCTAACCAAGGGAAAGGGAACAGTCAGCCAACAACGTGCAACAAGGAAACTGCACATGGGTAAAGAAGCACCAACCTTACACCTTAGAACCTAGGTGAACTGGCCCATACCAAGTTATACTTACAACACCAACTGCAGTTAAAATAGTGGGGAGGGGGCCGTGGATTCATCAGTCATAAGGCAAAAAAAAAAGCCCTCCCTGAGCATATCCTGAAAAAATGGACACCCAGAAAGACGGAAAATCCCTCAAAATTAAGGCTTTACAGAACTTAATTGTTTTTCTCCGAGTATTGCTGACAGCACCCACTGTTTCCCCCAAGCACAAACACACGTGTGGACTGTTATTCTAACATCCAGCAGTCTCAGGTTTACACAGGCACCTCAGGGCTCCTCATGGGGCACAGCCTACCTAGAAGCTGCTGGAGAGAAAGTCACTCAGTTTCCTCCGGGATCCTGCCTTGAGGATGATGTTCCCACTCAGAGAAGACAGTCCACACAGAAGACCACATGGCCAGCCCAAGATGAGACAAGACGACCCTCAAAGACCCATAGCCCTAGAAGGGACAACACTGGAGACACAGTGCGGGAACGGATACTGCCACACCGAGGCGTAGCACTAAGGGGGTGCAGCAGAAGAGCAAGGAAGTGGAGCAACAAGGTCCCCAAGGAATGCCAAAGGAGGACTTTGGGGGCAGGACTTGGTGCTGGCACAGACTGGACTGGAAAACACTGCTAAGGGCCAACAAACAGTCCGTGAACTAAATATGAGCTTTCCTTTCTTGAGGAGTTGTGTTTTCTTTGATGGTCATTGGATTTTGGCTGTTTTCTTTCTTTTGGTGCTTGCTTTTGCTCAGTCTTGTGTTTGTGCATGTTATTACCTCTACTGTATGTCTAAAAAGAGATGCTGGATGCACAATCTGCAGGAGAGAAAAAGGGGACCAACGCTTCGCGGGAGGGCCACGGGAAAGAGGGAGTTGCGGGGAAAGGGAGTGATGTCAAGAAACCCAGAGACAAGGGAACAACAAGTGGATGCAAATCCGTGGTGAGGGCGATGTAGGAATCCGGGTAGGGCGTGATCAAGGTTGAAGGAACCAAGAGGATTTACTGAAACCCAAATGAAGACTGAGCATGGCAGTGGGCACAAGAGGGAAATGAAAGGGAATAGCGGAGCGACCTAGGAAGCACGGGCCAGTTATAGAGGTCTAAAGAAAGGCACGCACAGATGTAAATATATTTATCTGTGAGCATGGGGAAATACACCTATGTCCATATCTTTATAGGTGTCCTATTAAGGTAGCAGATGGCCTTTGGGCCTCCACTCAAGGACTCTCTCATTGCAAGAATACCTTGTTCTATTACATTGGCATTCTATGATGCTCACCTTCCCGACACGTTCCCTGAAGTCTAAGCGGTTGCATAAGTAAATGTGGTCAAGAGAGCTGATGGTGCCCTGCTATCAAAAGATATGGCGTCTGAGGTCTTAAAGGCCTGAAGGGTAAGCAAGCGGCCATGTAGCTCAGAAACAACAGGGCCCACATGGAATAAGCCTACCAGCCTGTGCGATCACGAGGTATCAAAGGGATCAGGCATCATCAGCACAAAAAAATCTCATTGCGAATGAGCAGGGAATGCTGGGTAGAGAGCCAAAGCCCATTTGCTGTACACTGGACATTCCCTTAAGTAAGGTCTTGGGAAAGATACAAGCCTACACAGGGTACTAGACAGCAATGGTGAAACACAACTTTCCTCTAGCTCCTCAATGCTTCCTCTCCCCTCACAATCAAGATCCCAATTATAACTTTCAAATCTGACTAGATCAGAGAATGTACACTTGGACAGATAGGAACTAGAAACACAGGGAATTCAAGGTGGATGAGCCCTTTAGGACCAGTGTTATGAATGGGGATGCTGGGAGGATGGAGGGAGGGTAGGCTGGCACCAGGGATCCGATGACAAGGATCTACATAACCTCAAAAGAAAAGGGGGAGAAGGGGGACATCAGACAGTGCAAGTTATGACAAAATAATAATTAGTAAATGATGAAGGATTTATGAGGAGGGGTAGTGAGTATGGGGGAGGGGGAATGAGGAGCTGAGGCCAAGGGCTTGAGTGGAGAGAAGATATTTTGAGAATCATGAGGGCAATGAATTTAGAAATATGCCTTATATCAGTGATGTTTGCACGTATTGTGGTTATTGTTGTACGAGCCACTATAAAAGGAGAGAAAAAAAAGACCCTGGCAGAGACATGATGCTAGGATGATCTCAGGCTGGATTAGACCAGCAAAAGCATGTGCTGCAGTCGCCTCACCCCGTGTCTATTCCTATGTGAGGCATGAAGCTTAGGGTCCACAGCCCCGGCAGCTGGACAGTGAGAGAGGTGGGGCTCTGAGGTCATTCCACAGGGGGAAAGGCCCTCCGGTTCCTGCAGGGTCCACCCTCCTGGGTAGTCCTGCTGTCTGGGGCACCTCTTTCACGGAGCCCACACCAGGGGAGCTCTTCAACTCATGGGGGATTGGCAGGAAGCCTCTGCTCATGCACACACACCACCACCTAGCTGGAGGACCTCGGTGAACAAAGCCTGAGGCAGACAACAAGCCCACTAACTGATCCTGTGAGAGATATAATCTGGATCCAGAAACCGGCAACTGGGAGCAAGGGGCAGCAGACCTGGGTCCCAGCCCCTCCCACTGCCCTCTGCAAGGGGTGACATTCCAAAGCACAGTGTTTTCCAAAAGCACTGTCAGGACTTTAGAATGGGCAGCTCATTTGTGGACATGGATACTGTGTGATCCAGACATACTACCTCCTCTGATCCTGTCAGCCGAGAGTAAAAACCCTTCCAAGCAGAAAGCCATGCATCTGAACAGTATCCACCAGCCACTCACATCCACTCCTGCTGCCTCCAGAGAGCTTTCCTGGGTTGGTCAGACCTCTCTGGGTACAGATATCCCTCGGTCCTTGGTTCTGCGTGAGAAAGAATTCACGCCAAGGCATGGTTTGTGATCCAAGTGAGGTTTAGGAGAGTTAGGGAGGTGTGGTGGGCAACCCTGGTCGATCCTAGTGGCTGAATTGAATATACTTGGCCTAGGTTGGTCGATGCAGGTGCAGCGCCCACCCAGGTGGGCCTGCCCTTCCTGGCCGGAAACCTGGACCTCTGAGCACGCACAGTGTGCCACTCCTTCCTGGGCCGTTAACTGGGCCCTCTGAGCATGTGTAATGTACACCCCAAGCCCTATGCTAGCTTCCTAACATTTCCACCCTGAAGAGATGTGGACCCAAATCTTTGGGGTAATGGGCGATGACATCTCTAGCTACTTCCTGCTGTCATAAGGGGCGAAGTGGGGCTTTGGGTCCACACCCTTCCTGCTCTGCTGGGAGGGATTGTCCATTCAGCGCTAGGATGGATAAGGTTGAAGTGGTCCAGGAGATGGTGGTCCTGGAGCTGGCACACTTGGATTAGGGGCTTTGGTATCTTGAGAACTTCTGGAAAAACCAACAAACGCACAAAAGGTTGAACAGTTTAACTGAGTCAAGGCTAGGATTGTGAGGTGGGAGTGCCCTTGAAAGTAGGTGAGTATAACAGGAAGTAAGTAAAAATCTTAGGATTATCAGGCGTGTGTGTTTGTTCATTCTAAGTACCGGCACGGGGGTAAAAGCATTCACAATTTCCCCTAGGGGGGTCCAGGGTGTGGGCACTACTGGGTGCAGTGGGATCACCGCTTCACTTATGATCCTAAGGCATTGGCCCCTCTGATAAGAACCATCCTTCTTTTTAACCCTATAACGCCTCACTTTTAAATTTTGGGGCAAAAAAAATTTCGTTTTGATTCATTACTTTCATAGTTATCAATATATATACATTTATATACATTTCATTAAATGTTAGGGAAAGGTCATGCTCGGCGTTATAGGGTTAAATTGTAATATTGGGATGCTACAGGTGGATTCAACAGGGATCAAAAGTAGAGTAACTGCCTGTGTCATTTCTAATTTTCTCGGGTTCCATTTGAGTAAAAGGCTTGTAAGTTACCCGCGGACCAAATGCCCCTGGTGCCTCTACTAGGGGTAGAATGTTCAGGGAGGGTTCAGGGCTGGGACAATAGTGACCTGAAGTCCAGGATCCCTTAGGGCAGGGGTCCTCAATTTGTTCACACAGGGGGCCAGTTCATTGTCTCTCCGACCGTTGGAGGGCCAGACTATGGTTTTCAAAATACCTACGGACAAATTCCTATGCACACTGCAAGAGTCGGCTGCTAAGCAGGACAGGCAGTGGCAGCAAAAACACCCCGACGGTGGGATAAATGGCATTGCGCCACATATGCCCCATGGACCACAGTTTGAGGACGCCTGCCTAAGGGGTTCCTGGGTGCACTGGGGATGAAGGTCTCCTACTGCTCCTCGAGAGGAGAAATGCTCTAAGTTCTGGCATCTCCGCCCACTTTCCCGGCACTCTACCGAACTGTTCCCGGTGAATCACGGTTGGAAGGGAAAGCATACCATTCTCTGCCCATCATTCTCCTTTCTCAAAATGATACTGTGGCCAAATAGATTTGCAAAGTGAATCTATCAGCTTTTGTTTGCCCAGGCTCTCTGTATCAACTCTATCCCAATTGGACACGATTCATGCAAGGGGGCAATTCCTGAGCATCAAGCTGCTAAGTCCCATCTAGAAAGCACAAAACAAGGAGGCGATTGACAGCTTGCTGCCTCCAGGTCAATAACCCCCACTTGAGAGCGCACCCCTGGGTTGCCCTGAATCTCATGCCTCAGCCCAAGGGAAGGGGTCAAGGACTAGTCGCCAAGGGCGACCATTAGGTCCTATCATTTTCTGGATAACAGGCTAGGAGGACCACTGCTTAGGATGGCGCCAAGGCCCTCCAAGGTGCCTGCTGGCGGGGCTGATGCTCAAATCTCTGAAGGGAACCTTAAGGGAAATTGGAATTTCTGGCTGGAACATCATGGCAGAGGAGCTGTGTATTAAGTAAGAGCTGTCCCCAAAAGTGCCTGAAGCAGCATCGCTGAAAGCCTAAAGGTAACAGTGACTCCGCCTAGGCTTCCGAACGCCATTGGCCTAAGCCTGGGCCATGGAAAAACAGCCTGTAAGAAGGAACAAACCAAATCTGGAAGAACACTAGCCCTATAACGCCTCAAGTTTTAAATTTAGGAAATATTTTTTTTGGTTTTTATTCTTTACTTTCATAGTTATCAATATATATGACATTCAAAATATATTTTAAAAGCATAAAATTTTCAGTGTTTTTGAAATGTGACCAAATTGTCACATTTGTAATTTGGGTACCAGATACGTTTTCATTAAGAATTATGACAATTTTGTGCTTGGCGTTATAGGGCTAGAGCAGCTTGTTTGAAAAACCAGGAGAAAGGCAAAGGGAATGGAAGAGAAAAGGGAAACTTTTGGCTCCCGGGAGCAGGCAGGGCTAACTCCCAGGCCTCTTCACCCAGCTCCCTAGGCAGCGCCCTTCCACATGTTTGGACTGGTGGGTGCCATCTTGGCCATGGTCACAGATCCTGTTACCTCTCGGCTACAATGGAGACTGTGTAGGATCTCTGGGAAAAGCTGAAACAGCTTTGACAAGAGTGAAGCCATTTGGGGCTGACAGAAGCCACCATGAAAAGAAAATAAAGTAGCTAGGAAGTGTAAATGAACTAGCTGATATTGGGGAGGTAGGCTGTGCAGACGTCGCCCAAGGGAATGTCATGAAGGAAATGGGTGTTCAGAAGGCTTGCGAGAACGACCAGAGCAGTTTTGGTTCAACTAAGAATGGCTAACCCTAATACCCCGCTTCTCACTCGCCTAGTCCTGAGGAAGTATCCAGGTACCTACTATACAAAACAGTGACATTGGAAAAATCAGTGCCTTGAAAAGCCCAGGAGAGGCGGATGAGCCACCACTAGACAGAACGGGCCTAGTCCTCGCCTAGAAAAATCGAGGCTACAGACAATAATGCTCAAAGCTGAATAAAGGTGTCCAGGCTCTGTTTCACTTGACCCAAAGAGCCCATGCTCACTCTCCATGTAGGGAGCCAACCAGTAAATTTCTAGGTGGACAAAGGGGTCACCTTCTTGGTTTCAGAAAAGACTACAGGTGCCTTGTCAAAAGGAAAGGCTTTCATTACAGGGGCCCCAGGGCAGACACAAGCACACCCATTGACAACGGCCAGAATAATAGATTTAGCACAAGAGACAGTTACACGCTCCTTCCTGGTAATGCCTCAATGTCCCTTTCCCCTAATTGATCGTGACTTATTATGAAAAATGGCAGCCATAATTACTTTCTCATCTGCTACAACCACCTTAACCCTTGAACTTGAAAAGCCAAAAGTTTTGCTCACCGCTCCAATGTCAGAGTGATATGTGTTTTATCAAGGAGCAGAAGAGACCTCCTCAAAGGAACTTCTTGATAAATCGCTAAAAGATATTCCTTTTGTTTGGGCAGAGAACAACCTGCCAGACCTTTCTGAACTTCAGGTGCCTGGGGTCGTACAACTTCTGAGCTCAGCTACACTGGTGTGTCAAGCTAACCCTACTCCCTGGATAGCAAAGGTGGGTATTTCTGTTCCCACTTGCAGACCAAAGAGGACAGGCATTTGGGTCCTCTGCAAGTCCACATGGAATGCTCCCCTGCTGCCCATGCAGAAGCCGGGAACTGAGGACTTCCAACCGGTGCAGGATCTCAGAGAGGCAAATGAGAGAATAGAAACTGGCCACACCACGTGCCAAACCCTGAGACCCTCCGGAGTACAATCCCGTCAAACTGAATTTGTTATAGTGTTTTGGACTTAAAGGATGCTTTGTTATCCATACCCGTGTCCCCTGCACATCAACCCAGTGAAGACTTAGAGGGATACAAGGAGGAACACCCCCAAACCACCTTGCTCCAATATGCAGATGACCTCCTCCTGGCCTCCGAAACCCTGGAGGAATGCCAACGGACTACCAAGGACCTGATAATAGTCCTTGGCCCATTGGGGTACAGGGTATCTGCAAGAAAGGCTCAACTGTGTGTCCATAAAGCTGTATACCTAGGCTACCAACTGGAGGAGGGAAAACGGACCTTGTCCCCCAGCCGCACTGAGGCGATCCTCAAAATCCCAGTCCCTGAGACTAAGAGGTAGTTGCAAGAGTTTCTAGGAGCTGTGGGGTACTGTCCATTGTGGAATTTGGGATTTGCAAAAACAACGAAACCCCTATATGCAAGTACTGGGGAAAGGAAAAAGAACTTAAATGGTCTGAAGTAGAACAACAAGCGTTTGAATCCTTTAAAAATTCGCTCATATGGGCAACCTCTCTTGCCCTACTAGACATAGTAAAGCCCTTCCAATTGTCTATGTGAGGCCAGAGGCACAGCAAAAGAAGTGCTAACTGAGAACTTGCGGCCATGGAAGAGACCTGTGGCCTATCTTTCAAAGAAACTGGACTCTGTAGCTGCAGGATGGCTGAGCTGCATGCGAGCTGAGGCTGCCACGGCCATACTAGTCATAGAAGCTAGGAAGCTTACCTTGGGACAGGATATTGCTGTGGTAGGGGGACCTATGGTTGAACCACTCCTAACCAGTCCCCCGGACCGGTGGATCTCGAATGCAAGGACTATACCACAAATCCCCAAGGTAGTGGCTGTGACCATGCCATCCCCAGTGTTACAGCCACAACCTACATACTCAAAAAATGATCTAAAGATAAGCCAAGAGCTGGCCTGCCAAAAAGACTGGGAGCATCCAGGGTGGCTGCTCCATTCTAATGGAAGAAGATTCATGCCAGAAGCTCTGGGAGAGATCTGATTCAAGGACTACATGAAGGTATGCATTTGGGATCCTCTCTAAACTGTCTCAGTTGCTTCTCAGGCACTTTTACATACCCAGGCTTGGACACTGGGTGGCAGATGTCACCCACCGTTGATTGCACTGTGCTCGGGTAAACAACCCCAGAAAGAAAAGGAGCAACCCCAACCACGAGCTCGAGGTAGTAGTCCTGGAGAATTCTGGGAGGTGGACTTTATGGATATCAAACTTAGAAAGTATGGCTACCGATATTTGCTGGTGTTCGTAGACACCTGTTCTGGATGGGTGGAAGCCTTCCCAACAAAGAAGGAAACTGCTGTCACTGTGTGTAAATTATTAGTAACTAAAATTGTCCCTAGATTTGGCCTTCCCACCACCTTGGGGTCCAACAATGGCCCAACATTTATTGCTCAAATTACTAAAGTCTTAGAAATGCTTATAAATATTAACTGGAAGCTCTTCAGGGCAAGTAGAAAAAATAAACAGAACCCTAAAGGAATTGTTCGTTAAGTTGCATTTAGGACCTGGCGAGAACTGGGTTGATCCTTACTTTACCTTTTGCCCTACTTCAAGTCCGATGCACTCCCTATGTGAAAAGCATGACCCCATTTGAATTTATGTTTGGCAGACCTTTCCCAAATCCTCCCAAGATTGAAGGAAGTAGAAATAATGGAAGTCACTAATCGTTCCCTCATCGAGTGCCTGCAGGCTGTGCAACAGGTGAGAGACAAATCATCTGCTCTGACACCTTCATTTTGGGCCTAACCAAGGGAAAGGGAACAGTCAGCCAACAACGTGCAACAAGGAAACTGGACATGGGTAAAGAAGCACCAACCTTACACCTTAGAACCTAGGTGAACTGGCCCATACCAAGTTATACTTACAACACCAACTGTGGTTAAAATAGTGGGGAGGGGGCCGTGGATTCATCAGTCATAAGGTAAAAAAAAAGCCCTCCCTGAGCATATCCTGAAAAGATGGACACCCAGAAAGATGGAAAATCCCTCAAAATTAAGGCTTTACAGAACTTAATTGTTTTTCTCCGAGTATTGCTGACAGCACCCACTGTTTCCCCCAAGCACAAACACACGTGTGGACTGTTATTCTAACATCCAGCAGTCTCAGGTTTACACAGGCACCTCAGGGCTCCTCATGGGGCACAGCCTACCTAGAAGCTGCTGGAGAGAAAGTCACTCAGTTTCCTCCGGGATCCTGCCTTGAGGATGATGTTCCCACTCAGAGAAGACAGTCCACACAGAAGACCACATGGCCAGCCCAAGATGAGACAAGACGACCCTCAAAGACCCATAGCCCTAGAAGGGACAACACTGGAGACACAGTGCGGGAACGGATCCTGCCACACCGAGGCGTAGCACTAAGGGTGTGCAGCAGAAGAGCAAGGAAGTGGAGCAACAAGGTCCCCAGGGAATGCCAAAGGAGGACTTTGGGGGCAGGACTTGGTGCTGGCACAGACTGGACTGGAAAACACTGCTAAGGGCCAACAAACAGTCCGTGAACTAAATATGAGCTTTCCTTTCTTGAGGAGTTGTGTTTTCTTTGATGGTCATTGGATTTTGGCTGTTTTCTTTCTTTTGGTGCTTGCTTTTGCTCAGTCTTGTGTTTGTGCATGTTATTACCTCTACTGTATGTCTAAAAAGAGATGCTGGATGCACAATCTGCAGGAGAGAAAAAGGGGACCAACGCTTCGCGGGAGGGCCACGGGAAAGAGGGAGTTGCGGGGAAAGGGAGTGATGTCAAGAAACCCAGAGACAAGGGAACAACAAGTGGATGCAAATCCGTGGTGAGGGCGATGTAGGAATCCTGGTAGGGCGTGATCAAGGGTGAAGGAACCAAGAGGATTTACTGAAACCCAAATGAAGACTGAGCATGGCAGTGGGCACAAGAGGGAAATGAAAGGGAATAGCGGAGCGACCTAGGAAGCACGGGCCAGTTATAGAGGTCTAAAGAAAGGCACGCACAGATGTAAATATATTTATCTGTGAGCATGGGGAAATACACCTATGTCCATATCTTTATAGGTGTCCTATTAAGGTAGCAGATGGCCTTTGGGCCTCCACTCAAGGACTCTCTCATTGCAAGAATACCTTGTTCTATTACATTGGCATTCTATGATGCTCACCTTCCCGACACGTTCCCTGAAGTCTAAGCGGTTGCATAAGTAAATGTGGTCAAGAGAGCTGATGGTGCCCTGCTATCAAAAGATATGGCGTCTGAGGTCTTAAAGGCCTGAAGGGTAAGCAAGCGGCCATGTAGCTCAGAAACAACAGGGCCCACATGGAATAAGCCTACCAGCCTGTGCGATCACGAGGTATCAAAGGGATCAGGCATCATCAGCACAAAAAAATCTCATTGCGAATGAGCAGGGAATGCTGGGTAGAGAGCCAAAGCCCATTTGCTGTACACTGGACATTCCCTTAAGTAAGGTCTTGGGAAAGATACAAGCCTACACAGGGTACTAGACAGCAATGGTGAAACACAACTTTCCTCTAGCTCCTCAATGCTTCCTCTCCCCTCACAATCAAGATCCCAATTATAACTTTCAAATCTGACTAGATCAGAGAATGTACACTTGGACAGATAGGAACTAGAAACACAGGGAATTCAAGGTGGATGAGCCCTTTAGGACCAGTGTTATGAATGGGGATGCTGGGAGGATGGAGGGAGGGTAGGCTGGCACCAGGGATCCGATGACAAGGATCTACATAACCTCAAAAGAAAAGGGGGAGAAGGGGGACATCAGACAGTGCAAGTTATGACCAAATAATAATTAGTAAATGATGAAGGATTTATGAGGAGGGGTAGTGAGTATGGGGGAGGGGGAATGAGGAGCTGAGGCCAAGGGCTTGAGTGGAGAGAAGATATTTTGAGAATCATGAGGGCAATGAATTTACAAATATGCCTTATATCAGTGATGTTTGCACGTATTGTGGTTATTGTTGTACGAGCCACTATAAAAGGAGAGAAAAAAAAGACCCTCGCAGAGACATGATGCTAGGATGATCTCAGGCTGGATTAGACCAGCAAAAGCAGGTGCTGCAGTCGCCTCACCCCGTGTCTATTCCTATGTGAGGCATGAAGCTTAGGGTCCACAGCCCCGGCAGCTGGACAGTGAGAGAGGCGGGGCTCTGAGGTCATTCCACAGGGGGAATGGCCCTCCGGTTCCTGCAGGGTCCACCCTCCTGGGTAGTCCTGCAGTCTTGGGCACCTCTTTCACGGAGCCCACACCAGGGGAGCTCTTCAACTCATGGGGGATTGGCAGGAAGCCTCTGCTCATGCACACACACCACCACCTAGCTGGAGGACCTCGGTGAACAAAGCCTGAGGCAGACAACAAGCCCACTAACTGATCCTGTGAGAGATATAATCAGGATCCAGAAACCGGCAACTGGGAGCAAGGGGCAGCAGACCTGGGTCCCAGCCCCTCCCACTGCCCTCTGCAAGGGGTGACATTCCAAAGCACAGTGTTTTCCAAAAGCACTGTCAGGACTTTAGAATGGGCAGCTCATTTGTGGACATGGATACTGTGTGATCCAGACATACTACCTCCTCTGATCCTGTCAGCCGAGAGTAAAAACCCTTCCAAGCAGAAAGCCATGCATCTGAACAGTATCCACCAGCCACTCACATCCACTCCTGCTGCCTCCAGAGAGCTTTCCTGGGTTGGTCAGATCTCTCTGGGTACAGATATCCCTCGGTCCTTGGTTCTGCGTGAGAAAGAATTCACGCCAAGGCCTGGTTTGTGATCCAAGTGAGGTTTAGGAGAGTTAGGGAGGTGTGGTGGGCAACCCTGGTCGATCCTAGTGGCTGAATTGAATATACTTGGCCTAGGTTGGTCGATGCAGGTGCAGCGCCCACCCAGGTGGGCCTGCCCTTCCTGGCCGGAAACCTGGACCTCTGAGCACGCACAGTGTGCCACTCCTTCCTGGGCCGTTAACTGGGCCCTCTGAGCATGTGTAATGTACACCCCAAGCCCTATGCTAGCTTCCTAACATTTCCACCCTGAAGAGATGTGGACCCAAATCTTTGGGGTAATGGGCGATGACATCTCTAGCTACTTCCTGCTGGCATAAAGGGCGAAGTGGGGCTTTGGGTCCACACCCTTCCTGCTCTGCTGGGAGGGGTTGTCCATTCAGCGCTAGGATGGATAAGGTTGAAGTGGTCCAGGAGATGGTGGTCCTGGAGCTGGCACACTTGGATTAGGGGCTTTGGTATCTTGAGAACTTCTGGAAAAACCAACAAACGCACAAAAGGGTGAACAGTTTAACTGAGACAAGGCTAGGATTGTGAGGTGGGAGTGCCCTTGAAAGTAGGTGAGTATCACAGGAAGTAAGTAAAAATCTTAGGATTATCAGGCGTGTGTGTTTGTTCATTCTAAGTACCGGCACGGGGGTAAAAGCATTCACAATTTCCCCTAGGGGGGTCCAGGGTTTGGGCACTACTGGGTGCAGTGGGATCACCGCTTCACTTATGATCCTAAGGCATTGGCCCCTCTGATAAGAACCATCCTTCTTTTTAACCCTATAACGCCTCACTTTTAAATTTTGGGGCAAAAAAAATTTCGTTTTGATTCATTACTTTCATAGTTATCAATATATATACATTTATATACATTTCATTAAATGTTAGGGAAAGGTCATGCTCGGCGTTATAGGGTTAAATTGTAATATTGGGATGCTACAGGCGGATTCAACAGGGATCAAAAGTAGAGTAACTGCCTGTGTCATTTCTAATTTTCTCGGGTTCCATTTGAGTAAAAGGCTTGTAAGTTACCCGCGGACCAAATGCCCCTGGTGCCTCTACTAGGGGTAGAATGTTCAGGGAGGGTTCAGGGCTGGGACAATAGTGACCTGAAGTCCAGGATCCCTTAGGGCAGGGGTCCTCAATTTGTTCACACAGGTGGCCAGTTCATTGTCTCTCCGACCGTTGGAGGGCCAGACTATGGTTTTCAAAATACCTACGGACAAATTCCTATGCACACTGCACGAGTCGGCTGCTAAGCAGGACAGGCAGTGGCAGCAAAAACACCCCGACGGTGGGATAAATGGCACTGCGCCACATATGCCCCATGGACCACAGTTTGAGGACGCCTGCCTAAGGGGTTCCTGGGTGCACTGGGGATGAAGGTCTCCTACTGCTCCTCGAGAGGAGAAATGCTCTAAGTTCTGGCATCTCCGCCCACTTTCCCGGCACTCTACCGAACTGTTCCCGGTGAATCACGGTTGGAAGGGAAAGCATACCATTCTCTGCCCATCATTCTCCTTTCTCAAAACGATACTGTGGCCAAATAGATTTGCAAAGTGAATCTATCAGCTTTTGTTTGCCCAGGCTCTCTGTATCAACTCTATCCCAATTGGACACGATTCATGCAAGGGGGCAATTCCTGAGCATCAAGCTGCTAAGTCCCATCTAGAAAGCACAAAACAAGGAGGCGATTGACAGCTTGCTGCCTCCAGGTCAATAACCCCCACTTGAGAGCGCACCCCTGGGTTGCCCTGAATCTCATGCCTCAGCCCAAGGGAAGGGGTCAAGGACTAGTCGCCAAGGGCGACCATTAGGTCCTATCATTTTCTGGATAACAGGCTAGGAGGACCACTGCTTCGGATGGCGCCAAGGCCCTCCAAGGTGCCTGCTGGCGGGGCTGATGCTCAAATCTCTGAAGGGAACCTTAAGGGAAATTGGAATTTCTGGCTGGAACATCATGGCAGAGGAGCTGTGTATTAAGTAAGAGCTGTCCCCAAAAGTGCCTGAAGCAGCATCGCTGAAAGCCTAAAGGTAACAGTGACTCCGCCTAGGCTTCCGAACGCCATTGGCCTAAGCCTGGGCCACGGAAAACCAGCCTGTAAGAAGGAACAAACCAAATCTGGAAGAACACTAGCCCTATAACGCCTCAAGTTTTAAATTTAGGAAATATTTTTTTTGGTTTTTATTCTTTACTTTCATAGTTATCAATATATATGACATTCAAAATATATTTTAAAAGCATAAAATTTTCAGTGTTTTTGAAATGTGACCAAATTGTCACATTTGTAATTTGGGTACCAGATACGTTTTCATTAAGAATTATGACAATTTTGTGCTTGGCGTTATAGGGCTAGAGCAGCTTGTTTGAAAAACCAGGAGAAAGGCAAAGGGAATGGAAGGGAAAAGGGAAACTTTTGGCTCCCGGGACCAGGCAGGGCTAACTCCCAGGCCTCTTCACCCAGCTCCCTAGGCAGCGCCCTTCCACATGTTTGGACTGGTGGGTGCCATCTTGGCCATGGTCACAGATCCTGTTACCTCTCGGCTACAATGGCGACTGTGTAGGATCTCTGGGAAAAGCTGAAACAGCTTTGACAAGAGTGAAGCCATTTGGGGCTGACAGAAGCCACCATGAAAAGAAAATAAAGTAGCTAGGAAGTGTAAATGAACTAGCTGATATTGGGGAGGTAGGCTGTGCAGACGTCGCCCAAGGGAATGTCATGAAGGAAATGGGTGTTCAGAAGGCTTGCGAGAACGACCAGAGCAGTTTTGGTTCAACTAAGAATGGCTAACCCTAATACCCCGCTTCGCACTCGCCTAGTCCTGAGGAAGTATCCAGGTACCTACTATACAAAACAGTGACATTGGAAAAATCAGTGCCTTGAAAAGCCCAGGAGAGGCGGATGAGCCACCACTAGACAGAACGGGCCTAGTCCTCGCCTAGAAAAATCGAGGCTACAGACAATAATGCTCAAAGCTGAATAAAGGTGTCCAGGCTCTGTTTCACTTGACCCAAAGAGCCCATGCTCACTCTCCATGTAGGGAGCCAGCCAGTAAATTTCTAGGTGGACAAAGGGGTCACCTTCTTGGTTTCAGAAAAGACTACAGGTGCCTTGTCAAAAGGAAAGGCTTTCATTACAGGGGCCCCAGGGCAGACACAAGCACACCCATTGACAACGGCCAGAATAATAGATTTAGCACAAGAGACAGTTACACGCTCCTTCCTGGTAATGCCTCAATGTCCCTTTCCCCTAATTGATCGTGACTTATTATGAAAAATGGCAGCCATAATTACTTTCTCATCTGCTACAACCACCTTAACGCTTGAACTTGAAAAGCCAAAAGTTTTGCTCACCGCTCCAATGTCAGAGTGATATGTGTTTTATCAAGGAGCAGAAGAGACCTCCTCAAAGGAACTTCTTGATAAATCGCTAAAAGATATTCCTTTTGTTTGGGCAGAGAACAACCTGCCAGACCTTTCTGAACTTCAGGTGCCTGGGGTCGTACAACTTCTGAGCTCAGCTACACTGGTGTGTCAAGCTAACCCTACTCCCTGGATAGCAAAGGTGGGTATTTCTGTTCCCACTTGCAGACTAAAGAGGACAGGCATTTGGGTCCTCTGCAAGTCCACATGGAATGCTCCCCTGCTGCCCATGCAGAAGCCGGGAACTGAGGACTTCCAACCGGTGCAGGATCTCAGAGAGGCAAATGAGAGGATAGAAACTGGCCACCCCACGTGCCAAACCCCGAGACCATCCTGAGTACTATCCCGTCAAACTGAATTTGTTATAGTGTTTTGGACTTAAAGGATGCTTTGTTCTCCATACCCGTGTCCCCTGCACATCAACCCAGTGAAGACTTAGAGGGATACAAGGAGGAACACCCCCAAACCACCTTGCTCCAATATGCAGATGACCTCCTCCTGGCCTCCGAAACCCTGGAGGAATGCCAACGGACTACCAAGGACCTGATAATAGTCCTTGGCCCATTGGGGTACAGGGTATCTGCAAGAAAGGCTCAACTGTGTGTCCATAAAGCTGTATACCTAGGCTACCAACTGGAGGAGGGAAAACGGACCTTGTCCCCCAGCCGCACTGAGGCGATCCTCAAAATCCCAGTCCCTGAGACTAAGAGGTAGTTGCAAGAGTTTCTAGGAGCTGTGGGGTACTGTCCATTGTGGAATTTGGGATTTGCAAAAACAACGAAACCCCTATATGCAAGTACTGGGGAAAGGAAAAAGAACTTAAATGGTCTGAAGTAGAACAACAAGCGTTTGAATCCTTTAAAAATTCGCTCATATGGGCAACCTCTCTTGCCCTACTAGACATAGTAAAGCCCTTCCAATTGTCTATGTGATGCCAGAGGCACAGCAAAAGAAGTGCTAACTGAGAACTTGCGGCCATGGAAGAGACCTGTGGCCTATCTTTCAAAGAAACTGGACTCTGTAGCTGCAGGATGGCTGAGCTGCATGCGAGCTGAGGCTGCCACGGCCATACTAGTCATAGAAGCTAGGAAGCTTACCTTGGGACAGGATATTGCTGTGGTAGGGGGACCTATGGTTGAACCACTCCTAACCAGTCCCCCGGACCGGTGGATCTCGAATGCAAGGACTATACCACAAATCCCCAAGGTAGTGGCTGTGACCATGCCATCCCCAGTGTTACAGCCACAACCTACATACTCAAAAAATGATCTAAAGATAAGCCAAGAGCTGGCCTGCCAAAAAGACTGGGAGCATCCAGGGTGGCTGCTCCATTCTAATGGAAGAAGATTCATGCCAGAAGCTCTGGGAGAGATCTGATTCAAGGACTACATGAAGGTATGCATTTGGGATCCTCTCTAAACTGTCTCAGTTGCTTCTCAGGCACTTTACATACCCAGGCTTGGACACTGGGTGGCAGATGTCACCCACCGTTGATTGCACTGTGCTCGGGTAAACAACCCCAGAAAGAAAAGGAGCAACCCCAACCACGAGCTCGAGGTAGTAGTCCTGGAGAATTCTGGGAGGTGGACTTTATGGATATCAAACTTAGAAAGTATGGCTACCGATATTTGCTGGTGTTCGTAGACACCTGTTCTGGATGGGTGGAAGCCTTCCCAACAAAGAAGGAAACTGCTGCCACTGTGTGTAAATTATTAGTAACTAAAATTGTCCCTAGATTTGGCCTTCCCACCACCTTGGGGTCCAACAATGGCCCAACATTTATTGCTCAAATTACTAAAGTCTTAGAAATGCTTATAAATATTAACTGGAAGCTCTTCAGGGCAAGTAGAAAAAATAAACAGAAGCCTAAAGGAATTGTTCGTTAAGTTGCATTTAGGACCTGGCGAGAACTGGGTTGATCCTTACTTTACCTTTTGCCCTACTTCAAGTCCGATGCACTCCCTATGTGAAAAGCATGACCCCATTTGAATTTATGTTTGGCAGACCTTCCCCAAATCCTCCCAAGTTTGAAGGAAGTAGAAATAATGGAAGTCACTAATCGTTCCCTCATCGAGTGCCTGCAGGCTGTGCAACAGGTGAGAGACAAATCATCTGCTCTGACACCTTCATTTTGGGCCTAACCAAGGGAAAGGGAACAGTCAGCCAACAACGTGCAACAAGGAAACTGGACATGGGTAAAGAAGCACCAACCTTACACCTTAGAACCTAGGTGAACTGGCCCATACCAAGTTATACTTACAACACCAACTGTGGTTAAAATAGTGGGGAGGGGGCCGTGGATTCATCAGTCATAAGGTAAAAAAAAAGCCCTCCCTGAGCATATCCTGAAAAGATGGACACCCAGAAAGATGGAAAATCCCTCAAAATTAAGGCTTTACAGAACTTAATTGTTTTTCTCCGAGTATTGCTGACAGCACCCACTGTTTCCCCCAAGCACAAACACACGTGTGGACTGTTATTCTAACATCCAGCAGTCTCAGGTTTACACAGGCACCTCAGGGCTCCTCATGGGGCACAGCCTACCTAGAAGCTGCTGGAGAGAAAGTCACTCAGTTTCCTCCGGGATCCTGCCTTGAGGATGATGTTCCCACTCAGAGAAGACAGTCCACACAGAAGACCACATGGCCAGCCCAAGATGAGACAAGACGACCCTCAAAGACCCATAGCCCTAGAAGGGACAACACTGGAGACACAGTGCGGGAACGGATCCTGCCACACCGAGGCGTAGCACTAAGGGTGTGCAGCAGAAGAGCAAGGAAGTGGAGCAACAAGGTCCCCAGGGAATGCCAAAGGAGGACTTTGGGGGCAGGACTTGGTGCTGGCACAGACTGGACTGGAAAACACTGCTAAGGGCCAACAAACAGTCCGTGAACTAAATATGAGCTTTCCTTTCTTGAGGAGTTGTGTTTTCTTTGATGGTCATTGGATTTTGGCTGTTTTCTTTCTTTTGGTGCTTGCTTTTGCTCAGTCTTGTGTTTGTGCATGTTATTACCTCTACTGTATGTCTAAAAAGAGATGCTGGATGCACAATCTGCAGGAGAGAAAAAGGGGACCAACGCTTCGCGGGAGGGCCACGGGAAAGAGGGAGTTGTGGGGAAAGGGAGTGATGTCAAGAAACCCAGAGACAAGGGAACAACAAGTGGATGCAAATCCGTGGTGAGGGCGATGTAGGAATCCGGGTAGGGCGTGATCAAGGGTGAAGGAACCAAGAGGATTTACTGAAACCCAAATGAAGACTGAGCATGGCAGTGGGCACAAGAGGGAAATGAAAGGGAATAGCGGAGCGACCTAGGAAGCACGGGCCAGTTATAGAGGTCTAAAGAAAGGCACGCACAGATGTAAATATATTTATCTGTGAGCATGGGGAAATACACCTATGTCCATATCTTTATAGGTGTCCTATTAAGGTAGCAGATGGCCTTTGGGCCTCCACTCAAGGACTCTCTCATTGCAAGAATACCTTGTTCTATTACATTGGCATTCTATGATGCTCACCTTCCCGACACGTTCCCTGAAGTCTAAGCGGTTGCATAAGTAAATGTGGTCAAGAGAGCTGATGGTGCCCTGCTATCAAAAGATATGGCGTCTGAGGTCTTAAAGGCCTGAAGGGTAAGCAAGCGGCCATGTAGCTCAGAAACAACAGGGCCCACATGGAATAAGCCTACCAGCCTGTGCGATCACGAGGTATCAAAGGGATCAGGCATCATCAGCACAAAAAAATCTCATTGCGAATGAGCAGGGAATGCTGGGTAGAGAGCCAAAGCCCATTTGCTGTACACTGGACATTCCCTTAAGTAAGGTCTTGGGAAAGATACAAGCCTACACAGGGTACTAGACAGCAATGGTGAAACACAACTTTCCTCTAGCTCCTCAATGCTTCCTCTCCCCTCACAATCAAGATCCCAATTATAACTTTCAAATCTGACTAGATCAGAGAATGTACACTTGGACAGATAGGAACTAGAAACACAGGGAATTCAAGGTGGATGAGCCCTTTAGGACCAGTGTTATGAATGGGGATGCTGGGAGGATGGAGGGAGGGTAGGCTGGCACCAGGGATCCGATGACAAGGATCTACATAACCTCAAAAGAAAAGGGGGAGAAGGGGGACATCAGACAGTGCAAGTTATGACCAAATAATAATTAGTAAATGATGAAGGATTTATGAGGAGGGGTAGTGAGTATGGGGGAGGGGGAATGAGGAGCTGAGGCCAAGGGCTTGAGTGGAGAGAAGATATTTTGAGAATCATGAGGGCAATGAATTTACAAATATGCCTTATATCAGTGATGTTTGCACGTATTGTGGTTATTGTTGTACGAGCCACTATAAAAGGCGAGAAAAAAAAGACCCTCGCAGAGACATGATGCTAGGATGATCTCAGGCTGGATTAGACCAGCAAAAGCAGGTGCTGCAGTCGCCTCACCCCGTGTCTATTCCTATGTGAGGCATGAAGCTTAGGGTCCACAGCCCCGGCAGCTGGACAGTGAGAGAGGCGGGGCTCTGAGGTCATTCCACAGGGGGAATGGCCCTCCGGTTCCTGCAGGGTCCACCCTCCTGGGTAGTCCTGCAGTCTTGGGCACCTCTTTCACGGAGCCCACACCAGGGGAGCTCTTCAACTCATGGGGGATTGGCAGGAAGCCTCTGCTCATGCACACACACCACCACCTAGCTGGAGGACCTCGGTGAACAAAGCCTGAGGCAGACAACAAGCCCACTAACTGATCCTGTGAGAGATATAATCAGGATCCAGAAACCGGCAACTGGGAGCAAGGGGCAGCAGACCTGGGTCCCAGCCCCTCCCACTGCCCTCTGCAAGGGGTGACATTCCAAAGCACAGTGTTTTCCAAAAGCACTGTCAGGACTTTAGAATGGGCAGCTCATTTGTGGACATGGATACTGTGTGATCCAGACATACTACCTCCTCTGATCCTGTCAGCCGAGAGTAAAAACCCTTCCAAGCAGAAAGCCATGCATCTGAACAGTATCCACCAGCCACTCACATCCACTCCTGCTGCCTCCAGAGAGCTTTCCTGGGTTGGTCAGACCTCTCTGGGTACAGATATCCCTCGGTCCTTGGTTCTGCGTGAGAAAGAATTCACGCCAAGGCATGGTTTGTGATCCAAGTGAGGTTTAGGAGAGTTAGGGAGGTGTGGTGGGCAACCCTGGTCGATCCTAGTGGCTGAATTGAATATACTTGGCCTAGGTTGGTCGATGCAGGTGCAGCGCCCACCCAGGTGGGCCTGCCCTTCCTGGCCGGAAACCTGGACCTCTGAGCACGCACAGTGTGCCACTCCTTCCTGGGCCGTTAACTGGGCCCTCTGAGCATGTGTAATGTACACCCCAAGCCCTATGCTAGCTTCCTAACATTTCCACCCTGAAGAGATGTGGACCCAAATCTTTGGGGTAATGGGCGATGACATCTCTAGCTACTTCCTGCTGGCATAAAGGGCGAAGTGGGGCTTTGGGTCCACACCCTTCCTGCTCTGCTGGGAGGGGTTGTCCATTCAGCGCTAGGATGGATAAGGTTGAAGTGGTCCAGGAGATGGTGGTCCTGGAGCTGGCACACTTGGATTAGGGGCTTTGGTATCTTGAGAACTTCTGGAAAAACCAACAAACGCACAAAAGGGTGAACAGTTTAACTGAGACAAGGCTAGGATTGTGAGGTGGGAGTGCCCTTGAAAGTAGGTGAGTATCACAGGAAGTAAGTAAAAATCTTAGGATTATCAGGCGTGTGTGTTTGTTCATTCTAAGTACCGGCACGGGGGTAAAAGCATTCACAATTTCCCCTAGGGGGGTCCAGGGTTTGGGCACTACTGGGTGCAGTGGGATCACCGCTTCACTTATGATCCTAAGGCATTGGCCCCTCTGATAAGAACCATCCTTCTTTTTAACCCTATAACGCCTCACTTTTAAATTTTGGGGCAAAAAAAATTTCGTTTTGATTCATTACTTTCATAGTTATCAAATATATACATTTATATACATTTCATTAAATGTTAGGGAAAGGTCATGCTCGGCGTTATAGGGTTAAATTGTAATATTGGGATGCTACAGGCGGATTCAACAGGGATCAAAAGTAGAGTAACTGCCTGTGTCATTTCTAATTTTCTCGGGTTCCATTTGAGTAAAAGGCTTGTAAGTTACCCGCGGACCAAATGCCCCTGGTGCCTCTACTAGGGGTAGAATGTTCAGGGAGGGTTCAGGGCTGGGACAATAGTGACCTGAAGTCCAGGATCCCTTAGGGCAGGGGTCCTCAATTTGTTCACACATGTGGCCAGTTCATTGTCTCTCCGACCGTTGGAGGGCCAGACTATGGTTTTCAAAATACCTACGGACAAATTCCTATGCACACTGCACGAGTCGGCTGCTAAGCAGGACAGGCAGTGGCAGCAAAAACACCCCGACGGTGGGATAAATGGCACTGCGCCACATATGCCCCATGGACCACAGTTTGAGGACGCCTGCCTAAGGGGTTCCTGGGTGCACTGGGGATGAAGGTCTCCTACTGCTCCTCGAGAGGAGAAATGCTCTAAGTTCTGGCATCTCCGCCCACTTTCCCGGCACTCTACCGAACTGTTCCCGGTGAATCACGGTTGGAAGGGAAAGCATACCATTCTCTGCCCATCATTCTCCTTTCTCAAAACGATACTGTGGCCAAATAGATTTGCAAAGTGAATCTATCAGCTTTTGTTTGCCCAGGCTCTCTGTATCAACTCTATCCCAATTGGACACGATTCATGCAAGGGGGCAATTCCTGAGCATCAAGCTGCTAAGTCCCATCTAGAAAGCACAAAACAAGGAGGCGATTGACAGCTTGCTGCCTCCAGGTCAATAACCCCCACTTGAGAGCGCACCCCTGGGTTGCCCTGAATCTCATGCCTCAGCCCAAGGGAAGGGGTCAAGGACTAGTCGCCAAGGGCGACCATTAGGTCCTATCATTTTCTGGATAACAGGCAAGGAGGACCACTGCTTCGGATGGCGCCAAGGCCCTCCAAGGTGCCTGCTGGCGGGGCTGATGCTCAAATCTCTGAAGGGAACCTTAAGGGAAATTGGAATTTCTGGCTGGAACATCATGGCAGAGGAGCTGTGTATTAAGTAAGAGCTGTCCCCAAAAGTGCCTGAAGCAGCATCGCTGAAAGCCTAAAGGTAACAGTGACTCCGCCTAGGCTTCCGAACGCCATTGGCCTAAGCCTGGGCCACGGAAAAACAGCCTGTAAGAAGGAACAAACCAAATCTGGAAGAACACTAGCCCTATAACGCCTCAAGTTTTAAATTTAGGAAATATTTTTTTTTGTTTTTATTCTTTACTTTCATAGTTATCAATATATATGACATTCAAAATATATTTTAAAAGCATAAAATTTTCAGTGTTTTTGAAATGTGACCAAATTGTCACATTTGTAATTTGGGTACCAGATACGTTTTCATTAAGAATTATGACAATTTTGTGCTTGGCGTTATAGGGCTAGAGCAGCTTGTTTGAAAAACCAGGAGAAAGGCAAAGGGAATGGAAGGGAAAAGGGAAACTTTTGGCTCCCGGGACCAGGCAGGGCTAACTCCCAGGCCTCTTCACCCAGCTCCCTAGGCAGCGCCCTTCCACATGTTTGGACTGGTGGGTGCCATCTTGGCCATGGTCACAGATCCTGTTACCTCTCGGCTACAATGGCGACTGTGTAGGATCTCTGGGAAAAGCTGAAACAGCTTTGACAAGAGTGAAGCCATTTGGGGCTGACAGAAGCCACCATGAAAAGAAAATAAAGTAGCTAGGAAGTGTAAATGAACTAGCTGATATTGGGGAGGTAGGCTGTGCAGACGTCGCCCAAGGGAATGTCATGAAGGAAATGGGTGTTCAGAAGGCTTGCGAGAACGACCAGAGCAGTTTTGGTTCAACTAAGAATGGCTAACCCTAAAACCCCGCTTCTCACTCGCCTAGTCCTGAGGAAGTATCCAGGTACCTACTATACAAAACAGTGACATTGGAAAAATCAGTGCCTTGAAAAGCCCAGGAGAGGCGGATGAGCCACCACTAGACAGAACGGGCCTAGTCCTCGCCTAGAAAAATCGAGGCTACAGACAATAATGCTCAAAGCTGAATAAAGGTGTCCAGGCTCTGTTTCACTTGACCCAAAGAGCCCATGCTCACTCTCCATGTAGGGAGCCAGCCAGTAAATTTCTAGGTGGACAAAGGGGTCACCTTCTTGGTTTCAGAAAAGACTACAGGTGCCTTGTCAAAAGGAAAGGCTTTCATTACAGGGGCCCCAGGGCAGACACAAGCACACCCATTGACAACGGCCAGAATAATAGATTTAGCACAAGAGACAGTTACACGCTCCTTCCTGGTAATGCCTCAATGTCCCTTTCCCCTAATTGATCGTGACTTATTATGAAAAATGGCAGCCAAAATTACTTTCTCATCTGCTACAACCACCTTAACCCTTGAACTTGAAAAGCCAAAAGTTTTGCTCACCGCTCCAATGTCAGAGTGATATGTGTTTTATCAAGGAGCAGAAGAGACCTCCTCAAAGGAACTTCTTGATAAATCGCTAAAAGATATTCCTTTTGTTTGGGCAGAGAACAACCTGCCAGACCTTTCTGAACTTCAGGTGCCTGGGGTCGTACAACTTCTGAGCTCAGCTACACTGGTGTGTCAAGCTAACCCTACTCCCTGGATAGCAAAGGTGGGTATTTCTGTTCCCACTTGCAGACTAAAGAGGACAGGCATTTGGGTCCTCTGCAAGTCCACATGGAATGCTCCCCTGCTGCCCATGCAGAAGCCGGGAACTGAGGACTTCCAACCGGTGCAGGATCTCAGAGAGGCAAATGAGAGAATAGAAACTGGCCACACCACGTGCCAAACCCTGAGACCCTCCGGAGTACAATCCCGTCAAACTGAATTTGTTATACTGTTTTGGACTTAAAGGATGCTTTGTTCTCCATACCCGTGTCCCCTGCACATCAACCCAGTGAAGACTTAGAGGGATACAAGGAGGAACACCCCCAAACCACCTTGCTCCAATATGCAGATGACCTCCTCCTGGCCTCCGAAACCCTGGAGGAATGCCAACGGACTACCAAGGACCTGATAATAGTCCTTGGCCCATTGGGGTACAGGGTATCTGCAAGAAAGGCTCAACTGTGTGTCCATAAAGCTGTATACCTAGGCTACCAACTGGAGGAGGGAAAACGGACCTTGTCCCCCAGCCGCACTGAGGCGATCCTCAAAATCCCAGTCCCTGAGACTAAGAGGTAGTTGCAAGAGTTTCTAGGAGCTGTGGGGTACTGTCCATTGTGGAATTTGGGATTTGCAAAAACAACGAAACCCCTATATGCAAGTACTGGGGAAAGGAAAAAGAACTTAAATGGTCTGAAGTAGAACAACAAGCGTTTGAATCCTTTAAAAATTCGCTCATATGGGCAACCTCTCTTGCCCTACTAGACATAGTAAAGCCCTTCCAATTGTCTATGTGAGGCCAGAGGCACAGCAAAAGAAGTGCTAACTGAGAACTTGCGGCCATGGAAGAGACCTGTGGCCTATCTTTCAAAGAAACTGGACTCTGTAGCTGCAGGATGGCTGAGCTGCATGCGAGCTGAGGCTGCCACGGCCATACTAGTCATAGAAGCTAGGAAGCTTACCTTGGGACAGGATATTGCTGTGGTAGGGGGACCTATGGTTGAACCACTCCTAACCAGTCCCCCGGACCGGTGGATCTCGAATGCAAGGACTATACCACAAATCCCCAAGGTAGTGGCTGTGACCATGCCATCCCCAGTGTTACAGCCACAACCTACATACTCAAAAAATGATCTAAAGATAAGCCAAGAGCTGGCCTGCCAAAAAGACTGGGAGCATCCAGGGTGGCTGCTCCATTCTAATGGAAGAAGATTCATGCCAGAAGCTCTGGGAGAGATCTGATTCAAGGACTACATGAAGGTATGCATTTGGGATCCTCTCTAAACTGTCTCAGTTGCTTCTCAGGCACTTTTACATACCCAGGCTTGGACACTGGGTGGCAGATGTCACCCACCGTTGATTGCACTGTGCTCGGGTAAACAACCCCAGAAAGAAAAGGAGCAACCCCAACCACGAGCTCGAGGTAGTAGTCCTGGAGAATTCTGGGAGGTGGACTTTATGGATATCAAACTTAGAAAGTATGGCTACCTATATTTGCTGGTGTTCGTAGACACCTGTTCTGGATGGGTGGAAGCCTTCCCAACCAAGAAGGAAACTGCTGCCACTGTGTGTAAATTATTAGTAACTAAAATTGTCCCTAGATTTGGCCTTCCCACCACCTTGGGGTCCAACAATGGCCCAACATTTATTGCTCAAATTACTAAAGTCTTAGAAATGCTTATAAATATTAACTGGAAGCTCTTCAGGGCAAGTAGAAAAAATAAACAGAAGCCTAAAGGAATTGTTCGTTAAGTTGCATTTAGGACCTGGCGAGAACTGGGTTGATCCTTACTTTACCTTTTGCCCTACTTCAAGTCCGATGCACTCCCTATGTGAAAAGCATGACCCCATTTGAATTTATGTTTGGCAGACCTTCCCCAAATCCTCCCAAGTTTGAAGGAAGTAGAAATAATGGAAGTCACTAATCGTTCCCTCATCGAGTGCCTGCAGGCTGTGCAACAGGTGAGAGACAAATCATCTGCTCTGACACCTTCATTTTGGGCCTAACCAAGGGAAAGGGAACAGTCAGCCAACAACGTGCAACAAGGAAACTGGACATGGGTAAAGAAGCACCAACCTTACACCTTAGAACCTAGGTGAACTGGCCCATACCAAGTTATACTTACAACACCAACTGTGGTTAAAATAGTGGGGAGGGGGCCGTGGATTCATCAGTCATAAGGTAAAAAACAAGCCCTCCCTGAGCATATCCTGAAAAGATGGACACCCAGAAAGAAGGAAAATCCCTCAAAATTAAGGCTTTACAGAACTTAATTGTTTTTCTCCGAGTATTGCTGACAGCACCCAGTGTTTCCCCCAAGCACAAACACATCTGTGGACTGCTATTCTAACCTCCAGCAGTGAATATGTAACCTCTTATACTGGGTATGACCCCCTGTTTTCATTTTGATTTGTTTGATTTGCTAGGAAAAATTGGCATGCTGGATCCTTTAAAGGTAAAGGGCACAATGGGACCTATACTGGAATCCCGTCCTATGGGTGCGGAATACCCTCTATAGAAAGAAGGCTCCACACAAACCATGTCTATATATGCCCGGCTCATGGACTCCCTAACTGCCAAGGGGAGGGACATTATCATTGTGCAGCTTGGGGTTGTGAAACTATCATTTTCATGGTGGAAGCTTGTTAAAGATGACCCTATTATTTTTACAAGAATGAGACTCAAGTCGGAAGGGTTTGATCCCACTACGTGTATGGTTTCCAAATGTAACCCAATAAGAATTGGATTCAAGCGTTATTGGGTTCACTGGGAAAACATGGGTAATTCAACATTATGTAAATGATAGAGATCCCGGGACAACCTTTTCTATCCAGCAAAGTAAAATATGGCAACCTGCCATCCGTACAAAGGCCCAAACCTCGGGATAAATCCTGAAGAGCCACAGCTGGTGTCATTAAGATTCCTTTGCCGCACCCTCCAGACTCTCCAGTAACTTTCTGTTCACTGCCAGCCCAACTCACAGGGCCCTTCTCATTCAGGAGCCACCTCAAGGTTCTGTGTTTGATTCTCGGGATGCTGTATTCCAATGTACGAACTCAAATCCTCACCTCACAGCTGATTGTTGGCTTTGTCTGAACCCTGCTTCCCCTTACTATGTAGGCACAGGTACAAATAGCACTATTGGTACAGAGTGTAATCCAATTAGAAATGTTAGTGAAAAGGATTACACGAAGGAGCAGTCTATAGGTGATGTTAGTATGGACTCAAGTCTAAGCTCACTTTAAAAGATTTGCAAGGGCAAGGACTGTGTTTTTATTCATTTAAGTATCCCTTTAATATATCAAGATATCGAGATTTTTGCCTTCAAGCTGTTCCCATTGAACCAAATGGTGATCCTAATTTGTTATCTGCTCCAATGAGTACTTGCTTTACTTGTTCCACAGGACGAACACCCTGTCTCTTTTCCCCAGTATTAGTAGCGGACCCGGGTATTTGTGTGCTAGTGCATGTTAGTCCTCAAGTGTACCTGTGTTCTGGTGAAGGAGGTGTAGGGATAACTTTGGAATTTCCGGATGAGTTCAAAGAGCCCCAGTATTGGTCCCACTGGTAACAGGGCTTGGGATTATGGGATTAGCTGCAGTCGGGTCAGTTGCTTTAATACAAGGAAACTTAAACTATCAGACTCTTAGTCAGCAAATTGTTTTAGATCTACAGGGATAAAAAAAAAAACCTGTCTCCCATTTAGAAAGATCCCTAGACTCCCTTTTAGCAGTTGTGTTGCAAACCCGCCGAGGGCTTGACTTGCTCTTTTGGAAACAAGGAATGCTGTACACAGCATTGGGAGAAACTAATTCTATGCAAAGCATTCGGGAATCAATAAAGATAGATGAGCCCTGGTTAGGAAAGGATTAGAACAAAGAGTCAAGAAAAGAAATGGAGGAACCAATTGGTTTGAAAAGCTACTTAATTGGTCAGCCTGGCTAACTACCCTATGAACGGCCCTATACAGCCCCTAATCCTCTTCCAGCTAAGCCTCACATTTGGCCCAGTAATAACCAATAAGCTAGTGGCATTCCTTACACAGAAAGTACAAGCCACAAAACTCTTAGTGCTGAGTCCACCATACACTGGGCTGGCTACCGAAGATTCAATGATTTGAACTTGGCTAAGAACAGGAGAGAATGTAGCAGCTCTGGGCAAAGCTTAAATAGCCTTGACAAGAGAAGTCATTTTGAGCTTTCAGAAGCCATTATGAATGGTAAATAAACTAGCTATGAACTGCCAATGAACTGGCTGATACTGGGGAGTTAGGCTGTGCAGACGTAGCCCAAGGGAACGTACAGAAGGAAATGGATGTTCAGAAGGCTTGCGAGAAGGACCAGAGCAGTTTTGGTTCAACTAAGAATGGCTAACCACAATACCCCGCTTCTGAGCTCTGCCTGCTTGCACACCTGCACATTGCAAAAGTATAAAACCCTTTGGAAAATTAGACTGGGGGGCCGCTCAGTCTCCCCTCAAGAGAGCTGATGGTCTGGTCCCTGCGCAGGAAATGAAACTTGTTCTGCTGAACTTTCCGGCAGTCTGGGCAGTTTGCTGTCTGGGAATGGAGTGTAGCTACAACAGACACAGGTGGTGCCATTCTGCCTGAGAGTGGAGTCACGTGGCTGGGAAAATGGAGGCCACAGGTTGCAGCCTAGCCAAAAGCCAGCCTGGAGCCGGCCATCCAGCCAGAGTCCTGCCCAAACCAACAGGGTGGACGCAGGCGCCCCCAGGCCTGCTGCTTGCCGGAGCCGCGGCACAACACTGTGTCCCAGTCTTGGCACAACAGACTCCATTTTGAGTCCTGCACCTCCATCTTAGCTCTCAAGGCTGAACCCTAACCGACCTGACCTCCCCTCCCCTGCTCAACCCCAAATTCCTGGAACCAGCTCGTCCCAAAGCCAGAATGTTTTCTGAAGATATGGTCACTCCATCCTTCCTTGACATATAGATAAGATTAACGACCTTCTCCCTTCTGAAGCACCTGTGTGTGCAGATCCTCCCCAGCTTTGATCCTCCCCAGCTTGCCTGCCAACAGTGGGCATAAAAACACCGCCAGGATTCTTTCCCCCGGCGCAGCTTCAATAGCTCAATATCCTGAGTTGCTGAACCCGCCCGCAAGCTTCTCAATAAAGCCTGCTTCTAAAACTTCGTTAATTGGGTCTTTCATTCTGTTTTCACATCCAAATAGACCTTGTGTTTTGGTGCCAAAAACCCGGGATAGGTGTGTGGCTCCCCCCTTCTTTTGGGGTCCCCTAAGAGCCACCCATCTTCCCCAAATCTCCAGAACCTTTAGGCGCGGCGCTTGCCTACGTTCAAAATCAGTCTATGGCTGCCCTGATGAGTCTCTCCCTCTCACTCAGACCTTGTGAAAGAAAAGACTTGTTTTTCTCTCCCAAGTTGCCTGGCCCCAGTCCCAGCTTAACAACCACGCACATTGGCTTCCGACGGGCATTTTTGATTTCAACGTTCTACAGGACCTGGACAATTTCTGCAGGAGGACTGGTAAGGATTCTGAAGTACCCTATGTGCAGGCTTTTTGGGACTTGCCTTCCCGCCCTGACCTCTGTAGCCATTGTTCCGCCCGCCAAATACGGCTAGCTCTATCTCCTCAGCAGAAAGAACCTGCCATTCAAACCCCAGAAGAGCCAGCCAAGCTCCTCAGCGCGCCTCTCCCGCTGCCCTATCAGTCTCCCCCGCCCGCTGCGCCACCCCATCGCTCTCTCCTGTCCTCACCGCTTGCCTTTCATACCCGCTCCCACAACCCTCCAGCTGCCCTTTGTCCATTAAGAGAGGTTGCAGGTGTATAGGGACTCGTTCAAGTCCACGTCCCTTTTTCCTTAAAGGACCTGTCGCAGATAGAGACCCGCCTGGGCTCTTTCTCAGCAGACCCCTCTAAGTTTATTAAAGAATTTACCTACATTTCCCAAACGTATGATTTAACCTGGCATGGCATCCAAATTATCCTTGCTTCTACCCTTACTGCCGAGGAACGTACACAGACAAAAACCACGCTATCGACCCAAATGTCCCCTTGGGGGCGCATGCCATCCCAATAGAGGACCCCAGTTGGAGTTACCAGCCCGGCCGGGCGTCTGATCTTCCTTATAGAAACCTCATGCTCAGGTACCTCATTAGAGGTCTGGAAACAGTCTCCAACAAGGTTGTCAACTATGACAAACTGAGAGAAGTTACTGCTCTTTTTCTTAACCGCCTCCAGGAGGCACTCACAAAGTACACTCGTTTAGACCCAGGGTCTAAAAAGTGGGGCCTCTATTTTGGCCTCTCACTTCACCTTCCAGTCAGTCCCTGACATCAGAAAGAAAAGCTAAAGAAGGCTGAGGAGGGCCCTGAAACCCCTATACAGGATCTGGTAAAAATGGCATTTAAAGTTTTCAACGCTTGGGAGGAGCCAGCTGAGGCCACATGCCAGGTGAGGGTCCAACAGATGGTTAGCCTCCATTCCCAAGCCCTGGTAGCAGCCCTAAGGCCGGCAGGCAATCCCGTCCATCGCCACGCTCCCCAGGGGAGCCGGCACCTACCGCCAGGAGCCTGCTTCAAATGTGGCCGGGTAGGCCACTGGGCAAAAGTTTGCCCCAATCCCAAGCCTCCTACCAAGCCCTGCCTGCAGTGCAAACAGCCAGGCCACTGGAAGTCGAACTGCCCGACCCTGGCTCTGCCACCGGCTCTGCAAAGCCGAGGTGCCGAGATCCTGGAAACTCCAGACACATAGCTGCAAGGTATGGAGCTGCTGGGGTTCATGGACTGAAGAGGCCCTGGCTCCTCGACTCTGGTAACCCTCTCCGAGCCCAGGGTTGTGCTCCAGGTAGCGGACTACCTTCTCCATTTCGCCCTCTCACTCAGGCCCTACTTCCCCTTCCCTGGTCTCGGTTATGGGAATAGACAGGCCCCCCTCCCACTCTGCAGATCCTGTTACTGACTTAGCCCAACAACTTTCCCGCTCCTAGCTCAGTATGCTTTTTACCTCCCACTTACACTCCAACTTACACTGATCAGGAAAACACCCAGTATTGCTCTCTTCCTCAACAAAAATGGTGGGTACACAAATAGAACTTACTCATTCTCCCAAAGTTACAAGAGGAAACAATCATCACCAATATTCACAATTCTCCACACATCGGGCCAAAAGCTCTCTACACGTTTCTAACCCCATATTTCACCCCACTGGACTATGGAGTACTATCAACACAGTACATGCAAAATGCAACATCGGTGCCCTCTCCAATAGCCAGAAAGCTCAACACCCTCATAAACAGCTCCACCAGATGTAAGGGCACCTACTGGGACAGGACTGGCAGATAAACGTTACCCACATGCCAAAGCATACGCGGTTTAAATATCTCCTCACTATGGTGAACACATTTTCAGGATGGATCAAAACCTTTCCCACCTCCTCTGAGAGTGCAAGCATAGTCGCCACTCACCTTCTTCAAGACATCATTACTCGTTTTGGCCAGCCTGCTTCAATTCAGTTGGACAATGGTCCAGACTTCATATCTATGGTGCAGCAGGCAGTTTGTGCCTCACTGGGCATCTGCTGGAAAGTCCACGCAGCCTACCACCCCCAGTCTTCTGGTAAGGTTGAACGAGCTAACGGTCTCATAAAACAACAGCTCACCAAACTCTCCCTAGAACTGCAACTTTCTTGGCCTCAACTATTACCCTTTGCTCTTATACTCGCCTTGACGCAGCCCCTCAGGAGCCGTCCGGCCTCAGTCCTTTCAAAATACTCTACAGACAACCTTTCCTTTTCTCGCCTCTTCCTGCAACCGATTGCCCTCTGCTAGCTTTTTACCTTCCATACTTGTGCTTGCTCCACAACCTTCTTAGACAACACGCCAACTCTGCCATCCCTGAACCCTCTCTGACCTCTGCTGATCACCAAAAACCAGTGCATCCTGGAGATGCTGTGTTAATTAAATCCCTTGCACCCAAACCCTTAGCACCCCGGTGGAAAGGCCCTTACACTGTCCCTTACCACTCCCTCCGCAATCAAGGTTCTTAGACTAGATTCCTGGGTACATTTGTCCCGAGTCCAGATGGCAGTAAACCCTGACCATGGTTCCCAGTGGTCTGCTCAGTCTACTGGTCCTATGTCTCTCTGCCTCACTCACCTCACCAAGCCAGCCAGCTAAACCTAGTATAATTTCCCCTTTTGCCTGGCGATTTTACTTGACTGAAAACTATACCAATTACGCCTGCACTAAGTGTTATGATTATTTGCTGGCCACCGCTAACTGCCCACCCACAGGGGGCAGAGCACACATATACTTAAATTTCACTGATTTTAAAACGCTTCCTGTATGACCAGAAGGCAACTACCCAATGTGCAAAAAAGTGAATGCAGAAAAATGTAGGGTGTCCTTGGTCTTCCTGCCAGATACATTACCTTTCCCTTCGTCCCCAGGGATGATTCTACTACCATCAATCTAAATACACTCTCACAATCCCAGACCCCTGGGATAGCCGGTGGACATCTCCGGTTCCAGGAGCCTAGTGCACCACTCGCCGAGAGAAATTTCTGGACGCCAAACTGTATGTATGGAGGTCGCTACTCCAGGTCCAATCCACCATCCACCGTAATATTCAGATCCAAGACCTTCAACTCACTAACTAAATTTCTAAACCTTCTGAGTCTCCCTTCTCCTGGCTCACCCTCCTTCAGCAGGGACTGGCCATCGCCACTTTGCTGGACTAGGCAACCTCTCCACCTGCTTCATGTGTGCGGCCCTAGAACACCCTCCTCTGGTAGCAGTATCAGGTCCTGCCCTGTCATTTTCATCCAACGTAAAGACCACAAAAGCCATAACCATCCCCAACGTCCCTCTGTACATCCAACCAGAAAACACTCAAGTGCCCTTTTGCTACTCCAATCCATCGACACAGACATGTAATGTCACCCAAATCCCCTCCAAACCACTAACAGGGCCAGAAAAAATTTTCTTTTGGTGCAACCATACACTCACTATGCATATAAACATCAGTTCTACCTCTACCCGTCACTCTGGTTCCACAGCTCCCTATATACACTCCGGCTGAGTTCCAGGACAAATACATCCAAGTATATAGTCGTCAAACTAAAAGAGCAGTTTTTCTCCTGATAGCAGTGAGAATCTCCTTCGCCTCAGCAGCAATTGCAGTAGGACTCAGCGGCGGAGCCCTTGAACACTATCATCACAGCAGACAAGTTAACCGCATGCTTCCAGCTGGCAGTCGATGCCTCTGCCAAGTCTCTAGCCTCCCTGCAAAGACAAATAACCTCTCTTGCCCAAGTTGCCTTGCAGAACCACCACGCTTTACACCTCATCACGGCTGAAAAAGGAGGAACCTGCCTCTTCCTCCAGGAGGAAGGCTGTTATTATATTAATAAACTGGGGATTGTGGATACTAGAGTCCAGACCCTCAACAAGCTAAACCGAGTGCTGCAAAACAACAGATTCAGAACAGATGGATCTTCCTCCTGGTGGAACTCTTCTCTGTACTCCTTCCTAGCCCCCATACTAGGACCCATAATTTTAGTTATAATTTTGCTTTTAATTGCTCCTTGTCTCATCCAGCTCCGGCAAAGTCGACTCCGCGAAATTGCCCGTATAGCAGTTCACCAGCAATACCAACTTCTCCACCCTGTGCTAGGCCGCAACTGTCAGTACTCTGCCTGAAAAGCCCCTCCCCTTGCTTTTTACCCACTACCCACAGGAAGCAGTTACAGAAACGGTTACATCCCTTTTCCCTATAGGGCACAGTCTAAAATGTCCGGTCTTGGCACAACAGACTCCATTTTGAGTCCTGCACCTCCATCTTAGCTCTCAAGGCTGACCCCTAACCGACCTCCCCTCCCCTGCTCAACCCCAAATTCCTGGAACCAGCTCGTCCCAAAGCCAGAATGTTTTCTGAAGATATGGTCACTCCACGCGTCCCTGACATATAGGTAAGATTAACGACCTTCTCCCTTCTGAAGCACCTGTGTGCGCAGATCCTCCCCAGCTTTGATCCTCCCCAGCTGTGCCTGCCAGCAGTGGGCATAAAAACGCTGCCAGGATTTTTTTTCCCCCTGCGCGGCTTCAATAGCTCAATACCCTGAGTTGCTGAACCCGCCCGCAAGCTTCTCAATAAAGCCTGCTTCTAAAACTTTGTTAATTGCATCTTTGATTCTGTTTTCACGTCCAAATAAACCTTATACACTGAGCCTCGAGAAGGCTTTGGGAGTCAAAATCCTCCCAGCCTCCAGGGAGCAGCGTCCCAGCCCCCTCACAAATGCAGCCCGGGAAGGCAGGAGAGTTCCCGGGAAAGCAGGCACGTCATGTCCCGCACACCAGCAAGAAACGGCGCAAAGACGGACACCAGCAAGAAACGGCGCAAAGACGGACACCAGCAAGAAACGGCACAAAGACGGACACCAGCAAGAAACGGCGCAAAGACGGACACCAGCAAGAAACGGCGCAAAGACGGACACCGTGAATTCAACCCAACAATTCTCCCGAGGGTGGTGAGGTAAAAGGAGCCCAGAGGGGCCCCCAATCCGTGAGACCAACATGGGAGGGCCCACTCCTGGGGCCGGCTTACCTCATAGCTCCGAATCACACAGCACCGCTTCTTTTCGACCTCTCCGGGGACAGGTGTGCCTCGGTCCTCGGCTCCACGCGAGAAACAGCTCACGCTGAGGCCTGGTTTGGGATCCCCGTGAGTTTTATGAGCGGTTAGGGAGGCGTGGTCGATGACGTGGGTCGACCCCATTGGCTGAATTGTTGAATTGAATTCACCTGGCCTAGGTGAGCCAATGCAGGTACAGCCCCACCCAGGTATAGCTCCCCCTCCTGGCTGGAAACCTGAACTTCTGAGCATGCAGTGAGCCACTGCTTCATGAGCCGGTAGCTCGGAACTCTGAGCATGTGTAATAGGCCTGCCAGTCCCTATGCTAGCTCCCTAACAGGTTTTCCAGCCAAAGGTCTGCCTTCTGGAGCTGTTCTACAGAAAGCACTTAGTTCCTGACCCCTACGCATTCGGGGTAATGGATGCCCTCGCTTCCGTGCTTGCTTCTATGTCATTCTGGAATGGTCCTTGTTTCACAGGTCGGCAAGGTCAGGAATTCTGGGCTGGTTGGCTACCAAGCACAAAATAAATAGCCAACAGATTGAAATCTCAACCCCTATATTGGTTTATTATCGACCACACAAACTTGTCTTCTGGAACTTCCCTCCTAAATTTCTGAACCCTTGAACTCCTTGACACATGTACTTGGAAAGCAAGGATTCCAAACTCTGATAACCATATCTGACTGCTCCCCCAGTCCCTCTGCACTGTCAACCAGCAAAGTCGGGCCTCTCCATTTCTCAGAAGCTGCAGATTGTTATGTGACATCACCCTGTGTTTAAATGTTAGTGATTATGCCATTTAAAAAACAAATGTGTGAGCCAACTGGGGGTAAACAAGACTCGTTTCAAACACCAGCTCTGTCTCCTCTAAGGGCCGGTGTACAACTGCGACAACACAACAGTGGGTCCTGCTGGGTCTCCATTAGCATCTGGGAGGAAGGTTATTTATTACAGGGAATCCTACCTTTGTCCCTTGGTGTTAATTGCAGACTCACTGGGTGACGGATTGTATCTGACACGCACCACGTTTGGCGCAGCAAACACCAACACTTTGTCAAACTCCGTTTGGTATTGCTCCATCCCTCCATTATTCTCCCTAATGACAAAAATAATTAACACATTCATATAAAAGCACAGGATGAGGAAAGCTTTAATTTATGCATCTAGTTGAGGGTTATCCCTCTTATCAATATATGACAATCTAATGAGGCTTAATTAAAAAGTAGCAGTGAAGCAAATTAGGAAACTGAGGGATTGTCACGAGTCCTGGTTGTGACAGCATGTTTTGTGCACCATGGAAGATAACAGATTTGTCTTCTGTGGTATCTCATATCCATCATCCCCAAACTACCTTCTCTTAGGGGTAGAGAGAGCGAGCTTGTCTTTGAAAAATGTGCCTGGGTTTGGTAGCCGCTCACAGGATGGCAGGTGTAATGTATTATGAGAACTTAACAAGGCTCTGAGAAGACAGCTATTGGAAGGTCTGGCAGGAGGGCAAGGTAATGGCCCTGAAGCATTCAGGATCCAGAAGTCAAGTCAGAACTGGATGCCAGAGACTTTCTCAATCCAGCCCTCTTTGCCCCTCCCCAAGGCCAATACATTTCTAAGGGTTATGGATTCTACTTCAGAATCTTTCTCAAACCCAGGGCCCTCTTCACCATTATTGTCTAGACCTGGTCACCTCTTGCCTTATAAATAAAAATATAGGTTTATTGTAAGTCTGGGTCTGTTAGGTTTCTCGGGTGGGAAATGTCTCGGTCCTTGGCTACACACTGGAAAGAAATTCACACCAAAGTCTGGTTGGTAATCCGAGTGGGTTTATGTACATGAGAGAAGAAGGTTCCGGCGTTACACTAAACTGAACACGGGCACCCTCATGACACTGCACACTCAGCCCTGCTGAGTGGAAGGCAGAGAAGCAGCTGAAGGGAAGGGGCGGTGGTCTCCAGTTTCCAGCCTTTTAAGGGCTTTCAGCTGGGAGGCGTCAAGTAAGCTCTCCTGGCTTGGGCTTAGCCCGCATTGGCTTCCAACCTCCTGTAGGGGGGCCCCTAAGCATGGAGAGGAACAACCCCTTGTCTTGCTACCTAACCGGTCTACATTCCTGCATGGCTGCATTGAGATGGAACTAGCCCCTTTAGACAGCCTGAGGGGTTCACCAGGAGACACGGGCCCCAGTGTTCCCTGTGACCACCTTAAACCTTAAACTACTGTTGGAGTTTATATTACCTGTGTGGGTATGTGGGCATGGGACGTTTCCATGCCAGAGACCTGAAGTTACACAAATAGGCATCCAGAACAGAACTCATACAGGCTCTAATAAGATGCTCAGATGCTTCTCGCTAGGATGAGAATTTAACGAATTGTGTGTGAGCAGTTCAGATCTTGTAAGGGAGAACAGGTCAGTAGTGTATCCAGAGAAGAGAGCAAAAGTCAGGGGAAAGGGAGGGGGCCCACAGACATCTGTGCTCTGTGTTTGGCCACATGACAAGAAACCGGGTCTCCTTGCAAAAGAAAGCAGAACAGCAAGTCCCTCAGAACTACGACATTTTTAAACATGACCTATACAACACTCGGCTCTGGGAGGCACCTTGGAAAACCATAAAAGCCCTAAAAGAGGGGCAAGGAGGAAGCCCAAGTCTTTGATTTTCCCTGCTGTGCTTTCAGTGTTGAAATGTCTGTGCACGGAGTCTTTGAAATTTCAGAATCAGAGAGTGGATTCACAAGCCAAGCTCCTGCTTTATTCTTCAATGTATTTTGGCCCAGCTTCTCCTTGGTGAGACATGTAACAGAAATTCTGGACTTAGGAGCCACTTGGTCCTTGGACACTAGGAGATTTCAGTTGAATCTGAAACAGGGCTCTAACCACCAGCTGGACTGGCCTAGGAAGCCCAAGTATTCAGTCTCCCAAACACCAACCTCCCGTTGCTCTTCATTTGCCTCCACCTTGTTCAGCTTTAGTTGTCCGTGGAAGCGTTTGGCACCCATCTGATGCTTCGGAACCCAGAAAGGAGGAAAGGTAAAACTGGGATTCAAATGAAACAGACTTAAGCAGGACCATAGCCAAGATGTGTCCAGGGCTCCTCGCAGCATTTGTCACCTTCATTTCCCTCTTCGGACTCAGACGTGGCAAGGTTCAGAAACAAGCTTTACCAGAAAGAACAGCTGTGAACCCAGCCTGCTTCCAAGTGAGAAAAAGCCCTTTACCCATGAGTTCCTGAGGTCAGCCCAGCCCTGTGCGTCCCCACCCCTCCCAGAGTCCCTGGCTCTCTGGCGAAGCATTAAAGCAAGTGGAAGCAGAGATTTGCTCAGAATAAAAAAATCGTTTTTCACAATAGCACGGCACGTTCTGGATGGCAATCACGGCTGCACAAACCATATCCGTCCTCCAGTCATAATGTTGGTGCCAAATGACCACGCACATACATTGTGTGGCGAGACTCAGAGCCTATTCCATTTGTGGTCAATTGTTTCCTCCCTCTCCATACTTTGCACTTAGGAGACATGCTCTCTGGAGGTGGTTGAGGCTTGTCTTGTCACCAATAATCATCTCCTACACCTTCCTTTACAGTCACTAATTTGATGTGTTCACTCAAAGAAATGCCAATAATATGAGGTTTCAGAGGAGAGCTCCTAGAGCTCCCCCAGACAACAAGGAGGCCGAGTGTCACCGTCATTATCCTGAGCTGGGAGGGGGCACTAGTGTTCTGGAAGCTGGGGATCCGTCACTGCCTTCCCACCGCACAGACAGAGCAGGTGCTGGTTATAATTGTCTAGACGTCCTGCCATGCTGAGTTGAAAGTCAAACCCATAAACGCTGCCCGACTACAATAACACTGGAGTACACAGACATTTCTAGATCATTGCTGGGTGAAAATATACTGAGTGGAGTTGGATGAGATGGCAGCAAGTGCCTAAGGAGGGGATGCTGTGGGAATACCAACAAGATGAATGTCAGTCGCCGTTTCCTCCTCTCGTCTGCTTTTTCCCCCCTTTCTTTCAGGACCAAAAGACATGACAAATATGTAAGGAAACAAATTTGTTCATTTTTAGAGGAGTCTCCCACCCCACCCCACCCCCATCCAACTCTGGCCTCCTTTGAGCAAGCCAGTAGAACTTTTTTTTTTTAAAACCTGGCTTCTACTATGGCAATTTCCGGAGTTGCTATGTGGCTGTGTTTAAAAGTCGCCTTTGGGATCCAGAGCACAATCCTTGTATCAAAGGCATTCTCCCAGTCCCAAATAGCAATGCGACCTCCTCTCAGAAGGTTGTTCTTGTTTCTGTAGACCCATAAAGGAGTTCAAGCTGTTGATCTTGACCGTGGTTGTCGAGTCAGCCTCTCATGGGCACCTCATGGGAAGCAGAGCAAACTATGCCAGTCTGTGCTATCACCAGGTCTGGGAGGGGAAGCCAACTGTGGCGGGCCAGAGGTCGATGTGTGGATGGAGATGATCAGGTCTTTCGTCCTTATTCTATTTCAGTCTGGAAACACCACATTTGTGAGTGGTGATACTGAGAGGGTTGTGGGAGGGTGGATTGGAAAGAGGGAACTGATTACAAGTATCTACATGTGACCTCCTCCCTGGGGGACGGACAACAGAAAAGTGGGTGAAGGGAGACATCGGAGCGGTCAAGAACCTGCCTTTTCAATTCCTCCATAGGGAGGCATGGTTGACGGTCATGGTCAACCCCAATGGCTGGATTGAATTCACCTGGCCCAGATGGGCCAATCCAGGTGTAATGCCCACCTAGGTGTACCACCCCTTCCTGGCCGGAAGTTTGAACCTGAGCATATGTAATGGATGACCCAGTCCCTATGCTAAACCACCTAATAGTATTTGCAAGATGCCAAGCACCGTTCTAAGCTTTTTGTGTATAATAATTCAATTATTCCACTAAACAAGCCTATGTGTGGACTCTATTTGGCCTCCTTTTACAGATGAAAAATCAGTGGCACAGGATGATAAAGTCATGAGCCTAGGACCACACAGTGAGGAAGTGGGAAGGAGATATTTGGACCCAGGCTGCAGAGCCCATGCCTTGGGTGCCTACAGCTGCCATGTAGGACACAGAAAAGCATGGAGCAGACTCGGCGTAAGACATTAGGGAGTTGGGAGGACTGTAGCATGAATGTATGTGCTATGACTTCATGAGAGTAGCTGCTACTCAGATCCAGAAGAGAATACAAGCCTTTTGCAAAAAATATTTTTTCCAAGAGAGGGTGGAAAACTGCATCTTGTGCGAAATCCCCCCAACCTGCACATGTGCATAGCTATTTCAGAAGGTTCCAAACAATGTGTGCTGTGCGGCAAACCAAACTGAGCTCAGGAGGAGCTGGTCTGTGGGTTATGTTAGCCAGAAAGTGAGCAGTTTGAACTCACCAGCCACCACTCCAAGGGAGAAAGAGGAGGCTTTCTGCTCCCATGGACTTACATCCTTCGAAGTTGCAGGGAGCATTTCCATGCGTCCTATGATTAGGATCTCAGAGAGTGAGGGTGGAGTTGGTTGAGACCTGTCTTCAGGGCATTTCCCAGAAGGGCTTCCTGCAGTGGCTCTGCCTTCAGGAATGTCTGATGACCTTGAGGGCAGCAAAGTCCTAAACACACTCGGGCAGTGGTTCTCAACCTTCCTAATACAGGTCCTCTTGTTGTGGTGATGCCCCCCTCCCCCAACCATTAAATGATTTTCTTGCTACTTCATCACTGTAATTTTCCTACAGTTATGAATTGGGTGAGCCCTGTGAAAGGGTCATATGACTCCCAAAGGGGTCGCAACCCACAGGTTGAGAACCACTGCACTAAGGGTTCCCCTCCCGGGCAGCCCTACCAGTGTCTGGTGTGCATAGTTCTGTGAGGTGAGGGAAATGGACTTAGTGTCTGCTTCTGGGGACAGTTGATGCAGGTGGGCTTTCTCCCTATGTCAAATCCCTCTCGAGCCATTTGTCACCACAACAGAGGGAGCCATGCACAAAAAAGCAAGAAGAGGATGCAGCACAGCAGGACAGCAAGCAGAACAATGATTGAATAAGCACAATTCACTTCAATCATGAATCGGGTGCCCTTGAGATGTGAAGAAGACCCCAGTCTAGTGACATTAGATCAGGTTTAGGGATTGAGTGAAGGGACCCCTCTTGGCTCCCCTCAGCCCCTATTTTGCTTTCCCATTGACCCTGACCCTTGCATCGTGATTGGTCCTTATTCCAGCATGATGGTTGGTTTCATAACCACGGCATATGGGAATGTGTTAGTCGATAGGTTATACAGGCACAGCCTCTGGAATGGGTAAGTGAGGAGGTGATTTGGGCTCGCTCATGCAGACCTCTAGTTGTCCTTGACATGACTGGTAGAAGGGATCATGTGAAGTGATTTGAGATCGGCGTTGAGATCTGATAGGTCATGCAGACTTCTAGCTGATCCTGGCAGTACCCTATTTTAAGGAAACAGAATGTTTGGCGTTTAAGTCGTATTTGAGCTTAAATTTTGAGCAATAGGCTGTGGCTCACAGTTAGAGTCTATGTGGAGACCCTACATCCATTTTGAGGGGCCACAGATTCAGCCACCATTGAGTTCTTTCCTACTGCTGACTGGCAGTGGAAAGTTTGTCCCTCAGGCAGTGTGCTTGCGTCCACTCCCCGGGCCAGACTCAACGATATATGGTAGTGTGCACATCCCAATGAAGGTCCCGCTCATGCTCTCACAGGCCCTCCTGAAACTCCATGAATTGATCTGTCTTCAGTCACAATTTTGTGACAAAGTTGTTTGTTTTCTATGTCTTATTTAAGTTTTCAGGAGCCCAGGTGGTAATGCTGGATAGTGTTGGACTATTAAGAGCAAGGTCGCTGGGTCAAAGCCACTAGTCATTCCACAGGAAAAAGATGAGGTTATTGCTTCCTGTAAAGGTAGCAAGTTCAGGATCCCTACACAGAGTCACTATGAGTCAGAGTCAGCAGGACAGAATGGGTGTCATTTTATTTAAGTCACTGTGGCTGTGGGTCCTTCCGACACCATTGTGGTCTCATGCGGATGCTGTCCTTCATCCAGAACAGCAGTTTGTGCCTTTGTCTTGTGTAAAATTTAGCAAAGGAGTTCCTAATAAAATATAGTTGAATTGGGAGTCATTTTCCCCTAAAAACAAAGTAAATACATAAATAGAAACGAGACTATGGTGCTAATAACCAGTTGGAGAGTTGAGAGAGCTGAACTCTCAATCCTGATAGAAACCCATTGTGACTGAGCACCTGCTCAAGGTCATCCACAGCCTATGAGGTTGAGCCTATGTGTTGGGGAGTACTTGTGTACATAAAGTTAACAATTTATCTTTCTAAAGCTTCTGTCTAAAACTTACTTTAAATAATAAGTTTTCCCCTGGGATAGGTAAAGTTCAGGGAGTTTAACACCCTAGCATCCACCCCCTATCAGCAATCATCATGTTAGGGCAGAGGAGGCAAATCACACCCACTACCCAGGGAGCACTGCTTCCAAAAGCACATTGCCTGTGCCGGGGCAGAGGGGAGGTACCCGGACCAGAAATGCTGACAGAGTGGAACCAGAGAACTCAGCCCCCAACTTCCCGAGGGAGCAGCTGTGATGGTTCACTTCTGGATGAATATGTTTAAGCAAAGGCCAAGGGCATGACTTGGGCAGCACGAAAAGCAGATGTGCAGAGGTTGTTCACTGCATTCCAGAAGTTCACACACTCTCCGGAGGCTCCTTGGCTCAATGGCAGGAAGTCATTGGTGGCTTCCACCTTCAATCCCAAAAGGTCACTGCCGTCCAGTGGATTCCAACCACAGTGACCCTATATGGAGTTTTCAAGACTGTAAATCTTCATGGGAGCCAGCAGTCTCATTGTCCCCCTTGGGACAGGGAGCTAGCAGCCCGTTTTGCCACCAGGGCTCCTTCCTCTCTAATTCTGGATCCAGTCCCTCCGAATATCCTGCCCTGCACTTTTCTAGGCTTCTTAAATGCGTTCCACGCAGCTTATTTTAGTCTGGGTGCATTCGAGAAACAAATCCACAGAAAAACTTATGTATAAGAGAGTTGTGTGTAAAGGGTGAGTGCACATCAAGAAAACATGCTCGTATGTGCTTATGCACCCGCTTTGTCTTCAGCGATCATGTCGGGGTAGGCTGGTGTGCTTTTTCCATGTGGGCTTTGTTGTTTCTTAGCTAGATGGCCCCCTGTTTATCTTCCAGCCTTTAAGACCCCAGACGCTATATCCTTTGATAGCCGGGAACCATGGTGCTTAACTACTACACCACCAGGGTTCATTAGCATGTGACTTATCACCTGTCAAAATAGCAGGAGACCAGGTTTCTCCTTTGTGGCCACACCAGGTACTGACAGAACCAAGAACAGAGACACATTTATATATCTTGATTATCATTTGCATATTATATGCCAGGAATCCTTGGAAGTGTCTTGGAATTGTTCTACTCTGGTTCAAATTTCACACACCCTCCCAGTTTCCATACTTACTCTGCCAAACCCCTAGTAACTGATTTGCACCTCCTATCAACTTGGGGAAAAGACCCTATGCCAGATATAGAAGTGGACATACTTGGTACCCAGAAAACCTGTTCAGTGTTTTGAGGGCGGCTCAGCAAACAAAATGGGCACAGTGATTAAGCATTCAGCTGCTAACACAACGGTCAACTCTCTAGTGGTTCTGAAAGAGAAGGGTATGGTAGTTGACCCCCCAAAAAAGTTACAAACTTGGAAACCCTACGGGTATTTGTATAGGGTCGCTATGTGTTCCAATTGAGATGATTGTCATAGGTTGGGTTTGGTTTAACCCGTCTTACTGAGGAGACTCCTTCTTTACACGCGATCAGTTACTTTAGAGGAAAAAGACATGCCTGTCCCAGAACAATCCAAGGACTGGTAAAGGCAACACCCACAAAGACACTCCCTCTGCCTGCCTAACTCTAAAATGCTGCCCATAAAACACTCTGCCTGGTAATATCTGGGCAGCACACTGGGGAGGTGCAGCAAATGTGTGTTGAATGTATGAGGCCATTTCATAGTTTGGCTGCACGATCAGGGTGTCTGTCATAAAGCCGATCTCTTTGACTCCACCTCTCAGCAGAGATGAACACAGGCTTCCCGTTTTTTTTCTCGACAGTCCTTGTCAAATAAAAGTTCCTTGTAGATCAGTAACTTGCCACAGAGCAAAAGATATGGGAAGAGGCTCATCTTTCTCCTGGCTGTGAAATAGAATGGCAAGCCCCTCCCTTCAACACACACACACACACACACACACGCACGCACACACACGCGCGCACACACACCCCTGCCTTACAACTACATTCGGTTGATTAGCAAACAAAGCTCTACAACCCAACTATGTGTTTTTCTTCTCCAGAGGAATGACGGACTTACATACCCTGCATTGTCTTTTTTTAATGGAATTGCCCCAGTTCTCCTCACCTTTCCTTAGATAGTGCAGTGAACTATTAGATGACTGCAGGTATTGAAAACTAGTACTGATTTCCAGTTTGTGTCACCTTTGGCTTTGAGCACCCTCCACTTCTCTAGTAAGCTTTCCATTGCTTTGGGGAAAAATTTCTCTTTCTGAATTTATTAAGTGAGGGGGGAAGGGTAATAATTAATGTGCCTATGGAGGACTACCCTTCATGACCTAAACTCATTAAGGGGCAGTGCCTGATGGAGCATCAGGTTGGAGGAAGGCTTATTAACAACCTGCATTATACAGATGACACAATTTTGCTGAAAATGAGAAGGACTTGATTCACTTGCTGATGAAGATGAAGGATTAAAGCCTTCAGTTTGGATTATGACTCAATGTAAAGAAAGCCCAGACCCTCACAACTGGACCTATTGATAACATCATGATAAATGGAGGAAAGATCGAAATTGTCAAGGATTTTGTCTTGCTTGAATCCACAATCAATTCTCATGGAAGCAGCAGAGAAGAGAACAAATGACACATTTCACTAGTCAAATCTGCTAACGAGACCTCTTTAAAGTGTTGAAAAGCAAGAGATTACTTTGAGGACTCGGGCGGGTTGACCCAGGCCATGGTATTTTCAACTGTCTCATATTTATGTGAAAGTTGAACACTGAATAAGGAAGACCAAAGAAGAATAGATATATTTGATTAATAGTGATGTAAAAGAGTAATGAATGTACCATGGACTGCCAAAAGAACAAACCCATCTAACTTGGATGAAGGACAGCCAGAATGTTCCTCAGGGCAAGGATAATGTGACTTCGCTTTAACTTTGACATGTTGTCCGGAGAGATCAGTCCCTGGAGCAGGACATCGTGTTCTGGAAAGTAGAGGGGCAATGAAAAAGAGGAAGGCCTTCAACAAAAGGGATTGACACAGTGGCTGCAACAATGGGCTCAAACTTAAGAACAACTGTGAGAATGGTACAGTACCTGGCAGTGTATGATTATGTTGTATGTATGGTCACAATGAATCCAAACCCTCCCTATGACACTGAACAACAACAACAACAACATGACTGAATCCTCTGGGAGGACTCTTGAATGTGAGAAAAATGGAACGAAGCCAGAGGAAGGATTGGAGGATGTCTTAAGTTCCTGTCTTAATCTCCTTAACCAAAAATTATCCAACAAGTCAGTAGCCTTAAAACACTTTTCCCACTGCTTTGGAGCTTACAGGTTCAAATTTGGGGTGCGACTCTAGGTCAGGGTCCTTCTTTGTGGATACCAGAAAGTTCCTTGGTATTCCTCGCTATCTTTCTCCCCGTACTGTGTGTTACTGGGTCTATCCTGGCCTTTAACTCAGAAGTGTTTAGGTTTAGGCTCAAGCCTATTCTCGTATGGCCTCATTTTTTTTTAACATTTTATTAGGGACTCATACAACTCTTGTCACAATCCATACATATACATACATCAATTGTATAAAGCACATCTGTACATTCTTTGCCCTAATCATTTTCTTTTTTTACATTTTATTAGGGGCTCATACAACTTTTATCACAATCCATACATATTCATACATCAAATGTATAAAGCACATCCGCACATTCCCTGCCCCAATCATTCTCAAAGCATTTGCTCTCCACTTAAGCCCTTTGCATCAGGTCCTCTTTTTTTTCCCTCTCCCTCCCCGCTCCCCCCTTGCTCATGTACCCTTGGTAATTTATACATTGTTATTTTGTCATATCTTGCCCTATCCCGAGTCTCCCTTCCCCCCCTTCTCTGCTGTCCATCTCCCAGGGAGGAGGTCACATGTGGATCCTCGTAATCAGTTCCCCCTTTCCAACCCACTCACCCTCCACTCTCCAGCATCGCCCCTCTGACTGACCCATCTCCTCTTCTAAACCCCTCTATGAGGGGATCTCCAGTGGCCATATGGCCTCATTTATATTACAAAAGAACTCCCTTCTTTTCAAACAGGATCATGTCCACCAAGGCTCAAATTTCTCACATATTTTGAGGGGGCTACAGATCAATCCATAATGGTTCTTTTGGGTAGCTGTAACAAATGGCTACCAATCGAGTGACTTAAACAGCAGGCATCTGTTCTCTCACTTTTCTGAAGGGCAAAGGGTTAAAATTAAGGTGTGGGCAAGATTCATTCCTTCTGAGAGCTCTGAAGGAGAATCAAAGTAGCCTCTCTCTGCTTCTGGTCACTGCTGCTAATCCTTGATATTTCTTGGCTTATAGATGCACTGATCCAATCTCTGCCAGTGTCTTCACACGGGGTCTCTGTGTGCCCACTCCTCTTCTTATAAGAACACACCAATCAGTGCATGTAGCATCCATCTGAAATCTAAACCCAGAAAGATGGAGCTCTTGAAATCCTTAACTAAGCACATCTGTCAAGACCTCCTCTCCAAGTAAGGCCATAGCCTCAGGTTCCATGTGAACATGAATGTGTGTTTGTGAATGTGATTTAATGTACTACAGAGGGCACGCTTTGGCCTCACGAGGAGTATTTCGCCAGTACCGGCTTCACAGCCCTGAGACTTCCCAGGCATTTGCCACATTTTCTTGTCTTCCCACCATTTATCCATCATTAGGCCTTTTCCCCTAAGTTAGTCAAGCATCAGTTTCTGTCACTTGTGATCATGACCCTCCCTCCCGCCCAGGTCACAAATTTAAACTGATACAGGCAGTTTCTTTAATGAGCACTATGTTATCCTGATTAGCAAGCATTGCTAAGGAGGGAGGATGAATCAGTGAGAACCCGCTTGCTTCATCTAGCTTTGGGGGCAGTCCACAGAGGATTGATCCCTGAGCCACTAACGAATTTTGCAACTCTCACAGAACAATGCAAATAAGTAAGATCCACATCTGCTGAACACCATCATGAGGTCAAACTGTGTGTAAATAAATGCCTGTTTCAAGGAGCGAGTAAATCCTAAGGTAAGGAGTGACACGGCTTTGTTGGCATAAACCCAGCAAGGCATTATGGGTCGGATATTAATGAACTCATGCTCCTGGGCCTCACAGAGCCCCAGCTCAACTGCTTCAGCTTGTTGACAAACAAGCACTACCCGGAGAGAGCACTACCATTTCGATGAACAGGGTTGGTTGGGGATGATGCTTCCTAACTTGCATTTTAATACAAATTTGATGCTTCATCTGAGCAATGTGGAAAGAGCATTCAGATAAAAGAGAGGGACAAACATCAAGTGACCAGAGGATGAAACTTCTATCTAATCTGTGCCCACTGGAATTACTTCGTGGGAAGGTATTTTTTGGTGGTGTTGGGTTGTTCCCCTACCTTGCTCCAAGCCTTCCTCCTCATGCCCACCCCCACCCCAGCATACATCCTACTGGGAGAATGTCTCTGAATAATGAAGTTTTAATAAATGAAACTTTAATGAGCCTGATAGTCTGCCTAAGACCCCTTCAAACTGTAGTCTTTCATTTGTATTCTTCCATCCTTTTGGAAGAAATGAACCTGATGGCAGGTAGTATGTTTCCTTTCCAGGATGAGCTGATAGAGCCTCTCGCTGCTGCAGTGGGAGGTGAAACATTAAAAGGCCCTTTGTGGCCATGAGACATGCCCACTATCCAAGAGACACTGGGCAGGTTTGCTGAAGCTCCTCAGAATTGACTAGTGGCCCTGGTCCACCCATCTCAACCAACCCAGTCTTCATTTGCACTCCATGCCCTCTCTGAGCTCCAAATGCATGCTTCATTTGAGGATGACAAAGCCTCTATTTTCTGAGAAGATGCGCAGACATGTGAACTAATCAATGCTCCCCCTGTCCCCATGGAGTGTGAAATTCTCCCATCATGACCCACCAGCTTCCCTGGAAATTCCTGTCTTAACTCAGGCACTTAATATCATTGGTGTCTCGGCTTCCTTCCTTCTTGCACATCCCCCAGGCATTAACTGTCATCCTTCCTCTCCCTAAAATATACTTTGAATCTATTCACTTCATGCCATCCCTACTGCCCCAAGGTGTGTCTTGCATTGACTATGAAACTAGATTCTGTATCCATTTTCCAGGCTGTCAAAACAAAGCATCGTAAATCAGGTGGCTTTTAAGAACAGTCCACCACCTGTCTATCAGTTCGTGGTGCAGTGGTAGCTAGAGTGTTGCTGTGAAATTGGAAGCCGTGCCACCGATATGACAAACCCCAGAAGGGTCAGCAACGATGGGCAGGCTTCAGTTGAACCTCGACCCTGTGGTGCTCAACCTTCCTTTAATACAATTCCTCATGTTGTGGTGACCCCCAACCATAAAATCATTTTCCTTGCTACTTCATAACTGTAATTTTGCTACTGCCATGAATCGGGTGACTCCTGTTAAAAGGTCGCTGGACCCCAAAAGGGGTCACAACCCACAGATTGAGAACCACTGCTCTAGCCTAAGGCAGACTAGGAAGAAAGACCTGGTGATCTACTTCCAAATATTAACAAATGAAAGCCTTATGGGTCACAACAAAATATGGTCCTATAGAGTGCTGGAAGATGAGCCACTGACCTGCACACAACAGCTACAAAAATAGACTCAAACACACCAACAAAGGCCTGCTGAACTCCAAAGCCCTAACAAACCCACTGCCCTCAAGTCCATGCAAACTCATAGCGGCCCTATAGGCCAGGGGCGAACTGTGTATTAGTCTGGGTATGCTAGAGAAAACTCGAGGGAGACTCATGTGTATGACAGAGAGTTGGTTGTTTTTAAAAATCATTTCCCTATTATTTAATCATTTTATTAGGGATTCATACAACTCTTATCACAATCCATCCATCCATCCATTATAAAGCACATTTATACATTCATTGCCCTCATCATTGTCAAAACATTTGCTCTCCACATAAGCCCCTGGCACCTGCTCCTCGTTTTTCTCCTCCCTCCCCACTCCCCCCTCCTTATGAACCCTTGATAATTTTATTGGGGGCTCATACAACTCTTATCACAGTCATTCCATCCATCCATCCATCCATCCATCCACCCATTGTGTGTCAAGTACATTTGTACATGTGTTGCCCTCATCATTCTCAAAACATTTGCTTTCTACTTGAGCCCTTGGTATCAGCTCCTCATTTCCCCACTTCCATCCTCCCCCCCTCATAAATTCTTGATAATATATAAATTATTTTGTCATCTCTTACACATCAAACATCTCACTTCCCCCACTTTTCTGTTGTCCGTCCCCCAGGGCAGAGGTTTTATGTAGATCCTTGTAATCGGTTCACCCTTTCTACCCCACCTTCCCTCCACCCTCCTGGTATTGCCACACTCACCACTGGTCCTGAAGGGATCATCTCTCGTGGATTCCCTGTGTTTCCAGCTCCTGTCTGTACCAGAGTACATGTTCTGGTCTAATTCTACCTTATAAATCCAGAGAGATAGTTTTATATCAAACAGTAATTGTACATTAAGAAAACGTCCCAGCCCAGTGCAGATCAAATCCATAAGTCTGATATTAGCCCATATGTCTGATACCAATCTATACATTCCTTTTCAGACCCATAAAACATGTGCAGTGATGCTGAATGCAGGATAATCACAGGCCAATGGGTGGAAAGTCTTGTGGATCCAGTGGCATTGTAAGCATCTCAGTGCTGGCAGCGATCTCTCTGAGGCTTCTTTGGCTTCAGAGGTCTGGTCGCATCCATTTGGCTTGCCTTCTGCAATGTCTCCCAAGGAGTAGCAGAGAGAGAGAGAGAGAGAGAGAGGTGTCTTCCACCTCCAAGGAGGAAGTACCAGATTTCTCAGAGTTCTCAGGAGAAGGCTATGCCCACATAAAAATCTCACTGACTATCTCCAGATTGGCAGCCTACACTCCACGCCTACACTCCTAATCCTTAACTTGACACAAGATTAGGTGACTACCACAGGCTCCTAATCCATAACAAGCCCATTTATTTTTTCCCTGCATACCGACACCAATCCAATACCCAAAGCTTTATCCAATGGGTAGAGATCTACTTCTAAAACATGAATATAGAAAAATCGCTTTTGCTTGAAGGCTCTCAAGAAATGCTCAATGAAAACTCCATTCCTATTATCTCACCTCCCCCAAATTAGTCTTCTTCTGGGCTTTTAGTCACACCAAGGTCTCTCCTTCCCCAAGGACTTTACATGCACTGTCATCTCTTCCAAGCCCTGAAGTGCCAAGTTCAAAGTTCCAGTTAATCTCCCTGATCCTGAATTTTAAGAACTGTGTGTGTGGGAGGGAAGGGGTTGGGCTGTTTGTTGAACTGCTGGGTTTTGGAGCCATTTGTTATGCAACCTCATTTTGTCAATGACTGGTTAATTAATGCAGCATTCATTTGCCCTTCTTCCACATACAGCACATGGCTTCTATCTTTGGGATCACTCTTCCACCATGCTCCATCTCCATGCTTCTGCTGGCATTGACCCAATCTGCCAGCTCCAGGCCTGGCTAGTCAGGGCATGACTTTCCTCTGTCCAAAGGGACTGGGTCAGACTCAGTATGTGACTCATGCTAGGTTAATGATATCTAACCCTAAAAGTGCCCCAGAAGCAATTACCCCATTGCTAATGAGTCCATTTTGAATCATAGAAGGCCCCTGTGGGGTTTCTCAGACTGTAAATATTTATGTGAGCAGAAAGTTCCATCTTTTTCCCTATGAAGTAGCTGGTAGGGTAGCACTGCCAACCTTGCAGTTAGCAATCCAATGCTTACCTGATAGTACCACCAATGATTAGAAAGGAAAAGAGCCTCTCTCTAATAGAATTCCTGAGCTTCTAGATAAAACTACAGCTGTCATCAGGAAGCCTGCGTGAAACTCAAAAGGAAACAGCACTGAAAGGAAAAGGTTCAAACTCTGATGGTATCAACTGAGTGCCAGAACCCAGCTATTCTTGATGCTCTGTCCCCAGACCTACAAATTCCATAAACCTACCCATTAATTCCTTCTCCTGTTCCTTCCCTTCTCATGCCCCAAGGTACTTTGACTTAGCTTTGAAGGCACTCACAACTTCACGGGTTCTGCCTTGCACAGGTGTCTGCTTGCTTCCAGATCAGTCCTGACATTGTCCCTATCTTTAGCCATGTTAGGCTTGAGTCCTAGAGCTTTCCTTTGCTTGTCTCCCCATTGCTCTTGTCCTATGAAGTCTGTGGCTTTATCTTTAAGTCTAAGTCCTGCCCTTTCGCTTTCGTAGAATTCTGTCTCTGTATCTTGGCTCGTGGCAGGTTGTGTCCTTCAAAGATGACTGTCCTAATGTTTCACATCGCACATTCTCTTGTTACGAGTTTGTGTTCACTTTTCCAGAAACAGGGCCCACTTTCCCTCTTCCTTGCATCTTGGCAGGCCTTTGACTATGGCAGAAGTGTTGCTCTGTGACTTCCACCTGGTCGTATTGGGTTGTTCACCATTGGGACCCTGTCAGGATGTTGCAAGGAAGACCAGGCCAAATGAAAATGTCACATATAGGGTTCTTCTTGAGCTCCAACCAATAGAAGTATCAGTCGTGTGAAGGAGTGAGTCTTAGGAGAGCTGCAGCCTCTGTCCTTTGAGCTACCCCAGCTAATGCTTGATGAAGCCAAAACTAGTGTTCTCACTGTGCTCTGCCCAGATTGCAGATTTGTGAGCAAAATTGATATTATCATTACTTTAAGATGTTATTTGTGGGGATACTTTCTGTTAGCAGCAGATCATCAGAATACTGCCTAATCAGACTGCATTGCCAGTTTTACTCTCTCTCTCCATATATATATATATACACACACATATATATCTATATATCTATATACAGATATATATATATATATATGTATATATATCTCCTCCACTCTTCTGTCAGTTGGTTGTCCTATAATGGTTTGTGTATTGTTATGATGCTGGAAGCTCTGTTACCAGAATTTCAAATACCAGCAGGATTGCCCATGGTGGACAGGTTTCAGTGAAGCTTCTAGACTAAGACAGACAAGGAAGAGGGGCCTGCCCGTCCACTTCCAAAAATTACTGAAAGAAAACCTTATGGAGCACAAGAGAACACTGACTGACTAATGTGTTTTGGACACACTATCAGTGGACAATTGCTAGAGGAAGACATCATATTTGTTGATATAGAGGGACATGGAAGATCCTTATTGAGGCAGATTGACCTAATCGCTGCAACAATGGACTTCAACATTCAGGAATGTGTGACAATGGTGCAAGATCAGACAGCACTCCATTCCATTTCATATAAGGTCTCCATGGATCACAGTAGACTTGATGGCACTCTCTATATGTTTGTCTTCAGTGACTTCCCATAGGGCTGCTCTGCCTGGCAGCCTCTATTCTTCATGCTTCCAAATGGGGAGCACAACAGGTCCATAGTCACTGATATTCCCCTCAATCCCCAGGTCAAGTAAGGAGGCATGAAACTAACTATGTTGTTCTCTTTGCCTTGTCTCTCTTCGTTTTACCCTCCTCCAACAGGGCTAGAGGGGTAAATACTTACCTTGCAGTCTAGAAGAGAATTTCTTCCACACCAAAATCTTCTCCTTCCTCAAAAGGCACATACATGCTTTTCTCCTTGTTTTGAATTAAAATGGCAGATGGGATGGTAGGAAAGAAAATGAACTACTCTAACAGAATGGCCAAACAGATTTACCTTCCACATAAGAACGCAAATAACTCCTCAATCTTGTTATAGAGTCATGATATGATGAGCTCCATCAAAGCAGAGTAGAACACCACGGAGGTCAGACCAGAAAGACCATATTGAGTTGATTTTGTATGAGAGATTCTAGTTGCTAATTATACTTTTCATAACAGACAGATGGCAGGTTTAGAAGCCCAGACTTAAAATATCTTTATCTAATTGCCTGCCTAAATATATATTTGCAATATGGTCCTCAAAGGGAATACTTTCTTTACCTTAAATTCCCTTTCTTTTTCCCCTCTTTTATGTAATTTTATTGAAGTATCATTGATGTACAATAAACCATATTGTGTTTTGCTCTTTGAGGTTTTTAAAAAGAATCATTTTATTGGGGGCTCCTACAACTCTTATCACAATCTATACATACATCCACTGTGTACATTTGTTGCCATCATCATTCTCAAAACATTTGCTTTCTACTTGAGCCCTTGGTATTAGCTCCTCATTTCCCCTCCTTCCCCCTTCCCCCTCATGGACCCTTGATAATTTATAAATTATTATTCTGTCCTATCTTACACTGTCTGACATCTACCTTCACCCACTTTTTTGTTGTCACTCCCTCATGGAGGAGGTTATATGTAGATCCTTGTAGTCAGATCCCTCTTTCTACCCCACCTTTCCTCCATCCTCCTGTTATTGCTACTCTCAGCACTGGTCCTGAAGGGGTCATCTGTCCTGGTTTCCCTGTGTTTCCAGTTCCTATATGGACCAGTGTATATTCTCTGCTCGAGCCAGGTTTGTAAGGTAGAATTGGGATCATGATAGTGGGCGCGGTAGCATTTAGGAATGAGAGGAAAGTTATATGTTTCATCGTTGCTACACTGCATCCTGACTGGCTCATCTCCTCCCAGCGACCCTTCTGTAAGGGATTGTCCAGTTGCCTACAGATAGATCTTGGATCCCCTAACTGTATGCCCCCTCATTCACAATGATATGATTTTTTTGTTCTTTGATGCCTGATCCCTGATCCCTTCTACATCTTGTGATCACACAGGCTGGTGTGCTTCTTTCATGTTCACTTTATTGGTTCTGAGTTAGATGGCCACTTGTGAACCTTCTAGTCTTTAAAACCCTAGACTCTTTATCTTTTGATAGCTAGGCTCCATAAGCTTTCTTCACCTCATTTGTTTATACACCCACTTTTTGTCTTGAGTGATTGTGTCGGGAAGGTGACCATCATGGAATACCAGTTCCTTAAATTCCATATCTATAGGCTTAAGTCTTACCCACAGGAAACCTATTTTTATTTTATCCCTGGAACAAAATCTTGCAATAATTTTCTCTTTTTGGGTAAGTCCATCCTCAATCACCTATCCTTTAACATTTACAAGAATTTATCTGTAACCAACCCCATTTACATAATCTCATTCATGCTATTTCCACAATATGCTAATAACCCTATTTTTTAGAATTGGCAGAAAGCATCAGCATCAATATCCCATTGCCACTGAGTTGATTTCAACTCATGGGTACCCTATAGGACAGAATAGTATTGCCTCATAGGTTTCCAAGGCTGAAAAAAAAATCTCTTTATTGTGAGTTGGGTGAAGGTTTACAGAATACATCCGTTTTCCATTTGACAGTTCACACATATTTTGCTTCATGATATTGACTGCAATCAGCTCAACGTAATATCACTTATCGCACTTCCTCCTTGTATTTCCTGTTTCCATTCCACCTTCTTTCCTGACCCTTCTGAACTTTATCTTTGAATAAATTATATCCTTTTGATTCAAATGGGTGATTAGTGTTACTTTTTACCTTATAGATCTACCTATTGTTTGGCTGAAGATTGAGCCAAGGGAGTGAGTTCAGTTCCAGATCTGAAGGTGCCCAAGGACAACAGTCTTGTGGGTTCCAAGAATCTCTCTCTGAGCAATACCCCTGAACTTTTAAAATAAGTTTAAACTTTGTTGCACATATTTCTCCTATTCTATCCCAAAATTCCAAAGCAAACTCATTATCATTGTGTTGAAGCTGACTCATAGAGACCCTACAAGATAGAATAGAACTTCACCCTTTCATTTTCCAAGGCTTAAATCTTTACCAGAGCAGACAAACTCATATTTCTCACATGGACCAACTGATAGGTTAGAACCACTTTCTTTGTGGTTATGAGATCAATGAGGAGTCCACTCTGCCATTAGAGCTCGTTAAGAATGCGATCCAGGATCCCCTAATGCTATCCCTCTCAGATCAGTTGGTAGTGGTAATTAATGTAAATCTTAAGGGGGTCAGACTGCCACATCGTAACTCTTCCTTGGGGAAGATGGTGGGTTTGAACTGCTGATTGATTAGCCCTTAAGTGCTTAATTACTGCCTAACCAGGGTTCTCCTTAACATCAGAACAGTGGACATTTATTGGTTTATCTTACTGGTCTCTGTTCCCTAAAAATTGCACTTCATCCACAGGGTTTTCTTCCACAACACACAGCTGCTAGTGTTTTTGGTTTGTTTTTCCACATGACTTCACCTTCCTGGTCAAAGCTGATTTGTCCATGGCTAAACACACAATGAAAACATAGCCATATTTGCACACTACAAAATTTGAAGTGAGACAGCAAGCTATTTGTTGAGTTTTTTGAATGACTGAAGTCTAAAAGGAAGTGTTATGATACAGGAAACAGTGAGTTTTGATGCCCAGGATCTATGCTGGGGACCCAGTTGGCACTCCGAATGACTATTCAAAGTGATGGTATGAATTCTCCTCTTCCATGACCTACACATATAATAGATATAACCACTAAGTCCATGATTTGAGAAATGTCTTGTGTGATTGAGTTTGGGTTCCCCATAGGATTAGATCCTGAGACAAAGGTTTTAATTAAGCCATTTTTGGGGGAGATATCAATAAGGAAATGGGAAATAGAAAAGGGAAAGAAGGCAGCCAATGAAAAGTACATTATCAAACAATTTAAAATTGTGAGCAACTGGAGGTTAATCTTACTGGAGACACTGTAGAAAATCCACTAGTTATTCTGCCCAGAATGTGAGGGAGTGTGGCTATTTGTCCAACAACTCCTATGGGTCATTGGTTAAGGGTTACTCCAGGAAGCAAGAATTAACTCCACAACCTCCTAAGCCATGCATGCTCAGGTACAGTGGTCTACAGAAACTAGAGAAAGCAAGAAGAGAGATGTGCTGCCCATTCGGAATTAGGCTAGCATGCCAAGTTGTCAGACATGTCAGGTTCTTGAACTATCAGAACTTGAAAGTCATCATGATCCTGTGAGATATACCACTGGTATTTCAAACACAAGCATAGTTACCCGTGGTGGAAAATTTTCAGAAAAGCTTACAAGCTAAATAGACTAGAAAGAATAACCTGCCAATCTACATCTGAAAAAAATAGTGGTGTTTGTGGAGCACATTGATAGCAGTGGAATATTGTTTCATATAGTGCAGGATGATGAACCCCTCAAGTTGGAAGACACTCAAAATATAATTGGGGAAGAGCTGTCTCCTCAAAGTAGAGTTGACCTTAGTGATATAAAGTTTTCAGGACCTATATTTGTTGATGTGGCAATGACTCAACATGAGAAGAAACAGCAGTACTGCAATAACCACTAACAAGAAGATGGGATGCATGAAATATGGATCTAGAAAAATTGGAAGCCATGAAAAAATGGAACACATAAAGCTCAAACACTCTAGGTGTTATTGAACTGAAATAGACTGGTATTGGCCATTTTGAATGTCACAATAATATGGTTTACATACCAGAGTAACAAATTTGAAAGGAATGGATGACTTTCATGTTAAAAAAGAGAATGTTTCAACATCGATTCCAATGGTCACCATTGTTAGGTGTAGGATATATTAAACTTACAAGGATGAATAATTAATAAAGTTATTATTCAAATTTACACACCAACCACTAATGCTAACAATAAAGCCATTGAGGATTTTTACCAACCTTTTCAGTCTGAAATTGATGAAACATGCAATCAAGATTACTGATGACTTGAATGCAAAAACTGGAAACTAAGGAGGAGGATCACTAGTTAGAAAATATGGCCATGGGGATGGAAGCCACATGGGAGATCTCATGATAGAATTTTCCAATAAGGGTGGCTTATTGATTGAAGATTTATTTTTCAGGGATGTAAACAGTAACCATAGACATGGATCATGTATATTGGATAGAAATACACAGGAATTAAATCAACTATATCTGTTGAAATAAACTACTATACATACTCGAGTATAACCCAAGGCAACTAATTTTACCCCCCAAAGCTGGGGTGCTTTTTCAGCATAAAAAATGTGCAGAAAAAAACTAGGCTTATACTCAAGTATTTACGGTATAAAGAAGTTTAATATCATCAGTCACGAGACTGGAGACCAACTGTGGAAAAAACCATCAATGGCAAATTCAACTCGAATTCAAATAAAATTAAAACAAGTCCCCAAGAGTCAAAGTATGAATTTGAGTATATCTCATCTAAATTAGAGGATACTTCAAGAAGAAAGTTGACACATTGAACACAAATCACCTGAGATGATACGAGTTCTGCAATAATATCAAGAACATCATAAATAAAGAAATTCAAAGATAATTAAAAAGATAGAAACTAAAGAAAAGACAAAACGGATGTCACCTTGAATGTGGAGTAGCTGAAGCCAATGAAAGAAATGATGAAGTACGAAAAAGAGAGGGAGAAATATAGAAATAGTTGATGAAGTAAAGACGCTGAATAAAGAAGCTGAACATAAAATTTCAAAGGGGAATTCAAAAAGATGGAATAAAGAATTATATTAAAAGGTGCAAAGACCTGGAATTAGGACAGCAAAAATGAAAAGCATGTGCATTTCACTAGCTGAAAAAATTGAAGAGATTCAAAATACAGAATTACACAGATAGCATCAAAAGAAGATGAAAGGGATTCACTGACCACATGAAGCCCAGGCTCCACAGCGCTGAGTCCAGAAGACCAAGATAGCATAGGGTTCTCACTGCAGATTGCTCTGAAAGTGCTCACAGTAGTAGGCCCTGGATCAACTGGGGAAAATGTAGAACTCAAAATAAGAAGACTAACATTAGGATATGACCTCACCTCCATGGCTCAACTTTCAGCCCCCAAATAGGAGACCTATACTGTCAACGATGTACAATTCAGAGCCCAGCATTTGTCAGGGAGTTACTCAGAAGGCAGGAAGGAATGGGAACGAAAGACCAATGGAAACGGCAAAAAAAGGGAGGGAATAGAAAAAGTAGTATTGCATTGTAGGTATTGCAATCAATATCATAAACCATTGCATGAATTGTAAAGAAAATCAATATACTCTGTAGATTTTCCCTCACATCACAATCAAAACAGTGTAAAAAGAAAATAAGTCATATGACCGAGTACACTGGTAGATCTTGCTGAAGACCAATTTCCAGTGTTAAAAGATGTCACTTTGAGGAATAAGGCACAGCTGAGCCCTAGTGGTATAGTGGTTACAAACATAATGCGTCAGAACCAACCCAGTTGGGTTGCTCAACACAAGATCAGCAGTTCTGCTCCCATAAAAAGTTCCGTAATTGGAAACCCACAGGGATATCTCTCCCCTGTCCTATAGAGTTGCTAAGGGTTGGAATCAACTTGATGGCAGTGAACTGGATGTAAGCCAGGCTGACTAGAGACACAAATCAAGTGACACTCATATATGTGCAATAAATAGTTTTCAATCAAGAAGTCATTATAGTATTTCTGTTTCAAGGAAATATCCCAGGCCAGTCCAACTCAAGTCCATAAGTCCAACACTAGCCCATAAGTTCCTTTCCAACTTACACAGTTACATGCAATGATGCAGAATGCAGGGATGTCAAAGGCCAGTGATTGCAATGTCGTGTGGACCCAAGGTCGATGGAAGCATGGCAAGACTCTGGCAGCTCTCAACGTGGGCAGGAAGCAGTCAGGTGAATGCAAAAAGAAGGGGAGGTTCCCAGGGCCCTCCTTATGAGAAGGCCATGGCCACAAAGAGGCACCATCAGGCTATGGTGTGATTGACAGATTGGATACCAACCTTACACTTTTACATATCTTCAAACTGACATAAAATTATATAACTATCATACTATGGCATTTTCAATCACTTCATATGTACTTGAAAATGGACAATAATTATGAGAGATAAAATAAAAGTTGATGCCTTTGAATTATGATGCTGGTGAAGAATATTGAATATTCCATGGACTTTCAGAAGAAGGAACAAATCTTTCTTGGCGGAAGTAGAGCCAGAATGCTTCCTAGACGTGAGAATGGCAAGACTTCATACCACATACTTTGGACATGTTAACAGCTGAGCATAGTCCCTAGAGAAGGGTATCATACTTGGTAAAGTGGAGTGGTGAAAAAAAGAAGAAGGTCCTCAATGGGATGAACTGGCATACTGGCTGCAAAAATGGTCTCCAACTTTAACTGTGAGGAAACAGGCTGTGGGTGCTATGAGTTAGAGCCAAATTAACAGTGTCTAACAATGACAACTCCCCTCCCGCGCCCCATCTGTCAATTTGCTGCACTGTGGTAGCTTGTGCTTTGCTGTGATGCTGGGAGTTAGTCCACTAGTACTTCAAATACCAGGCAGGATCACCCACGGTGAACAGATTTCAACACAGCTTCCAGACTAAGAACTGACAGGACGACAAAACAATCAGTCCACTTCTGAGGGATTCACCATTGAAAACTTTATGCATAGCAGTAAAATATTGTCTGATATAATGCCAGAAAATGAGCCCCTCAGATTGCAAAACAATCAAAATATCACCGAGAAAGAGAGCTTCCTCAAAGTAGAGTACACCTTAATGATAACTCAAAACCTCACAACAGGAGCTGGAGATAACATCATAATAAATGGAGAAAATATTGAAGTTATCAAGGATTTCGTGTTGCTTAGATTCACAACTAATGCTCATGGAAACAACAATCAAGAAACCAAATACCATATTGCATTAGGCAAATCTACTGCACATAACCACTTTAAAGTACTGAAGATCAAGAATTTCACTTAGGATTAAGTTGCGCCTGGCCCAAGGCATGGCATTTTCCGCCACACCTTATGCATGTGAAATTTGAACATTGAATGAGAACGACTGAAGGAGAACTGGTGCATTTGAATTAAGGTACTGACAAAAAAAATACTGAAAGTACCATGGGTGGAGAGAAGAACAAACAAATCTGTCTGAGAAGAAGTGCAGCTAAATGTTCCTTAGCAGATAGGATGGCGAGACTTCATCTCATGTACTTTGCAGATGTTATTAGGACAGACCAGTCCCTGGAGGACATCATACACATTACAGTGGATGGGTTGCAAAAAGAGGAAGACACCCGATCAAATGGATCGAGACAATTCCTACAACAATGGGCTCAAACATAACAAAAATTTTGAGTATGGGGCAGGACCAGGCAATGTTTCATTCTGTTGTGTAGGCATTATTATGAGACAGAACTGACATGAAGGCATCTAGCAATAAAGTGTACTAAAGCTTCTGGCACCTTCATTTGCTGATGGATTATAATTCAAAATGAGAAAAATCATTGCAACCATTCATTAATAATCAGAACATGAAACGTGCAAAATAAGAATCTAAGAAAATTGGAAATCATAAAAAACGGAATCTGACCTATAAAGATCAATATCCTAGGCATTGGTGAGTTGAAATAGTCCCTTTGAATCTTAAAATGATAAGAATGACTACGCTGACAATGACAAATTCAAAAGAATGTCTCTTTCATCCTCAAAAAGAGCATTTCTAGATCTATCTTGAAGTGCAATGCTGCCTGTGACAGAATAATATCTATCTTCATACACAAGGAAGGCCGGTTAATAGAACCATTATTCAAATTTTCTCACAATCCACTAAAGCCAATGAAGAATTGTACCAACTTCTTCGGTCTGAAATTGATCACACATGTACTGAAAATGCATTAATAATTGCTGACAATTGGAATGCACACATGGAAACAAAAAGGAAGGAAGAGTAATTAGAAACTATGGCTTTGGGGATCGAAAAGAAGCTGAAGACTGCATGAAAGAATTCTGCAAGAGCAATGACTTCCTCATTGCAAACACCTTTATTCAACAACAGGAGCGGCATATATACATGTGGAATACACAGGAATGGAATTGATTAAATCTGTGGGAAGACATGATAGAGAAGCTCAATATCATTGAGACAAAACAAGACCGGGGGCCAACTATGTAACAGACTATCAATTACTAATATGCAAGTTCAAGTCAAACCTGAAGAAAATTAATGTAAGAACGCAAAAGAGCCCAAATACAGCCTATATTATATCTGTGGTCGGCTGGGGTTTCTAGAGAAACAAACCAGTGATACTGATACATGTAGAAGAAGGAAATTTATATCAATAAAGAATTTTACATTAAGAAGTCCACACAACAAGACACCCCAGTCCAACTCCAGCCCATAAATCAGATGCAAACTAGAGGCCCTTCCAGACTCATGAAGCTGTTGGAGGAATAGCCCAAGAAACAGGAAAACCACAGGTTGGTGGAGGCAGAGTTGTGAGAATCCAAAGTCAACAGGCATTTGGCAGGCCACAGACAGCTCTTAGGGTCAGCAGGTCTCATGGTGATTGCCATCCCAAGAAGCCAGATGTAGGATCCAGGGTCTTTTCATCAGGAAGAAAAAGAGTGAGCCCATTCTCCACAGTCTACTTATAGCTATGAAATAGGTCACACCCCCAAAGAGACAGTGACCTGCACCTTCTGAAGATCCTGGTAAAGCTAAATTGACACCAAACCTTACTATCACAATATCTCACCTGAATTTAGAGCCTATCTCAAGAATGGTTCGGACATATTGAACATTAATGATCAGCTACCAGAAGACTTGTGAAATAGCATCAAGGTCATCAATCTTTTTTTGTCATGTCACCTGTGGCTATTTATTTATTTATCATAAATCATTTTATTGGGGGCTCCTCAAAAAATCATTAATAATACAGGAAAGAAAGAAAATACTACAGTGCATATCAGAGGAGACTGTGAAACTTGCTCTTGAACCTAAAGCAGCTAAAGCAAATGGAAGAAATGATGAAATAAAAGAGTTGAACAGAAAAATTTGAAAGGCCAGCTTGAGAAGATAAAGTAAAGAATTATATTGTAACGTGTAAAGACCTGGAATTAGGAAAGCAAAAGGAATGAGTACAGTCAGCATATCATAAATTGAAAGAACAGAAGAAAAAATCCAAGCCTTGGATTAAAATGTTCAAGGATTATTTATCACACTATTGAATGATGCAGGGAGAATCCAAAGAATATGGAAGGAGTGTACAGAGTTTCTGTTCCCAAGAATTAGTTGAGGTTCTACTAGTTCAAAAGGCCAAGAGGAAGTTGAAGCTGCCATGTAAGCATTAGTGAAAAGCAAGGAAGGGATAGGAATGGAAATATTTCAACACGCTCATGCAGTGATAGTCCATGTCAAGAAATTTGGAAGATAGCTATCTGGCCAACCAACTGGAAGAGATTAATATTTCTGTCCATTCTAAAGAAATATGACGCAACAAAATCTGCAAATTAATTTAAAATAACATTAATATGACATGCAAGTACAATTTTATTGACGATACCTTTAAAAGTAGTTATAGCAATATGTCAACAGGAAGCTGCCAGAAATCCAGGCTGTATTAAAAGAGGGCATGAGGCAAGGTATATCAATGCTGATTTCAGATGGACCTTGGCTGAAAACAGAGGATACAAGGAAAATGCTTACTTATGTACTATTGACTATGCAGAGGATTTTACTGTGTATCATAACAAACTTTGGGTAGCATATGAATACATATGAGAACAATGGGAATTCCCGTACATTTAATTGTGCTCCTGTGGTACCTGTACATAAACCAACAGGAAGTGGTTCGAATAGAACAAGGGGATAGTGCGTGGTTTAAAATCAGGAGAGTGTGTGTTGTGGTTATATCCTTTCACCATATGTGTTAGACAGGGTTCTCTAGAAAAACAAAACCAGGACATTTATGATTTGATAGATAGATAGAACACGAAGGAATATAACAGCTAATTAGTCCACATAGCAGTACAGAGGACTCAGTTTAACTCACTTCCATGCAACAGTAAATATGGCAGTACAGCCAGGCAGCAAACTGCAGAACTAGGTAAGGCAGTCACACACTGGTCTGATCACCAGAGAGCAACTGAGAGATAGGTGTGGCTTGCTGAGCCATTTATCTCTTTGCCCACGAATCAAACTGTGAACTTATTAATCCCACATGTTCTTATTGGCCAGGTTGGCACTATAAACCTACCTATCTATGACACTGTACTTATTCAAATAATCTGAGAAGCTGCTCTGTATGAAGAAGTTGAGGCATCTGGATTGGAGGAAGAATCATTAACAATCTGTGTTATGCAGATGACCCAATCTTGCTGGCTGAAAGTCAATAGGCCTTGAAGTACTTACTGATAAAGCTCATATAGTACACCTTCAGTATAAATTAGTCTTCAACAGTAAGAATACAAATGTCTTCTCAACTTGACAAATATAAAGCCACAACATCATTACAAATAGAGAAATGTAGCTAAACTCTATTTTCATTGGACCCACAATCAATACTCACAGAAGCAGCAGTCAATAAATCAACGTATTTCATTGGAAAAATCTGTTGTAAAAGACCTCTTTAAAATGTGAAAGAGCAAATGTTTTCTCTGGGGATTAGCAAGTTATGCCTGCTTTTAGCCTTGATATTTTTAATCACCTTAGATGCATGTGAAAGGAGTCTTAATTTCAGTGTCTGGTGGGGTTGAATGACTAACAGCAAGGTTGGTGGTTCAACCCACTTGCTGCTCCACAGAAGAAAGAGGAAGCTATTTGACCCTGTAAAGATTTACAGCCTTGGAAACCCTATATGGTCACTATGAATAAGAATAGACTTGATGGTAATGTGTGACATATGCATGTGAAAGATGGACCATAAATAAGGAAGACTGAAGAAAATATGATGCCTTTAAAATATGATGTTGCAAATAATATTGAATATACCATGAATGCCCAGCAGAACAAAGAGGTCTGTCCCGGAAGAAGTACAGCCAGAATGTATTTTAGAAGTGAGGATGGTAAAACTCCATTTCATATACATTGAACATTGTATCAGGAGAAATTAGTCCCTAGAAAAGGACAAAATACTTGGTAGAGCATCATCAAAAAACAGGTAAACCCTGAATGAGATGGATCAACACAGTGGCTGTAACAATAGGCTAAAATATGACCATTGTGAGGATGTCACAGGACTAGAAAGGCTTTTATTCTATTGTGCATAGGGTCACTATAAGTGGCAGTGCGTGAGTTTTTGTTGATTAACAACACTGGGATATGAGCAATGTCCCCATGGCATATGCTAAATTGTCACCATGCTGGACACAGTTGATCTTTGTGGCTTTCGAGGGTAATTATTTAGAGGGTTATGATAACACTGAATTTTTTTCTGTGTATTCAAACTATTCCATCCTAAGGTTCCACAGATCTATCCAAACCAAGCTCACTGCCATTGAATCAATGCTAACTCATATCGACCCTACAGCACATGGGTAAAATTGTACCTGTGAGGTTCTGAGACTGTACCTCTTTACAGAGTAGAGTCCCATCTTTCTCCCAAAGAGCAGCCGATGATTTCAAAATACCGACCGTGCAATTAGCAGCCCAATGTGTAACCAAGAACTATTCAGGGAAGCTAGAGGGAGAGCATGAAAAGAAATGAGTAGTTGAGGTGGTTGGATGCACATCCATCCCTTTGTTCTACTCTCTATGACTTTTTCTGAGTTCATTCAAAATGTAAATTAAGACACAAAATAGAATTCTACCCAACCCTGCTATATGCCTAAACAGTATCCATTTTTCTCATTCTTACTACTAATAGAAGCTCAATTTTGTTTAGGGTGATAATGTACCTACTTAAATCGCTCACTCCTAGGCTGCCTTGCAGCTATGCATAAACATTTGACCCAGTTTGGGCCAAATATGTGTAGGTGAAAGATACTGAGTAGGACTCCCAAGAAAGTTTTTGTTGTTGTTTAAGGCAAAACACTTGTCTGGCATAACCCATTTCATTTTTGTCCTTGGCTCTTCTGCTGTCATGCTCCCTAGTCAGAATATTGAAAGATGGGAGAGTCACATAGGCTACATGAGTTTGGCAGACCAAAAAGCATGCATTCTCCTATATCCAAGATGAGTCCCTGAGCAAATACGCCAGACCCAGGCTACCTATTTCAAGACTTACTATTGTATAAGACAAACCCCTGTGTGGTACAAAGGGTTAACACAATTCACTGCTACGACAAAGATGCCTTGGAAGAAAAACCTGGCAATCTACATTTAAAAATTCAGCCCTTGAAAACCTCATGCAGCACAGTTCTACCCTGAATCATATGGGGTAACTGTAAATCAGAATCAATTCAGTGGCAACTGGTTTGGTATTTTTGGTGTTAATATAAGAAAAAATAAGCTTTTGTGATTAGACCACTAGAGTCGGTTTGTTTTTTCCCATGTAGCCAGATGCAATTTGGACTGATAGAGAAATAATTAAAAGAATGTAGAGTTAAGTAAGCGTAATGATTATGGAACTAAACATTTAGCAATGGGCTGCTAACCTCAAGGTCAGTAGTTCAAATGCACCAGTCACTCAGGGGGAGAAAAGTGAAGCTCTCTGCTTCTGTAAAGATTTACAGTCTTGGAAGCCCTATATGGGGTTGCTATAAGTTGTAATCAACTTGATAGCATTGTATTTGTTTGAGTTTGGTGACTAGTATGTAAGCTTTGAGGGGGTAGTAATAGATACTTTGAATACTATTCTTAGCACTATAGGTATTATGTCTTTTGCAAATGGGTAAACGAACAAAAGCGATATTCATTTTGTGTTTTCTGTAGTTTGCCTTATTCTTCCAAGAAGATTCCTCAAGTGTTAAGACCCAGTCTTCTCTGGCATACTTGAATAAAAGAATAACTGATAGACACAGACTTGAACCCTTGCCTGTGTGATCTTGGGTGTGTCACTGTTTTTCAATCCATTTCTCATCTGTGAACTGGGGATTAAACACGTAGCCCACAGGGTTGTTTTGGAGATTCAGAGTAATGTGTGTGTCTTGGATTGAGTGCCCTTGCATGCCGAGATTATTCCTCAGGCCTGGGTGCAGGGAGTCTATTTGAGATCTGATGGCAGGGAGTGGGAATAGGAAAGCAGACGCAAGACTGAGTTAGGGGGAGAAGCAATCACAATGGGAACGGGGTGTTGAGGCTTTTAATGTAGGATACAGGGGCTTGATTCCCCCAGGACTTCTGAGCAACATGGGTTCTGTCCTAGAATTGTCTACCAGAAACAGGAGGCTGGGCTCTTCTTCGCCTGTAGTGGTGTTGAGCATTCCTCCTAGTAAGGTGACCTCTCCTACCTTCCTGGGTTTGGCTTTCCATGCCTTTGAAAAGGCTTCGAGGCAGAAGGACATGCAGAGCTGCGTGCTGCACAGTTGTGATAAGACACCATTTCAGCAGGAGCCTGCACTTACATAGAGATGTTCGCCACTGCTATGATGGATATCAGGAGGAGCCCTGGAAGTGCAGTGGTTACAAGTTGGTTTGCTAACTTCAAGGTCAGCAGTTCAAAACTACTAGCTCCAAGGAAGAAAGATGGGGTTTTCTACTCCAATAAAGAGTTGTAGTGTTTGAAACTCGCAGGGTGCAATTGTACACTGCCCCACAGGATCGCTATGAGTCGGTATTGACTGGAAGGCAGTGAGATGGTGTCAGAGATGGGTCAAAGGAATGTGGCATGGCAACCCTAAGAATCTGCTACAGAACCATAAAGTGCCTGGGATAGATGAGTTTATTGTGCTTGACCTTTTAAAACCATCAAACTGGAAACAGTTAGAAAGACAAACATACCAAGTGTCATTGGAGATCCGGGGAAAGCAGAGAAACACTGCTAATGATGCAGGTTTGCTGTACATCGATCTGGCAGAGATTAGTGAAAGCCCATTGATTGTACCCTAGGACCTAGTGAGCCCCTCCTGGGCGTACAACCAAAGAAGCACAGGGAGCCATTGATCCCTCCGCCCTTCATTTAACTGCACGTGTGTATCACCCAGGTTGGCACAATCCACGAACTAAATCCACATTTGTGAACCTGGCACCCGTTCAAAATTCTTTAACCCCAACATGGAATTAAGTAACATCAGGACCTTAATTCAAAGCCTTATGGAATGTTCCCCCATTCCGAAAGTTTGTAAGCCAACTGCTCTGTGCCTTTATACCCCTAATTTTAGCTATTCACTTTATGTATGGCCCACTAATATAAAACCAGTGCTCAGAGGAAACAATCATTGCTCGCCATGAAGAAATCTTCATTCTAATAGGAACCTTTCACAGTCTGTGTCCATCGGCAAAATCAAAGCCGGACAGGCCGTGCATAACGTCAGCACTCTTAGGCACCAGTTCACAGTCTCCAATATCGCCCTCTGGTGGGCTTCTGGTCGACCCGTGCCGGCTACCTCACTCAGCCTCCACGGGGTGTCCACCGGTCACCTTGCTTGTAGACCATGGGCTCTCGCCACTATTCAACAAGTTGGGCTCCTGTTGCGACGTGGTGAACATTCCTCGAGTCACCCTTGTGTTCCCCTTTACAGGTAAACAAATCCACAGGTATCCGTGCCCATACGCAAGCAATCCTGTTATTGCTGCATTTCTCCGACCTCCACACCATATGTAGATCCACGGGGACACCCAGCAAGCAATTCAGCCTGCTCACAGGCTCTCTTTAACACACACTCCCAGGGAGATGTTTTCTCCCTACTCCCAGATTTTTTTTTTTTACTTCTGGCCAAGTCTTATGATTCCTGAGTACACCAAAGAACTGGTGGGCATCTATTTCACTGCATACCTGTCTTCCCAGAGGTGGTCAAAACCCAGCTAAAGATCACCCCGTTTTGGTGGCTCAAGCAAATGGGCTTACAAACTTTCATTTTTCCCCCTTACCCTAGTTTCCCCAGAAAACAACCGAGTAAAGGGTGGCTTTGTCTGACCTCTGGATCGACAAGGAAGAAGAATTACCATGAGGGCAAGGTCAAACATATAGTTACTCTCCATCTTAAGATGAGTTTTTCCATTGCCCCACTGCTGGGTATCCTATTTGTGACTCTGGCTGTCGTAGAGAAACAGGGGCACAGAAACACATGTCTAAGTGAGACTCATATATAAAGGTTAAGTATTCATCAAGCAGACATCCGAAAGCAGTGTGGTCCAAACCCCCAAGTCCGACATTAACCCACATGTCTAACAACAATTGCAGTGTCCTCCTCCATGTTTCAAAACAGATGACATGTTGCTGGCTGAAGGAGGAGAGACGAGGCAGTGAATGTGTAAGCAGAAGAGCGTGGGCAGTGGATATGTCAGCATATCTCTACACGGCTACTCCAACAGCCCGGGCTTCCTCTGGGTAGGTGCATGTGTCTTCGGCTCAGGGACGTCTGGCCGGAAAGGAGCCTTGTCAGCTAAAGCAGGGAACAAGGTGAGGCAGCTGCACCCTGCTCCCATGTTCAGAAATGAAGAGACCCAACAAGAATGGCAATGCTCAAGGAGCCATTGATCCCTCCGCCCTTGATTTAACCGCACGTGTGTATCGCCCAGGTTGGCACAATCCACGAACTAAATCCACATTTGCGAACCTGGCACCCGTTCAAAATTCTTTAACCACAACATGGAATTAAGTAACACCAGGACCTTAATTCTAAAACTTATGGAATGTTTCCCCACTCAGAAAGATTGTAAGCCAACTACTCTGTGCCATCATACGCCAAATTTTAGCTATTCACTTTATCTATGGCCCAAAATATAAAACAAGTGCTCGGAGGAAATATCATTGCTCGCCATGAAGAAATCTTCATTCCAATAGGAACCATTCAAAGTCTGTGTCCATCGGCAAAATCAAAGCCGGACACGCCGTGCATAAAGTCAGCACTCTTAGGCACCAGTTCACAGTCTCCAATATCGTCCTCTGGTGTGCTTCTTGTCGACCCTTACCGGGGACCTCGCTCAACCTTCATGGGGTATCCACCGGTCACCTTGCTTGTAGACCATGGGCTCTCGCCACTATTCAACAAGCCTGGGGTCCTGATGCACATGGTGAACTTTACTCGAGTCACCCTCGTGTTCTCCTTTTCAGGTAAACCAAATCCACAGGTATCCGTGCCCATACGCAAGCAGTCCTTTTATTGCTGCATTTCTCCGACCTCCACTCCATATGTAGATCCCCGAGGTCACCCAGAAAGCAATTCAGCCTGCTCACAGTCTCTCTTTAACACACAATCCCTGGGAGATGTTTTCTCCCTACTCCCAGATGTTTTTTTAACTTCTGGCAAAGGCTTATGGTTCCTGAGTTCACGAAAGCACTGGTGGGCATCTAATTCACTGATTAGCTGTCTACCCAGAGGTGGTCTAAACCCAGCTAAAGATAACCCCATTTTAGTGGTTCAAAGCAAGTGGGCTTACAAACTTTCGTTTTTCCACCTTTCCATAGTTTCCCCAGAAAACAACCGAGTACAGGGTAGCTTTGTCTGACTTCTGGATAGACAAGGAAGTAGAATTACCATAAGGCAAGGTCAAACAAATAGCTACTCTCCATCTTAAGATGAGTTCTTCCATTGCCCCACTGCTAAGTATCATATTTGTGACTCTGGCTCTCGTAGAGAAACAGGGACACAGACATGAGTTTCTAAGTGAAACTCATATATCAAGGTTAAGTGTTCATCAAGCAGACATCCGAAAGCAGTGTGGTCCAAACCCACAAGTCCGACAATAACCCATTAACCCACATGTCCAACACCAATTGCAATGTCCTCCTCCATCTTTCAAAACATTCGACATGTTGCTGGCTGAAGGAGGAGAGCCCAGGCAGTGAATGTGGAAGCAGAGCAGCCTGGGCAGTGGATATGTCAGCATATCTCTGCATGGCTACTCCAGCAGCCCGGGTTTCCTCTTTGTAGGTCCATGTGTTTTCGGCTCTTGGACGTCTTGCCAGAAAGGAGCCTTGACAGCTAAAGCAGGGAACAAGCTGAGTCAGCTGCACCCTGCTCCCACATTCAGAAATGAAGAGACCCAACTAGAATGGCAATGATCAAGGAGCCATTGATCCCTCCGCCCTTCATTTAACCACACGTGTGTACCGCCCAGGTTGGCACAATCCACGAACTAAATTCACATTTGCGAACCAGGCACCCGTTCAAAATTCTTTAAACCCAACATGGAATTAAGTTACATCAGACCTTAATTTTAAAACTTATGGAATGTTCCCCCACTCGGAAAGTTTGTAAGGCAACTACTCTGTGCCTTTATACGCCAAATTTTAGCTATCCACTTTATCTATGGCCCACTAATATAAAACCAGTGCTCAGAGGAAACAATCATTGCTCGCTATGAAGAAATCTTCATTCCAATAGGAACCTTTCAAAGTCTGTGTCCATCGGCAAAATCAAAGCCGGACAGGCCGTGAATAAAGTCAGCACTCTTAGGCACCAGTTCACAGTCTCCAATATCGCCCTATGGTGGGCTTCTGGTCGACCCATGCCAGCTACCTCACTCAGCCTCCACGGGGTGTCCACCGGTCTCCTTGCTTGTAGACCATGGGCTCTCGCTAATGTTCAACAAGCCTGGGCTCCTGATGCGACGTGGTGAACTTTAGTCGAATCACCCTCTTTTTCTCCTTTTCAGGTAAACCAAATCCACAGGTATCTGGGCCCATACACAAGCAGTTCTTTTATTGCTGCAGTTCTCCGACCTCCACCCATATGAAGATCCACGTGGTCACCCAGCAAGATTTCAGCCTGCTCACAGGCTCTCTTTAACACACAGTCCAGGGAGATGTTTTCTCCCTACTCTCAGATTTTATTTTAACTTCTGGCAAAGGCTTATGGTTCCTGAGTACACGAAAGCACTGGTGGGCATCTAATTCACTGCACAGCAGTCTTCCCAGAGGTAGCTTAACCCAACTAAAGACCACCCAATTTTGGTGGCTCTAAGCATGTGGGCTTACAAACTTTCATTTTTCCCACTTCCCATATTTTCCCCAGAAAACAACCGAGTAAAGGGTGGCTTTGTCTGACCTCTGGATAGACAAGGAAGAAGAATTACCAGGAGGGCAAAGTCAAACAAACAGCTACTCTCCATCTTAAGATGAGTTTTTCCATTGCCCCACTGCTAGGTATCCTATTTGTGACTCTGGCTCTCGTAGAGAAACAGGGGCACAGAAACTCATGTCTAAGTGAGACTCATATATAAAGGTTAAGTGTTCATCAAGCAGACATCTGAAAGCAGTGTGGTCCAAACCCACAAGTCCGACATTAACCCATTAAACCACAAGTCGAAACCAATTGCAATGTCTTCCTCCATCTTTCAAAACAGACGACATGTTGCAGGCTGAAGGAGGGGGGCCGAGACAGTGAATGTGTAAGCAGAGCCGCGTGGTCTGTGGATATATCAGCATATCTCTGCACGGCTACTCCAACAACCCGGGCTTCCTTTGGGTAAGTACATGTGTCTTCGGCTCAGGGACGTCTTGCCGGAAAGGAGCCTTGACAGCTAAAGCAGGGAACAAGCTGAGGCAGCTGCAGCCTGCTCCCACGTTCAGAAATGAAGAGACCCAACTAGAATGGCAATGCTCAAGGAGCCATTGATCCCTCCGCCCTTCATTTAACTGCACGTGTGTATCACCCAGGTGGGCACAATCCACGAACTAAATCCACATTTGTGAACCTGGCACCCGTTCAGAATTCTTTAACCCCAACATGGAATTAAGTAACATCAGGACCTTAATTCAAAGCCTTATGCAATGTACCCACACTCAGAAAGTTTGTAAGCCAACTGCTCTGTGCCTTTATACCCCTAATTTTAGCTATTCACTTTATGTATGGCCCACTAATATAAAACCAGTGCTCAGAGGAAACAATCATTGCTCGCCATGAAGAAATCTTCATTCTAATAGGAACCTTTCACAGTCTGTGTCCATCGGCAAAATCAAAGCCGGACAGGCCGTGCATAACGTCAGCACTCTTAGGCACCAGTTCACAGTATCCAATATCGCCCTCTGGTGGGCTTCTTGTCGACCCGTGCCGGCTACCTCACTCAGCCTCCACGGGGTGTCCACCGGTCACCTTGCTTGTAGACCATGGGCTCTCGCCACTATTCAACAAGTTGGGCTCCTGATGCGACGTGGTGAACATTCGAGTCACCCTTGTGTTCCCCTTTACAGGTAAACAAATCCACAAGTATCCGTGCCCATACGCAAGCAATCCTGTTATTGCTGCATTTCTCCGACCTCCACACCATATGTAGATCCACGGGGACACCCAGCAAGCAATTCAGCCTGCTCACAGGCTCTCTTTAACACACACTCCCAGGGAGATGTTTTCTCCCTACTCCCAGATTTTTTTTTTTTTACTTCTGGCCAAGTCTCATGATTCCTGAGTACACCAAAGAACTGGTTGGCATCTATTTCACTGCATACCTGTCTTCCCAGAGGTGGTCAAAACCCAGCTAAAGATCACGCCATTTTGGTGGCTCAAGCAAATGGGCTTACAAACTTTCATTTTTCCCCCTTACCCTAGTTTCCCCAGAAAACAACCGAGTAAAGGGTGGCTTTGTCTGACCTCTGGATCGACAAGGAAGAAGAATTACCATGACGGCAAGGTCAAACATATAGTTACTCTCCATCTTAAGATGAGTTTTTCCATTACCCCACTGCTAGGTATCCTATTTGTGACTCTGGCTGTCGTAGAGAAACAGGGGCACAGAAACTCATGTCTAAGTGAGACTCATATATAAAGGTTAAGTGTTCATCAAGCAGACATCCGAAAGCAGTGTGGTCCAAACCCCCAAGTCCGACATTAACCCATTAACCCACATGTCTAACAACAATTGCAGTGTCCTCCTCCATGTTTCAAAACAGATGACATGTTGCTGGCTGAAGGAGGAGAGACGAGGCAGTGAATGTGTAAGCAGAAGAGCGTGGGCAGTGGATATGTCAGCATATCTCTACACGGCTACTCCAACAGCCCGGGCTTCCTCTGGGTAGGTGCATGTGTCTTCGGCTCAGGGACGTCTTGCCGGAAAGGAGCCTTGTCAGCTAAAGCAGGGAACAAGGTGAGGCAGCTGCACCCTGCTCCCATGTTCAGAAATGAAGAGACCCAACAAGAATGGCAATGCTCAAGGAGCCATTGATCCCTCCGCCCTTGATTTAACCGCACGTGTGTATCGCCCAGGTTGGCACAATCCACGAACTAAATCCACATTTGCGAACCTGGCACCCGTTCAAAATTCTTTAACCACAACATGGAATTAAGTAACACCAGGACCTTAATTCTAAAACTTATGGAATGTTTCCCCACTCAGAAAGATTGTAAGCCAACTACTCTGTGCCATCATACGCCAAATTTTAGCTATTCACTTTATCTATGGCCCAAAATATAAAACAAGTGCTCGGAGGAAATATCATTGCTCGCCATGAAGAAATCTTCATTCCAATAGGAACCATTCAAAGTCTGTGTCCATCGGCAAAATCAAAGCCGGACACGCCGTGCATGAAGTCAGCACTCTTAGGCACCAGTTCACAGTCTTCAATATCGTCCTCTGGTGTGCTTCTTGACGACCCGTACCGGGGACCTCGCTCAGCCTTCATGGGGTATCCACCGGTCACCTTGCTTGTAGACCATGGGCTCTCGCCACTATTCAACAAGCCTGGGGTCCTGATGCACATGGTGAACTTTACTCGAGTCACCCCAGTGTTCTCCTTTTCAGGTAAACCAAATCCACAGGTATCCGTGCCCATACGCAAGCAGTCCTTTTATTGCTGCATTTCTCCGACCTCCACTCCATATGTAGATCCCCGAGGTCACCCAGAAAGCAATTCAGCCTGCCACAGGCTCTCTTTAACACACAGTCCAGGGAGATGTTTTCTCCCTACTCTCAGATTTTATTTTAACTTCTGGCAAAGGCTTTTGGTTCCTGAGTACACGAAAGCACTGGTGGGCATCTAATTCACTGCACAGCAGTCTTCCCAGAGGTAGCTTAACCCAGCTAAAGATAACCCCATTTTAGTGGTGCAAAGCAAGTGGGCTTACAAACTTTCATTTTTCCACCTTTCCATAGTTTCCCCAGAAATCAACCGAGTACAGGGTAACTTTGTCTGATTTCTGGATAGACAAGGAAGTAGAATTACCATGAGGCAAGGTCAAACAAATAGCTACTCTCCATGTTAAGATGAGTTCTTCCATTGCCCCACTCCTAGGTATCCTATTTGTGACTCCGGCTCTCGTAGAGAAACAGGGACACAGACATGAGTTTCTAAGTGAAATTCATATATCAAGGTTAAGTGCTCATCAAGCAGACATCTGAAAGCAGTGTGGTCCAAACCCACAAGTCCGACAATAACCCATTAACCCACATGTCCAACACCAATTGCAATGTCCTCCTCCATCTTTCAAAACATTCGACATGTTGCTGGCTGAAGGAGGAGAGCCCAGGCAGTGAATGTGTAAGCAGAGCAGCCTGGGCAGTGGATATGTCAGCATATCTCTGCATGGCTACTCCAGCAGCCCGGGTTTCCTCTTTGTAGGTCCATGTGTTTTCGGCTCTTGGACGTCTTGCCAGAAAGGAGCCTTGACAGCTAAAGCAGGGAACAAGCTGAGTCAGCTGCACCCTGCTTCCACATTCAGAAATGAAGAGACCCAACTAGAATGGCAATGATCAAGGAGCCATTGATCCCTCCGCCCTTCATTTAACCTCACGTGTGTATCGCCCATGTTGGCACAATCCACGAACTAAATTCACATTTGCGAACCAGGCACCCGTTCAAAATTCTTTAAACCCAACATGGAATTAAGTTACATCAGACCTTAATTCTAAAACTTATGGAATGTTCCCCCACTCGGAAAGTTTGTAAGCCAACTACTCTGTGCCTTTAAACGCCAAATTTTAGCTATCCACTTTATCTATGGCCCACTAATATAAAACCAGTGCTCAGAGGAAACAATCATTGCTCGCTATGAAGAAATCTTCATTCCAATAGGAACCTTTCAAAGTCTGTGTCCATCGGCAAAATCAAAGCCGGACAGGCCGTGCATAAAGTCAGCACTCTTAGGCACCAGTTCACAGTCTCCAATATCGCCCTATGGTGGGCTTCTGGTCGACCCATGCCAGCTACCTCACTCAGCCTCCATGGGGTGTCCACCGGTCTCCTTGCTTGTAGACCATGGGCTCTCGCTAATGTTCAACAAGCCTGGGCTCCTGATGCGACGTGGTGAACTTTAGTCGAATCACCCTCTCTTTCTCCTTTTCAGGTAAACCAAATCCACAGGTATCTGGGCCCATACACAAGCAGTTCTTTTATTGCTGCAGTTCTCCGACCTCCACTCCATATGAAGATCCACGTGGTCACCCAGCAAGAAATTCAGCCTGCTCACAGGCTCTCTTTAACACACAGTCCAGGGAGATGTTTTCTCCCTACTCTCAGATTTTATTTTAACTTCTGGCAAAGGCTTATGGTTCCTGAGTACACGAAAGCACTGGTGGGCATCTAATTCACTGCACAGCAGTCTTCCCAGAGGTAGCTTAACCCAGCTAAAGATCACGCAATTTTGGTGGCTCTAAGCATGTGGGCTTACAAACTTTCATTTTTCCCACTTCCCATATTTTCCCCAGAAAACAACCGAGTAAAGGGTGGCTTTGTCTGACCTCTAGATACACAAGGAAGAAGAATTACCAGGAGGGCAAAGTCAAACAAATAGCTACTCTCCATCTTAAGGTGAGTTTTTCCATTGCCCCACGGCTAGGTATCCTATTTGTGACTCTGGCTCTCGTAGAGAAACAGGGGCACAGAAACTCATGTCTAAGTGAGACTCATATATAAAGGTTAAGTGTTCATCAAGCAGACATCTGAAAGCAGTGTGGTCCAAACCCACAAGTCCGACATTAACCCATTAAACCACAAGTCGAAACCAATTGCAATGTCTTCCTCCATCTTTCAAAACAGACGACATGTTGAAGGCTGAAGGAGGGGGGCCGAGACAGTGAATGTGTAAGCAGAGCCGCGTGGTCTGTGGATATATAAGCATATCTCTGCACGGCTACTCCAACAACCCGGGCTTCCTTTGGGTAAGTACATGTGTCTTCGGCTCAGGGACGTCTTGCCGGAAAGGAGCCTTGACAGCTAAAGCAGGGAACAAGCTGAGGCAGCTGCAGCCTGCTCCCACGTTCAGAAATGAAGAGACCCAACTAGAATGGCAATGCTCAAGGAGCCATTGATCCCTCCTCCCTTCATTTAACTGCACATGTGTATCACCCAGGTGGGCACAATCCACGAACTAAATCCACATTTGTGAACCTGGCACCCGTTCAAAATTCTTTAACCCCAACATGGAATTAAGTAACATCAGGACCTTAATTCAAAGCCTTATGCAATGTTCCCCCACTCAGAAAGTTTGTAAGCCAACTGCTCTCTGCCTTTATACCCCTAATTTTAGCTATTCACTTTATGTATGGCCCACTAATATAAAACCAGTGCTCAGAGGAAACAATCATTGCTCGCCATGAAGAAATCTTCATTCTAATAGGAACCTTTCACAGTCTGTGTCCATCGGCAAAATCAAAGCCGGACAGGCCGTGCATAACGTCAGCACTCTTAGGCACCAGTTCACAGTCTCCAATATCGCCCTCTGGTGGGCTTCTGGTCGACCCGTGCCGGCTACCTCACTCAGCCTCCACGGGGTGTCCACCGGTCACCTTGCTTGTAGACCATGGGCTCTCGCCACTATTCAACAAGTTGGGCTCCTGTTGCGACGTGGTGAACATTCCTCGAGTCACCCTTGTGTTCCCCTTTACAGGTAAACAAATCCACAGGTATCCGTGCCCATACGCAAGCAATCCTGTTATTGCTGCATTTCTCCGACCTCCACACCATATGTAGATCCACGGGGACACCCAGCAAGCAATTCAGCCTGCTCACAGGCTCTCTTTAACACACACTCCCAGGGAAATGTTTTCTCCCTACTCCCAGATTTTTTTTTTTACTTCTGGCCAAGTCTTATGATTCCTGAGTACACCAAAGAACTGGTGGGCATCTATTTCACTGCATACCTGTCTTCCCAGAGGTGGTCAAAACCCAGCTAAAGATCACCCCGTTTTGGTGGCTCAAGCAAATGGGCTTACAAACTTTCATTTTTCCCCCTTACCCTAGTTTCCCCAGAAAACAACCGAGTAAAGGGTGGCTTTGTCTGACCTCTGGATCGACAAGGAAGAAGAATTACCATGACGGCAAGGTCAAACATATAGTTACTCTCCATCTTAAGATGAGTTTTTCCATTGCCCCACTGCTAGGTATCCTATTTGTGACTCTGGCTGTCGTAGAGAAACAGGGGCACAGAAACACATGTCTAAGTGAGACTCATATATAAAGGTTAAGTATTCATCAAGCAGACATCCGAAAGCAGTGTGGTCCAAACCCCCAAGTCCGACATTAACCCACATGTCTAACAACAATTGCAGTGTCCTCCTCCATGTTTCAAAACAGATGACATGTTGCTGGCTGAAGGAGGAGAGACGAGGCAGTGAATGTGTAAGCAGAAGAGCGTGGGCAGTGGATATGTCAGCATATCTCTACACGGCTACTCCAACAGCCCGGGCTTCCTCTGGGTAGGTGCATGTGTCTTCGGCTCAGGGACGTCTGGCCGGAAAGGAGCCTTGTCAGCTAAAGCAGGGAACAAGGTGAGGCAGCTGCACCCTGCTCCCATGTTCAGAAATGAAGAGACCCAACAAGAATGGCAATGCTCAAGGAGCCATTGATCCCTCCGCCCTTGATTTAACCGCACGTGTGTATCGCCCAGGTTGGCACAATCCACGAACTAAATCCACATTTGCGAACCTGGCACCCGTTCAAAATTCTTTAACCACAACATGGAATTAAGTAACACCAGGACCTTAATTCTAAAACTTATGGAATGTTTCCCCACTCAGAAAGATTGTAAGCCAACTACTCTGTGCCATCATACGTCAAATTTTAGCTATTCACTTTATCTATGGCCCAAAATATAAAACAAGTGCTCGGAGGAAATATCATTGCTCGCCATGAAGAAATCTTCATTCCAATAGGAACCATTCAAAGTATGTGTCCATCGGCAAAATCAAAGCCGGACACGCCGTGCATGAAGTCAGCACTGTTAGGCACCAGTTCACAGTCTCCAATATCGTCCTCTGGTGTGCTTCTTGTCGACCCGTACCGGGGACCTCGCTCAGCCTTCATGGGGTATCCACCGGTCACCTTGCTTGTAGACCATGGGCTCTCGCCACTATTCAACAAGCCTGGGGTCCTGATGCACATGGTGAACTTTACTCGAGTCACCCTCGTGTTCTCCTTTTCAGGTAAACCAAATCCACAGGTATCCGTGCCCATACGCAAGCAGTCCTCTTATTGCTGCATTTCTCCGACCTCCACTCCATATGTAGATCCCCGAGGTCACCCAGAAAGCAATTCAGCCTGCTCACAGTCTCTCTTTAACACACAGTCCCTGGGAGATGTTTTCTCCCTACTCCCAGATGTTTTTTTAACTTCTGGCAAAGGCTTATGGTTCCTGAGTTCACGAAAGCACTGGTGGGCATCTATTTCACTGATTAGCTGTCTACCCAGAGGTGGTCTAAACCCAGCTAAAGATAACCCCATTTTAGTGGTTCAAAGCAAGTGGGCTTACAAACTTTCGTTTTTCCACCTTTCCATAGTTTCCCCAGAAAACAACCGAGTACAGGGTAGCTTTGTCTGACTTCTGGATAGACAAGGAAGTAGAATTTCCATAAGGCAAGGTCAAACAAATAGCTACTCTCCATCTTAAGATGAGTTCTTCCATTGCCCCACTGCTAGGTATCCTATTTGTGACTCTGGCTCTCGTAGAGAAACAGGGACACAGACATGAGGTTCTAAGTGAGACTCATATATAAAGGTTAAGTGTTCATCAAGCAGACATCCGAAAGCAGTGTGGTCCAAACCCACAAGTCCGACAATAACCCATTAACCCACATGTCCAACACCAATTGCAATGTCCTCCTCCATCTTTCAAAACATTCGACATGTTGCTGGCTGAAGGAGGAGAGCCCAGGCAGTGAATGTGTAAGCAGAGCAGCCTGGGCAGTGGATATGTCAGCATATCTCTGCATGGCTACTCCAGCAGCCCGGGTTTCCTCTTGGTAGGTCCATGTGTTTTCGGCTCTTGGACGTCTTGCCAGAAAGGAGCCTTGACAGCTAAAGCAGGGAACAAGCTGAGTCAGCTGCACCCTGCTCCCACATTCAGAAATGAAGAGACCCAACTAGAATGGCAATGATCAAGGAGCCATTGATCCCTCCGCCCTTCATTTAACCTCACGTGTGTATCGCCCATGTTGGCACAATGCACGAACTAAATTCACATTTGCGAACCAGGCACCCGTTCAAAATTCTTTAAACCCAACATGGAATTAAGTTACATCAGACCTTAATTCTAAAACTTATGGAATGTTCCCCCACTCGGAAAGTTTGTAAGCCAACTACTCTGTGCTTTTAAACGCCAAATTTTAGCTATCCACTTTATCTATGGCCCACTAATATAAAACCAGTGCTCAGAGGAAACAATCATTGCTCGCTATGAAGAAATCTTCATTCCAATAGGAACCTTTCAAAGTCTGTGTCCATCGGCAAAATCAAAGCCGGACAGGCCGTGCATAAAGTCAGCACTCTTAGGCACCAGTTCACAGTCTCCAATATCGCCCTATGGTGGGCTTCTGTTCGACCCATGCCAGCTACCTCACTCAGCCTCCACGGGGTGTCCACCGGTCTCCTTGCTTGTAGACCATGGGCTCTCGCTAATGTTCAACAAGCCTGGGCTCCTGATGCAACGTGGTGAACTTTAGTCGAATCACCCTCTTTTTCTCCTTTTCAGGTAAACCAAATCCACAGGTATCTGGGCCCATACACAAGCAGTTCTTTTATTGCTGCAGTTCTCCGACCTCCACTCCATATGAAGATCCACGTGGTCACCCAGCAAGAAATTCAGCCTGCTCACAGGCTCTCTTTAACACACAGTCCAGGGAGATGTTTTCTCCCTACTCTCAGATTTTATTTTAACTTCTGGCAAAGGCTTATGGTTCCTGAGTACACGAAAGCACTGGTGGGCATCTAATTCACTGCACAGCAGTCTTCCCAGAGGTAGCTTAACCCAGCTAAAGATCACGCAATTTTGGTGGCTCTAAGCATGTGGGCTTACAAACTTTCATTTTTCCCACTTCCCATATTTTCCCCAGAAAACAACCGAGTAAAGGGTGGCTTTGTCTGACCTCTAGATACACAAGGAAGAAGAATTACCAGGAGGGCAAAGTCAAACAAATAGCTACTCTCCATCTTAAGGTGAGTTTTTCCATTGCCCCACGGCTAGGTATCCTATTTGTGACTCTGGCTCTCGTAGAGAAACAGGGGCACAGAAACTCATGTCTAAGTGAGACTCATATATAAAGGTTAAGTGTTCATCAAGCAGACATCTGAAAGCAGTGTGGTCCAAACCCACAAGTCCGACATTAACCCATTAAACCACAAGTCGAAACCAATTGCAATGTCTTCCTCCATCTTTCAAAACAGACGACATGTTGCAGGCTGAAGGAGGGGGGCCGAGACAGTGAATGTGTAAGCAGAGCCGCGTGGTCTGTGGATATATAAGCATATCTCTGCACGGCTACTCCAACAACCCGGGCTTCCTTTGGGTAAGTACATGTGTCTTCGGCTCAGGGACGTCTTGCCGGAAAGGAGCCTTGACAGCTAAAGCAGGGAACAAGCTGAGGCAGCTGCAGCCTGCTCCCACGTTCAGAAATGAAGAGACCCAACTAGAATGGCAATGCTCAAGGAGCCATTGATCCCTCCGCCCTTCATTTAACTGCACGTGTGTATCACCCAGGTGGGCACAATCCACGAACTAAATCCACATTTGTGAACCTGGCACCCGTTCAAAATTCTTTAACCCCAACATGGAATTAAGTAACATCAGGACCTTAATTCAAAGCCTTATGCAATGTTCCCCCACTCAGAAAGTTTGTAAGCCAACTGCTCTCTGCCTTTATACCCCTAATTTTAGCTATTCACTTTATGTATGGCCCACTAATATAAAACCAGTGCTCAGAGGAAACAATCATTGCTCGCCATGAAGAAATCTTCATTCTAATAGGAACCTTTCACAGTCTGTGTCCATCGGCAAAATCAAAGCCGGACATGCCGTGCATAACGTCAGCACTCTTAGGCACCAGTTCACAGTCTCCAATATCGCCCTCTGGTGGGCTTCTGGTCGACCCGTGCCGGCTACCTCACTCAGCCTCCACGGGGTGTCCACCGGTCACCTTGCTTGTAGACCATGGGCTCTCGCCACTATTCAACAAGTTGGGCTCCTGTTGCGACGTGGTGAACATTCCTCGAGTCACCCTTGTGTTCCCCTTTACAGGTAAACAAATCCACAGGTATCCGTGCCCATACGCAAGCAATCCTGTTATTGCTGCATTTCTCCGACCTCCACACCATATGTAGATCCACGGGGACACCCAGCAAGCAATTCAGCCTGCTCACAGGCTCTCTTTAACACACACTCCCAGGGAGATGTTTTCTCCCTACTCCCAGATTTTTTTTTTTACTTCTGGCCAAGTCTTATGATTCCTGAGTACACCAAAGAACTGGTGGGCATCTATTTCACTGCATACCTGTCTTCCCAGAGGTGGTCAAAACCCAGCTAAAGATCACCCCGTTTTGGTGGCTCAAGCAAATGGGCTTACAAACTTTCATTTTTCCCCCATACCCTAGTTTCCCCAGAAAACAACCGAGTAAAGGGTGGCTTTGTATGACCTCTGGATCGACAAGGAAGAAGAATTACCATGAGGGCAAGGTCAAACATATAGTTACTCTCCATCTTAAGATGAGTTTTTCCATTGCCCCACTGCTAGGTATCCTATTTGTGACTCTGGCTGTCGTAGAGAAACAGGGGCACAGAAACACATGTCTAAGTGAGACTCATATATAAAGGTTAAGTATTCATCAAGCAGACATCCGAAAGCAGTGTGGTCCAAACCCCCAAGTCCGACATTAACCCACATGTCTAACAACAATTGCAGTGTCCTCCTCCATGTTTCAAAACAGATGACATGTTGCTGGCTGAAGGAGGAGAGACGAGGCAGTGAATGTGTAAGCAGAAGAGCGTGGGCAGTGGATATGTCAGCATATCTCTACACGGCTACTCCAACAGCCCGGGCTTCCTCTGGGTAGGTGCATGTGTCTTCGGCTCAGGGACGTCTGGCCGGAAAGGAGCCTTGTCAGCTAAAACAGGGAACAAGGTGAGGCAGCTGCACCCTGCTCCCATGTTCAGAAATGAAGAGACCCAACAAGAATGGCAATGCTCAAGGAGCCATTGATCCCTCCGCCCTTGATTTAACCGCACGTGTGTATCGCCCAGGTGGGCACAATCCACGAACTAAATCCACATTTGCGAACCTGGCACCCGTTCAAAATTCTTTAACCACAACATGGAATTAAGTAACACCAGGACCTTAATTCTAAAACTTATGGAATGTTTCCCCACTCAGAAAGATTGTAAGCCAACTACTCTGTGCCATCATACGCCAAATTTTAGCTATTCACTTTATCTATGGCCCAAAATATAAAACAAGTGCTCGGAGGAAATATCATTGCTCGCCATGAAGAAATCTTCATTCCAATAGGAACCATTCAAAGTCTGTGTCCATCGGCAAAATCAAAGCCGGACACGCCGTGCATAAAGTCAGCACTGTTAGGCACCAGTTCACAGTCTCCAATATCGTCCTCTGGTGTGCTTCTTGTCGACCCGTACCGGGGACCTCGCTCAGCCTTCATGGGGTATCCACCGGTCACCTTGCTTGTAGACCATGGGCTCTCGCCACTATTCAACAAGCCTGGGGTCCTGATGCACATGGTGAACTTTACTCGAGTCACCCTCGTGTTCTCCTTTTCAGGTAAACCAAATCCACAGGTATCCGTGCCCATAGGCAAGCAGTCCTTTTATTGCTGCATTTCTCCGACCTCCACTCCATATGTAGATCCCCGAGGTCACCCAGAAAGCAATTCAGCCTGCTCACAGTCTCTCTTTAACACACAGTCCCTGGGAGATGTTTTCTCCCTACTCCCAGATGTTTTTTTAACTTCTGGCAAAGGCTTATGGTTCCTGAGTTCACGAAAGCACTGGTGGGCATCTATTTCACTGATTAGCTGTCTACCCAGAGGTGGTCTAAACCCAGCTAAAGATAACCCCATTTTAGTGGTTCAAAGCAAGTGGGCTTACAAACTTTCGTTTTTCCACCTTTCCATAGTTTCCCCAGAAAACAACCGAGTACAGGGTAGCTTTGTCTGACTTCTGGATAGACAAGGAAGTAGAATTACCATAAGGCAAGGTCAAACAAATAGCTACTCTCCATCTTAAGATGAGTTCTTCCATTGCCCCACTGCTAGGTATCCTATTTGTGACTCTGGCTCTCGTAGAGAAACAGGAACACAGACATGAGTTTCTAAGTGAAACTCATATATCAAGGTTAAGTGTTCATCAAGCAGACATCCGAAAGCAGTGTGGTCCAAACCCACAAGTCCGACAATAACCCATTAACCCACATGTCCAACACCAATTGCAATGTCCTCCTCCATCTTTCAAAACATTCGACATGTTGCTGGCTGAAGGAGGAGAGCCCAGGCAGTGAATGTGTAAGCAGAGCAGCCTGGGCAGTGGATATGTCAGCATATCTCTGCATGGCTACTCCAGCAGCCCGGGTTTCCTCTTTGTAGGTCCATGTGTTTTCGGCTCTTGGACGTCTTGCCAGAAAGGAGCCTTGACAGCTAAAGCAGGGAACAAGCTGAGTCAGCTGCACCCTGCTCCCACATTCAGAAATGAAGAGACCCAACTAGAATGGCAATGATCAAGGAGCCATTGATCCCTCCGCCCTTCATTTAACCACACGTGTGTACCGCCCAGGTTGGCACAATCCACGAACTAAATTCACATTTGCGAACCAGGCACCCGTTCAAAATTCTTTAAACCCAACATGGAATTAAGTTACATCAGACCTTAATTCTAAAACTTATGGAATGTTCCCCCACTCGGAAAGTTTGTAAGCCAACTACTCTGTGCCTTTATACGCCAAATTTTAGCTATCCACTTTATCTATGGCCCACTAATATAAAACCAGTGCTCAGAGGAAACAATCATTGCTCGCTATGAAGAAATCTTCATTCCAATAGGAACCTTTCAAAGTCTGTGTCCATCGGAAAAATCAAAGCCGGACAGGCCGTGCATAAAGTCAGCACTCTTAGGCACCAGTTCACAGTCTCCAATATCGCCCTATGGTGGGCTTCTGGTCGACCCATGCCAGCTACCTCACTCAGCCTCCACGGGGTGTCCACCGGTCTCCTTGCTTGTAGACCATGGGCTCTCGCTAATGTTCAACAAGCCTGGGCTCCTGATGCGACGTGGTGAACTTTAGTCGAATCACCCTCTTTTTCTCCTTTTCAGGTAAACCAAATCCACAGGTATCTGGGCCCATACACAAGCAGTTCTTTTATTGCTGCAGTTCTCCGAACTCCACCCATATGAAGATCCACGTGGTCACCCAGCAAGATTTCAGCCTGCTCACAGGCTCTCTTTAACACACAGTCCAGGGAGATGTTTTCTCCCTACTCTCAGATTTTATTTTAACTTCTGGCAAAGGCTTATGGTTCCTGAGTACACGAAAGCACTGGTGGGCATCTAATTCACTGCACAGCAGTCTTCCCAGAGGTAGCATAACCCAACTAAAGACCACCCAATTTTGGTGGCTCTAAGCATGTGGGCTTACAAACTTTCATTTTTCCCACTTCCCATATTTTCCCCAGAAAACAACCGAGTAAACGGTGGCTTTGTCTGACCTCTGGATAGACAAGGAAGAAGAATTACGAGGAGGGCAAAGTCAAACAAACAGCTACTCTCCATCTTAAGATGAGTTTTTCCATTGCCCCACTGCTAGGTATCCTATTTGTGACTCTGGCTCTCGTAGAGAAACAGGGGCACAGAAACTCATGTCTAAGTGAGACTCATATATAAAGGTTAAGTGTTCATCAAGCAGACATCCGAAAGCAGTGTGGTCCAAACCCCCAAGTCCGACATTAACCCATTAACCCACATGTCTAACAACAATTGCAGTATCCTCCTCCATCTTTCAAAACAGATGACATGTTGCTGGCTGAAGGAGGAGAGACGAGGCAGTGAATGTGTAAGCAGAAGAGCGTGGGCAGTGGATATGTCAGCATATCTCTACACGGCTACTCCAACAGCCCGGGCTTCCTCTGGGTAGGTGCATGTGTCTTCGGCTCAGGGACGTCTTGCCGGAAAGGAGCCTTGTCAGCTAAAGCAGGGAACAAGGTGAGGCAGCTGCACCCTGCTCCCATGTTCAGAAATGAAGAGACCCAACAAGAATGGCAATGCTCAAGGAGCCATTGATCCTTCCGCCCTTGATTTAACCGCACGTGTGTATCGCCCAGGTTGGCACAATCCACGAACTAAATCCACATTTGCGAACCTGGCACCCGTTCAAAATTCTTTAACCACAACATGGAATTAAGTAACACCAGGACCTTAATTCTAAAACTTATGGAATGTTTCCCCACTCAGAAAGATTGTAAGCCAACTACTCTGTGCCATCATATGCCAAATTTTAGCTATTCACTTTATCTATGGCCCAAAATATAAAACAAGTGCTCGGAGGAAATATCATTGCTCGCCATGAAGAAATCTTCATTCCAATAGGAACCATTCAAAGTCTGTGTCCATCGGCAAAATCAAAGCCGGACACGCCGTGCATGAAGTCAGCACTCTTAGGCACCAGTTCACAGTCTCCAATATCGTCCTCTGGTGTGCTTCTTGACGACCCGTACCGGGGACCTCGCTCAGCCTTCATGGGGTATCCACCGGTCACCTTGCTTGTAGACCATGGGCTCTCGCCACTATTCAACAAGCCTGGGGTCCTGATGCACATGGTGAACTTTACTCGAGTCACCCCAGTGTTCTCCTTTTCAGGTAAACCAAATCCACAGGTATCCGTGCCCATACGCAAGCAGTCCTTTTATTGCTGCATTTCTCCGACCTCCACTCCATATGTAGATCCCCGAGGTCACCCAGAAAGCAATTCAGCCTGCCACAGGCTCTCTTTAACACACAGTCCAGGGAGATGTTTTCTCCCTACTCTCAGATTTTATTTTAACTTCTGGCAAAGGCTTTTGGTTCCTGAGTACACGAAAGCACTGGTGGGCATCTAATTCACTGCACAGCAGTCTTCCCAGAGGTAGCTTAACCCAGCTAAAGATAACCCCATTTTAGTGGTTCAAAGCAAGTGGGCTTACAAACTTTCATTTTTCCACCTTTCCATAGTTTCCCCAGAAATCAACCGAGTACAGGGTAACTTTGTCTGATTTCTGGATAGACAAGGAAGTAGAATTACCATGAGGCAAGGTCAAACAAATAGCTACTCTCCATCTTAAGATGAGTTCTTCCATTGCCCCACTCCTAGGTATCCTATTTGTGACTCTGGCTCTCGTAGAGAAACAGGGACACAGACATGAGTTTCTAAGTGAAATTCATATATCAAGGTTAAGTGTTCATCAAGCAGACATCCGAAAGCAGTGTGGTCCAAACCCACAAGTCCGACAATAACCCATTAACCCACATGTCCAACACCAATTGCAATGTCCTCCTCCATCTTTCAAAACATTCGACATGTTGCTGGCTGAAGGAGGAGAGCCCAGGCAGTGAATGTGTAAGCAGAGCAGCCTGGGCAGTGGATATGTCAGCATATCTCTGCATGGCTACTCCAGCAGCCCGGGTTTCCTCTTTGTAGGTCCATGTGTTTTCGGCTCTTGGACGTCTTGCCAGAAAGGAGCCTTGACAGCTAAAGCAGGGAACAAGCTGAGTCAGCTGCACCCTGCTCCCACATTCAGAAATGAAGAGACCCAACTAGAATGGCAATGATCAAGGAGCCATTGATCCCTCCGCCCTTCATTTAACCTCACGTGTGTATCGCCCATGTTGGCACAATGCACGAACTAAATTCACATTTGCGAACCAGGCACCCGTTCAAAATTCTTTAAACCCAACATGGAATTAAGTTACATCAGACCTTAATTCTAAAACTTATGGAATGTTCCCCCACTCGGAAAGTTTGTAAGCCAACTACTCTGTGCCTTTAAACGCCAAATTTTAGCTATCCACTTTATCTATGGCCCACTAATATAAAACCAGTGCTCAGAGGAAACAATCATTGCTCACTATGAAGAAATCTTCATTCCAATAGGAACCTTTCAAAGTCTGTGTCCATCGGCAAAATCAAAGCCGGACAGGCCGTGCATAAAGTCAGCACTCTTAGGCACCAGTTCACAGTCTCCAATATCGCCCTATGGTGGGCTTCTGGTCGACCCATGCCAGCTACCTCACTCAGCCTCCACGGGGTGTCCACCGGTCTCCTTGCTTGTAGACCATGGGCTCTCGCTAATGTTCAACAAGCCTGGGCTCCTGATGCAACGTGGTGAACTTTAGTCGAATCACCCTCTTTTTCTCCTTTTCAGGTAAACCAAATCCACAGGTATCTGGGCCCATACACAAGCAGTTCTTTTATTGCTGCAGTTCTCCGACCTCCACTCCATATGAAGATCCACGTGGTCACCCAGCAAGAAATTCAGCCTGCTCACAGGCTCTCTTTAACACACAGTCCAGGGAGATGTTTTCTCCATACTCTCAGATTTTATTTTAACTTCTGGCAAAGGCTTATGGTTCCTGAGTACACGAAAGCACTGGTGGGCATCTAATTCACTGCACAGCAGTCTTCCCAGAGGTAGCTTAACCCAGCTAAAGATCACGCAATTTTGGTGGCTCTAAGCATGTGGGCTTACAAACTTTCATTTTTCCCACTTCCCATATTTTCCCCAGAAAACAACCGAGTAAAGGGTGGCTTTGTCTGACCTCTAGATACACAAGGAAGAAGAATTACCAGGAGGGCAAAGTCAAACAAATAGCTACTCTCCATCTTAAGGTGAGTTTTTCCATTGCCCCACGGCTAGGTATCCTATTTGTGACTCTGGCTCTCGTAGAGAAACAGGGGCACAGAAACTCATGTCTAAGTGAGACTCATATATAAAGGTTAAGTGTTCATCAAGCAGACATCTGAAAGCAGTGTGGTCCAAACCCACAAGTCCGACATTAACCCATTAAACCACAAGTCGAAACCAATTGCAATGTCTTCCTCCATCTTTCAAAACAGACGACATGTTGCAGGCTGAAGGAGGGGGACGAGACAGTGAATGTGTAAGCAGAGCCGCGTGGTCTGTGGATATATAAGCATATCTCTGCACGGCTACTCCAACAACCCGGGCTTCCTTTGGGTAAGTACATGTGTCTTCGGCTCAGGGACGTCTTGCCGGAAAGGAGCCTTGACAGCTAAAGCAGGGAACAAGCTGAGGCAGCTGCAGCCTGCTCCCACGTTCAGAAATGAAGAGACCCAACTAGAATGGCAATGCTCAAGGAGCCATTGATCCCTCCGCCCTTCATTTAACTGCACGTGTGTATCACCCAGGTGGGCACAATCCACGAACTAAATCCACATTTGTGAACCTGGCACCCGTTCAAAATTCTTTAACCCCAACATAGAATTAAGTAACATCAGGACCTTAATTCAAAGCCTTATGCAATGTTCCCCCACTCAGAAAGTTTGTAAGCCAACTGCTCTGTGCCTTTATACCCCTAATTTTAGCTATTCACTTTATGTATGGCCCACTAATATAAAACCAGTGCTCAGAGGAAACAATCATTGCTCGCCATGAAGAAATCTTCATTCTAATAGGAACCTTTCACAGTCTGTGTCCATCGGCAAAATCAAAGCCGGACATGCCGTGCATAACGTCAGCACTCTTAGGCACCAGTTCACAGTCTCCAATATCGCCCTCTGGTGGGCTTCTGGTCGACCCGTGCCGGCTACCTCACTCAGCCTCCACGGGGTGTCCACCGGTCACCTTGCTTGTAGACCATGGGCTCTCGCCACTATTCAACAAGTTGGGCTCCTGTTGCGACGTGGTGAACATTCCTCGAGTCACCCTTGTGTTCCCCTTTACAGGTAAACAAATCCACAGGTATCCGTGCCCATACGCAAGCAATCCTGTTATTGCTGCATTTCTCCGACCTCCACACCATATGTAGATCTACGGGGACACCCAGCAAGCAATTCAGCCTGCTCACAGGCTCTCTTTAACACACACTCCCAGGGAGATGTTTTCTCCCTACTCCCAGATTTTTTTTTTTACTTCTGGCCAAGTCTTATGATTCCTGAGTACACCAAAGAACTGGTGGGCATCTATTTCACTGCATACCTGTCTTCCCAGAGGTGGTCAAAACCCAGCTAAAGATCACCCCGTTTTGGTGGCTCAAGCAAATGGGCTTACAAACTTTCATTTTTCCCCCTTACCCTAGTTTCCCCAGAAAACAACCGAGTAAAGGGTGGCTTTGTCTGACCTCTGGATCGACAAGGAAGAAGAATTACCATGAGGGCAAGGTCAAACATATAGTTACTCTCCATCTTAAGATGAGTTTTTCCATTGCCCCACTGCTAGGTATCCTATTTGTGACTCTGGCTGTCGTAGAGAAACAGGGGCACAGAAACACATGTCTAAGTGAGACTCATATATAAAGGTTAAGTATTCATCAAGCAGACATCCGAAAGCAGTGTGGTCCAAACCCCCAAGTCCGACATTAACCCACATTTCTAACAACAATTGCAGTGTCCTCCTCCATGTTTCAAAACAGATGACATGTTGCTGGCTGAAGGAGGAGAGACGAGGCAGTGAATGTGTAAGCAGAAGAGCGTGGGCAGTGGATATGTCAGCATATCTCTACACGGCTACTCCAACAGCCCGGGCTTCCTCTGGGTAGGTGCATGTGTCTTCGGCTCAGGGACGTCTGGCCGGAAAGGAGCCTTGTCAGCTAAAGCAGGGAACAAGGTGAGGCAGCTGCACCCTGCTCCCATGTTCAGAAATGAAGAGACCCAACAAGAATGGCAATGCTCAAGGAGCCATTGATCCCTCCGCCCTTGATTTAACCGCACGTGTGTATCGCCCAGGTTGGCACAATCCACGAACTAAATCCACATTTGCGAACCTGGCACCCGTTCAAAATTCTTTAACCACAACATGGAATTAAGTAACACCAGGACCTTAATTCTAAAACTTATGGAATGTTTCCCCACTCAGAAAGATTGTAAGCCAACTACTCTGTGCCATCATACGCCAAATTTTAGCTATTCACTTTATCTATGGCCCAAAATATAAAACAAGTGCTCGGAGGAAATATCATTGCTCGCCATGAAGAAATCTTCATTCCAATAGGAACCATTCAAAGTATGTGTCCATCGGCAAAATCAAAGCCGGACAGGCCGTGCATAAAGTCAGCACTCTTAGGCACCAGTTCACAGTCTCCAGTATCGCCCTATGGTGGGCTTCTGGTCGACCCATGCCAGCTACCTCACTCAGCCTCCACGGGGTGTCCACCGGTCTCCTTGCTTGTAGACCATGGGCTCTCGCTAATGTTCAACAAGCCTGGGCTCCTGATGCAACGTGGTGAACTTTAGTCGAATCACCCTCTTTTTCTCCTTTTCAGGTAAACCAAATCCACAGGTATCTGGGCCCATACACAAGCAGTTCTTTTATTGCTGCAGTTCTCTGACCTCCACTCCATATGAAGATCCACGTGGTCACCCAGCAAGAAATTCAGCCTGCTCACAGGCTCTCTTTAACACACAGTCCAGGGAGATGTTTTCTCCCTACTCTCAGATTTTATTTTAACTTCTGGCAAAGGCTTATGGTTCCTGAGTACACGAAAGCACTGGTGGGCATCTAATTCACTGCACAGCAGTCTTCCCAGAGGTAGCTTAACCCAGCTAAAGATCACGCAATTTTGGTGGCTCTAAGCATGTGGGCTTACAAACTTTCATTTTTCCCACTTCCCATATTTTCCCCAGAAAACAACCGAGTAAAGGGTGGCTTTGTCTGACCTCTAGATACACAAGGAAGAAGAATTACCAGGAGGGCAAAGTCAAACAAATAGCTACTCTCCATCTAAAGGTGAGTTTTTCCATTGCCCCACGGCTAGGTAGCCTATTTGTGACTCTGGCTCTCGTAGAGAAACAGGGGCACAGAAACTCATGTCTAAGTGAGACTCATATATCAAGGTTAAGTGTTCATCAAGCAGACATCTGAAAGCAGTGTGGTCCAAACCCACAAGTCCGACATTAACCCATTAAACCACAAGTCGAAACCAATTGCAATGTCTTCCTCCATCTTTCAAAACAGACGACATGTTGCAGGCTGAAGGAGGGGGGCCGAGACAGTGAATGTGTAAGCAGAGCCGCGTGGTCTGTGGATATATAAGCATATCTCTGCACGGCTACTCCAACAACCCGGGCTTCCTTTGGGTAAGTACATGTGTCTTCGGCTCAGGGACGTCTTGCCGGAAAGGAGCCTTGACAGCTAAAGCAGGGAACAAGCTGAGGCAGCTGCAGCCTGCTCCCACGTTCAGAAATGAAGAGACCCAACTAGAATGGCAATGCTCAAGGAGCCATTGATCCCTCAGCCCTTCATTTAACTGCACGTGTGTATCACCCAGGTGGGCACAATCCACGAACTAAATCCACATTTGTGAACCTGGCACCCGTTCAAAATTCTTTAACCCCAACATGGAATTAAGTAACACCAGGACCTTAATTCTAAAACTTATGGAATGTTTCCCCACTCAGAAAGATTGTAAGCCAACTACTCTGTGCCATCATACGCCAAATTTTAGCTATTCACTTTATCTATGGCCCAAAATATAAAACAAGTGCTCGGAGGAAATATCATTGCTCGCCATGAAGAAATCTTCATTCCAATAGGAACCATTCATAGTCTGTGTCCATCGGCAAAATCAAAGCCGGACACGCCGTGCATAAAGTCAGCACTGTTAGGCACCAGTTCACAGTCTCCAATATCGTCCTCTGGTGTGCTTCTTGTCGACCCGTACCGGGGACCTCGCTCAGCCTTCATGGGGTATCCACCGGTCACCTTGCTTGTAGACCATGGGCTCTCGCCACTATTCAACAAGCCTGGGGTCCTGATGCACATGGTGAACTTTACTCGAGTCACCCTCGTGTTCTCCTTTTCAGGTAAACCAAATCCACAGGTATCCGTGCCCATACGCAAGGAGTCCTTTTATTGCTGCATTTCTCCGACCTCCACTCCATATGTAGATCCCCGAGGTCACCCAGAAACAATTCAGCCTGCTCACAGTCTCTCTTTAACACACAGTCCCTGGGAGATGTTTTCTCCCTACTCCCAGATGTTTTTTTAACTTCTGGCAAAGGCTTATGGTTCCTGAGTTCACGAAAGCACTGGTGGGCATCTATTTCACTGATTAGCTGTCTACCCAGAGGTGGTCTAAACCCAGCTAAAGATAACCCCATTTTAGTGGTTCAAAGCAAGTGGGCTTACAAACTTTCGTTTTTCCACCTTTCCATAGTTTCCCCAGAAAACAACCGAGTACAGGGTAGCTTTGTCTGACTTCTGGATAGACGAGGAAGTAGAATTACCATAAGGCAAGGTCAAACAAATAGCTACTCTCCATCTTAAGATGAGTTCTTCCATTGCCCCACTGCTAGGTATCCTATTTGTGACTCTGGCTCTCGTAGAGAAACAGGGACACAGACATGAGTTTCTAAGTTAAACTCATATATCAAGGTTAAGTGTTCATCAAGCAGACATCCGAAAGCAGTGTGGTCCAAACCCACAAGTCCGACAATAACCCATTAACCCACATGTCCAACACCAATTGCAATGTCCTCCTCCATCTTTCAAAACATTCGACATGTTGCTGGCTGAAGGAGGAGAGCCCAGGCAGTGAATGTGTAAGCAGAGCAGCCTGGGCAGTGGATATGTCAGCATATCTCTGCATGGCTACTCCAGCAGCCCGGGTTTCCTCTTTGTAGGTCCATGTGTTTTCGGCTCTTGGACGTCTTGCCAGAAAGGAGCCTTGACAGCTAAAGCAGGGAACAAGCTGAGTCAGCTGCACCCTACTCCCACATTCAGAAATGAAGAGACCCAACTAGAATGGCAATGATCAAGGAGCCATTGATCCCTCCGCCCTTCATTTAACCACACGTGTGTATCGCCCAGGTTGGCACAATCCACGAACTAAATTCACATTTGCGAACCAGGCACCCGTTCAAAATTCTTTAAACCCAACATGGAATTAAGTTACATCAGACCTTAATTCTAAAACTTATGGAATGTTCCCCCACTCGGAAAGTTTGTAAGCCAACTACTCTGTGCCTTTATACGCCAAATTTTAGCTATCCACTTTATCTATGGCCCACTAATATAAAACCAGTGCTCAGAGGAAACAATCATTGCTCGCTATGAAGAAATCTTCATTCCAATAGGAACCTTTCAAAGTCTGTGTCCATCGGCAAAATCAAAGCCGGACAGGCCGTGCATAAAGTCAGCACTCTTAGGCACCAGTTCACAGTCTCCAATATCGCCCTATGGTGGGCTTCTGGTCGACCCATGCCAGCTACCTGACTCAGCCTCCATGGCGTGTCCACCGGTCTCCTTGCTTGTAGACCATGGGCTCTCGCTAATGTTCAACAAGCCTGGGCTCCTGATGCGACGTGGTGAACTTTAGTCGAATCACCCTCTTTTTCTCCTTTTCAGGTAAACCAAATCCACAGGTATCTGGGCCCATACACAAGCAGTTCTTTTATTGCTGCAGTTCTCCGACCTCCACCCATATAAAGATCCACGTGGTCACCCAGCAAGATTTCAGCCTGCTCACAGGCTCTCTTTAACACACAGTCCAGGGAGATGTTTTCTCCCTACTCTCAGATTTTATTTTAACTTCTGGCAAAGGCTTATGGTTCCTGGGTACACGAAAGCACTGGTGGGCATCTAATTCACTGCACAGCAGTCTTCCCAGAGGTAGCTTAACCCAACTAAAGACCACCCAATTTTGGTGGCTCTAAGCATGTGGGCTTACAAACTTTCATTTTTCCCACTTCCCATATTTTCCCCAGAAAACAACCGAGTAAAGGGTGGCTTTGTCTGACCTCTGGATAGACAAGGAAGAAGAATTGCCCGGAGGGCAAAGTCAAACAAATAGCTACTCTCCATCTTAAGATGAGTTTTTCCATTGCCCCACTGCTAGGTATCCTATTTGTGACTCTGGCTCTCGTAGAGAAACAGGGGCACAGAAACTCATGTCTAAGTGAGACTCATATATAAAGGTTAAGTGTTCATCAAGCAGACATCTGAAAGCAGTGTGGTCCAAACCCACAAGTCCGACATTAACCCATTAAACCACAAGTCGAAACCAATTGCAATGTCTTCCTCCATCTTTCAAAACAGACGACATGTTGTAGGCTGAAGGAGGGGGGCCGAGACAGTGAATGTGTAAGCAGAGCCGCGTGGTCTGTGGATATATAAGCATATCTCTGCACGGCTACTCCAACAACCCGGGCTTCCTTTGGGTAAGTACATGTGTCTTCGGCTCAGGGACGTCTTGCCGGAAAGGAGCCTTGACAGCTAAAGCAGGGAACAAGCTGAGGCAGCTGCAGCCTGCTCCCACGTTCAGAAATGAAGAGACCCAACTAGAATGGCAATGCTCAAGGAGCCATTGATCCCTCAGCCCTTCATTTAACTGCACGTGTGTATCACCCAGGTGGGCACAATCCACGAACTAAATCCACATTTGTGAACCTGGCACCCGTTCAAAATTCTTTAACCCCAACATGGAATTAAGTAACACCAGGACCTTAATTCTAAAACTTATGGAATGTTTCCCCACTCAGAAAGATTGTAAGCCAACTACTCTGTGCCATCATACGCCAAATTTTAGCTATTCACTTTATCTATGGCCCAAAATATAAAACAAGTGCTCGGAGGAAATATCATTGCTCGCCATGAAGAAATCTTCATTCCAATAGGAACCATTCAAAGTATGTGTCCATCGGCAAAATCAAAGCCGGACACGCCGTGCATAAAGTCAGCACTCTTAGGCACCAGTTCACAGTCTCCAATATCGTCCTCTGGTGTGCTTCTTGTCGACCCGTACCGGGGACCTCGCTCAGCCTTCATGGGGTATCCACCGGTCACCTTGCTTGTAGACCATGGGCTCTCGCCACTATTCAACAAGCCTGGGGTCCTGATGCACATGGTGAACTTTACTCGAGTCACCCTCGTGTTCTCCTTTTCAGGTAAACCAAATCCACAGGTATCGTGCCCATACGCAAGCAGTCCTTTTATTGCTGCATTTCTCTGACCTCCACTCCATATGTAGATCCCCGAGGTCACCCAGAAAGCAATTCAGCCTGCTCACAGTCTCTCTTTAACACACAGTTCCTGGGAGATGTTTTCTCCCTACTCCCAGATGTTTTTTTTAACATCTGGCAAAGGCTTATGGTTCCTGAGTTCACGAAAGCACTGGTGGGCATCTATTTCACTGATTAGCTGTCTACCGAGAGGTGGTCTAAACCCAGCTAAAGATAACCCCATTTTAGTGGTTCAAAGCAAGTCGGCTCACAATCATTCATTTTTCCCACTACCCATAGTTTCCCCAGAAAACAACCGAGTAAAGGGTGGCTTTGTCTTACCTCTGGATAGACAAGGAAGAAGAATTACCACAAGGGCAAGGTCGAACAAATAGCTACTCTCCATCTTAAAATGAGTTTTTCCATTGCGCCAATGCTAGGTATCCTATTTGTGACTGGCTCTCATAGAGAAACAGGGGCACAGAAACTCATGTCTAAGTGAGACTCATATATAAAGGTTAAGTGTTCATCAAGCAGACATCCGAAAGCAGTGTGGTCCAAACCCACAAGTCCGACAATAACCCATTAACCCACATGTCCAACACCAATTGCAATGTCCTCCTCCATCTTTCAAAACATTCGACATGTTGCTGGCTGAAGGAGGAGAGCCCAGGCAGTGAATGTGTAAGCAGAGCAGCATGGGCAGTGGATATGTCAGCAAATCTCTGCATGGCTACTCCAGCAGCCCGGGTTTCCTCTTGGTAGGTCCATGTGTCTTCGGCTCAGGGACGTCTTGCCAGAAAGGAGCCTTGACAGCTAAAGCAGGGAACAAGCTGAGTCAGCTGCACCCTGCTCCCACATTCAGAAATGAAGAGACCCAACTAGAATGGCAATGATCAAGGAGCCATTGATCCCTCCGCCCTTCATTTAACCGCACGTGTGTATCGCCCAGGTTGGCACAGTCCACGAACTAAATCCACATTTGTGAACCAGGCACCCGTCCAAAATTCTTTAACCCCAACATGGAATAAAGTTATATCAGACCTTAATTCTAAAACTTATGGAATGTTCCCCCACTCGGAAAGTTTGTAAGCCAACTACTCTGTGCCTTTAAACGCCAAATTTTAGCTATCCACTTTATCTATGGCCCACTAATATAAAACCAGTGCTCAGAGGAAACAATCATTGCTCGCTATGAAGAAATCTTCATTCCAATAGGAACCTTTCAAAGTCTGTGTCCATCGGCAAAATGAAAGCCGGACAGGCCGTGCATAAAGTCAGCACTCTTAGGCACCAGTTCACAGTCTCCAATATCGCCCTATGGTCTGCTTCTGGTCGACCCGTGCCAGCTACCTCACTCAGCCTCCACGGGGTGTCCACCGGTCTCCTTGCTTGTAGACCATGGGCTCTCGCCAATGTTCAACAAGTCTGGGCTCCTGATGCAACGTGGTGAACTTTACTCGAGTCACCCTCGTGTTCCCCTTTTCAGGTAAACCAAATCCACAGGTATCTGGGCCCATACACAAGCAGTTCTTTTATTGCTGCAGTTCTCCGACCTCCACTCCATATGAAGATCCACGTGGTCACCCAGCAAGAAATTCAGCCTGCTCAAAGGCTCTCTTTAACACACAGTCCAGGGAGATGTTTTCTCCCTACTCTCAGATTTTATTTTAACTTCTGGCAAAGGCTTATGGTTCCTGAGTACACGAAAGCACTGGTGGGCATCTAATTCACTGCACAGCAGTCTTCCCAGAGGTAGCTTAACCCAGCTAAAGATCACGCAATTTTGGTGGCTCTAAGCATGTGGGCTTACAAACTTTCATTTTTCCCACTTCCCATATTTTCCCCAGAAAACAACCGAGTAAAGGGTGGCTTTGTCTGACCTCTAGATACACAAGGAAGAAGAATTACCAGGAGGGCAAAGTCAAACAAATAGCTACTCTCCATCTTAAGGTGAGTTTTTCCATTGCCCCACGGCTAGGTATCCTATTTGTGACTCTGGCTCTCGTAGAGAAACAGGGGCACAGAAACTCATGTCTAAGTGAGACTCATATATAAAGGTTAAGTGTTCATCAAGCAGACATCCGAAAGCAGTGTGGTCCAAACCCACAAGTCCGACAATAACCCATTAACCCACATGTCCAACACCAATTGCAATGTCCTCCTCCATCTTTCAAAACATTCGACATGTTGCTGGCTGAAGGAGGAGAGCCCAGGCAGTGAATGTGTAAGCAGAGCAGCATGGGCAGTGGATATGTCAGCAAATCTCTGCATGGCTACTCCAGCAGCCCGGGTTTCCTCTTGGTAGGTCCATGTGTCTTCGGCTCAGGGACGTCTTGCCAGAAAGGAGCCTTGACAGCTAAAGCAGGGAACAAGATGAGTCAGCTGCACCCTGCTCCCACATTCAGAAATGAAGAGACCCAACTAGAATGGCAATGATCAAGGAGCCATTGATCCCTCCGCCCTTCATTTAACCGCACGTGTGTATCGCCCAGGTTGGCACAGTCCACGAACTAAATCCACATTTGTGAACCAGGCACCCGTCCAAAATTCTTTAACCCCAACATGGAATAAAGTTATATCAGACCTTAATTCTAAAACTTATGGAATGTTCCCCCACTCGGAAAGTTTGTAAGCCAACTACTCTGTGCCTTTAAACGCCAAATTTTAGCTATCCACTTTATCTATGGCCCACTAATATAAAACCAGTGCTCAGAGGAAACAATCATTGCTCGCTATGAAGAAATCTTCATTCCAATAGGAACCTTTCAAAGTCTGTGTCCATCGGCAAAATGAAAGCCGGACAGGCCGTGCATAAAGTCAGCACTCTTAGGCACCAGTTCACAGTCTCCAATATCGCCCTATGGTCTGCTTCTGGTCGACCCGTGCCAGCTACCTCACTCAGCCTCCACGGGGTGTCCACCGGTCTCCTTGCTTGTAGACCATGGGCTCTCGCCAATGTTCAACAAGTCTGGGCTCCTGATGCAACGTGGTGAACTTTACTCGAGTCACCCTCGTGTTCTCCTTTTCAGGTAAACCAAATCCACAGGTATCTGGGCCCATACACAAGCAGTTCTTTTATTGCTGCAGTTCTCCGACCTCCACCCATATGAAGATCCACGTGGTCACCCAGCAAGATTTCAGCCTGCTCACAGGCTCTCTTTAACACACAGTCCAGGGAGATGTTTTCTCCCTACTCTCAGATTTTATTTTAACTTCTGGCAAAGGCTTATGGTTCCTGAGTACACGAAAGCACTGGTGGGCATCTAATTCACTGCACAGCAGTCTTCCCAGAGGTAGCTTAACCCAACTAAAGACCACCCAATTTTGGTGGCTCTAAGCATGTGGGCTTACAAACTTTCATTTTTCCCACTTCCCATATTTTCCCCAGAAAACAACAGAGTAAAGGGTGGCTTTGTCTGACCTCTGGATAGACAAGGAAGAAGAATTGCCCGGAGGGCAAAGTCAAACAAATAGCTACTCTCCATCTTAAGATGAGTTTTTCCATTGCCCCACTGCTAGGTATCCTATTTGTGACTCTGGCTCTCGTAGAGAAACAGGGGCACAGAAACTCATGTCTAAGTGAGACTCATATATAAAGGTTAAGTGTTCATCAAGCAGACATCTGAAAGCAGTGTGATCCAAACCCACAAGTCCGACATTAACCCATTAAACCACAAGTCGAAACCAATTGCAATGTCTTCCTCCATCTTTCAAAACAGACGACATGTTGCAGGCTGAAGGAGGGGGGCCGAGACAGTGAATGTGTAAGCAGAGCCGCGTGGTCTGTGGATATATAAGCATATCTCTGCACGGCTACTCCAACAACCCGGGCTTCCTTTGGGTAAGTACATGTGTCTTCGGCTCAGGGACGTCTTGCCGGAAAGGAGCCTTGACAGCTAAAGCAGGGAACAAGCTGAGGCAGCTGCAGCCTGCTCCCACGTTCAGAAATGAAGAGACCCAACTAGAATGGCAATGCTCAAGGAGCCATTGATCCCTCAGCCCTTCATTTAACTGCACGTGTGTATCACCCAGGTGGGCACAATCCACGAACTAAATCCACATTTGTGAACCTGGCACCCGTTCAAAATTCTTTAAACCCAACATGGAATTAAGTAACACCAGGACCTTAATTCTAAAACTTATGGAATGTTTCCCCACTCAGAAAGATTGTAAGCCAACTACTCTGTGCCTTTAAACGCCAAATTTTAGCTATCCACTTTATCTATGGCCCACTAATATAAAACCAGTGCTCAGAGGAAACAATCATTGCTCGCTATGAAGAAATCTTCATTCCAATAGGAACCTTTCAAAGTCTGTGTCCATCGGCAAAATGAAAGCCGGACAGGCCGTGCATAAAGTCAGCACTCTTAGGCACCAGTTCACAGTCTCCAATATCGCCCTATGGTCTGCTTCTGGTCGACCCGTGCCAGCTACCTCACTCAGCCTCCACGGGGTGTCCACCGGTCTCCTTGCTTGTAGACCATGGGTTCTCGCCAATGTTCAACAAGTCTGGGCTCCTGATGCAACGTGGTGAACTTTACTCGAGTCACCCTCGTGTTCTCCTTTTCAGGTAAACCAAATCCACAGGTATCTGGGCCCATACACAAGCAGTACTTTTATTGCTGCAGTTCTCCGACGTCCACTCCATCTGAAGATTCACGTGGTCACCCAGCAAGCAATTCAGCCTGCCACAGGCTCTCTTTAACACACAGTCCAGGGAGATGTTTTCTCCCTACACTCAGATTTTATTTTAACTTCTGGCAAAGGCTTTTGGTTCCTGAGTACACGAAAGCACTGGTGGGCATCTAATTCACTGCACAGCAGTCTTCCCAGAGGAAGCTTAACCCAGCTAAATATCACCCAATTTTGGTGGCTCTAAGCATGTGGGCTTACAAACTTTCATTTTTCCCACTTCCCATATTCCCCCAGAAAACAACCGAGTAAAGGGTGGCTTTGTCTGACCTCTGGATCGACAAGGAAGAAGAATTACCATGAGGGCAAAGTCAAACAAATAGCTACTCTCCATCTTAAGATGAGTTTTTCCATTGCCCCACTGCTAGGTATCCTATTTGTGACTCTGGCTCTCGTAGAGAAACAGGGGCACAGAAACTCATGTCTAAGTGAGACTCATATATCAAGGTTAAGTGTTCATCAAGCAGACATCTGAAAGCAGTGTGGTCCAAACCCACAAGTCCGACATTAACCCATTAACCCACATGTCGAAACCAATTGCAATGTCCTCCTCCATCTTTCAAAACAGACGACATGTTGCAGGCTGAAGGAGGGGCGCCGAGACAGTGAATGTGTAAGCAGAGCCGCGTGGTCTGTGGATATATCAGCATATTTCTGCACGGCTACTCCAGCAACCCGGGCTTCCTTTGGGTAAGTACATGTGTCTTCGGCTCAGGGACGTCTTGCCGGAAAGGAGCCTTGACAGCTGAAGCAGGGAACAAGCTGAGGCAGCTGCACCCTGCTCCCACGTTCAGAAAAGAAGAGACCCAACCAGAATGGCAATGCTCAAGGAGCCATTGATCCCTCCGCCCTTCATTTAACTGCACGTGTGTATCACCCAGGTGGGCAGAATCCACGAACTAAATCCACATTTGTGAACCTGGCACCCGTTCAAAATTCTTTAACCCCAACATGGAATTAAGTAACATCAGGACCTTAATTCAAAGCCTTATGGAATGTTCCCCCACTCCGAAAGTTTGTAAGCCAACTGCTCTGTGCCTTTATACCCTTAATTTTAGCTATTCACTTTATCTATGGCCCACTAATATAAAACCAGGGCTCAGAGGAAACAATCATTGCTCGCCATGAAGAAATCTTCATTCTAATAGGAACCTTTCACAGTCTGTGTCCATCGGCAAAACCAAAGCCGGACAGGCCGTGCATAACGTCAGCACTCTTAGGCACCAGTTCACAGTCTCCAATATCGCCCTCTGGTGGGCTTCTGGTCGACCCGTGCCGGCTACCTCACTCAGCCTCCACGGGGTGTCCACCGGTCACCTTGCTTGTAGACCATGGGCTCTCGCCACTATTCAACAAGTTGGGCTCCTGATGCGACGTGGTGAACATTCCTCGAGTCACCCTTGTGTTCCCCTTTACAGGTAAACAAATCCACAGGTATCCGTGCCCATACGCAAGCAATCCTGTTATTGCTGCATTTCTCCGACCTACACACCATATGTAGATCCTCGTGGAAACCCAGCAAGCAATTCAGCC